>NC_046677.1:0-1200000 GCF_003369915.1 Drosophila miranda | reverse complement strand
TCATGCGTGGAATTGTTTAATGAATATAAAGGCATTTGCATGTCAAGTATTGACGAAGTTGAGAAGGAGTTTTCAATTGATGTTGGTCATCTCAGTGAAGCACATGCTAGAGAGGTTAGGGGTATGGTAGGAAAGTACCAACCTCAGAGAAATGTAGAAGCGCCGATAAAAATGAAAATTGTGTTAGTGGATGAGATACCAGTTTTCCAGCATCCGAGACGATTACCGTTGTGTGAACAGGAAATCGTGGACAAGCAAGTGGAAGAGTGGCTGGCTCAGAAGATTATAAAGCCAAGTACATCGGAGTATGCATCACCAGTAGTGTTGGTACCCAAAAAGAACGGTAGCAAGAGACTATGCTGTGATTACCGAAAGCTGAATGAGAAAATAGTTCGCGATAACTTTCCAATGTCACATATGGATACAGTGTTGGAGAAACTGCAGGGTGCAAAGTATTTCACCACGTTGGATTTAACGAATGTTTTTTTCCATGTGCCTGTAGAAGTCGAGTCTCAAAAATATACGTCTTTTGTGACTCAGAATGGTCAGTTCGAATTTGTATATGTACCATTTGGAATTTCAAATTCTCCAGCGGTGTTTACCAGATTTATAATGGCTGTGTTGAGAGATCTGGTAAAGAATAATGAAGCAGCAGTCTATATGGATGACGTTATTATTTGTAGTCAAGATATAGAAGAGGGTTTGTTTAAGTTGAGAAAAGTACTGAAGATAGCGGAAATGAATGGGCTACGTATAAATTGGAGAAAGTGTCAGCTGTTACGACAAAAGGTTAATTTTCTGGGGTATATAATAGAAAAGAATACGATAAGACCAAGTGATGAGAAGACGAGGGCAGTCGAAAAGTTCCCAGTGCCAGTTGATAAAAAAGCAGTGCAGCGTTTCATAGGATTGACTTCTTATTTCCGAAAGTTTATTGAGGGTTATGCTGTTATTGCAAAACCATTGACAGATCTGCTGCGGAAGGATGTTAAATTGGAATTTAAGGAGATACATCAGGTTGCGTTTGAACAACTAAAGGTAGCATTGATTAGTAGACCTGTTTTAGAAATGTACAACCCGAAGTTGGAGACAGAAATCCATACTGATGCATCAAAATGGGGGTATGGAGCCGTGTTACTGCAAAAAAGTTTGGAAGACAGCCAATTCCATCCAATTCAATATATGAGCCGTAGGACTAAGCCATGTGAAGAGAAATATCCTGCTTATGACCTTGAGGTTCTGGCAATTATCGAAGCTTTAGCGAAATGGCGTGTATACGTTTTGGGTATAAAGTTCAAAATTGTCACAGATTGTAATGCATTTACAATGACGATCAAAAAGAAAGACGTTCCTTTGAGAGTAGCACGTTGGGCCATGTACCTACAAGATTTTAATTATGTTATAGAACATCGCTCAGGAACGAAGATGAGGCACGTTGACGCGTTGAGTCGTGTATCTTGTTTTATGGTGACCGAAAGTATAGCTCATCGTTTGAAAGAAGCTCAGCTAACCGACGATTGGGTTAAGGCTGTTAAAAGTATTGTGGAGGACAAGGAATATGAGGATTATTATATTCGGAATCAGAATTTGTTTAAGGATCCGGATAAGGAGCTTATCGTAGTACCAGCTCAGTTGGAAAATGAGATTATATCAATAGCACATAAGCAAGGACATTTTTCAGTTAAAAAGACACAAGATATCATTGAAAAGTCGTATTATATTCCGAAGTTAAAAGACAAAGTATGGCGCGTAATAAATAGTTGTGTCGAGTGTATCATTGTCAATGAAAAGACAGGAAAACATGAGGGTTATTTGCAACCAATAGACAAGGGTGATAGGCCGTTACAAACGTATCACATTGATCACGTTGGACCAATGGAAATGACTAAAAAACAGTACAATTATATACTGGTTGTCGTTGATGGATTTTCTAAGTTTGTTTGGTTATATTCTACACGTAGTACAGGTGTTGAAGAGGTCGTTAAGTGTTTGGAAATTCAGGGGACTAGTTTTGGTAATCCGAACAGAATAGTGACGGATAGGGGTGCAGCGTTTATGTCCAATTTGTTTCGTGAATATTGTGAGAGAGAGAAAATACAGAATGTAATGATTGCCACAGGCGTTCCACGTGGGAATGGTCAAGTCGAAAGGATGCACAAGATAGTGGTGCCTATGTTGTCGAAATTGTGTCAGGGTAATTCCGGTAGTTGGTATAAGCATCTAGGAAAAGTACAGCAAATGATCAACAGTGTTGAGCCGCGAAGTACCAAGGTAACACATTTCAAGATATTGACTGGGCTAGACATGCGTATAGGAATGGATCCAAAAATAAAAGAAATATTGGAGGAATCACTTATCGAAGAGTTGAACAAGGACCGCGAAAAAATTAGAAAGGAAGTAGTTGAAAACATTGCACGGTTACAGCAGGAAAACAAGAAGAGTTTTGACTTAAAAAGGAAACTAGATAGACAGTATGAGGTTAATGAGCTAGTAGCTATCAAGCGTACTCAGTATGGTACTGGATTAAAGCTAAAAGGAAAGTATCTAGGGCCGTATAAGGTGGTTAGGGTAAAGAATCATGGAAGGTACGAAGTCGAGAAGATTGGGGATACTGAGGGTCCCTATAAGACCTCTACAGTTTTAGAATATATGAAACCTTGGCTAGACCCATCCGAGGCGAATGGTCCGTCAGGACAGCCGAATGTAGGAAACGAAGGAAAGAGAGAGACACGAAGCGGTCGTGTTTTCGTCGTGTCGTCGGGATAGAGCAGTAATCAGCTCTGAGAGAGCCGATAGCAAGAGAGAGAGAGATCAGTCAGTTGTCAGTTCAGCCACGCATCAGACGTACACGCATATAATTAGTCACAAACATACTTGTAAAACTTGGAGCTGTTATAATTTTAGGTCCAACATACTTATCAAATAAATGTTACTCGTTGCCATCAAGCAACTTAAACTACTACATTTATTTCGGGGATCGCGCGGTATATCGTGCGTTTGAAACGGGGGTTGAAACGTCACTAAACTAGGCCTTACGATCTATGCTCCATGATGGCTTGAGCGCCGGGTGGATCGTGGGTCGTAAAATCTCACGAGCGCGCGAGAGCGAGTTGGGACCGGAGCGCACGAAGTTGGCACAGTGCGCGGCACTCATCTGCTGCTGGCCTGAACACATACCAACTTGATAGAAAAAGAAGAATTCATTTTCTGAATTTTTGAAGTTTATATTAAAGTATTTATGTAGTTATGATAAAGAAAATAAATATTCTTAAAAAGTGTAATAATTTACAAGCCACACTAGTGTTTTTTGTGTGATGAAATAAATTGAACAAATAAAAGTGCAAAGAGTTGGAAGGTCGTCGTGTATTACGGTAACCATGCAATTTTTAAAAAACCTTAATCTCGCTTTACACTAACTCTTTAAAAACGAGATCGGTCTTACACGATTATAAATCTGCTCTCTTAACACGATGAAAACCTCATTCTTACACGATTGCAAAATTTGTATATTTTTTGTAGTAGACTTATGCGTGAGAACTTTTGTGTATGTTTAACTACTTATTGGGTGCGTGTAGAAAAGAGAAATCGCATAGTTGTGCTGTCAGATCCTAAAATTTTCAGACGGCTAAATAAAAAATTTTGTGGTAAGTGCAAAAATGTTGCAGCTTGATGAAATCAAACAAATAAATGCAAATTCCAACTTTTACAGCCTACTATGGACAAAAGAATTTTTTTTTTTTTTTTTACATAAATTTGCATTTTTTATGTGAATGCATTACGTTTCTTCTTATAAACTCTCAAAGTAAATGCATCATACATATTAAAAACTAGGGGGAACGTTGTGAGTTGCTGCTGCGACCGTAACTCTACATTTATACCCCATACTTAGTCAGTATGGATCTCCTCCAGTAGACGGCGCTGGCCTTAAACGAAAAAAATCCGTGCGAGAGAGACAAAAAATCAGTCTGAACGTGTCGTCAGGCTCTGCGTAGCCACTGCAAATTGATTTTCTTCCTTTTGATTTTAATAATGATCCGCTCTGATCCAGATTCGGCAACCTGGTAGATGTGGTCTATATGTCTCTATATGTTAAGACCTTATAAGATAAGTCTGGACATTTAGGTTAGGTTAGGTTGACCCGGATCGAGGTATTTTTCGCATAGGCCAGTAGTTGCTGTGGCGTCCTCTTGGAGGCATCTTCCAGTGATGCCAGCACTGGCGCGCCCAGGTACTTCCTCCTTGCCCTTAAGAGAGCAGGACAGTTGGAGATGAGATGTTCTAGGGTCTTGGTTGCCCCAGGTTCGTCACATTTCCTACAACTGTCTCTGTTTGTGATGCCTAGTTTTGTTGCATGCGCCGCAGCAAGGCAATGGCCCGTTAATATTCCCACTAATAATCTGCAGTCCTTCCGTGGTAGGTGCAGCAGGTAGTGGCTGAGTTTGTCGTTGCGGTCCTTGCACATGATTTTCGAGGTTCTGCAGGCGGTGGTACTCCTCCACCTACTTTCGGTTTGTGATCCGGCCTGCTTTTCTAGATCGCTATGCAGCGTTCTAAGGGAGACAGGCACTTTCTCGGTTCTCGTATACGCCAGCCCGACGCCTTCCTTAGCTAGTACGTCCGCCGTCTCGTTTCCTTCGATGCCCTGGTGGCTGGGAATCCAGTAGATCCGCACTGACTTTGTCGTGCTTAGGGTATCTAGTGCCTCCCTGCTTGCCAAGACATTTCTGGAACTGACTGCGGACGACTGCATGGATCTTATCGCCGCTTGGCTGTCGACGAATAGGTTGACCGCATCGTGTGCTCTTTCAGTGAGAAGAGCGACCTCTGCTGCATTCCTGATGGCAAAAACCTCTGCCTGGAATATGCTTCAATGGTCCGGTAGCTTTTATGACAGCCTTATCTCAGGGTCTGTACAGTATAGGCCCGCTCCTACTCCTCCGTCCATCTTGGAGCCGTCCGTATATATATTGAGGTGCTCCGTTTGGTCTCTTCCGATTTTCCAGTCTTCAGGTCCCAAAGATGCAGTTGTTTTTACGTCGAGGCATGTTTGGGGGGTCATGTAATCAGTTGATCTGGTCATTTCCCTTCTAATTGAACTATGCCCGTATTCTTGTGGCGACATATTTCCTGAAGCGATGAGGCGTTGTGCTGCCTTTCCTGCAGTCAGACGGGCGTGGATGTCTAGGGGTTCGACTCCAAGTAGGGTTTCGAGTGCTTTTGTTGGGGTTGACCTCAGCGCCCCTGTAATACAGAGCAGAGCCTGTCGCTAAGTCCTTTCCATAAGCTTATGATACTTTTTCTTTCCAGTAGCTTGCCACCACACTAAGACTCCATACAGCAGAGTTGGTCGCACCACCGAGATGTAAATCCAATGCATCAGTGCCGGAGACAGGCCCCATGTGCTGCTGAGCATCTTCTTGGATGCATAAAGCGCAATGGTGGCCTTCTTCACCCTTTCCAATACATTTGGTTTCCATGCCAGTTTACTATCCAGTACTGTGCCCAGGTATTTGACTTGTGTTTTTGGGGCTAGCCTAGTTTGATGGATCTTCGGGGGGTCCATATCGGTACCTTGTACCTCTTGGTAAAGAGGATGAGGTCCGTCTTGTCCGCGTTGAAACTGAGTCCTACTTCTTCCGCCCACTCGCGTATCTCCCTGAGTGTTCGTTCCATTAGTGAGCTGAGGGTCGATGGGCAAACACCCGTAATAAGTATGCTTATGTCGTCCGCATAAGCTGTTATTATTGGGGTCTTTCTTTCGTATCTCTTGATGAGGTCGTCGACCACCAGATTCCACAGGAGGGGCGACAGGACTCCACCCTGGGGTGTGCCTCTGTGTGCCTTTTTCACCATGGAATTGGTGCCCCACTCTGATTGCACCCGACTGCAACCTAGGAGGTTCCTTATCCACAGGTTGATTGCTGGGTGTGTATTAGTCGCTACCAGGCAATTTGTTATTGCTTCCGTAGCCACGTTGTTGAATGCTCCTGAGATGTCCACGAATACTCCCAGTGCATACTTTTTATTGTGAAGGGCTTTCTCAATGGTAGCTACTACCGAGTGTAGTGCGGTCTCCACCGATTTCCCTTTAGTATAGGCATGCTGGTTGGTTGACATCAGTCCCCCTACCTCATTCCTGATGTGTAAGTCCAGCAGCTTTTCTAGTGTTTTTAATATAAAGGAGGTAAGGCTTATCGGTCTATAGTCCTTGGGACTCGCATGGCTGCACTTTCCTGCCTTTGGGAGGAAGACAACTCTCGAGGTTCTCCTTTGGATAGGGATATAGCCAGTACTTATACAAGCTGTGAATATTGCGGAGAGCCATGGGGTAATCGGCTCTTTGGTCACCTGCATCATGGCTGGGAATACCCGACCAAGTTCTGGTGCTTTTGTGCCCGCAAAGGAGTCTATTGCCCAGTGGATTCGCTTGGTGGTTAACATATCTGTTGGAGGGTGTTGTTCCTCGGTTGCTAGGTCCTGGTGCTCTTTGGCATCAGTGACCTTGGTGCAACCAGGGAAATGTTCCTCCATTAGTGCTGTTAGGGCTTCGTCACTGCCCTCTGTCCACTGTCCGTCATCTAGCTTTAATTGGCTTTGTATGGTAGGCTGCTTAGAGAGCAGCTTCCGTAGCCGTGCGGTTTCTGGTACTTTCTCGATGTTGGAGCAGAAGGTTCTCCACGAGTTCCGTTGTGCTTTACGTATTTCCTTCTTGTAGCTCCTGAGTAGGAGTCTGTATTCCTCATAGACGATCCCTTCGTTCGCTTGTTTGGCGATCTTAAAGAATTCCTTGAGGTTGTCCTTTTGAAGAGAGAGATCACGGCTCCACCAGAGTGGCCTGGACCTCTTCTTCGTCCTCGAGGGTTTGCACGATGTGTGGTAGGCGTCCAGTAACGCGTTGGATAGGGTCTTTAGAGACTTCTCTATGTCCTCCGCGGATTTCACTGTGCCCGGACTCGCGAGCTTCGAAGTAACTGTCTTTTTAAACTTTTTCCAGTTTTTATTCCGGGGGTTTCTATAGACTATGACCTTCGAAGAATGTTTGAAGTCGCACTTAAACTGAATGTACTTGTGATCTGAGAAGAAGGGTCTTTCAAGGACCGTCCAGCTAGATACCGTAGTACTGTTTCCCGTTGCAAGTGTTAGGTCTAGCACGTTGGATGAGGTCGGACCTACGAAGGTGTGCGACTCACCTCTATCATTGATGTCGGTGCTTCCCCACACATTGTGGTGGGCATTGGCATCCGTCCCGATGACGAGTTGATAGTTTTTGGTGCCGGCTTCTGTCACCAGGCTCCTGAGTTCGTCGGGTGGTGCGGGTCTGTCGTGAGCCATGTAGCAGGAAGCCACCAGAACAGGTTCTGATTTGAGGACTTTAGTCCGGCCACTGAATCCAGGGCTCCTGGACTAGAGCTATTTCGGCGAGCCCTTGCTCCATGGCGATGAGGAGCTCCTCTGACGCTACCTTGCTTTTATGCAAGTTCAGCTGCAGCACACTCAGCATGGGTGGCTGGCTCACTTGCATCCGACGGGTTGACTACTAACGTCAGGTCACCGTCTTCCTCGTCTTCGTCCTCAAGCGCAAGACCCTGGGCGGCCTCCACGATGGACTCGAGACCTAAGTCCTTTTCCACCTCGCCTACCTGCAGGGTATGCGCGTCTTTGTCCTCAGGGTGGCGCTTTTTGAGGCGCAGGTAGACGCTACCCATGCCCCACGCCATCTTTCCGAACTTGGGATACAGCAGATCCTCTGCTTCCTTGTTTATTTGGAGGTTCACACGGTCGTTGGCACGTCCGCGTTTTGCCGCTGAAGGAGCTTCAGCGCTCGGTGCCCCTGGATTGTGATGGGGAAGAGTACCTTCGCCTTCGGGATAAGCTCCCGGTCCACAACCTCCAGCTTGGCCCCCTCCCACATCTCCTCCAGTTGGCAGACCGTACGCGTCAGCCACCTTAGGGTTGGATCGTCGTTGCACTTTAGAATCTTAACCCCATTTAGCCACCCAGCACCATCGAACGTGGGCATTGGGGCCGCGGGGTCTTCCTCCATGTGTGCAAACAGTGCGTCGACGAGACGCGCGTGCACAAGCTTCCACTGTGCCGCTGACATCTTGCCGTTTTCCTCGCTCCGGTCGATGAGTGCCACGATCAAATGTCGTTTGGTCACATCGCTGACCTTCGCTTTAGGTTTCGATGGCCTCTTGGCCATTTTCGGTGGAGGGGCTGCACTCTTGGGCCCGCGTTGCCGCTTGCTCGCCGGAGTGTCTTTAATGGCACTCTCAGTCGAGCGTTGCCTCTTGGTGGCCATCATCTCCTCCACCTTATTGGCATATTCGCCATTCGACGCCCTCATCTGTAGCATCTGAGCGTAATGTAGTCTGCCCTCCTCTACTCGCTGCTCGGCCCAGGCTAGCTTGACCTTCTCCTCCTGGGAGATGTCTGCTTTACCTTGCAGCCGGCTTTTGATATTGACGGCCGCTTTGTATTGTGCTTTGGCCTTCATCCCCTCCTTGGAACGCTTCGGCCCTTCCCTACGCAGGGAGCTGGTGCCTGGTTCCGGCGAGCGGAGAAGGCTCACTTCCTCCGTCCTGCTCAGAGAGAGCACGCTCTCCAGATCCGTGTCTGTGTCGTCTACGGCATCTGTGCGGCTCAACTTGCAGGCTGCGGAGTGAATTGTTATACCCGATACTCAAAATGAGCATTGGGGTATATTAGATTTGTGGTAAAAGTGGATGTGTGTAACGTCCAGAAGGAATCGTTTCTGACCCCATAAAGTATATATATTCTTGATCAGCATCAATAGCCGAGTCGATTGAGCCCTGTCTGTCTGTCCGTCCGTCCGTCCGTCCGTCCGTCCGTCCGTCCGTCCGTCCGTCCGTCCGTCCGTCCGTCCGTCCGTCCGTCTGTCCGTCTGTCCGTCCGTCCGTCCGTCCGTCCGTCCGTCCGTCCGTCTGTCCGTCTGTCCGTCCGTCCGTCCGTCCGTCCGTCCGTCCGTCCGTCCGTCCGTCTGTCCGTCCCCTTCAGCGCCTAGTGCTCAAAGACTATAAGAGCTAGAGCAACGATGTTTTGGATCCAGACTTCTGTGATATGTCACTGCTACAAAAATATTTCAAAACTTCGCCCCGCCCACTTCCGCCCCCACAAAGGGCGAAAATCTGTGGCATCCACAATTTTAAAGATACGAGAAAACGCAGAATCGTAGAGAATGACCATATCTTTTAGACTGCAGAATCTGAATTGGATCGTATTATTATTATAGCCAGCATCAAGAAAACAATTTAATTTTTTCTCGCCCTGTCTCTCTCTAACACACACGTAGAATAGGCGGCTTTGCTTAGAGTAAAACATTAGCGCCTAGATCTCAGAGACTATAGAAGCTAGAGCAACCAAATTTGGTATCCACACTCCTAATATATCGGACCGAGACGAGTTTGTTTCAAAATTTCGCCACACCCCCTTCCGCCCCCGCAAAGGATGCAAATCTGGGGATATTCACAAATCTCAGGGACTAGTAAGGCTAGAGTAACCAAATTTAGTATCCGCACTCCTGTTAGATCTCACTATAAAACGTATATCTCAAAATTTCGCCCCACCCCCTTCCGCCCCCACAAAGGACGAAAATCTGTTGCATCCACAATATTGCACATTCGAGAAAACTAAAAACGCAGAATCATAGAGAACAACCATATCTATCAGATTGCTGAATCTGGATCAGATCAGATCATTTTTATAGCCAAAAGGAACAAATCAATTTGCACTGGCTACGCAGCGTCCGACGTCACGCTCAGACTGATTTTCTGTCTCTCTCGCACGCACTCTTTGTCGTGTCGTTTAATATTAGCGGCGTCTGCCGGAGGAGAGCCATACTGACTTAGTATCGGGTATAACTGTAGAGTTGCGGTGTCCGCAGCAACTCACAACGTTCCCCCTCGTTTTTGTTGTTATTGTTGTGGCAGTAGCTTTACAACTGACTTGGCCTGCTCCCGCCAAGTCTGAGGTGTGACCGCTGGCGACACGCAGAGAGGATTGCTCCTCCCCGTGCCCGCCGGTGGTAGCAGTCACGCTTCCCACCGACGTTTGGGTTGACATCCCAACCCGAGCTTTATCCATCTTCGCCTCCATATTTGGCCCGAGGGTCCATACTGGTTAATATTTTTCGGGGGGACCACCCCCTAGCGTTTTAGGCCTGACCGCCAGGCACCTCTAGCCATGGCCCTGGTTCGGTTCCCCCGACTTTGAATCGGGAAGACGCCGGACCATAGCCTTAGCTAGACACTGCATTACCCCGGACAGAGCAAGCGACAGTGCATTACCCTTGTCCGGGGTAATGCAGTGTCCATTGCCCAGCCGGCACCCTCGTGGAGGGTTCAGCTAGAGGATTTTCGCCAGCCCTGGACATTTGAGTTGAGTTATAAATTCAAACTAAATTTTATTCTTAAAATCAGAAATATGTGATTTGACAATAAGGCATGAGGTACAATTTTGTATTCTATAATTATCGTTAGACATACGCAAAGGATACATTTTACTGCGGGTGTCTATTTGAGCATTGTTTTAGAATTTTTTAATGGGTATTTTTTTAACAGATATCTGTAACTCTGTTTACACCCGAACAGTATAACTTGTCTACTTTATGTGATTTCTTTAGAGATGAGTTTTTTGGATGCATGAGTGAATGTGTACAATATGTTTATGTTTGAACAAGAGGCCGAAAGTGGCATGGTTTTGACGATAATTTGTTCATGTTTGAACATTTTGAAAAGGGCTGAAAGTGTATTTTTGTATTTTGATTCTTGTGAACCTTTTTGTGTAAATTTTCTTTATATCTTTTAATCATTTACAATCAATTACTGTGGGTAGGGATGTGCTATCGTTTGCAGTCTTCGAGCTATTTTAATTCTTATGGCATAGATTATTAATATTATTATTATGATTCCGCTAATCAAGGCCGCATGTCCAGATACATGATGGAACTTAAGTCCTTTTAAATCATGACCTTCTTTTAACCATTTTAGTTTGTTTCTTAACTTATCCATTTCTTCTGTATGGTTAATTAATCGTACTGTGTGATGGACCTACATATTTCAGGCTGAGGTATGCTCAGTAACGTCCAGGGGTCAATCCACAAGAAATTTGTAGAATAGATGGAACTGGAAGGGAGACGTCGGGGTTGGCCTGTTGCAGAGAGGATGGATCGGGGCTTGGACGAGCGTTGCTAGTGGTGTGTATCGAGTGGTGCAAGTGGACTTTTAGCACTTTCTTAGATTCTTAGATTGGTACAACGTCTGTACTCGGGGCCGGGTTTCCACGCAAGTTCTTGGTACAACGTCTGTACTCGGGGCCGGGCTTCCACGTAAGTTGTTATTTGGTACGCCCGCCGTTACTGCGTGCGCTTCCGCGTAGGGCTCACGTTTCGCTGACTTGCTGATCGTCTGTCGACCGGATATTATTCCTCGCGTTTTGGCGACTTGGCAGATTTGTCGTTGGCACGTGTCGTCAGTTTTCGCGGTGTCATCTTTTCGTGTTTGATGAACTCGGAAGACTGCACCTGACCGGTCGTTTGGTCTGGAGTGGCGGTCTGTTGCGTCGGTTCGTGGGGTCTGCGCGTGTCTTTGTACCTATGTGTGGAGGTGTTCTTATGGTTAGCAAGTAAACATAAAGTAAATGGGCGTGGCCATTTAGGCCCTTTTAGGTTCGTTATACCCTCCCCTTTCTTCCCCGATGAGAGTTACGAAGACTCGTTCATCGGGTGTGCGGCGGTGGGTGCGGTACCGTTTGGCGTGCCTTTGATTTGGGCTGTCGGTCGGGCTCTGGTGGTTTCTGTTCTTCTGGTGAGAAAGTACTGATCGATGAATGCCGGAGCTAGGGCTATTTAAGTCGCCTCTCGGGGTCTATACATGCGAAGCAAGCTTTCGTTCTTCTTCCGAGTTGCGCCATGGTTGCGTCTCGGGGCGTCCGCCTTGTTTTTGTTTGTCTCGATTTGATTCGAAGGCATTGCTTGTCTCTCGCCTCGTCAGCGGATTCGCTTAATTAGCGATCGAGTGTTTCGCCGCGCTCATGTTCTCGGGGACTTTACGCCACCGAGCTCGTGTTCTGCCGGCGTTGACTCTTTTGGCCGGGTGCCGCCTCGTCAGCGGAGTTTGTGGGGCGTGTGGTCGGGGCGTCAGGTTAGCTTTACGTTGTTTCCCTCGTTGGTGTCAGCGTTCTTTGGTTGGTCAGGGGGTTCTACGCTGTCGTGGTCGAGGATGTCCCTCAGGTCGTTGACGTTCGCGACTTTGCGTTTCCGGCTTTCGCAATGTTACAACTTGGCGATACTTGGCGACAAAAAGCTTTTGACCCGGTAGTGGCCGTCGACCTTAGGGGCTAGCTCTGCTGCAAAGCCCTCGGCGGCGTTCGAGAGATGGTGTTGGCGCAATGGTACCAATGTCCCGATGGCGGGGCGCCATAGTCGGCGGCTGAGGTTATAGTGGCTCTTGGCTGGCTCTCTGGATGATGTTATGGACGATGCCGTGTATTGTTACATCCGTCGTCCCTCGGAGGCCTGCGAGTGTTGGCAGTTCCTCGTCTAGAAATTCCTGTATTTTTGGCACGATGTAGGGGGGCCATGGGTCGGTGATTCGTTCTGTATCGTCCTCGGGTGGTTCGTTGATTCCTGGGTCTCAAGTTTGGTCGGGGTTTTCGGGGAGGATCGTCGTATCGCATGCGCTAGTTGTAATCATGCGTTCCATGATGTCGGTGGCGGACGCGGGAGTAGCGGGTCGGTCTCTGTCGGGGGTGGTACCTCGAGCGCTTCGCTGCTGCGTGGCGGCTGTTGTTGCTGGGGCCGGTTGTCTTCTGGAGGGGCGTCCTGGGTTCCTTTCCCGTCGTTGATGGAACCGCGTCGGTGCCCTCGGGAGACCGGCTCGCTTTCTTCGTTGCTTTGCTTGGTCTTGAGTTTACTGGCTTGGTAGTTTACTCTGGTAGTGTCAGGAGGTTCGTTGGCGGCGGATGTTTTAAGTCCGTGGGTCCGGGGGCGTGTACTTGGCTGGCGGTGATCACCGGCGTGTTTGATACGGGGCGTTGGTGGCCTTGAAGGTGGAGCCGCGTGGTGTCACACTGAATTGTGGTTTCGATGGCCAGGCCTATCAGGACGCACGCGTCTCGCAGGTCGTTATCGTGGTCGAGTTGGCGGGCCAGGTCATCATTGATGAAGCTTCGGAACGCCCCGGTGTCGACCGTGGCTTCCGTGCGCCGTCCTCCGTTGGTCACTCTCGCCACTATCCGGCCTTTACTCGTAGTGGGTTCTTTAGTTGGTTGTCTGAGGAAGCGTCGTGCCCGGCTGTCCCGTGTTAGCTGGAGACGCGAGTCGTTATCCAACGGGTGTCGGCGGCAACAATCCACGGTCCGTATTCCGCGCTTACCGCATTCCCAACAGAAGAGGATGGACGGGTTAGGGCAGTCGCGAGAAGCGTGTCCAGCTTGATATTCGATGCGTAGCTTCCTGTATTGGAGAGCCGGCTTGTTATAGCTTCCTTGACGATTCTGGGGTGTTCCAGTGGGGTTTTCGGATGGCATTCCGATTTGCCCCGCCTTCGTTTTGCGCCTGTGGTGCCGTCGGCCGCACGTACCTTGGAGATGTCGAAGGGTGATGGGCGTTGCAGGGATGTTTCGCTCCTGTATACTTTCGTACTCTGTGGCCAGCATCGTGAGCTGCGCCAGACTTCGCAGTCTGGTTCCGCAGATTTCGTCTGGTGCGGAACCATCGGTTGGATCGGCCGGTGAGGAGCTTCGCCATGGCGCGCGGCAGGTAGTTTATGTCTTCCCCGTACGAGAGGGCATGCTCTTGCAGCAGTTCCGAGCCGTGCATCCAGGGGACATGGAGAGTAGACCAGGCCCTTCCAGTGTTATGGTTGACGGAACTCCGTTGCATACTGCTTGAAGTTTAGTTGTGGAATGCGTTGCGAAGATCCATTTATTTGGATGCTGATTTTTTAGCCACACCATGTCATCCTTTGTGTGTGTTACCTGACACCGTGTTTCTGTTTTATTGTTTAACAGTTGAAACTCACAGCGATTGTCCATATTGAAGATCGTCTGATGGTCAAAGCAGATGAACTCCTCGTAGTGTACTTTAAGACAACGTCGGAATTCCTCTTGGGTAGTGCCCATGAACTGGTCTCGGTGGATGTTCACAGTTACTATGGTGGTTTTGAGGTCAAATAGGCTCCAGCTTGTTGAATCCCAAAACGGAATTGGGATGATGCTGAAGACTTCGAGCTGAGCTGTTGAGACCAGTGGTAGCGTCAACTTCGGCTCGCATGATTCTGTATAGTTGAATCACTTCTTTCGTTGTGACCGGCAGCATTTGCTCTTGTGGCAAATGATCCCGCATCTGGTCTAGTTGGTCTCTTAGTTGCTCGGGAGACACCAGCGTGGGGCTTATTCTCCGATGATGAATAGCGATTAGGACGTCAGATATTGGAGACTTGTTGTGAGCAGGGTTAATTGTGCTATTAGTCCGAAATGCGCTTGAGTCAGATGATCGCTGTGATATGATATGATATGATGATATGATATAGCCATATGCTGTTCCCAAAATTTTTAAACGATTATTCGTGGATACTTTGTTTTTTCTGACTACGTTTATTGTCGCGTCGACAATTGATGTTTGGTTTTGGAGTAGATGTAGTAGAGTCTTCATTGGTTTTCACTTTCTCAATTACTGGAGTCATCTCCTCAGCGTATTTTGCGTCGAGAACACCAATAAGACTGCTTGCTACATTTCCTATGATATCCAGCGGCGATCTGCGTTTTCAAGAGTTTTTCATTAAATCGCTTTCTGTTTGTAGCTCGTTATACACATGTTGAAAGTGTTGAACTATGGAGTTGCATGCCGGAATATTTTTTAGTTTAGGGCACATGTATCGTAACTCGGACATTCCAGCAGACATTAGTTGCATATCCTTCCAATATGGGTCCAAGTCATAGTATACGATCATGGTCCACTCAGAAGTTGCTATTCTTGATGTTCCAAGCTTCTCATAGAATATTCCAGGCTTGTTTGCGAATTGTGTCACATTTATTGACTGTGAAAATGCTAATGGAAGCATGAGCAACAGCACTAATAATGTTGATGTTAAAGTGGGTAAAAATTTTGTTGTTCGCTGTGGTGGTGGCTTATCAATCTCCATGGTGTCACTGATCACGTTGTGGGAACGTTTGATTGCCACATCTGCTGGAAATAGCGGCGCTAGACGAGTGATCGGGCGCTTGTATACGCCAGATGCTGTCTTAACGTCAACCACTCGTACGTGGTTGTCCTGTCCAGGATATGTCTTAATGATGCGACCCGTTGGCCACTTCATTACTGGAAGGTTGTCTTGCTTTACCAAAACTAATAACCCTTCAGGTACGTTTGGGGAAGCAGTCTTCCATTTATGCCGAGCTTGCAATTCTTGGAGGTATTCCGTAGACCATTGTTTCCAGAATGAATACTTTAGGCGCGATACCAATTCCCAGCGCTTTACCAATATTTTTCCTTGATGATGTCAGGTGGCGTTGTAATGGTTCACCAATCAAGAAGTGTCCTGGGGTGAGCGCTTTTGTATCAGTGGGATCATTTGACATTGGAGTGATGTGTCGAGAATTGAGAATTGCTTTAATTTCGACTATCACTGTGTTTAGTTCTTCAAATGTCAATGAGGATGTGTTGGTGGTTGTTATCAACAGCTTTTTTGCTGATTTTGCCGCCGCTTCCCAGAGGCCGCCAAACGATGGAGCCCTGGGAGGAATGAATTTAAAATCCACTTGTTTTTTGTTGCAGTGATTCGTGATCAGAGCACTTGCCTTTGAACTGAATATAGATTCTTCTAGTTCGTTAAGCTGGTTGTTTGCACCCACAAAGTTCGTTGCATTGTCGCAATGAAAAGTTTGGCACTTCCCACGTCTACTTAAGAATCGACGCAGGGCTGCCAAGAATGCATCTGTGGTCAGGTCGCTTACCAGCTCCAGGTGCACTGCCTTTGTGGAAAAGCAGCAGAACACGGCGATGTATGCCTTATCTGGTCTTTTGCCTCGGATCTTATGGTGGAGCGAGATTGGTCCACAGTAGTCGACGCCTGCATTAAGAAATGGGCGTGCTTGTGTGACTCTTTGTGCTGGAAGATTGCCCATGATCTGGTGCATCAGCTTTGGTCTGTGTTAGATGCTTTGGTGCATCTAACACAGCTGTGAATGATGCTTCTAGCCATTGTCTTGTCATTGATGATCCAATATTGTTGTCTTGCAATCGCCCTTAATGCATGAGCACCACAATGCATGTACTCCTCATGGAGTTCACGCAAGATCATTTTGACGATTGGGTCATTGTATGGTAACAAAACTGGGTGTTTTGCGTTGTATGGCAGTAGAGCTTCTTCAAGTCTACCACCAACTCGGATGAGCTCATCGTCTGCTAGGAAGGGGGATAGCGATATGATCGAGCTCTTTCTATCCGCAGTTTTATAGCGTTGTAACTGTCTTAACTCTGCTGTAAATTCGACTTGGATGGTTCGCAGGATTATAGTGCGGGCATGATTCAGTTCTCCTGCGCAGAGTGTCGTTGTATGCGCTCTGTTAGTTTTGTAGCAGAAGCAATGCGTTGCAGTCTATAAAACGAGTTGCTATGTTGGCCGATGACACATGACGCCATTGTGACTGGTTTGTTAACCTGGTGGTTAACAAAACCTGGTTTTCCTCTGGCGGAGAACTTATCTCCGCTAACGAACTACGTTTCTCCGCTGGCAGAAAAATGATCTCCGGTGTCGGGAAATTTATATCCGCTGGCGAAAAACTTTTCTCCGCTGACAGACAGCTTATCTCCGCTGACAAAATACTTCTTTCCGCTCGCGGAAAACTTATCTGCGGTGGCGGGAAATTTATATCCGCTGGCGGAAAACTTTTCTCCAGAGGGGGAAATTTATATCCCCTGCCGGACAACTTATCTCCGCTGACGAACTGCGTTTCTCCGCCGGCAGAAAACGTAGCTCCGCTGGCAGAACATTGACCTCCGGCGGCGGGAAATTTATATCCCCTGCCGGACATCTTATCTCTGCAGACAAAATACATCTCTCCGTTGGTGGAAAATTTATATCCGCTGGCGGAAAACTTTTCTCCGCTGACAGACTTCTTATCTCCGCTGCCGGACAACATATCTCTGCTGACAAAATACGTCTCTCCAATGGCGGTAAACTTATCTCTGGTGGCGGGAAATTTATATCCGCTGGCGGAAAAATTATCTCCAGAGGGGGAAATTTATATCTCCTGCCGGACAACTTATCTCTGCTTACGAAATACGTCTTCCCGCTGGCGGAAAACATATTTCCGGTGGCGGGAAATCTATATCCCCTGCCGGACAACTTATCTCCGCTGACGAACTGCGTTTCTCCGCCGGCAGAAAACGTAGCTCCGCTGGCAGAACATTGACCTCCGGCGGCGGGAAATTTATATCCCCTGCCGGACATCTTATCTCTGCAGACAAAATACATCTCTCCGTTGGTGGAAAATTTATATCCGCTGGCGGAAAACTTTTCTCCGCTGACAGACTTCTTATCTCCGCTGCCGGACAACATATCTCTGCTGACAAAATACGTCTCTCCAATGGCGGAAAACTTATCTCTGGTGGCGGGAAATTTATATCCGCTGGCGGAAAACTTTTCTCCAGAGGGGGAAATTTATATCCCCTGCCGGACAATTTATCTCCGCTAACGAACTGCGTTTCTCCGGCGGCAGAATAACGTAGCTCCGCTGGCAGAACATTAACTTCCGGCGGCGGGAAATTTATATCCCCTGCCGGACATCTTATCTCTGCTGACAAAATACATCTCTCCGTTGGTGGAAAATTTATATCCGCTGGCGGAAAACTTTTCTCCGCTGACAGACATCTTATCTCCGCTGCCGGACAACTTATCTCTGCTGACAAAATACGTCTCTCCGAAGGCGGAAAACTTATCTCCGGTGGCGGGAAATTTATATCCGCTGGCGGAAAACTTTTCTCCGCTGAAAGACATCTTATCTCCGCTGGCAGACAATTTATCTCTGCTGACAAAATACTTCTTTCCGCTCGCGGAAAACTTATCTCTGGTGGCGGGAAATTTATATCCGCTGGCGGAAAACTTTTCTCCAGAGGGGGAAATTTATATCCCCTGCCGGACAACTTATCTCCGCTGACGAACTGCGTTTCTCCGCCGGCAGAAAACGTAGCTCCGCTGGCAGAACATTGACCTCCGGCGGCGGGAAATTTATATCCCCTGCCGGACATCTTATCTCTGCAGACAAAATACATCTCTCCGTTGGTGGAAAATTTATATCCGCTGGCGGAAAACTTTTCTCCGCTGACAGACTTCTTATCTCCGCTGCCGGACAACATATCTCTGCTGACAAAATACGTCTCTCCAATGGCGGAAAACTTATCTCTGGTGGCGGGATATTATATCCGCTGGCGGAAAAATTATCTCCAGAGGGGGACATTTATATCTCCTGCCGGACAACTTATCTCTGCTTACGAAATACGTCTTCCCGCTGGCGGAAAACATATTTCCGGTGGCGGGAAATCTATATTCCCTGCCGGACAACTTATCTCCGCTGACGAACTGCGTTTCTCCGCCGGCAGAAAACGTAGCTCCGCTGGCAGAACATTGACCTCCGGCGGCGGGAAATTTATATCCCCTGCCGGACATCTAATCTCTGCAGACAAAATACATCTCTCCGTTGGTGGAAAATTTATATCCGCTGGCGGAAAACTTTTCTCCGCTGACAGACATCTTATCTCCGCTGCCGGACAACTTATCTCTGCTGACAAAATACGTCTCTCCGATGGCGGAAAACTGATCTCCGGTGGCGGGAAATTTATATCCGCTGGCGGAAAACTTTTCTCCGCTGAAAGACATCTTATCTCCGCTGGCAGACAATTTATCTCTGCTGACAAAATACTTCTTTCCGCTCGCGGAAAACTTATCTGCGGTGGCGGGAAATTTCTAAGCTGACACACATCTTATCTCCGCTGGCAGAAAACTTATCTCTAGAGGGGGAAATTTATATCCCCTGCCGGACAACTTATCTCTGCTGACGAACTGCGTTTCTCCGCCGGCAGAAAACGTAGCTCCGCTGGCAGAACATTAACTTCCGGCGGCGGGAAATTTATATCCCCTGCCGGACATCTTATCTCTGCTGACAAAATACATCTCTCCGTTGGTGGAAAATTTATATCCGCTGGCGGAAAACTTTTCTCCGCTGACAGACATCTTATCTCCGCTGCCGGACAACTTATCTTTGCTGACAAAATACTTCTCTCCGATGGCGGAAAACTTATCTCCGGTGGCGGGAAATTTATATCCGCTGGCGGAAAACTTTTCTCCGCTGAAAGACATCTTATCTCCGCTGGCAGACAATTTATCTCTGCTGACAAAATACTTCTTTCCGCTCGCGGAAAACTTATCTGCGGTGGCGGGAAATTTCTAAGCTGACACACATCTTATCTCCGCTGGCAGAAAACTTATCTCTAGAGGGGGAAATTTATATCCCCTGCCGGACAACTTATCTCTGCTGACGAACTGCGTTTCTCCGCCGGCAGAAAACGTAGCTCCGCTGGCAGAACATTAACTTCCGGCGGCGGGAAATTTATATCCCCTGCCGGACATCTTATCTCTGCTGACAAAATACATCTCTCCGTTGGTGGAAAATTTATATCCGCTGGCGGAAAACTTTTCTCCGCTGACAGACATCTTAACTCCGCTGCCGGACAACTTATCTCTGCTGACAAAATACGTCTCTCCGATGGCGGAAAACTTATCTCCGGTGGCGGGAAATTTATGTCCGCTGGCGGAAAACTTTTCTCCGCTGAAAGACATCTTATCTCCGCTGGCAGACAATTTATCTCTGCTGACAAAATACTTCTTTCCGCTCGCGGAAAACTTATCTCTGGTGGCGGGAAATTTATATCCGCTGGCGGAAAACTTTTCTCCAGAGGGGGAAATTTATATCCCCTGCCGGACAACTTATCTCCGCTGACGAACTGCGTTTCTCCGCCGGCAGAAAACGTAGCTCCGCTGGCAGAACATTGGCCTCCGGCGGCGGGAAATTTATATCCCCTGCCGGACATCTTATCTCTGCAGACAAAATACATCTCTCCGTTGGTGGAAAATTTATATCCGCTGGCGGAAAACTTTTCTCCGCTGACAGACTTCTTATCTCCGCTGCCGGACAACATATCTCTGCTGACAAAATACGTCTCTCCAATGGCGGAAAACTTATCTCTGGTGGCGGGATATTATATCCGCTGGCGGAAAAATTATCTCCAGAGGGGGAAATTTATATCTCCTGCCGGACAACTTATCTCTGCTTACGAAATACGTCTTCCCGCTGGCGGAAAACATATTTCCGGTGGCGGGAAATCTATATTCCCTGCCGGACAACTTATCTCCGCTGACGAACTGCGTTTCTCCGCCGGCAGAAAACGTAGCTCCGCTGGCAGAACATTGACCTCCGGCGGCGGGAAATTTATATCCCCTGCCGGACATCTAATCTCTGCAGACAAAATACATCTCTCCGTTGGTGGAAAATTTATATCCGCTGGCGGAAAACTTTTCTCCGCTGACAGACATCTTATCTCCGCTGCCGGACAACTTATCTCTGCTGACAAAATACGTCTCTCCGATGGCGGAAAACTGATCTCCGGTGGCGGGAAATTTATATCCGCTGGCGGAAAACTTTTCTCCGCTGAAAGACATCTTATCTCCGCTGGCAGACAATTTATCTCTGCTGACAAAATACTTCTTTCCGCTCGCGGAAAACTTATCTGCGGTGGCGGGAAATTTCTAAGCTGACACACATCTTATCTCCGCTGGCAGAAAACTTATCTCTAGAGGGGGAAATTTATATCCCCTGCCGGACAACTTATCTCTGCTGACGAACTGCGTTTCTCCGCCGGCAGAAAACGTAGCTCCGCTGGCAGAACATTAACTTCCGGCGGCGGGAAATTTATATCCCCTGCCGGACATCTTATCTCTGCTGACAAAATACATCTCTCCGTTGGTGGAAAATTTATATCCGCTGGCGGAAAACTTTTCTCCGCTGACAGACATCTTATCTCCGCTGCCGGACAACTTATCTTTGCTGACAAAATACTTCTCTCCGATGGCGGAAAACTTATCTCCGGTGGCGGGAAATTTATATCCGCTGGCGGAAAACTTTTCTCCGCTGAAAGACATCTTATCTCCGCTGGCAGACAATTTATCTCTGCTGACAAAATACTTCTTTCCGCTCGCGGAAAACTTATCTGCGGTGGCGGGAAATTTCTAAGCTGACACACATCTTATCTCCGCTGGCAGAAAACTTATCTCTAGAGGGGGAAATTTATATCCCCTGCCGGACAACTTATCTCTGCTGACGAACTGCGTTTCTCCGCCGGCAGAAAACGTAGCTCCGCTGGCAGAACATTAACTTCCGGCGGCGGGAAATTTATATCCCCTGCCGGACATCTTATCTCTGCTGACAAAATACATCTCTCCGTTGGTGGAAAATTTATATCCGCTGGCGGAAAACTTTTCTCCGCTGACAGACATCTTATCTCCGCTGCCGGACAACTTATCTTTGCTGACAAAATACTTCTCTCCGATGGCGGAAAACTTATCTCCGGTGGCGGGAAATTTATATCCGCTGGCGGAAAACTTTTCTCCGCTGAAAGACATCTTATCTCCGCTGGCAGACAATTTATCTCTGCTGACAAAATACTTCTTTCCGCTCGCGGAAAACTTATCTCTGGTGGCGGGAAATTTATATCCGCTGGCGGAAAACTTTTCTCCAGAGGGGGAAATTTATATCTCCTGCCGGACAACTTATCTCCGCTGACGAACTGCGTTTCTCCGCCGGCAGAAAACGTAGCTCCGCTGGCAGAACATTGACCTCCGGCGGCAGGAAATTTATATCCCCTGCCAGACATCTTATCTCTGCTGACAAAATACATCTCTCCGTTGGTGGAAAATTTATATCCGCTGGCGGAAAACTTTTCTCTGCTGACAGACTTCTTATCTCCGCTGCCGGACAACATATCTCTGCTGACAAAAAACGTCTCTCCAATGGCGGAAAACTTATCTCTGGTGGCGGGAAATTTATATCCGCTGGCGGAAAAATTATCTCCAGAGGGGGAAATTTATATCTCCTGCCGGACAACTTATCTCTGCTTACGAAATACGTCTTCCCGCTGGCGGAAAACATATTTCCGGTGGCGGGAAATCTATATCCCCTGCCGGACAACTTATCTCTGCTAACGAAATACGTCTCTCCGCTGGCGGAAAACTTATCTCCGGTAGCGAGAAACCAATATCCGCTGGCCGACAACTTATCTCCGCTGGCGGACAATTTATTTCCGCTGACGAACTACGTTTCTCCGCTGACGAACCACGTTTCTCCGCTGACGAACTGCGTTTCTCCGCTGGCAGAAAACTTTTCTCCGCTGACAGACTTCTTATCTCCGCTGCCGGACAACATATCTCTGCTGACAAAATACGTCTCTCCAATGGCGGAAAACTTATCTCTGGTGGCGGGAAATTTATATCCGCTGGCGGAAAAATTATCTCCAGAGGGGGAAATTTATATCTCCTGCCGGACAACTTATCTCTGCTTACGAAATACGTCTTCCCGCTGGCGGAAAACATATTTCCGGTGGCGGGAAATCTATATCCCCTGCCGGACAACTTATCTCCGCTGACGAACTGCGTTTCTCCGCCGGCAGAAAACGTAGCTCCGCTGGCAGAACATTGACCTCCGGCGGCGGGAAATTTATATCCCCTGCCGGACATCTTATCTCTGCAGACAAAATACATCTCTCCGTTGGTGGAAAATTTATATCCGCTGGCGGAAAACTTTTCTCCGCTGACAGACTTCTTATCTCCGCTGCCGGACAACATATCTCTGCTGACAAAATACGTCTCTCCAATGGCGGAAAACTTATCTCCGGCGGCGGGAAAATTATATCCCCTGCCGGACATTTGATCTCTGCTGACAAAATACATCTCTCCGCTGGTGGAAAATGTATTTCCGCTGGCGGAAAACATTTCTCCGGTGGCGGGAAATTTATATCCCCTGCCGGACAACTTATCTCCGCTGACGAACTACGTTTCTCCGCCGGCAGAAAATGAATCTCCGCTGGCAGAACATTTACCTCCGGCGGCGGGAAAATTATATCCCCTGCCGGACATCTTATCTCTGCAGACAAAATACATCTCTCCGCTGGCGGAAAACTTATCTCCGGTGGCGGGATATTTATATCCAATGGCGGAAAACTTTTCTAAGCCGACAGCCATCAGAAAACTTATCTCCAGAGGGTGAAATTTATATCCCCTGCCGGACAACTTATCTCTTCTGACGAAATACGTCTCTCCGCTGGCGGAGTACTTATTTCCGGTGGCGGGAAACCAACATCCGCTGGCGGATAACTCATCTCCGCTGGCGGACAGTTTATTTCCGCTGACGAACTACGTTTCTCCGATGGCGGAAAAATTATCTGCGGTGGCGGGAAATTTATATCCGCTGGCGGAAAACTTTTCTCCAGAGGGGGAAATTTATATTACCTGCCGGACAACTTATCTCCGCTGACGAACTGCGTTTCTCCGCCGGCAGAAAACGTAGCTCCGCTGGCAGAACATTGACCTCCGGCGGCGGGAAATTTATATCCCCTGCCGGACATCTTATCTCTGCAGACAAAATACATCTCTCCGTTGGTGGAAAATTTATTTCCGCTGGCGGAAAACTTTTCTCCGCTGACAGACATGTTATCTCCGCTGCAGGACAACTTATCTCTGCTGACAAAATACGTCTCTCCAATGGCGGAAAACTTATCTCTGGTGGCGGGAAATTTATATCCGCTGGCGGAAAAATTATCTCCAGAGGGGGAAATTTATATCTCCTGCCGGACAACTTATCTCTGCTTATGAAATACGTCTTCCCGCTGGCGGAAAACATATTTCCGGTGGCGGGAAATCTTTATCCCCAGCCGGACAACTTATATCTGCTGACGAAATACGTCTCTCCGCTGGCGGAAAACTTATTTCCGGTGGCGGGAAATCTATATCCGCTGGCGGACAACTTATCTCCGCTGGCAGACAATTTATCTCCGCTGACAAGCTACGATTCTCCGCTGGCAGAAAACTTATCTCCACCGGTGGGAAATTTATATCTCCTGCCGGACAAATTATCTCTGCTGGCGATATACGTCTCTCCGCTGTCGGAAAACTTATTTCCGGTGGCGGGAAATTTATATTCGCTGGCGGACAACTTATCTCCGCTGGCGGACAATTTATTTCCGCTGACGAACTACGTTTCTCCGCTGATGAACCACGTTTCTCCGCTGACGAACTGCGTTTCTCCGCTGGCAGAAAACTTATCTCCGCCGGTGGGAAATTTATATCTCCTGCCGGACAAATTATCTCTGCTGACGAAATACGTCTCTCCGCTGGCGGAAAACTTATTTCCGGTGGCGGGAAATCTATATCCGCTGGCGGACAACTTATCTCCGCTGGCAGAAAATTTATTTCCGCTGACCAACTACGATTTTCCGCTGGCAGAAAACTTATCTCCGGCGGCGAGAAATTTATATCCCCTGCCGGACAGCTTATCTCTGCTGACGAAAGACGTCTCTCCGCTGGCGAAAAACTTATTTCCGGTGGCGGGAAATCTATATGTCCTGCCTGACTTCTTATCTCTGCTGACAAAATACATCTCTCCGCTGGCGGAAAACTTATCTGCGGTGGCGGGAAAGTTATATCCGTTGGCGGAAAACTTTTCTCCGCTGACAGACATCTTATCTCCGATGGCAGACAATTTATTTCCGCTGACGAACTACGATTCTCCGCTGGCAGAAAACTTATCTCCGCCGGTGGGAAATTTATATCTCCTGCCGGACAAATTATCTCTGCTGACGAAATACGTCTCTCCGCTGGCGGAAAACTTATTTCCGGTGGCGGGAAATTTATATCCGCAGGCGGACAACTTATCTCCGCTGGCGGACAATTTATTTCCGCTGACGAACTACGTTTCTCCGCTGACGAACCACGTTTCTCCGCTGACGAACTGCGTTTCTCCGCTGGCAGAAGACTTAGCTCCGGTGTCGGGAAATTTAAATCCGCTGCCGAAAAACGTTTCTCCGCTGACAGACATCTTATCTCCGATGGCAGACAATTTATTTCCGCTGACGAACAACGATTCTCCGCTGGCAGAAAACTTATCTCCGGCGGCGGGAAATTTATATCCCCTGCCGGACAGCTTATCTCTGCTGACGAAAGACGTCTCCCCGCTGGCGGAAAACTTATTTCCGGTGGCGCGAAATCTATATCCCCTGCCGGACAACGTATCTCTGCTGACGAAATACGTCTCTCCGCTGGCGGAAAACTTATTTCCGGTGGCGGGATATCTATATCCCCCGCCGGACAACTTATCTCTGCTGACAAAATACGTCTCTCCGCTGGCGGAAAGCTTATATCCGGTGGCGGGAAATTTATATCCGCTGGCGGAAAACTTTTCTCGGCAGGCAGATAATTTATCTCCGCTGACGAACTAAAATCCTCTGCTGGCAGAACACTTATCTCCAGAGCGGAAAATTTATATCCCCTGCCGAGCAACTTATCTCTGCTGACGAAATACGTCTCTCCGCTGGCGGAAAACTTGTCTCCGCTGACAGACGTTTTATCTCCGCTGGCAGATAATTTATCTCCGCTGACGAACTACGTTCCGCCGCTGGCACAACACTTATCTCCAGAGGGGAAAATTTATACCCCCTGCCGGACAGCTTATCTCTTCTGACGAAATACGTCTCTCCGCTGGCGGAAAACTTATTTCCGGTGGCGGGATATCTGTATCCGCTGGCGGACAACTTATCTCCGCTGGCAGACAATTTATCTCCGCTGACGAACTACGCTTCTCCGCTGGCAGAAAACTTATCTCCGGTGGCGGGAAAATGTATATCCCCTGCCGGAAAATGTATCGCCGCTGACGAAATACGTCTCTATGCGGGCGGAAAACTTATTTCCGGTGGCGGGAAATCTATATCCCCTTCCGGACAAATTATCTCTGCTGACGAAATACGTCTCACCGTTGGCGGAAAACTTATTTCCGGTGGCGGGAAATCTGTATCCGCTGGCGGACAACTTATCTCCGCTGGCAGACAATTTATCTCCGCTGACGAACTACGCTTCTCCGCCGCAGAAAACTTATCTCCGCTGGCAGAACATGTACCTCCAGCGGTGGGATATTTATATCCGCTGCCGGACAGCTTATCTCTGCTGACAAAATACATCTCTCCGCTGTCGGAAAACTTATCTCCGGTGGCGGGAAATTTATATCCGATGGCGGAAAACTTTTCTCCAGAGGGGGAAATTTATATCCCCTGCCGGACAACTTATCTCCGCTGATGAACTTCGTTTCTCCGCCGGCAAAAAACCAATCTCCGCTGGCAGAACATTTACCTCCGGCGGCGGGAAAATTATATCCCTTGCCGGACATTTGATCTCTGCTGACAAAATACATCTCTCCGCTGGTGGAAAATTTATTTTCGCTGGCGGAAAACATTTCTCCGGTGGCGGAAAATTTATATCCCCTGCCGGACAACTTATCTCCGCTGACGAACTACGTTTCTCCGCCGGCAGAAAATGAATCTCCGCTGGCAGAACATTTACCTCCAGCGGCGGGAAAATTATATCCCCTGCCGGACATCTTATCTCTGCAGACAAAATACATCTCTCCGCTGGCGGAAAACTTTTCTCCGCTGACAGACATCTTATCTCCGCTGCCGGACAACTTATCTCTGCTAACAAAATACGTCTCTCCGCTGTCGGAAAACTTATCTCCGGCGGCGGGAAATTTATATCCCCTGCCGGACAACTTATCTCTGCTGACGAAATAAGTCTCTCCGCTGGCGGAAAACTAATTTCCGGTGGCGGGAAATCTATATCCCCTGCCAGACAACTAATCACTGCTGACAAAATACGTCTCTCCGCTGGCGGAAAGCTTATACCCGGTGGCGGGAAATTTATATCCGCTGGCGGAAAGCTTTTCTCCAGAGGGGGAAATTTATATCCCCTTCCGGACAACTTATCTCCGCTGACGAACTACGATTCTCCGCCGGCAGAAACTTATCTCCGCTGGCAGAACATTTACTTCCGGCTGCGAGGAATTTATATCCCCTGCCGGACAGCTTATCTCTTCTGACGAAATACGTCTCTCCGCTGGCGGAAAACTTATGTTCAAAGTGACCGCCACGATAATTAGATATTGATCTCTAACAACACTGCGCATGTGCCCTGCTGCATATCGATGTTCTCATATCGATGTTCTCATATCGATATTCTTTTTTCGGCGTCTGTCTCTTGCGTATGTTACTCGGAAGCACATATAATTCTGTATACTGATCTTCTGCTGTCTTACAAATAAAATAACTTTAACAGGTTATGGGCCCAGACACCAATTCACCAAGAAACAGTATAAAACAGAAACAGTGAGAAACAATAAACATTGTTTGGTGCTTAGTGAAAAGCAGTGCTAAAAAAATGGCATAGACTCATTAGTGTATGTGTGTACATAGAAAGGCAAAAGAACAAGTTGAACAAATTCAACGGAGATTCGCATTATGTTTTTTGATTCGAATTTTGCAGCGAATCGGACCGTTGCCGTGGTTTAAAGTCCAAAATAAAGCAGTCCCAACGGATCAAGAAACACAAAAGCGAACGGAGACTCAAGTGTGTATACCAAAAAGTGCGTATGCCAAGCCGCACAAAACCGCGAGTGTGTATACCCAAAAGTGTGTATACCAAGCCTTAGAAAATCCCGAGTGTGTGTGTGTAAATAGCAACTCGGAGGGATACTTAAGAGAAAACGAAAAAACAAAAGAAAGACACGGACAACAGTATTGTCGTCGTAGTTGCTTTGTGCATGAGACGATCGACAGTTACAAATTTTGCACTGTGGGACAATAAGTATAAAAAATGAGTGGAAATATGAATTTCAATATTGAGAAACTGGACGAAAACAATTATAGCACATGGGAAGTTTTGATGAGAAGTGAGAAGCCACAAAATGATTTGTGGCCAATCGTCAGTGGTAAAATTGAGCTTAGTGAAAGTGCAACAAATGAGCAAAGTGCAGCTTTTGAACTAAAGGATCAAAAGGCGTTGGCGTCAATTTTACTTTGTGTTAAATCGACCCAACTAAAAAATATTAAAAATTGTGTATCGTCGTCACAGGCATGGCAAAAGCTAAATAAAATTCACAGGCCAAGCGGACTAGCAAGGTTAGTGCTTTTAATTAAACAATTGTTGACGTTAAAAATGTCGGATAGTATAAGTGCACAGAAATATTTGCGGAAATTCCAGGTGGTACACGAGGCTTTAGCAGAGGTCAACATAAAGGTTGATGAAAAGATCTTATCAGTTGTGTTGCTAAATGGTTTGCCTAAATCGTATGAAAGTTTTGTTGTTGCGATTGAGACGCGAGATGATTTGCCGAGCTTGAGCATGCTAAAAATAAAAATTTTTGAAGAAGCGAATGGGCAGGAAGATAGCATTAGCAAGGAAATTACAAGAAGCGCGGAACTTCACGTCAGTTATGACAACAACAATTTTAAGAAAAACTTTAAGAAGGGCAAAAAGTGTTTTAAGTGCGGAAAGGAAGGGCATTTTAAATCGGAATGCCGTGCTAAAAGCAAGCAGGAAGGAGCAAACAACAAGGGCGCAAACAGTAAAAGCGGGGAAAGATTGGGTACAATGTTTTGCGTAACCGAATATGCCAAAGTGGAACCAGAAAAATATGTACCAATCCTAAGTTTAGCTAAGCCAAATGACCAGATGTTAAATGCATGGTGCATAGACAGTGGCGCAACGGCGCATCTATGTTGTGACAAGGAACGCTTTGTGTCGTTCACGGAAGATAATCAAAAAGTATTTTTAGCCGGCGGTAAATCACTTATTGCTGAAGGGCATGGAACTGTTCAAGTAAAGTTCGGTGATAGATCCGTTACGCTGGAAAAGGTTATCTTGGTACCAGATTTGCAGTACAATTTTATATCGGTCACAAAACTATTAAAACATGGAAAAAAAGTTGTGTTTGAGAAAAATCAAGCGATGATTTTTGAAAACGGAAAAATAGTTATAAAGGCACATCTGGAAAATGGATTGTTTATGGTTCAGGACAATCAGGAAAAGTGTATGAACATTGTAAATGTTGAGGCAGATGCATTCAAATGGCATAATAGGTTCGGCCATGTACATTTTGACGCATTAAAGGAAATGGTTAACAAGGAGATGGTAATAGGTCTCAAGGGCATATACAAGCCAAAACAAGTGTGTGCAACATGCGCAAAAAGTAAAATTTGCGTGCAACCATTTCAATCGAGCACAAGCAGGTCAAAGGGCGTTCTAGACTTAATATATACTGATGTATGCGGTCCAATGCAAAAGCAGTCAATGGGAGGCAATCGATATTTCGCCACATTTATTGATGATTGTTCAAGATATGTATCAGTAAGTTTCCTAAAAACCAAAGATCAGGTTTTCGAGGCTTTTAAAGAATTTAAAAGTCAAGTTGAGTGCCAAACTGGGAGAAAAGTCAAGGTTTTACGAAGCGACAATGGCCGAGAATACATATCAAACGTTGTTGATAATTACCTAAACCAAAATGGAATAAAGCGAAACTTAACAGTGCCATATACACCTCAACAAAACGGAGTTGCAGAAAGGGCCAACAGAACATTGGTAGAAATGGCAAGAAGTATGCTGCTGCATGCTGGGTTAAGTGAATGCTATTGGGCAGAAGCGATTCGAACTGCCACGTATTTGCGAAATAGAGTGGCAAGCAGCTGTTTGAGCGGGGTGACACCTTTTGAAATATGGACAGGTAGAAAGCCAGTGGTATCGCATTTAAGAGTTTTTGGCTCAGTAGCGATAGCTCTAGATAAAACAAAGAAATCAAAGTTCGCACAGAAAGGCTTAGAGTATATAATGGTGGGCTACTCGGATACAGCCAAAGCATACCGTTTGGTCAGTAAAGAAACCAGGAAACTCGTAGAGAGTAGGGATGTCATTTTTGTAGAACCTGAAGGGGGCAAACTAGATGCATCATGTTCCAATGACATGGCATCAATTGAGGTTCAACAAAACCAGGACTCTGAACCCGAAATGGATAGCGAGCAATTTAAAGATCCAGAAAATGAGCCAGAAAATCAGGAGGAGATTAGGTCTAGTAATGACATTCTTGTAATTCCAGAACCAATAAGAGGACCAGGACGCTCAACCATAGTACGGACGGGCAAAAGCAGGACGACCATGGAAGCAGTATCATATGCTCAATGCGATACTGGCAGCAGACGTACAAGTTCCACAAAACTACGCACAAGCTGAACGGTCTACTGAAGGCGAGATATGGAAGCATCAATGAAGGACGAGTACGAATCTATTGTGAAGAACGGCACGTGGTCGCTTACTAAATTGCCTAGCGGGAAAAAGTCCATTGGATGCAGATGGGTTTACGCAGTTAAGTCCAATCCGGATGGAAGCGTGAACAGGCTCAAATCACGTCTGGTGGCGAAAGGTTGTAGCCAACGCTACGGGATCGACTACAAGGAAACATTTGCACCAGTTGTACGCCACGCAACTATCAGGTTGATAATTGCACTTGCAGTCGAACATGGTCTCCACCTACATCAAATGGATGTTGTCACGGCGTATCTCAACGGCGAATTGGAAGATGAGGTTTTTATGAGACAGCCTGAGGGCTTCATCAGCGAAGTTCACCCAAATCACGTTTTGAGGCTTCACAAAAGTATATATGGCCTAAAACAATCAGGAAGAGTGTGGAACTCTACGTTGGATGCAACGCTGAAACGCATTGGTTTTATACCGACTGTCAACGAACCCTGTCTGTATTGTAAGCCAGGTAAAAATATGTGTCTAATAGCTGTCTACGTAGATGACATTATTTTGGCGTGTAAGGACCTAGATGATATATCTGATATCAAGATAAAGATCGCAGCAGAATTTGATGTGGTTGACATCGGGCCTATGCAATACTTTTTAGGTATTGAGGTGAAACGTGAAGGCAGTACGGGTGCGATTTCAATCAGCCAACGGAAGTATATTAGAGAGTTGCTCGAACAGTACAATTTGAAAGATTGTCGACAGACGTCCACGCCTCTTGAAGCTGGTTACCAGGTGGCAAGCAACAAAGAGGACTGCCGCAGGGTCGACATCACATCGTTCCAAAAGCTAATTGGAGAGTTATCTTATCTTGCTGTTATGACTCGTCCGGACATTGCGCATTCGGTGAACAAATTAGCACAACGTAACAAGGATCCTCATTCCGAGCATGAAGCGGCAGCCAAGCACATCCTTCGATATTTGGCAAAAACTATCGACTGGGAGATATGCTACACAAAGCAAGGAAAGGCAATTGAGTGTTTTGTTGATGCAGATTGGGCAAGTGATATGACGAACCGAAAGTCATTCACTGGCTATGTATGCATGTTGGCAGGAGGAGCGGTTTCTTGGGAGTCAAGGAAGCAATCGACGGTTGCCCTCAGTTCCACGGAGGCAGAGTACATAGCCTTATCATCTGCAGCAAAAGAGGCGTAATACTTTCGCAGCCTACTGATTGACTTGAAGCTGATGTCCAAGGAGTCAGCTATTCAGATGTACGGCGACAACATTGGAGCACAGCAGCTTGCTAGAAACCCCATGTTTCATGCACGTACAAGGCACATCGACGTCAAGATACATCATATTCGAGAGGTTCTCAAGAGAGGTGAAGTCAACATTGCGTATCTGCCAACCGATGAGATGATAGCAGATGTCCTCACAAAGAACTTAGCCAAGGTTAAGCACCATAAATTTGTATTCGCATTTGGTTTAAAAGATCGTTTATAAGTGCTTGACATGTTATTGGATATTAGTTAAGTATATTTAAAGTTTGTAAACATGCGTTGTGTTGAGGAGGAGTGTTCAAAGTGAACGCCACGATAATTAGATATTGATCTCTAACAACACTGCGCATGTGCCCTGCTGCATATCGATGTTCTCATATCGATGTTCTCATATCGATATTCTTCTTTCGGCGTCTGTCTCTTGCGTATGTTACTCGGAAGCACATATAATTCTGTATACTGATCTTCTGCTGTCTTACAAATAAAATAACTTTAACAGAAATACGTCTCTCCGCTTGCAGAAAACTTATCTCCGCTGGCAGAACATTTACTTCCGGCGGCGAGGAATTTATATCCCCTGCCGGACATCTTATCTCTGCTGGCTTTATATCCGCTGCCGGACAACTTATCTCTGCTAACAAAATACGTCTCTCCGCTGTCGGAAAACTTATCTCCGGTGGCGGGAAATTTATATCCCCTGCCGGACAACTTATCTCCGCTGACGAACTACGTTTCTCCGCCGGCAGAAAATGAATCTCCGCTGGCAGAACATTTACCTCCGGCGGCGGGAAAATTATATCCCCTGCCGGACATCTTATCTCTGCTGACAAAATACATCTCTCCGCTGGTGGAAAATGTGTATCCGCTGGCGGAAAACTTTTCTCCGCTGACAGACATCTTATCTCAGCTGGCAGATAATTTATCTCCGCTGACGAATTACGTTCCGCCGCTGGCAGAAAACTTATCTCCAGAGGGGAAAATTTATACCCCCTGCCGGACAGCTTATCTCTTCTGACAAAATACGTTTCTCCGCTGGCGGAAAACTTATTTCCGGTGGCGGGAAATATATATCCCCTGCCTTACAACTTATCTCTGCTGACGAAATACGTCTCTCCGCTGGCAGTAAACTTATCTCCGGCGGCGGGAAATTTATATCCCCTGCCGGACAACTTATCTCTGCTGACGAAATAAGTCTCTCCGCTGGCGGAAAACTAATTTCCGGTGGCGGGAAATCTATATCCCCTGCCAGACAACTAATCACTGCTGACAAAATACGTCTCTCCGCTGGCGGAAAGCTTATACCCCGTGGCGGGAAATTTATATCCGCTGGCGGAAAGCTTTTCTCCAGAGATGGAAATTTATATCCCCTTCCGGACAACTTATCTCCGCTGACGAACTACGATTCTCCGCCGGCAGAAACTTATCTCCGCTGGCAGAACATTTACTTCCGGCGGCGAGGAATTTATATCCCCTGCCGGACAGCTTATCTCTTCTGACGAAATACGTCTCTCCGCTGGCGGAAAACTTATTTGCGGTGGCGGGAAATATATATCCCCTGCCGGACAACTTATCTCTGCTGACAAGATACATCTCTCCACTGGTGGAAAATTTATATCCGACAGACATCTTATCTCCGCTGACATTTAATTTATCTCCGCTGACGAACTACGATTCTCCGCTGTCGGAAAACTTATCTCCGGTGGCGGGAAATTTATATTCCCTTCCGGACAACTTATCTCCGCTGACGAACTACGATTCTCCGCCGGCAGAAACTTATCTCCGCTGGCAGAACATTTACTTCCGGCGGCGAGGAATTTATATCCCCTGCCGGACAGCTTATCTCTTCTGACGAAATACGTCTCTCCGCTGGCGGAAAACTTATTTGCGGTGGCGGGAAATATATATCCCCTCCCGGACAACTTATCTCTGCTGACGAAATACGTCTCTCCGCTGGCAGAAAACTTATCTCCGCTGGCAGAACATTTACTTCCGGCGGCGAGGAATTTATATCCCCTGCCGGACATCTTATGTCTGCTGGCTTTATATCCGCTGGCGGAAAACTTTTCTCCGCTGACAGACATCTTATCTCCGCTGCCGGACAACTTATCTCTGCTGATGAAATAAGTCTCTCCGCTGGCGGAAAACTAATTTCCGGTGGCGGGAAATCTATATCCCCTGCCAGACAACTAATCACTGCTGACAAAATACGTCTCTCCGCTGGCGGAAAGCTTATACCCGGTGGCGGGAAATTTATATCCCCTGCCGGACAACTTATCTCTGCTAACAAAATACGTCTCTCTGCTGTCGGAAAACGTATCTCCGGCGGCGGGAAATTTATATCCTGCCGGACAACTTATCTCTGCTAACGAAATACGTCTCTCCGCTGGCGGAAAACTTATTTGCGGTGGCGGGAAATATATATCCCCTGCCGGACAACTTATCTCTGCTGACAAAATACATCTCTCCACTGGTGGAAAATTTATATCCGACAGACATCTTATCTCCGCTGACATTTAATTTATCTCCGCTGACGAACTACGATTCTCCGCTGTCGGAAAACTTATCTCCGGTGGCGGGAAATTTATATCCGCTGGCGGAAAACTTTTCTCCAAAGGGGCAAATTTATATCCCCTGCAGGACAACTTATCTCCGCTGACGAACTGCGTTTCTCCGCCGGCAGAAACTTATCTCCGCTGGCAGAACATTTACTTCCGGCGGCGAGGAATTTATATCCCCTGCCGGACATCTTATCTCTGCTGGCTTTATATCCGCTGCCGGACAACTTATCTCTGCTAACAAAATACGTCTCTCCGCTGTCGGAAAACTTATCTCCGGTGGCGGGAAATTTATATCCCCTGCCGGACAACTTATCTCCGCTGACGAACTACATTTCTCCGCCGGCAGAAAATGAATCTCCGCTGGCAGAACATTTACCTCCGGCGGCGGGAAAATTATATCCCCTGCCGGACATCTTATCTCTGCTGACAAAATACATCTCTCCGCTGGTGGAAAATGTGTATCCGCTGGCGGAAAACTTTTCTCCGCTGACAGACATCTATCTCCGCTGGCAGATAATTTATCTCCGCTGACGAATTACGATCCGCCGCTGGCAGAACACTTGTCTCCAGAGGGGAAAATTGATACCCCCTGCCGGACAGCTTATCTCTCTGACGAAATACGTCTCTCCGCTGGCGGAAAACTTATTTCCGGTGGCGGGCAATATATATCCGCTGCCGGACAACTTATCTCTGCTGACGAAATACGTCTCTCCGCTGGCAGTAAACTTATCTCCGGCGCCGGGAAATTTATATCCCCTGCCGGACAACTTATCTCTGCTGACGAAATAAGTCTCTCCGCTGGCGGAAAACTAATTTCCGGTGGCGGGAAATCTATATCCCCTGCCAGACAACTAATCACTGCTGACAAAATACGTCTCTCCGCTGGCGGAAAGCTTATACCCGGTGGCGGAAAATTTATATCCGCTGGCGGAAAGCTTTTCTCCAGAGATGGAAATTTATATCACCTTCCGGCCAACTTATCTCCGCTGACGAACTACGATTCTCCGCCGGCAGAAACTTATCTCCGCTGGCAGAACATTTACTTCCGGCGGCGAGGAATTTATATCCCCTGCCGGACAGCTTATCTCTTCTGACGAAATACGTCTCTCCGCTGGCGGAAAACTTATTTGCGGTGGCGGGAAATATATATCCCCTGCCGGACAACTTATCTCTGCTGACGAAATACGTCTCTCCGCTGGCAGAAAACTTATCTCCGCTGGCAAAACATTTACTTCCGGCGGCGAGGAATTTATATCCCCTGCCGGACATCTTATCTCTGCTGGCTTTATATCCGCTGGCGGAAAACTTTTCTCCGCTGACAGACATCTTATCTCCGCTGCCGGACAACTTATCTCTGCTAACAAAATACGTCTCTCCGCTGTCGGAAAACTTATCTCCGGCGGCGGGAAATTTATATCCCCTACCGGACAACTTATCTCTGCTGACGAAATACGTCTCACCGCTGGCGGAAAACTTATTTCCGGTGGCGGGAAATCTAAATCCCCTGCCGGACAACTTATTTCTGCTGATGAAATACGTCTCTCCGCTGGCGGAAAGCTTATATCCGGTGGCGGGAGATTTATATCCGCTGGCGGAAAGCTTTTCTCCAGAGGGGCAAATTTATATCCCCTGCCAGAAAAAGTATCGCCGCTGACGAAATACGTCTCTCTGCGGGCGGAAAACTTATTTCCGGTGGCGGGAAATCTATAACCCCTACCGGACAACTTATCTCTGCTGACGAAATACGTCTCACCGTTGGCGGAAAACCTATTTCCGGTGGCGGGAAACCTGTATCCGCTGGCGGACAACTTATCTCCGCTGGCAGACAATTTATCTCCGCTAGCGAACTACGCTTCTCCGCTGGCAGAACATTTACCTCTAGCGGTGGGATATTTATATACGCTGCCGGACAGCTTATCTCGGCTGACAAAATACATCTCTCCGCTGTCGGAAAACTTATCTCCGGTGGCGGGAAATTTATATCCGATGGCGGAAAACTTTTCTCCAGAGGGGGAAATTTATATCCGCTGCCGGACAACTTATCTCCGCTGATGAACAACGTTTCTCCGCCGGCAGAAAACGAATCTCCGCTGGCAGAACATTTACCTCCGGCGGCGGGAAAATTATATCCCCTGCCGGACATCTTATCTCTGCTGACAAAATACATCTCTCCGCTGGTGGAAAATGTGTATCCGCTGGCGGAAAACTTTTCTCCGCTGACAGACATCTTATCTCCGCTGGCAGATAATTTAACTCCGCTGACGAATTACGATCCGCCGCTGGCAGAACACTTGTCTCAAGAGAGGAAAATTGATACCCCCTGCCGGACAGCTTATCTCTCTGACGAAATACGTCTCTCCGCTGGCGGAAAACTTATTTCCGGTGGCGGGAAATATATATCCCCTGCCGGACAACTTATCTCTGCTGACGAAATACGTCTCTCCGCTGGCAGAAAACTTATCTCCGCTGGCAGAACATTTACTTCCGGCGGCGAGGAATTTATATCCCCTGCCGGACATCTTATCTCTGCTGGCTTTATATCCGCTGGCGGAAAACTTTTCTCCGCTGACAGACATCTTATCTCCGCTGCCGGACAACTTATCTCTGCTAACAAAATACGTCTCTCCGCTGTCGGAAAACTTATCTCCGGCGGCGGGAAATTTATATCCCCTGCCGGACAACTTATCTCTGCTGACGAAATAAGTCTCTCCGCTGGCGGAAAACTAATTTCCGGTGGCGGCAAATCTATATCCCCTGCCAGACAACTAATCACTGCTGACAAAATACGTCTCTCCGCTGGCGGAAAGCTTATACCCGGTGGCGGGAAATTTATATCCGCTGGCGGAAAGCTTTTCTCCAGAGGGGGAAATTTATATCCCCTTCCGGACAACTTATCTCTGCTGACGAAATACGTCTCTCCGCTGGCAGAAAACTTATCTCCGCTGGCAGAACATTTACTTCCGGCGGCGAGGAATTTATATCCCCTGCCGGACATCTTATCTCTGCTGGCTTTATATCCGCTGGCGGAAAACTTTTCTCCGCTGACAGACATCTTATCTCCGCTGCCGGACAACTTATCTCTGCTAACAAAATACGTCTCTCCGCTGTCGGAAAAGTTATCTCCGGCGGCGGGAAATTTATATCCCCTGCCGGACAACTTATCTCTGCTGACGAAATAAGTCTCTCCGCTGGCGGAAAACTAATTTCCGGTGGCGGGAAATCTATATCCCCTGCCAGACAACTAATCACTGCTGACAAAATACGTCTCTCCGCTGGCGGAAAGCTTATACCCGGTGGCGGGAAATTTATATCCGCTGGCGGAAAGCTTTTCTCCAGAGGGGGAAATTTATATCCCCTTCCGGACAACTTATCTCCGCTGGCAGAACATTTACTTCCGGCTGCGAGGAATTTATATCCCCTGCCGGACAGCTTATCTCTTCTGACGAAATACGTCTCTCCGCTGGCGGAAAACTTATGTTCAAAGTGACCGCCACGATAATTAGATATTGATCTCTAACAACACTGCGCATGTGCCCTGCTGCATATCGATGTTCTCATATCGATGTTCTCATATCGATATTCTTTTTTCGGCGTCTGTCTCTTGCGTATGTTACTCGGAAGCACATATAATTCTGTATACTGATCTTCTGCTGTCTTACAAATAAAATAACTTTAACAGGTTATGGGCCCAGACACCAATTCACCAAGAAACAGTATAAAACAGAAACAGTGAGAAACAATAAACATTGTTTGGTGCTTAGTGAAAAGCAGTGCTAAAAAAATGGCATAGACTCATTAGTGTATGTGTGTACATAGAAAGGCAAAAGAACAAGTTGAACAAATTCAACGGAGATTCGCATTATGTTTTTTGATTCGAATTTTGCAGCGAATCGGACCGTTGCCGTGGTTTAAAGTCCAAAATAAAGCAGTCCCAACGGATCAAGAAACACAAAAGCGAACGGAGACTCAAGTGTGTATACCAAAAAGTGCGTATGCCAAGCCGCACAAAACCGCGAGTGTGTATACCCAAAAGTGTGTATACCAAGCCTTAGAAAATCCCGAGTGTGTGTGTGTAAATAGCAACTCGGAGGGATACTTAAGAGAAAACGAAAAAACAAAAGAAAGACACGGACAACAGTATTGTCGTCGTAGTTGCTTTGTGCATGAGACGATCGACAGTTACAAATTTTGCACTGTGGGACAATAAGTATAAAAAATGAGTGGAAATATGAATTTCAATATTGAGAAACTGGACGAAAACAATTATAGCACATGGGAAGTTTTGATGAGAAGTGAGAAGCCACAAAATGATTTGTGGCCAATCGTCAGTGGTAAAATTGAGCTTAGTGAAAGTGCAACAAATGAGCAAAGTGCAGCTTTTGAACTAAAGGATCAAAAGGCGTTGGCGTCAATTTTACTTTGTGTTAAATCGACCCAACTAAAAAATATTAAAAATTGTGTATCGTCGTCACAGGCATGGCAAAAGCTAAATAAAATTCACAGGCCAAGCGGACTAGCAAGGGTAGTGCTTTTAATTAAACAATTGTTGACGTTAAAAATGTCGGATAGTATAAGTGCACAGAAATATTTGCGGAAATTCCAGGTGGTACACGAGGCTTTAGCAGAGGTCAACATAAAGGTTGATGAAAAGATCTTATCAGTTGTGTTGCTAAATGGTTTGCCTAAATCGTATGAAAGTTTTGTTGTTGCGATTGAGACGCGAGATGATTTGCCGAGCTTGAGCATGCTAAAAATAAAAATTTTTGAAGAAGCGAATAGGCAGGAAGATAGCATTAGCAAGGAAATTACAAGTAGCGCGGAACTTCACGTCAGTTATGACAACAACAATTTTAAGAAAAACTTTAAGAAGGGCAAAAAGTGTTTTAAGTGCGGAAAGGAAGGGCATTTTAAATCGGAATGCCGTGCTAAAAGCAAGCAGGAAGGAGCAAACAACAAGGGCGCAAACAGTAAAAGCGGGGAAAGATTGGGTACAATGCTTTGCGTAACCGAATATGCCAAAGTGGAACCAGAAAAATATGTACCAATCCTAAGTTTAGCTAAGCCAAATGACCAGATGTTAAATGCATGGTGCATAGACAGTGGCGCAACGGCGCATCTATGTTGTGACAAGGAACGCTTTGTGTCGTTCACGGAAGATAATCAAAAAGTATTTTTAGCCGGCGGTAAATCACTTATTGCTGAAGGGCATGGAACTGTTCAAGTAAAGTTCGGTGATAGATCCGTTACGCTGGAAAAGGTTATCTTGGTACCAGATTTGCAGTACAATTTTATATCGGTCACAAAACTATTAAAACATGGAAAAAAAGTTGTGTTTGAGAAAAATCAAGCGATGATTTTTGTAAACGGAAAAATAGTTATAAAGGCACATCTGGAAAATGGATTGTTTATGGTTCAGGACAATCAGGAAAAGTGTATGAACATTGTAAATGTTGAGGCAGATGCATTCAAATGGCATAATAGGTTCGGCCATGTACATTTTGACGCATTAAAGGAAATGGTTAACAAGGAGATGGTAATAGGTCTCAAGGGCATATACAAGCCAAAACAAGTGTGTGCAACATGCGCAAAAAGTAAAATTTGCGTGCAACCATTTCAATCGAGCACAAACAGGTCAAAGGGCGTTCTAGACTTAATATATACTGATGTATGCGGTCCAATGCAAAAGCAGTCAATGGGAGGCAATCGATATTTCGCCACATTTATTGATGATTGTTCAAGATATGTATCAGTAAGTTTCCTAAAAACCAAAGATCAGGTTTTCGAGGCTTTTAAAGAATTTAAAAGTCAAGTTGAGTGCCAAACTGGGAGAAAAGTCAAGGTTTTACGAAGCGACAATGGCCGAGAATACATATCAAACGTTGTTGATAATTACCTAAACCAAAATGGAATAAAGCGAAACTTAACAGTGCCATATACACCTCAACAAAACGGAGTTGCAGAAAGGGCCAACAGAACATTGGTAGAAATGGCAAGAAGTATGCTGCTGCATGCTGGGTTAAGTGAATGCTATTGGGCAGAAGCGATTCGAACTGCCACGTATTTGCGAAATAGAGTGGCAAGCAGCTGTTTGAGCGGGGTGACACCTTTTGAAATATGGACAGGTAGAAAGCCAGTGGTATCGCATTTAAGAGTTTTTGGCTCAGTAGCGATAGCTCTAGATAAAACAAAGAAATCAAAGTTCGCACAGAAAGGCTTAGAGTATATAATGGTGGGCTACTCGGATACAGCCAAAGCATACCGTTTGGTCAGTAAAGAAACCAGGAAACTCGTAGAGAGTAGGGATGTCATTTTTGTAGAACCTGAAGGGGGCAAACTAGATGCATCATGTTCCAATGACATGGCATCAATTGAGGTTCAACAAAACCAGGACTCTGAACCCGAAATGGATAGCGAGCAATTTAAAGATCCAGAAAATGAGCCAGAAAATCAGGAGGAGATTAGGTCTAGTAATGACATTCTTGTAATTCCAGAACCAATAAGAGGACCAGGACGCTCAACCATAGTACGGACGGGCAAAAGCAGGACGACCATGGAAGCAGTATCATATGCTCAATGCGATACTGGCAGCAGACGTACAAGTTCCACAAAACTACGCACAAGCTGAACGGTCTACTGAAGGCGAGTCCGCTGCCGGACAACTTATCTCTGCTGACGAAATACGTCTCTCCGCTGGCAGTAAACTTATCTCCGGCGGCGGGAAATTTATATCCCCTGCCGGACAACTTATCTCTGCTGACGAAATAAGTCTCTCCGCTGGCGGAAAACTAATTTCCGGTGGCGGGAAATCTATATCCCCTGCCAGACAACTAATCACTGCTGACAAAATACGTCTCTCCGCTGGCGGAAAGCTTATACCCGGTGGCGGAAAATTTATATCCGCTGGCGGAAAGCTTTTCTCCAGAGATGGAAATTTATATCCCCTTCCGGCCAACTTATCTCCGCTGACGAACTACGATTCTCCGCCGGCAGAAACTTATCTCCGCTGGCAGAACATTTACTTCCGGCGGCGAGGAATTTATATCCCCTGCCGGACAGCTTATCTCTTCTGACGAAATACGTCTCTCCACTGGCGGAAAACTTATTTGCGGTGGCGGGAAATATATATCCCCTGCCGGACAACTTATCTCTGCTGACGAAATACGTCTCTCCGCTGGCAGAAAACTTATTTGCGGTGGCGGGAAATATATATCCCCTGCCGGACAACTTATCTCTGCTGACGAAATACGTCTCTCCGCTGGCAGAAAACTTATCTCCGCTGGCAGAACATTTACTTCCGGCGGCGAGGAATTTATATCCCCTGCCGGACATCTTATCTCTGCTGGCTTTATATCCGCTGGCGGAAAACTTTTCTCCGCTGACAGACATCTTATCTCCGCTGCCGGACAACTTATCTCTGCTAACAAAATACGTCTCTCCGCTGTCGGAAAACTTATCTCCGGCGGCGGGAAATTTATATCCCCTGCCGGACAACTTATCTCTGCTTACGAAATACGTCTCTCCGCTGGCGGAAAACTTATTTCCGGTGGCGGGAAATATATATCCCCTGCCGGACAATTTTTCTCTGCTGACGAAATACGTCTCTCCGCTGGCAGTAAACTTATCTCCGGCGGCGGGAAATTTATATCCCCTGCCGGACAACTTATCTCTGCTGACGAAATAAGTCTCTCCGCTGGCGGAAAACTAATTTCCGGTGGCGGGAAATCTATATCCCCTGCCAGACAACTAATCACTGCTGACAAAATACGTCCTTCCGCTGGCGGAAAGCTTATTTCCGGTGGCGGGAAAATTATATCCGCTGGCGGAAAGCTTTTCTCCAGAGGGGGAAATTTATATCCCCTTCCGGACAACTTATCTCCGCTGACGAACTACGATTCTCCGCCGGCAGAAACTTATCTCCGCTGGCAGAACATTTACTTCCGGCGGCGAGGAATTTATATCCCCTGCCGGACAGCTTATCTCTTCTGACGAAATACGTCTCTCCGCTGGCGGAAAACTTATTTGCGGTGGCGGGAAATATATATCCCCTGCCGGACAACTTATCTCTGCTGACGAAATACGTCTCTCCGCTGGCAGAAAACTTATCTCCGCTGGCAGAACATTTATTTCCGGCGGCGAGGAATTTATATCCCCTGCCGGACATCTTATCTCTGCTGGCTTTATATCCGCTTTCGGAAAACTTTTCTCCGCTGACAGACATCTTATCTCCGCTGAGGGACAACTTATTTCTGCTAACAAAATACGTCTCTCCGCTGTCGGAAAACTTATCTCCGGCGGCGGGAAATTTATATCCCCTGCCGGACAACTTATCTCTGCTAACGAAATACGTCTCTCCGCTGGCGGAAAACTTATTTCCGGTGGCGGGAAATATATATCCCCTGCCGGACAACTTATCTCTGCTGACGAAATACGTCTCTCCGCTGGCAGTAAACTTATCTCCGGCGGCGGAAAATTTATATACCCTGCCGGACAACTTATCTCTTCTGACAAAATACGTCTCTCCGCTGGCGGAAAACTTATTTCCGGTGGCGGGATATCTAGATCCCCCGCCCGACAGCTTATCTCTGCTGACAAAGTACGTCTCTCCGCTGGCGGAAAGCTTATATCCGGTGGCGGGAAATTTATATCCGCTGGCGGAAAACTTTTCTCCAGAGGAGAAAATTTATATCCCCTGCAGGACAACTTATCTCCGCTGACGAACTACGTTTCTTCGCCGGCAGAAAACGAATCTCCGCTGGCAGAACATTTACCTCCGGCGGCGGGAAAATTATATCCCCTGCCGGACATCTTATCTCTGCTGACAAAATACATCTCTCCACTGGTGGAAAATTTATATCCGACAGACATCTTATCTCCGCTGATATTTAATTTATCTCCGCTGACGAACTACGATTCTCCGCTGTCGGAAAACTTATCTCCGGTGGCGGGAAATTTATATCCGCTGGCGGAAAACTTTTCTCCAAAGGGGCAAATTTATATCCCCTGCAGGACAACTTATCTCCGCTGACGAACTACGTTTCTCCGCCGGCAGAAACTTATCTCCGCTGGCAGAACATTTACTTCCGGCGGCGAGGAATTTATATCCCCTGCCGGACAACTTATGTCTGCTGACAAAATACATCTCTCCGCTGGCAGAAAACTTATCTCCGGCGGCGGGAAATTTATATCGCCTGCCGGACAACTTATCTCTGCTGACGAAATACGTCTCTCCGCTGGCAGTAAACTTATCTCCGGCGGCGGGAAATTTATATACCCTGCCGGACAACTTATCTCTTCTGACAAAATACGTCTCTCCGCTGGCGGAAAACTTATTTCCAGAGGGGGAACTTTATATCTCCTGCCGGACAACATATCTCCGCTGACGAGCTACGTTTCTCCGCCGGCAGAAAACGAATCTCCGCTGGCAGAACATTTACCTCCGGCGGCGGGAAAATTATATCCCCTGCCGGACATCTTATCTCTGCTGACAAAATACATCTCTCCACTGGTGGAAAATTTATATCCGCTTATCTCTTCTGACAAAATACGTCTCTCCGCTGGCGGAAAACTTATTTCCGGTGGCCGGATATCTATATCCCCCGCCCGACAACTTATCTCTGCTGACAAAATACGTCTCTCCGCTGACGGAAAGCTTATATCCGGTGGCGGTAAATTTATATCCGCTGGGGGAACACTTGTCTCCAGAGGGGAAAATTTATACCCCCTGCCGGACAGCTTATCTCTCTGACGAAATACGTCTCTCCGCTGGCGGAAAACTTATTTCCGGTGGCGGGCAATATATATCCGCTGCCGGACAACTTATCTCTGCTGACGAAATACGTCTCTCCGCTGGCAGTAAACTTATCTCCGGCGGCGGGAAATTTATATCCCCTGCCGGACAACTTATCTCTGCTGACGAAATAAGTCTCTCCGCTGGCGGAAAACTAATTTCCGGTGGCGGGAAATCTATATCCCCTGCCAGACAACTAATCACTGCTGACAAAATACGTCTCTCCGCTGGCGGAAAGCTTATACCCGGTGGCGGGAAATTTATATCCGCTGGCGGAAAGCTTTTCTCCAGAGGGGGAAATTTATATCCCCTTCCGGCCAACTTATCTCCGCTGACGAACTACGATTCTCCGCCGGCAGAAACTTATCTCCGCTGGCAGAACATTTACTTCCGGCGGCGAGGAATTTATATCCCCTGCCGGACAGCTTATCTCTTCGGACGAAATACGTTTCTCCGCTGGCGGAAAACTTATTTGCGGTGGCGGGAAATATATATCCCCTGCCGGACAACTTATCTCTGCTGACGAAATACGTCTCTCCGCTGGCAGAAAACTTATCTCCGCTGGCAGAACCATTACTTCCGGCGGCGAGGAATTTATATCCCCTGCCGGACATCTTATCTCTGCTGGCTTTATATCCGCTGGCGGAAAACTTTTCTCCGCTGACAGACATCTTATCTCCGCTGCCGGACAACTTATCTCTGCTAACAAAATACGTCTCTCCGCTGTCGGAAAACTTATCTCCGGCGGCGGGAAATTTATATCCCCTGCCGGACAACTTATCTCTGCTTACGAAATACGTCTCTCCGCTGGCGGAAAACTTATTTCCGGTGGCGGGAAATATATATCCCCTGCCGGACAATTTTTCTCTGCTGACGAAATACGTCTCTCCGCTGGCAGTAAACTTATCTCCGGCGGCGGGAAATTTATATCCCCTGCCGGACAACTTATCTCTGCTGACGAAATAAGTCTCTCCGCTGGCGGAAAACTAATTTCCGGTGGCGGGAAATCTATATCCCCTGCCAGACAACTAATCACTGCTGACAAAATACGTCCTTCCGCTGGCGGAAAGCTTATTTCCGGTGGCGGGAAAATTATATCCGCTGGCGGAAAGCTTTTCTCCAGAGGGGGAAATTTATATCCCCTTCCGGACAACTTATCTCCGCTGACGAACTACGATTCTCCGCCGGCAGAAACTTATCTCCGCTGGCAGAACATTTACTTCCGGCGGCGAGGAACTTATATCCCCTGCCGGACAGCTTATCTCTTCTGACGAAATACGTCTCTCCGCTGGCGGAAAACTTATTTGCGGTGGCGGGAAATATATATCCCCTGCCGGACAACTTATCTCTGCTGACGAAATACGTCTCTCCGCTGGCAGAAAACTTATCTCCGCTGGCAGAACATTTACTTCCGGCGGCGAGGAATTTATATCCCCTGCCGGACATCTTATCTCTGCTGGCTTTATATCCGCTTTCGGAAAACTTTTCTCCGCTGACAGACATCTTATCTCCGCTGAGGGACAACCTATTTCTGCTAACAAAATACGTCTCTCCGCTGTCGGAAAACTTATCTCCGGCGGCGGGAAATTTATATCCCCTGCCGGACAACTTATCTCTGCTAACGAAATACGTCTCTCCGCTGGCGGAAAACTTATTTCCGGTGGCGGGAAATATATATCCCCTGCCGGACAACTTATCTCTGCTGACGAAATACGTCTCTCCGCTGGCAGTAAACTTATCTCCGGCGGCGGGAAATTTATATACCCTGCCGGACAACTTATCTCTTCTGACAAAATACGTCTCTCCGCTGGCGGAAAACTTATTTCCGGTGGCGGGATATCTAGATCCCCCGCCCGACAGCTTATCTCTGCTGACAAAGTACGCCTCTCCGCTGGCGGAAAGCTTATATCCGGTGGCGGGAAATTTATATCCGCTGGCGGAAAACTTTTCTCCAGAGGAGAAAATTTATATCCCCTGCAGGACAACTTATCTCCGCTGACGAACTACGTTTCTTCGCCGGCAGAAAACGAATCTCCGCTGGCAGAACATTTACCTCCGGCGGCGGGAAAATTATATCCCCTGCCGGACATCTTATCTCTGCTGACAAAATACATCTCTCCACTGGTGGAAAATTTATATCCGACAGACATCTTATCTCCGCTGATATTTAATTTATCTCCGCTGACGAACTACGATTCTCCACTGTCGGAAAACTTATCTCCGGTGGCGGGAAATTTATATCCGCTGGCGGAAAACTTTTCTCCAAAGGGGCAAATTTATATCCCCTGCAGGACAACTTATCTCCGCTGACGAACTACGTTTCTCCGCCGGCAGAAACTTATCTCCGCTGGCAGAACATTTACTTCCGGCGGCGAGGAATTTATATCCCCTGCCGGACAACTTATGTCTGCTGACAAAATACATCTCTCCGCTGGCAGAAAACTTATCTCCGGCGGCGGGAAATTTATATCGCCTGCCGGACAACTTATCTCTGCTGACGAAATACGTCTCTCCGCTGGCAGTAAACTTATCTCCGGCGGCGGGAAATTTATATACCCTGCCGGACAACTTATCTCTTCTGACAAAATACGTCTCTCCGCTGGCGGAAAACTTATTTCCAGAGGGGGAACTTTATATCTCCTGCCGGACAACATATCTCCGCTGACGAGCTACGTTTCTCCGCCGGCAGAAAACGAATCTCCGCTGGCAGAACATTTACCTCCGGCGGCGGGAAAATTATATCCCCTGCCGGACATCTTATCTCTGCTGACAAAATACATCTCTCCACTGGTGGAAAATTTATATCCGCTTATCTCTTCTGACAAAATACGTCTCTCCGCTGGCGGAAAACTTATTTCCGGTGGCCGGATATCTATATCCCCCGCCCGACAACTTATCTCTGCTGACAAAATACGTCTCTCCGCTGACGGAAAGCTTATATCCGGTGGCGGTAAATTTATATCCGCTGGGGGAAAACTTTTCTCCGCTGACAGACATCTTATCTCCGCTGACAGATAATTTATCTCCGCTGACGAACTACGATTCTCCGCTGTCGGAAAACTTATCTCCGGTGGCGGGAAATTTATATCCGCTGGCGGAAAACTTATTTCCAGAGGGGGAACTTTATATCTCCTGCCGGACAACATATCTCCGCTGACGAACTACGTTTCTCCGCCGGCAGAAAAATTATCTCCGCTGGCAGAACATTTACCTCCGTCGGCGGGAAATTTATATCCCCTGCCGGACATCTTATCTCTGCTGACAAAATACATCTCTCCACTGGTGGAAAATTTATATCCGCTTATCTCTTCTGACAAAATACGTCTCTCCGCTGGCGGAAAACTTATTTCCGGTGGCCGGATATCTATATCCCCCGCCCGACAACTTATCTCTGCTGACAAAATACGTCTCTCCGCTGACGGAAAGCTTATATCCGGTGGCGGTAAATTTATATCCGCTGGGGGAACACTTGTCTCCAGAGGGGAAAATTTATACCCCCTGCCGGACAGCTTATCTCTCTGACGAAATACGTCTCTCCGCTGGCGGAAAACTTATTTCCGGTGGCGGGCAATATATATCCGCTGCCGGACAACTTATCTCTGCTGACGAAATACGTCTCTCCGCTGGCAGTAAACTTATCTCCGGCGGCGGGAAATTTATATCCCCTGCCGGACAACTTATCTCTGCTGACGAAATAAGTCTCTCCGCTGGCGGAAAACTAATTTCCGGTGGCGGGAAATCTATATCCCCTGCCAGACAACTAATCACTGCTGACAAAATACGTCTCTCCGCTGGCGGAAAGCTTATACCCGGTGGCGGGAAATTTATATCCGCTGGCGGAAAGCTTTTCTCCAGAGATGGAAATTTATATCCCCTTCCGGCCAACTTATCTCCGCTGACGAACTACGATTCTCCGCCGGCAGAAACTTATCTCCGCTGGCAGAACATTTACTTCCGGCGGCGAGGAATTTATATCCCCTGCCGGACAGCTTATCTCTTCTGACGAAATACGTCTCTCCACTGGCGGAAAACTTATTTGCGGTGGCGGGAAATATATATCCCCTGCCGGACAACTTATCTCTGCTGACGAAATACGTCTCTCCGCTGGCAGAAAACTTATTTGCGGTGGCGGGAAATATATATCCCCTGCCGGACAACTTATCTCTGCTGACGAAATACGTCTCTCCGCTGGCAGAAAACTTATCTCCGCTGGCAGAACATTTACTTCCGGCGGCGAGGAATTTATATCCCCTGCCGGACATCTTATCTCTGCTGGCTTTATATCCGCTGGCGGAAAACTTTTCTCCGCTGACAGACATCTTATCTCCGCTGCCGGACAACTTATCTCTGCTAACAAAATACGTCTCTCCGCTGTCGGAAAACTTATCTCCGGCGGCGGGAAATTTATATCCCCTGCCGGACAACTTATCTCTGCTTACGAAATACGTCTCTCCGCTGGCGGAAAACTTATTTCCGGTGGCGGGAAATATATATCCCCTGCCGGACAATTTTTCTCTGCTGACGAAATACGTCTCTCCGCTGGCAGTAAACTTATCTCCGGCGGCGGGAAATTTATATCCCCTGCCGGACAACTTATCTCTGCTGACGAAATAAGTCTCTCCGCTGGCGGAAAACTAATTTCCGGTGGCGGGAAATCTATATCCCCTGCCAGACAACTAATCACTGCTGACAAAATACGTCCTTCCGCTGGCGGAAAGCTTATTTCCGGTGGCGGGAAAATTATATCCGCTGGCGGAAAGCTTTTCTCCAGAGGGGGAAATTTATATCCCCTTCCGGACAACTTATCTCCGCTGACGAACTACGATTCTCCGCCGGCAGAAACTTATCTCCGCTGGCAGAACATTTACTTCCGGCGGCGAGGAATTTATATCCCCTGCCGGACAGCTTATCTCTTCTGACGAAATACGTCTCTCCGCTGGCGGAAAACTTATTTGCGGTGGCGGGAAATATATATCCCCTGCCGGACAACTTATCTCTGCTGACGAAATACGTCTCTCCGCTGGCAGAAAACTTATCTCCGCTGGCAGAACATTTATTTCCGGCGGCGAGGAATTTATATCCCCTGCCGGACATCTTATCTCTGCTGGCTTTATATCCGCTTTCGGAAAACTTTTCTCCGCTGACAGACATCTTATCTCCGCTGAGGGACAACTTATTTCTGCTAACAAAATACGTCTCTCCGCTGTCGGAAAACTTATCTCCGGCGGCGGGAAATTTATATCCCCTGCCGGACAACTTATCTCTGCTAACGAAATACGTCTCTCCGCTGGCGGAAAACTTATTTCCGGTGGCGGGAAATATATATCCCCTGCCGGACAACTTATCTCTGCTGACGAAATACGTCTCTCCGCTGGCAGTAAACTTATCTCCGGCGGCGGAAAATTTATATACCCTGCCGGACAACTTATCTCTTCTGACAAAATACGTCTCTCCGCTGGCGGAAAACTTATTTCCGGTGGCGGGATATCTAGATCCCCCGCCCGACAGCTTATCTCTGCTGACAAAGTACGTCTCTCCGCTGGCGGAAAGCTTATATCCGGTGGCGGGAAATTTATATCCGCTGGCGGAAAACTTTTCTCCAGAGGAGAAAATTTATATCCCCTGCAGGACAACTTATCTCCGCTGACGAACTACGTTTCTTCGCCGGCAGAAAACGAATCTCCGCTGGCAGAACATTTACCTCCGGCGGCGGGAAAATTATATCCCCTGCCGGACATCTTATCTCTGCTGACAAAATACATCTCTCCACTGGTGGAAAATTTATATCCGACAGACATCTTATCTCCGCTGATATTTAATTTATCTCCGCTGACGAAAACTTATTTCCGGTGGCGGGCAATATATATCCGCTGCCGGACAACTTATCTCTGCTGACGAAATACGTCTCTCCGCTGGCAGTAAACTTATCTCCGGCGGCGGGAAATTTATATCCCCTGCCGGACAACTTATCTCTGCTGACGAAATAAGTCTCTCCGCTGGCGGAAAACTAATTTCCGGTGGCGGGAAATCTATATCCCCTGCCAGACAACTAATCACTGCTGACAAAATACGTCTCTCCGCTGGCGGAAAGCTTATACCCGGTGGCGGGAAATTTATATCCGCTGGCGGAAAGCTTTTCTCCAGAGGGGGAAATTTATATCCCCTTCCGGCCAACTTATCTCCGCTGACGAACTACGATTCTCCGCCGGCAGAAACTTATCTCCGCTGGCAGAACATTTACTTCCGGCGGCGAGGAATTTATATCCCCTGCCGGACAGCTTATCTCTTCGGACGAAATACGTTTCTCCGCTGGCGGAAAACTTATTTGCGGTGGCGGGAAATATATATCCCCTGCCGGACAACTTATCTCTGCTGACGAAATACGTCTCTCCGCTGGCAGAAAACTTATCTCCGCTGGCAGAACCATTACTTCCGGCGGCGAGGAATTTATATCCCCTGCCGGACATCTTATCTCTGCTGGCTTTATATCCGCTGGCGGAAAACTTTTCTCCGCTGACAGACATCTTATCTCCGCTGCCGGACAACTTATCTCTGCTAACAAAATACGTCTCTCCGCTGTCGGAAAACTTATCTCCGGCGGCGGGAAATTTATATCCCCTGCCGGACAACTTATCTCTGCTTACGAAATACGTCTCTCCGCTGGCGGAAAACTTATTTCCGGTGGCGGGAAATATATATCCCCTGCCGGACAATTTTTCTCTGCTGACGAAATACGTCTCTCCGCTGGCAGTAAACTTATCTCCGGCGGCGGGAAATTTATATCCCCTGCCGGACAACTTATCTCTGCTGACGAAATAAGTCTCTCCGCTGGCGGAAAACTAATTTCCGGTGGCGGGAAATCTATATCCCCTGCCAGACAACTAATCACTGCTGACAAAATACGTCCTTCCGCTGGCGGAAAGCTTATTTCCGGTGGCGGGAAAATTATATCCGCTGGCGGAAAGCTTTTCTCCAGAGGGGGAAATTTATATCCCCTTCCGGACAACTTATCTCCGCTGACGAACTACGATTCTCCGCCGGCAGAAACTTATCTCCGCTGGCAGAACATTTACTTCCGGCGGCGAGGAACTTATATCCCCTGCCGGACAGCTTATCTCTTCTGACGAAATACGTCTCTCCGCTGGCGGAAAACTTATTTGCGGTGGCGGGAAATATATATCCCCTGCCGGACAACTTATCTCTGCTGACGAAATACGTCTCTCCGCTGGCAGAAAACTTATCTCCGCTGGCAGAACATTTACTTCCGGCGGCGAGGAATTTATATCCCCTGCCGGACATCTTATCTCTGCTGGCTTTATATCCGCTTTCGGAAAACTTTTCTCCGCTGACAGACATCTTATCTCCGCTGAGGGACAACCTATTTCTGCTAACAAAATACGTCTCTCCGCTGTCGGAAAACTTATCTCCGGCGGCGGGAAATTTATATCCCCTGCCGGACAACTTATCTCTGCTAACGAAATACGTCTCTCCGCTGGCGGAAAACTTATTTCCGGTGGCGGGAAATATATATCCCCTGCCGGACAACTTATCTCTGCTGACGAAATACGTCTCTCCGCTGGCAGTAAACTTATCTCCGGCGGCGGGAAATTTATATACCCTGCCGGACAACTTATCTCTTCTGACAAAATACGTCTCTCCGCTGGCGGAAAACTTATTTCCGGTGGCGGGATATCTAGATCCCCCGCCCGACAGCTTATCTCTGCTGACAAAGTACGCCTCTCCGCTGGCGGAAAGCTTATATCCGGTGGCGGGAAATTTATATCCGCTGGCGGAAAACTTTTCTCCAGAGGAGAAAATTTATATCCCCTGCAGGACAACTTATCTCCGCTGACGAACTACGTTTCTTCGCCGGCAGAAAACGAATCTCCGCTGGCAGAACATTTACCTCCGGCGGCGGGAAAATTATATCCCCTGCCGGACATCTTATCTCTGCTGACAAAATACATCTCTCCACTGGTGGAAAATTTATATCCGACAGACATCTTATCTCCGCTGATATTTAATTTATCTCCGCTGACGAACTACGATTCTCCACTGTCGGAAAACTTATCTCCGGTGGCGGGAAATTTATATCCGCTGGCGGAAAACTTTTCTCCAAAGGGGCAAATTTATATCCCCTGCAGGACAACTTATCTCCGCTGACGAACTACGTTTCTCCGCCGGCAGAAACTTATCTCCGCTGGCAGAACATTTACTTCCGGCGGCGAGGAATTTATATCCCCTGCCGGACAACTTATGTCTGCTGACAAAATACATCTCTCCGCTGGCAGAAAACTTATCTCCGGCGGCGGGAAATTTATATCGCCTGCCGGACAACTTATCTCTGCTGACGAAATACGTCTCTCCGCTGGCAGTAAACTTATCTCCGGCGGCGGGAAATTTATATACCCTGCCGGACAACTTATCTCTTCTGACAAAATACGTCTCTCCGCTGGCGGAAAACTTATTTCCAGAGGGGGAACTTTATATCTCCTGCCGGACAACATATCTCCGCTGACGAGCTACGTTTCTCCGCCGGCAGAAAACGAATCTCCGCTGGCAGAACATTTACCTCCGGCGGCGGGAAAATTATATCCCCTGCCGGACATCTTATCTCTGCTGACAAAATACATCTCTCCACTGGTGGAAAATTTATATCCGCTTATCTCTTCTGACAAAATACGTCTCTCCGCTGGCGGAAAACTTATTTCCGGTGGCCGGATATCTATATCCCCCGCCCGACAACTTATCTCTGCTGACAAAATACGTCTCTCCGCTGACGGAAAGCTTATATCCGGTGGCGGTAAATTTATATCCGCTGGGGGAAAACTTTTCTCCGCTGACAGACATCTTATCTCCGCTGACAGATAATTTATCTCCGCTGACGAACTACGATTCTCCGCTGTCGGAAAACTTATCTCCGGTGGCGGGAAATTTATATCCGCTGGCGGAAAACTTTTTTCCAAAGGGGCAAATTTATATCCCCTGCAGGACAACTTATCTCCGCTGACGAACTACGTTTCTCCGCCGGCAGAAAAATTATCTCCGCTGGCAGAACATTTACCTCCGTCGGCGGGAAATTTATATCCCCTGCCGGACATCTTATCTCTGCTGACAAAATACATCTCTCCGCTGGTGGAAAATTTATATCCGCTGGCGGAAGACTTTTATCCGCTGACAGACATCTTATCTCCGCTGGCAGATAATTTATCTCCGCTGACGAGCTACGTTCCGCCGCTGGCAGAACACTTATCTCCAGAGGGGAACATTTCTACCCCCTGCCGGACAGCTTATCTGTTCTGACCAAATACGTCTCTCCGCTGGCGGAAAACTTATTTCCGCTGGCGGGATATCTATATCCCCCGCCGGACAACTTATCTCTGCTGACAAAATACGTCTCTCCGCTGGCGGAAAACTTATATCCGGTGGCGGAAAACTTTTTTCTGCTGACAGACATCTTATCTCCGCTGGCAGATATTTTATCTCCGCTGACGAACTACGTTCCGCCGCTGGTAGAACACTTATCTCCAGAGGGGAACATTTCTACAGGGGAGTAGTTATCTCCGCTGGTCGACAATTTATCCCCGCTGACAAACTACGTTTCTCCGCTGACGAACTACGTTTCAAGGCTTGCAGAAAATTTATCTCCGCTGGCAGAAAAATTATCTCCGGCGGTGGAGTAGTTATCTCCGCTGGCAGATAATTTATCTCCGTTGACGAACTACGTTTCTCCACCGGCAGAAAACTTATCTCCGCTGGCAGAACATTTACTTCCGGCGGCGAGGAATTTATATCCCCTGCCGGACATCTTATCTCTGCTGGCTTTATATCCGCTGGCGGAAAACTTTTCTGCGCTGCCGGACAACTTATCTCTGCTGACAAAATACGTCTCTCCGCTTTCGGAAAACTTATCTCCGGTGGCGGGAAATTTATATCCGCTGGCGGAAAACTTTTCTCCAGAGGGGGAAATTTATATCCGCTGCCGGACAACTTATCTCCGCTGACAAACTACGTTTCTCCGCCTGCAGAAAACGTATCTCCGCTGGCAGAACATTTACCTCCGGCGGCGGGAAATTTATATCCGCTGGCGGAAAACTTTTCTCCGCTGACAGACATCTTATCTCCGCTGGCAGATAATTTATCTCCGCTGACGAACTACTTTTCTCCGCTGGCAGAACATTTACCTCCGTCGGCGGGAAATTTATATCCCCTGCCGGACATCTTATCTCTGCTGACAAAATACATTTCTCCGCTGGTGGAAAATGTGTATCCGCTGGCGGAAAACTTTTCTCCGCTGACAGACATCTTATCTCCGCTGCCGGACAACTTATCTCTGCTGACAAAATACGTCTCTCCGCTGTCGGAAAACTTATCTACGGCGGCGGGAAATTTATATCCCCTGCCGGACAACTTATCTCTGCTAACGAAATACGTCTCTCCGCTGGCGGAAAACTTATTTCCGGTGGCGGGAAATATATATCCCCTGCCGGACAGCTTATCTCTGCTGACGTAATACGTCTCTCCGCTGGCAGTAAACTTACCTACGGCGGCGGGAAATTTATATACCCTGCCGGACAACTTATCTCTTCTGACAAAATACGTCTCTCCGCTGGCGGAAAACTTATTTCCGGTGGCGGGATATCTAGATCCCCCGCCCGACAGCTTATCTCTGCTGACAAAGTACGTCTCTCCGCTGGCGGAAAGCTTATATCCGGTGGCGGGAAATTTATATCCGCTGGCGGAAAACTTTTCTCCAGAGGAGAAAATTTATATCCCCTGCAGGACAACTTATCTCCGCTGACGAACTACGTTTCTCCGCCGGCAGAAAACGAATCTCCGCTGGCAGAACATTTACCTCCGGCGGCGGGAAAATTATATCCCCTGCCGGACATCTTATCTCTGCTGACAAAATACATCTCTCCACTGGTGGAAAATTTATATCCGACAGACATCTTATCTCCGCTGATATTTAATTTATCTCCGCTGACGAACTACGATTCTCCGCTGTCGGAAAACTTATCTCCGGTGGCGGGAAATTTATATCCGCTGGCGGAAAACTTTTCTCCAAAGGGGCAAATTTATATCCCCTGCAGGACAACTTATCTCCGCTGACGAACTACGTTTCTCCGCCGGCAGAAACTTATCTCCGCTGGCAAAACATTTACTTCCGGCGGCGAGGAATTTATATCCCCTGCCGGTTAACTTATGTCTGCTGACAAAATACATCTCTCCGCTGGCAGAAAACTTATCTCCGGCGGCGGGAAATTTATATCGCCTGCCGGACAACTTATCTGTGCTGACGAAATACGTCTCTCCGCTGGCAGTAAACTTATCTCCGGCGGCGGGAAATTTATATACCCTGCCGGACAACTTATCTCTTCTGACAAAATACGTCTCTCCGCTGGCGGAAAACTTATTTCCAGAGGGGGAACTTTATATCTCCTGCCGGACAACATATCTCCGCTGACGAGCTACGTTTCTCCGCCGGCAGAAAACGAATCTCCGCTGGCAGAACATTTACCTCCGGCGGCGGGAAAATTATATCCCCTGCCGGACATCTTATCTCTGCTGACAAAATACATCTCTCCACTGGTGGAAAATTTATATCCGCTTATCTCTTCTGACAAAATACGTCTCTCCGCTGGCGGAAAACTTATTTCCGGTGGCCGGATATCTATATCCCCCGCCCGACAACTTAACTCTGCTGACAAAATACGTCTCTCCGCTGACGGAAAGCTTATATCCGGTGGCGGTAAATTTATATCCGCTGTGGGAAAACTTTTCTCCGCTGACAGACATCTTATCTCCGCTGGCAGATAATTTATCTCTGCTGACGAAATACGTCTCTCCGCTGGCAGTAAACTTATCTCCGGCGGCGGGAAATTTATATACCCTGCCGGACAACTTATCTCTTCTGACAAAATACGTCTCTCCGCTGGCGGAAAACTTATTTCCGGTGGCGGGATATCTAGATCCCCCGCCCGACAGCTTATCTCTGCTGACAAAGTACGTCTCTCCGCTGGCGGAAAGCTTATATCCGGTGGCGGGAAATTTATATCCGCTGGCGGAAAACTTTTCTCCAGAGGAGAAAATTTATATCCCCTGCAGGACAACTTATCTCCGCTGACGAACTACGTTTCTCCGCCGGCAGAAAACGAATCTCCGCTGGCAGAACATTTACCTCCGGCGGCGGGAAAATTATATCCCCTGCCGGACATCTTATCTCTGCTGACAAAATACATCTCTCCACTGGTGGAAAATTTATATCCGACAGACATCTTATCTCCGCTGATATTTAATTTATCTCCGCTGACGAACTACGATTCTCCGCTGTCGGAAAACTTATCTCCGGTGGCGGGAAATTTATATCCGCTGGCGGAAAACTTTTTTCCAAAGGGGCAAATTTATATCCCCTGCAGGACAACTTATCTCCGCTGACAAACTACGTTTCTCCGCTGGCAGAAAAATTATCTCCGCTGGCAGAACATTTACCTCCGTCGGCGGGAAATTTATATCCCCTGCCGGACATCTTATCTCTGCTGACAAAATACATCTCTCCGCTGGTGGAAAATTTATATCCGCTGGCGGAAGACTTTTATCCGCTGACAGACATCTTATCTCCGCTGGCAGATAATTTATCTCCGCTGACGAGCTACGTTCCGCCGCTGGCAGAACACTTATCTCCAGAGGGGAACATTTCTACCCCCTGCCGGACAGCTTATCTGTTCTGACCAAATACGTCTCTCCGCTGGCGGAAAACTTATTTCCGCTGGCGGGATACCTATATCCCCCGCCGGACAACTTATCTCTGCTGACAAAATACGTCTCTCCGCTGGCGGAAAACTTATCTCCGGTGGCGGGAAATTTATATACGCTGGCGGAAAACTTTTCTCCGCTGACAGACATCTTATCTCCGCTGCCGGACAATTTATCTCTGCTGACAAAATACGTCTCTCCGCTGTCGGAAAACTTATCTCCGGCGGCGGGAAATTTATATCCGCTGGCGGAAAACTTTTCTCCAGAGGGGGAAATTTATATCCCCTGCCGAACAACTTATCTCCGCTGCCGAACAACGTTTCTCCACCGGCAGAAAACGAATCTCCGCTGGCAAAACATTTACTTCCGGCGGCGGGAAATTTATATCCCCTGCCGGACATGCTATCTCTGCTGACAAAATACATCTCTCCGCTGGTGGAAAATTTATATCCGCTGGCGGAAAACTTTTTTCTGCTGACAGACATCTTATCTCCGCTGGCAGATATTTTATCTCCGCTGACGAACTACGTTCCGCCGCTGGCAGAATACTTATCTCCAGAGGGGAAAATTTATTCTGACGAAATACGTCTCTCCGCTGGCGGAAAACTTATTTCCGGTGGCGGGATATCTATATCCCCCGACCGACAACTTATCTCTGCTGACAAAATACGTCTCTCCGCTGGCGGAAAGCTTATATCCGGTGGCGGGAAATTTATATCCGCTGGCGGAAAACTTTTCTCGGCTGGCAGATAATTTATCTCCGCTGACGAACTACGTTTCTCTGCTGGCAGAACACATATCTCCAGAGGTGAAAATTTATATCCCCTGCCGGACAACTTATCTCTGCTGACGAAATACTTCTCTCCGCTGGCGGAAAACTTATCTCCGGTTGCGGGAAATTTATATTCGCTGGCGGAAACTTGTCTCCGCTGACAGACATCTTATCTCCGCTGGCAGATATTTTATCTCCGCTGACGAACTACGTTCCGCCGCTGGTAGAACACTTATCTCCAGAGGGGAACATTTCTACAGGGGAGTAGTTATCTCCGCTGGCCGACAATTTATCCCCGCTGACAAACTACGTTTCTCCGCTGACAAACTACGTTTCAAGGCTTGCAGAAAATTTATCTCCGCTGGCAGAAAACTTATCTCCGGCGGCGGAGTAGTTATCTCCGCTGGCAGATAATTTATCTCCGTTGACGAACTGCGTTTCTCCACCGGCAGAAAACTTATCTCCGCTGGCAGAACATTTACTTCCGGCGGCGAGGAATTTATATCCCCTGCCGGACATCTTATCTCTGCTGGCTTTATATCCGCTGGCGGAAAACTTTTCTGCGCTGCCGGACAACTTATCTCTGCTGACAAAATACGTCTCTCCGCTTTCGGAAAACTTATCTCCGGTGGCGGGAAATTTATATCCGCTGGCGGAAAACTTTTCTCCAGAGGGGCAAATTTATATCCCCTGCCGAACAACTTATCTCCGCTGACGAACTACGTTCCTCCGCCGGCAGAAATCGTATCTCCGCTGGCAGAACATTTACCTCCGTCGGCGGGAAATTTATATCCCCTGCCGGACATCTTATCTCTGCTGACAAAATACATCTCTCCACTGGTGGAAAATTTATATCCGCTTATCTCTTCTGACAAAATACGTCTCTCCGCTGGCGGAAAACTTATTTCCGGTGGCCGGATATCTATATCCCCCGCCCGAAAACTTATCTCTGCTGACAAAATACGTCTCTCCGCTGACGGAAAGCTTATATCCGGTGGCGGTAAATTTATATCCGCTGGCGGAAAACTTTTCTCCAGGGGGGGCAAATTTATATCCCCTGCAGGACAACTTATCTCCGCTGACGAACTACGTTTCTCCGCCGGCAGAAAACTTATCTCCGCTGGCAGAACATTTACTTACGGTTTCGGGAAATATATATCCCCTGCCGGACAACTTATTTCTGCTGACGAAATACGTCTCTCCGCTGGCAGAAAACTTATCTCCGGCGGCGGGAAATGTATATCCCCTGCCGGACAACTTATCTCTGCTAACGAAATACGTCTCTCCGCTGGCGGAAAACTAATTTCCGGTGGCGGGAAATCTATATCCCCTGCCAGACAACTTATCTCTGCTGACAAAATACATCTCTCCGCTGGTGGAAAATTTATATCCGCAGGCGGAAAACTTTTCTCCGCTGATAGACATCTTATCTCCGCTGGCAGATATTTTATCTCCGCTGACGAACTACGTTCCGCCGCTGGCAGAATACTTATCTCCAGAGGGGAAAATTTATTCTGACGAAATACGTCTCTCCGCTGGCGGAAAACTTATTTCCGGTGGCGGGATATCTATATCCCCCGCCCGACAACTTATCTCTGCTGACAAAATACATCTCTCCGCTGGTGGAAAACTTATATCCGCAGGCGGAAAACTTTTCTCCGCTGATAGACATCTTATCTCCGCTGGCAGATATTTTATCTCCGCTGACGAACTACGTTCCGCCGCTGGTAGAACACTTATCTCCAGAGGGGAACATTTCTACAGGGGAGTAGTTATCTCCGCTGGCCGACAATTTATCCCCGCTGACAAACTACGTTTCTCCGCTGACAAACTACGTTTCAAGGCTTGCAGAAAATTTATCTCCGCTGGCAGAAAACTTATCTCCGGCGGCGGAGTAGTTATCTCCGCTGGCAGATAATTTATCTCCGTTGACGAACTGCGTTTCTCCACCGGCAGAAAACTTATCTCCGCTGGCAGAACATTTACTTCCGGCGGCGAGGAATTTATATCCCCTGCCGGACATCTTATCTCTGCTGGCTTTATATCCGCTGGCGGAAAACTTTTCTGCGCTGCCGGACAACTTATCTCTGCTGACAAAATACGTCTCTCCGCTTTCGGAAAACTTATCTTCGGTGGCGGGAAATTTATATCCGCTGGCGGAAAACTTTTCTCCAGAGGGGCAAATTTATATCCCCTGCCGAACAACTTATCTCCGCTGACGAACTACGTTCCTCCGCCGGCAGAAATCGTATCTCCGCTGGCAGAACATTTACCTCCGTCGGCGGGAAATTTATATCCCCTGCCGGACATCTTATCTCTGCTGACAAAATACATCTCTCCACTGGTGGAAAATTTATATCCGCTTATCTCTTCTGACAAAATACGTCTCTCCGCTGGCGGAAAACTTATTTCCGGTGGCCGGATATCTATATCCCCCGCCCGACAACTTATCTCTGCTGACAAAATACGTCTCTCCGCTGACGGAAAGCTTATATCCGGTGGCGGTAAATTTATATCCGCTGGCGGAAAACTTTTCTCCAGGGGGGGGCAAATTTATATCCCCTGCAGGACAACTTATCTCCGCTGACGAACTACGTTTCTCCGCCGGCAGAAAACTTATCTCCGCTGGCAGAACATTTACTTACGGTTTCGGGAAATATATATCCCCCGCCGGACAACTTATTTCTGCTGACGAAATACGTCTCTCCGCTGGCAGAAAACTTATCTCCGGCGGCGGGAAATGTATATCCCCTGCCGGACAACTTATCTCTGCTAACGAAATACGTCTCTCCGCTGGCGGAAAACTAATTTCCGGTGGCGGGAAATCTATATCCCCTGCCAGACAACTTATCTCTGCTGACAAAATACATCTCTCCGCTGGTGGAAAATTTATATCCGCAGGCGGAAAACTTTTCTCCGCTGATAGACATCTTATCTCCGCTGGCAGATATTTTATCTCCGCTGACGAACTACGTTCCGCCGCTGGCAGAATACTTATCTCCAGAGGGGAAAATTTATTCTGACGAAATACGTCTCTCCGCTGGCGGAAAACTTATTTCCGGTGGCGGGATATCTATATCCCCCGCCCGACAACTTATCTCTGCTGACAAAATACATCTCTCCGCTGGTGGAAAACTTATATCCGCAGGCGGAAAACTTTTCTCCGCTGATAGACATCTTATCTCCGCTGGCAGATATTTTATCTCCGCTGACGAACTACGTTCCGCCGCTGGTAGAACACTTATCTCCAGAGGGGAACATTTCTACAGGGGAGTAGTTATCTCCGCTGGCCGACAATTTATCCCCGCTGACAAACTACGTTTCTCCGCTGACGAACTACGTTTCAAGGCTTGCAGAAAATTTATCTCCGCTGGCAGAAAACTTATCTCCGGCGGCGGAGTAGTTATCTCCGCTGGCGGACAATTTATCCCCGCTGACAAACTTCTTTTCTCCGCTGACGAACTACGTTTCTCCGCTGGCAGAAAATGTATCTCCGCTGGCAGAACATTTACTTACGGTTTCGGGAAATATATATCCCCTGCCGGACAACTTATTTCTGCTGACAAAATAGTCTCTTCGCTGGCAAAAAACTTATTTCCGGTGGCGGGAAATTTATATCCCCTACCTGACAACTTATCTCTGCTAACGACATACGTTTCTCCGCTGGCGGAAAACTTATTTCCGGTTGCGGGAAATATATATCCCCTGCCAGACAACTCATCTCTGCTGACGAAATACGTCTCTTCGCTGGCAAAAAACTTATCTCCGGCGTCGGGACATCTTATCTCTGCTGACAAAATACGTCTCTCCGCTGACGGAAAGCTTATATCCGGTGGCGGTAAATTTATATCCGCTGGCGGAAAACTTTTCTCCAGGGGGGGGCAAATTTATATCCCCTGCAGGACAACTTATCTCCGCTGACGAACTACGTTTCTCCGCCGGCAGAAAACTTATCTCCGCTGGCAGAACATTTACTTCCGACGGCGAGGAATTTATATCCCCTGCCGGACATCTTATCTCTGCAGACAAAATACGTCTCTCCGCTGGAGGAAAACTTATTTCCGGTGGCGGGAAATTAATTTCCGCTGGCGGAAAACTTTTCTCCGCTCACAGACATCTTATCTTCGCTGGCAGAAAATTTACCTCCGGCGGAGGAAAATTTATATCCCCTGCGGGACAACTTATCTCTGCTGACAAAAAACGTCTCTCCGCTGGCGGAAAACATATCTCCGTTTGCGGGAAATCTATATTCGCTGGTGGAAAACTTGTCTCCGCTGACTGACGTTTTATATCCCCTGCCGGACAACTTATCTCTGCTGCCGAAATACGTCTCTCCGCTGGCAGAAAACTTATTTCCGGTGGCGGGAAATATATATCCCCTGCCGGACAACTTATCTCTGCTGACGAAATGCGTCTCTCCGCTGGCAGAAAACTTATCTCCGGCGGCGGGACATCTTATCTCTGCTGACAAAATACGTCTCTCCGCTGGCGAAAAACTTATCTCCGGTGGCGGGAAATTTACATCCGCTGGCGGAAAACTTTTCTCCAGGGGGGGGGAAATTTATATCCCCTGCAAAACAACTTATCTCCGCTGACGAACTACGTTTCTCCGCCGGCAGAAAACTTATCTCCGCTGGCAGAACATTTACTTCCGACGGCGAGGAATTTATATCCCCTGCCGGACATCTTATCTCTGCAGACAAAATACGTCTTTCCGCTGGCGGAAAACTTATTTCCGGTGGCGGGAAATTAATATCCGCTGGCGGAAAACTTTTCTCCGCTCACAGACATCTTATCTTCGGTGGCAGAAAATTTACCTCCGGCGGAGGAATATTTATATCCTCTGCCGGACAACTTATCTCTGCTGACAAAAAACGTCTCTCCGATGGCGGAAAACATATCTCCGTTTGCGGGAAATCTATATTCGCTGGTGGAAAACTTGTCTCCGCTGACAGACGTTTTATATCTCCTGCCGGACAACTTATCTCTGCTGCCGAAATACGCCTCTCCGCTGGCAGAAAACTTATTTTCGGTGGCGGGAAATCTATATGCCCTTCAGGACAACTTTTCTCACCGGACGAAATACGTCCCTCCACTGGCAGTAAACTTATCTCCGGCGGCGGGACATCTTATCTCTGCTGCCGAAATACGTCTCTCCGCTGGCAGAAAACTTATCTCCAGCGGCGGGAAATTTATATCCCCTGCCGGACAACTTATCTCTGCTAACGAAATACGTCTCTCCGCTGGCGGAAAACTTATTTCCGGTGCTGGGAAATCTATATCCGCTGGCGGACAACTTATCTCTGCTGACGAATTACGTTTCTCCACCGGCAGAAAACCAATCTCCGCTGGCAGAACTTATACTTCCGGCGGCGAGGAACTTATATCCCCTGCGGGACAACTTATCTCTGCTGACAAAAATCGTCTCTCCGCTGGCGGAAAACATAACTCCGTTTGCGGGAAATCTATATTCGCTGGTGGAAAACTTGTCTCCGCTGACAGACGTTTTATATCCCCTGCCGGACAACTTATCTCTGCTGCCGAAATACGTCTCTCCGCTGGCAGAAAACTTATTTTCGGTGGTGGGAAATCTATATGCCCTTTAGGACAACTTTTCTCACCGGACGAAATACGTCTCTCCACTGGCAGTAAACTTATCTCCGGCGGCGGGATATTTATATCCCCTGCCGGACAACTTATCTCTGCTAACGAAATACGTCTCTCCGCTGGCGGAAAACTTATTTCCGGTTGCGGGAAATATATATCTCCTGCCGGACAACTTATCTCTGCTGACGAAATACGTCTCTCCGCTGGCAGTAAACTTATCTCCGGTGGCGGGAAATCTATATCCCCTGCCAGACAACTTATCTCTGCTGACGAAATACGTCTCTCCGCTAACGAAAAAGTTATTTCCGGTGCCGGGAAATCTATATTAGCTGGCGGACAACTTATCTCCGCTGGCGGAAAACTTATTTCCGGTGGCGGGAAATCTATATCCTCTGACGGACAATTTATCCCCACTGACGAATTACGTTTCTCCACCGGCAGAAAACTTATCTCAGCTGGCAGAACATTTACTTCCGGCGGAGAGGAATTTATATCCCCTGCCGGACATCTTATCTCTCCAGACAAAATACGTCTCTCCGCTGGCGGAAAACTTATTTCCGGTGACGGGAAATTTATATCCGCTGGCAGAAAACTTTTCTCCGCTCTTAGACATATTATCTTCGCTGGCAGAAAATTTACCTCCGGCGGAGGAAAATTTATATCCCCTGCCGGACAACTTATCTCTGCTGACAAAAAACGTCTCTCCGCTGGCGGAAAACATATCTCCGTTTGCGGGAAATCTATATTCGCTGGCGGAAAACTTTTCTCTGCTAACAGACATCTTATCTCCGCTGCCGGACAACTTATCTCTGCTGACGAAATACGTCTGTCTGCAGGCGGAAAACTTAATTCCGGTGGCGGGAAATCTATATCACCTGCCGGAACATTTGTCTCTGCTGACGAAAAACGTCTCTCCGCTGGCGGAAAACTTACCTCCGGCGACGGGAAATTTATATCCCCTGCCGGACAACTTATCTCTGCTAACGAAATACGTCTCTCCGCTGGCGGAAAACTTATTTCCGGTGGCGGGAAATATATATCCCCTGCCGGACAACTTATCTCAGCTGACGAAATACGTCTCTCCGCTGGCGGAAAACTTATTTCCGGTGGCGGGAAATATATATCCCCTGCCGGACAACTTATCTCTGCTGACGAAATACGTCTCTCCGCTGGCAGTAAACTTATCTCCGGTGGCGGGAAATCTGTATCCACAGCCAGAAAACTTATCTCTGCTGACGAAATACGTCTCTCCGCTGGCGGAAATCTTATTTCCGGTGCCGGGAAATTTATATCCGCTGGCGGACAACTTATCTCCGCTGGCAGATAATTTATCTCAGCTGACGAACTACGATTCTCCGCTTGCAGAAATCTTATCTCCGGCGGCGGGAAATTTATATCCCCTGACGGACAATTTATCCCCGCTGACGAATTACGTTTCTCCGACGGCAGAAAACTTATCTCCGCTTGCAGAACATTTACTTCCGGCGGCGAGGAATTTATATCCCCTGCCGGACATCTTATCTCTGCTGACAAAATACATCTCTTTGCTGGCGGAAAACTTATCTGCGGTGGCGGAAAATTTATATCCGCTGGCGGAAAACTTTTCTCCGCTAACAGACATCTTATCTCCGCTGCTGGACAACTTATCTCTGCTGACGAAATACGTCTCTCTGCAGGCGGAAAACTTAATTCCGGTGGCGGGAAATCTATATCACCTGCCGGAACATTTGTCTCTGCTGACGAAAAACGTCTCTCCGCTGGCGGAAAACTTACCTCCGGCGACGGGAAATTTATATCCCCTGCCGGACAACTTATCTCTGCTGACGAAATACGTCTTTCCGCTGGCAGAAAACTTATCTCCGCTGGCAGAACATTTACCTCCGGCGGTGGGAACTTTATTTCCCCCGCCGGACAACTTATCTCAGCTGACAAAATACGTCTCTCCGCTGGCAAAAAACTTATTTCCGGTGGCGGGAAATTTATATCCCCTACCGGACAACTTATCTCTGCTAACGAAATACGTCTCTCCGCTGGCGGAAAAGTTATTTCCGGTGGCGGGAAATATATATCCCCTGCCGGACAACTTATCTCTGCTGACGAAATACGTCTCTCTACTGGTAGTAAGCTTATCTCCGGCGGCGGGATATTTATATCCCCTGCCGGACAACTTATCTCTGCTAACGAAATACGTCTCTCCGCTGGCGGAAAACTCATTTCCGGTGGCGGGAAATATATATCCCCTGCCGGACAACTTATCTCTGCTGACGAAATACGTCTCTCCGCTGGCGGAAAACTTATTTCCGGTGGCGGGAAATTTATATCCCCTACCGGACAACTTATCTCTGCTGACGAAATACGTCTCTCCGCTGGCGGAAAACTTACCTCCGGCGACGGGAAATTTATATCCTCTGCCGGATAACTTGTCTCTGCTGACGAAAAACGTCTCTCCGCTGGCGGAAAACTTACCTCCGCTGGCAGAACATTTACCTCCGGCGGCGGGAAATGTATATCCCCTGCCGGACAACTTATCTCTGCTAACGAAATACGTCTCTCCGCTGGCGGAAAACTAATTTCCGGTGGCGGGAAATCTATATCCCCTGCCAGACAACTTATCTCTGCTGACAAAATACATCTCTCCGCTGGTGGAAAATTTATATCCGCAGGCGGAAAACTTTTCTCCGCTGATAGACATCTTATCTCCGCTGGCAGATATTTTATCTCCGCTGACGAACTACGTTCCGCCGCTGGCAGAATACTTATCTCCAGAGGGGAAAATTTATTCTGACGAAATACGTCTCTCCGCTGGCGGAAAACTTATTTCCGGTGGCGGGATATCTATATCCCCCGCCCGACAACTTATCTCTGCTGACAAAATACATCTCTCCGCTGGTGGAAAACTTATATCCGCAGGCGGAAAACTTTTCTCCGCTGATAGACATCTTATCTCCGCTGGCAGATATTTTATCTCCGCTGACGAACTACGTTCCGCCGCTGGTAGAACACTTATCTCCAGAGGGGAACATTTCTACAGGGGAGTAGTTATCTCCGCTGGCCGACAATTTATCCCCGCTGACAAACTACGTTTGCAGAAAATTTATATCCGCTGGCGGAAAACTTTTCTCCGCTCACAGACATCTTATCTTCGGTGGCAGAAAATTTACCTCCGGCGGAGGAATATTTATATCCCCTGCCGGACAACTTATCTCTGCTGACAAAAAACGTCTCTCCGATGGCGGAAAACATATCTCCGTTTGCGGGAAATCTATATTCGCTGGTGGAAAACTTGTCTCCGCTGACAGACGTTTTATATCCCCTGCCGGACAACTTATCTCTGCTGCCGAAATACGCCTCTCCGCTGGCAGAAAACTTATTTTCGGTGGCGGGAAATCTATATGCCCTTCAGGACAACTTTTCTCCCTGGATGAAATACGTCTCTCCACTGCAGTAAACGGATCTCCGGCGGCGCGATATTTATATCCCCTGCCGGACAACTTATCTCTGCTAACGAAATACGTCTCTCCGCTGGCGGAAAATTTATTTCCGGTGGCGGGAAATAAAAATCCCCTGCCGGACAACTTATCTCTGCTGACGAAATACGTCTCTCCGCTGGCGGAAAACTTACCTCCGGCGACGGGAAATTTATATCCCCTGCCGGACAACTTATCTCTGCTGACGAAATACGTCTTTCCGTTGGCAGAAAACTTATCTCCGCTGGCAGAACATTTACCTCTGGCAGTGGGAACTTTATATCCCCCGCCGGACAACTTATCTCTGCTGACAAAATAGTCTCTTCGCTGGCAAAAAACTTATTTCCGGTGGCGGGAAATTTATATCCCCTACCGGACAACTTATCTCTGCTAACGACATACGTTTCTCCGCTGGCGGAAAACTTATTTCCGGTTGCGGGAAATATATATCCCCTGCCAGACAACTCATCTCTGCTGACGAAATACGTCTCTTCGCTGGCAGTAAACTTATCTCCGGCGGCGGGATATTTATATCCCCTGCCGGACAACTTTTCTCCAGGGGGGGGAAATTTATATCCCCTGCAAAACAACTTATCTCCGCTGACGAACTACGTTTCTCCGCCGGCAGAAAACTTATCTCCGCTGGCAGAACATTTACTTCCGACGGCGAGGAATTTATATCCCCTGCCGGACATCTTATCTCTGCAGACAAAATACGTCTCTCCGCTGGCGGAAAACTTATTTCCGGTGGCGGGAAATTAATATCCGCTGGCGGAAAACTTTTCTCCGCTCACAGACATCTTATCTTCGGTGGCAGAAAATTTACCTCCGGCGGAGGAATATTTATATCCTCTGCCGGACAACTTATCTCTGCTGACAAAATACGTCTCTCCGCTGGCGAAAAACTTATCTCCGGCGTCGGGACATCTTATCTCTGCTGACAAAATACGTCTCTCCGCTGGCGAAAAACTTATCTCCGGTGGCGGGAAATTTATATCCGCTGGCGGAAAACTTTTCTCCAGGGGGGGAAATTTATATCCCCTGCAAAACAACTTATCTCCGCTGACGAACTACGTTTCTCCGCCGGCAGAAAACTTATCTCCGCTGGCAGAACATTTACTTCCGACGGCGAGGAATTTATATCCCCTGCCGGACAACTTATCTCTGCAGACAAAATACGTCTCTCCGCTGGCGGAAAACTTATTTCCGGTGGCGGGAAATTAATATCCGCTGGCGGAAAACTTTTCTCCGCTCACAGACATCTTATCTTCGCTGGCAGAAAATTTACCTCCGGCGGAGGAAAATTTATATCCCCTGCGGGACAACTTATCTCTGCTGACAAAAAACGTCTCTCCGCTGGCGGAAAACATATCTCCGTTTGCGGGAAATCTATATTCGCTGGTGGAAAACTTGTCTCCACTGACAGACGTTTTATATCCCCTGCCGGACAACTTATCTCTGCAGACAAAATACGTCTCTCCGCTGGCGGAAAACTTATTTCCGGTGGCGGGAAATTAATATCCGCTGGCGGAAAACTTTTCTCCGCTCACAGACATCTTATCTTCGCTGGCAGAAAATTTACCTCCGGCGGAGGAAAATTTATATCCCCTGCGGGACAACTTATCTCTGCTGACAAAAAACGTCTCTCCGCTGGCGGAAAACATATCTCCGTTTGCGGGAAATCTATATTCGCTGGTGGAAAACTTGTCTCCACTGACAGACGTTTTATATCCCCTGCCGGACAACTTATCTCTGCTGACGAAATACGTCTCTCCGCTGGCAGAAAACTTATCTCCGGCGGCGGGATATCTTATCTCTGCTGACAAAATACGTCTCTCCGCTGGCGAAAAACTTATCTCCGGTGGCGGGAAATTTATATCCGCTGGCGGAAAACTTTTCTCCAGGGGGGGGAAATTTATATCCCCTGCAAAACAACTTATCTCCGCTGACGAACTACGTTTCTCCGCCGGCAGAAAACTTATCTCCGCTGGCAGAACATTTACTTCCGACGGCGAGGAATTTATATCCCCTGCCGGACATCTTATCTCTGCAGACAAAATACGTCTCTCCGCTGGCGGAAAACTTATTTCCGGTGGCGGGAAATTAATATCCGCTGGCGGAAAACTTTTCTCCGCTCACAGACATCTTATCTTCGGTGGCAGAAAATTTACCTCCGGCGGAGGAATATTTATATCCTCTGCCGGACAACTTATCTCTGCTGACAAAAAACGTCTCTCCGATGGCGGAAAACATATCTCCGTTTGCGGGAAATCTATATTCGCTGGTGGAAAACTTGTCTCCGCTGACAGACGTTTTATATCCCCTGCCGGACAACTGATCTCTGCTGCCGAAATACGCCTCTCCGCTGGCAGAAAACTTATTTTCGGTGGCGGGAAATCTATATGCCCTTCAGGACAACTTTTCTCACCGGACGAAATACGTCCCTCCACTGGCAGTAAACTTATCTCCGGCGGCGGGACATCTTATCTCTGCTGCCGAAATACGTCTCTCCGCTGGCAGAAAACTTATCTCCAGCGGCGGGAAATTTATATCCCCTGCCGGACAACTTATCTCTGCTAACGAAATACGTCTCTCCGCTGGCGGAAAACTTATTTCCGGTGCTGGGAAATCTATATCCGCTGGCGGACAACTTATCTCCGCTGCCGAATTACGTTTCTCCACCGGCAGAAAACCTATCTCCGCTGGCAGAACTTATACTTCCGGCGGCGAGGAACTTACATCCCCTGCGGGACAACTTATCTCTGCTGACAAAAAACGTCTCTCCGCTGGCGGAAAACATAACTCCGTTTGCGGGAAATCTATATTCGCTGGTGGAAAACTTGTCTCCGCTGACAGACGTTTTATATCCCCTGCCGGACAACTTATCTCTGCTGCCGAAATACGTCTCTCCGCTGGCAGAAAACTTATTTTCGGTGGCGGGAAATCTATATGCCCTTCAGGACAACTTTTCTCACCGGACGAAATACGTCTCTCCACTGGCAGTAAACTTATCTCCGGCGGCGGGATATTTATATCCCCTGCCGGACAACTTATCTCTGCTAACGAAATACGTCTCTCCGCTGGCGGAAAACTTATTTCCGGTTGCGGGAAATATATATCCCCTGCCGGACAACTTATCTCTGCTGACGAAATACGTCTCTCCGCTGGCAGTAAACTTATCTCCGGTGGCGGGAAATCTATATCCCCTGCCAGACAACTTATCTCTGCTGACGAAATACGTCTCTCCGCTAACGAAAAAGTTATTTCCGGTGCCGGGAAATCTATATTAGCTGGCGGACAACTTATCTCCACTGGCGGAAAACTTATTTCCGGTGGCGGGAAATCTATATCCTCTGACGGACAATTTATCCCCGCTGACGAATTACGTTTCTCTACCGGCAGAAAACTTATCTCAGCTGGCAGAACATTTACTTCCGGCGGAGAGGAATTTATATCCCCTGCCGGACATCTTATCTCTCCAGACAAAATACGTCTCTCCGCTGGCAGAAAACTTATTTCCGGTGACGGGAAATTTATATCCGCTGGCGGAAAACTTTTCTCCGCTCTTAGACATCTTATCTTCGCTGGCAGAAAATTTACCTCCGGCGGAGGAAAATTTATATCCCCTGCCGGACAACTTATCTCTGCTGACGAAATACGTCTTTCCGCTGGCAGAAAACTTATCTCCGCTGGCAGAACATTTACCTCCGGCGGTGGGAACTTTATTTCCCCCGCCGGACAACTTATCTCAGCTGACAAAATACGTCTCTCCGCTGGCAAAAAACTTATTTCCGGTGGCGGGAAATTTATATCCCCTACCGGACAACTTATCTCTGCTAACGAAATACGTCTCTCCGCTGGCGGAAAAGTTATTTCCGGTGGCGGGAAATATATATCCCCTGCCGGACAACTTATCTCTGCTGACGAAATACGTCTCTCTACTGGTAGTAAGCTTATCTCCGGCGGCGGGATATTTATATCCCCTGCCGGACAACTTATCTCTGCTAACGAAATACGTCTCTCCGCTGGCGGAAAACTTATTTCCGGTGGCGGGAAATATATATCCCCTGCCGGACAACTTATCTCTGCTGACGAAATACGTCTCTCCGCTGGCGGAAAACTTATTTCCGGTGGCGGGAAATTTATATCCCCTACCGGACAACTTATCTCTGCTGACGAAATACGTCTCTCCGCTGGCGGAAAACTTACCTCCGGCGACGGGAAATTTATATCCTCTGCCGGATAACTTGTCTCTGCTGACGAAAAACGTCTCTCCGCTGGCGGAAAACTTACCTCCGCTGGCAGAACATTTACCTCCGGCGGTGGGAAATTTATATCCCCCGCCGGACAACTTATCTCTGCTGACAAAATACGTCTCTCCGCTGGCGGAAAACTTTTCTCCGCTAACAGACATCTTATCTCCCCTACCGGACAACTTATCTCTGCTGACGAAATACGTCTCTCCGCTGGCGGAAAAGTTATTTCCGGTGGCGGGAAATTTATATCCCCTACCGGACAACTAATCTCCGCTGACGAAATACGTCTCTCCGCTGGCGGACAACTTATCTCCGCTGACAGACATCTTATCTCCGCTGGCAGACACTTTATCTCCGCTGACGAACTACGATCCTCCGCAGGCAGAAAGCTTATATCCGCTGGCAGAACATTTACTTCCGGCGGCGAGGAATTATATCCCCAACCGGACAACTTATCTCTTCTGACGAAATAGGTCTCTCCGCTGGCGGACAATTTATCCCCACTGACGAACTACGTCTCTCCGCTGGCAGAAAATTTATCTCCGCTGGCAGAAAATTTACCTCCGGCGGCGAGAAATTTATATCCCCCGCCGGACAACTTATCTCTGCTGACGAAATACGTCTCTCCGCTGGCGTAAAAGTTATTTCCAGTGGCGGGAAACTTATATCCCCCACCGGAAAACTTATTTCTGCTGACGAAATACGTCTCTCCGCTGGTAGAACATTTACCTTCGGCGGTGGGAAATTTATATCCGCTGCCGGACATCTTATCTCTGCTGACAAAATACATCTCTCCGTTGGCGGAAAATTTATATCCGCTGGCGGAAAACTTTTCTCCGCTGACAGACATCTTATCTCCGCTGATAGATAATTTATCTCCGCTGACGATCTACGTTTCTCCGCCGGCAGAAAACTTATCTCCGCTGACAGAAAATTTACTTCCGGCGGCGAGGAATTTATATCCCCTGCCGGACATCTTATCTCTGCTGACAAAATACATCTCTCCGCTGGCGGAAAATTTATATCCGCTGGAGGAAAACTTTTCTCCGCTGACAAACATCTTATCTCCGCTGCCGGAAAACTTATCTCTGCTGACAAAATACGTCTCTCCGCTGGCGGAAAATTTACCTCCGGCGGCGGGAAATTTATATCCCCCGCCGTACAACTTATCTCTGCTGACAAAATACGTCTCTTTGCTGGCAAAAAAATTATTTCCGGTGGCAGGAAATTTATATCCCCTACCGGACAACTTATCTCTGCTGACGAAATCTCCGCTGGAGGAAAACTTATCTCCGCTGGTAGAACATTTACCTCCGGCGGTGGGAAATTTATATCCGCTGCCGGACATCTTATCTCTGCTGACAAAATACATCTCTCCGTTGGCGGAAAATTTATATCCGCTGGCGGAAAACTTTTCTCCGCTGACAGACATCTTATCTCCGCTGATAGATAATTTATCTCCGCTGACGAACTACGTTTCTCCGCTGGCAGAAAACTTTTCTCCGCTGCCAGAACATTTACGTCCGGCGGCGAGGAATTTATATCCCCTGCCGGACGTCTTATCTCTGCTGACAAAAAACATCTCTCCGCTGCACACTGGGCGGAATTCCAAAATAGGTGGCATAAAGTCGAATAAAGCAGATATCGAGCTGAAACTTCGTGTATTTAATAAATATAGCACTCTAAATATTTGAACAAAATTTTAAGTTCATCTGACCACGCCTACCGCAATAGCCCATATATGGCAACAAGGCGTATACGTGATCACAAAGGAAAGTCATGAGATATATAAAAAAGTACTAAGATTTTAAGGGAATTTATTATTCTGCTGTAATTTTGATGTAATAGTGGTAAATATAAAAATATAAAACAAATTTTTTGATAAACAATTCTGATTATGATCAAATTCTACTATTTAAATATTTCTAACAATTTATGTTAAATTATCATTAAGTTGTTTTTTACAGATAATTCAAATGACTCATCCGAGTCATAATCGAAACTGTAGTCATTAGCTAAAGGCTGAATATTTTTTGGAAAATTACAATGGGGTGTTTCTAAAAGCACAATGACATCTCGCGGAAGGGTTAGTTTTTTATGTCGAGCTGCCCTCTTCTTAATGGATATACTTGAGATGAGGGGATCTGAAGAGTCCATAGATCTTTGGAATACATCCATCATATTGTTTACCCGCGAATTGTGTCGAGCGTGCATTAGCCGGTCACGCTTGTAAAATTTATTTTTCTCTTCAGACGCATTTTCTCCAAGACAGCCTACCGGTACACAGATGCAGTTATTATTTGTGATCCATGAACTAAAATTTTATGGAGAGTTGGTGACATAGGATACCAAGAGTAATGCAACATGTATGATCTAATGGTTTTATCTGAAAAATTTTGAAATTTTAAATCGTCGATTGCAAATTCGCAGTTAATAGCTATTAAAATAGTAAGCAGACTCTCAAGTAACTCCAAGTCGAGTTCTAAAATTGATGCGAATAATTTCGTATTTGAAAAAGCTTTTCTCCCAGTGGTGCCATCGTTCGAGTTTCCGCTTCCATTCTGTTTTGGCTTATCCACATGCAATCCCATTTCTTGCCACAATCTTCTTTGTGTATGTTTTTTTTGGCAATCATTTCCAACTTGTCATTTTCGTTTCTTACTTGCCATTTTTTAAGCCCCATTCTATATGATATTTTAAGCAGCAATTCAAAAATGCGTATCCAAGCATGAAGTGGACTTATCCCATAATGAAGATGCCGAGGATTTGGCTTAAAGGAATTTGTATCATAAGTTTCCATAAATTGTTTTGGGCCTGCACCACATATTGAACACAATTGGCAATATTTTGTACCCGTTAAAACGTTTAAAACTTTCCCATCTATAAGAGTCATGTGAAGGTCGTATGAGACAGTGATTGTCAAGTTTTTTATTTGTGTGTCCAAATCGTTTTTTTCTGCAAGAATATGATCTTTTGTTTCTCTGGCGAATTTCATTTTGAGGAGTCGGCAAAATCTTACAGACTGCGGAGTTCTATTATTCCAAAAAATTGTTCCGGTTCCTTCGTTTCAAATCTTTTTTTATACATACTTTGCCCAAATGATCCATCGTATCCGTAACTCGCAATTAACTTAATACTAGAAACGTTTTCAAAGTTAGCGAATAACTCTTCCTGTAACAATATTATGCGGCTGGCAGTGTGGTTTAACAAATCTTGCAAGGCAACTTTTGCCATAGTTTCTGTAGCAGTTATTCCCGCAATCTCAATTGCAATTTGGCTTCCTGGACATTTTGGTAGCTTGGGTATATGTCACAATTATGCTGTTTGCTTATTTGACGAATTTCATTATATAATCGTTTGCTTAAAGAATTTTTCAGCAAGAATTCCAAAGCATCATTTGTTGTTAAAGGTATTGGTTCTACAATATCGAGCTTTCTTTTAGCTTCAGTAGCTTCGCTTTCAGAAGTGCTAACATTTTTAAGTAAAAATGCAGTATCATTTGCATATGATTTCCTGGCTGACATTGTTCCTGCATGAATTAAAAGTTTGGTCGTTTTTATTACTGATTGCTACATCGGCAGCTAGTTTTCGTTTTAGACGGGGCCCTGCTTCATCATAAGTTAGCCTTGATCTACCCAATTGAAGACTGTGCGTCTCTTCTTTATTTTCCAAAATAATTTTTAAGCGCATTGATAGCCACTGTAACATACATTACATAACGCACAAACACGCAGAAGGTTAGTTTTTACTCCACACAAGACGAACACATTGGTTTGGTTTTCTTTTTTTTTTGGACAATACAAAACAATTAACATATATAACAGATAACACATTTTAACACAAAATGTTTTTTGTTATTCAATCTACATACCCGGGCCTTTAAAATCCATATTTCACAATATTTTATTTTTGAAATGTGTGAATTTGCCAAGCGCTCAAAGTGAATAAAAATTTCCCGCCAATTTTGTCGCTGGAATCAGCTGACTAATCAACTGACTTTGAAGCTTGATCAGAATGACAGGGTTGCATTTTTAGCAACAAAATTTATTGAGTTTTTATATATAGGGAAAAACCCTCTAGCTGAACCCTCCACGAGGGTGCCGGCTGGGCAATGGACACTGCATTATCCCGGGCGAGGATAATGCACTGTCGCTTGCCTTGCCCGGGGTAATGCAGTGTCTAGCTAAGGCTATGGTCCATCGTCTTCCCGATCTAAAGTCGGGGAACTGAACCAAGGCCATGGCTAGAGGTGCCTGGCGGCCAGGCATAAAACGCTAGGGGGTGGTCCCCCCGAAAAACATTAACCGGTATGGACCTTCGGGCCAAATATGGAGGTAGATAAGGAGCAAACACGGGTTGGGATGTCAACCCAAACGTCGGTGGAAAGCGTGACTGCTACCACCGGCGGGCACGGGGAGGAGCAATCCTCTCTGCGTGTCGCCAGCGGTCACACCTCGGGCATGGCGGGAGCAGGTCATGTCAGTTGTAATACTACTGCCACAAAAACGACGCGTTGCAGGGTGAGCCGCGCGGGTGCCGTTGTCGATGCAGACTCGGACCTGGAGAGCGTGCTATCCCTTAGCAAGACCGAAGAGGAAAGCCTTCTCCGCTCGCCGGAACCAGGTACCAGCTCCCTGCGTAGGGAAGGGCCGAAGCGTTCCAGGGAGGGGATGAAGGCAAAAGCTCAGTATAAGGCGGCCCTCAAGTTACTGAGCCGGCTCCAGGGCAAGGCGGATATCTCCCAAGAGGAGAAGTCCAAGCTAGCCTGGGCTGAGCAATGGGTACAGGAGGGCCGCGAATACTACGCGCAGCTGCCGCAGATGAAGGCAACAAACGGTGGATTCGCCAACAAGGTGGAGGAGATGTTGGCCACCAAGAGGCAACGCTCGATCGAGAGTGCTGCCAAAGACACTCCGGCGAGCAAGCGGCACCGCGGGCCCAAGGTGGCCACCCCCCAGCCGAAGACGAGGAAGCCGAGGCAGAAGGCCATGAGCGAGGTGTCCAAGAGACATCTTATTGTGGCCTTGATCGATCGCAGCGATGAGAACGGGCAGATGACGGCGGCGCAGTGGAAGTTAGTCCACGCGCAGCTCGTCGAGGCACTGTTCTCGCGAATGGAGGAGGACCCTAGCGCTCCCATGCCCACGTTCGATGGAGCGGGATGGCTGAACGGGGTCAAAATCCTCAAGTGCAATGACGACCCAACGCGGCAGTGGCTGGTGCAGAAGGTGCCCCTACTGGAAGCTCTGTGGGAGGGGGCCAAGCTGGAGGTGGTAGACAGGGAGCTGATCCCGTCCATACCAAAGGCGAAGGTGCTCTTCCCCATTGCTGTCCAGGGGGAGCGAGCACTGAAGCTGCTGCAGAGGCAAAATCCGGACGTGCCAACGGCTGATTGGAAGGTTCTGCATGCCGGTAGCCCACTACCCAACGAGGGGGGCCAGCACGTGATCCTCCAGATCAGCAAGGTGGCGGAGGACATCCTGTATCCCAAGTTCGGGAAGATGGCGTGGGGCGTAGGTAGCGTATACCTACGGCTGAAAAAGCGCCACCCCGAGGATAAAGATGCGCACACCCTCCAGGCAGGCGAGGTCGAGAAGGACCTAGGTCTGGAGACCATAGTGGAGGCCGCCCAGGGTCTTGCGCTGGACGACTCGGAGGAGGAGGAAGACGGTGACGGTGACCTGACAATCATAGTCAACCCGTCGTACGAGGTTGAGTTAGCCACCCATGACACTAAGGGTGGTGCAACTCAATCTCCATAAAAGCAAGGTAGCGTCGGCGGAGCTCCTCATTGCCATGGAGCAAGGGCCCGCCGACATAGCTTTAGTCCAGGAGCCGTGGATTGCGTCAGGCATCTCTGTGGCCGGACTAAGGTCCTCAAATTACAGCCTTCTCTACTCAACATCGGTAAGCAGGAACAGAACCGCCGTACTCGTACGGAAGGGAATCCATGCTCATCTTATGTCTCATTACAGCACGGATGACCTGACGGTGGTGATGCTGGAGAGCGAGGAAAAGCGCTAATGGCAGCTTCCTGCTACATGGCACACGACAGGCCCGCCCCGCCGGAAGAACTTAGGAGTCTGGTGACAGAAGCCGGCTCCAAAAATCTCCAACTCCTCATCGGTGCAGACGCCAACGCCCATCACAATGTGTGGGGAAGCCCTGACACCAACGATAGAGGTGAGTCACTCCTAGACTTTATCTTATCCACTAACTTAGATGTAGCAAACGTGGGGGAGGAACACACCTTCGTGGGTCCCACCTCGTCAAACGTGCTAGACCTAACTCTTGTCACGGGAAAGAGTACCTTGGTATCTGACTGGAGAGTCCTCGAAAGACCATCCTTCTCAGACCATAAGTACTTTCAGTTCAAGTGCGAATTCAAACACTCTTCAAAGATAACAGTCTATAGAAACCCCCGAAACACAAGCTGGGTAAAGTTTAAAAAGACTGTTACTTCGAAGCTCGCGAATCCGGGCTCAGTGAAATCCGCGGAGGATATAGAGAAGTCCCTAAAGACCCTATCCAACGAGTTACTGAACGCCTACCATGCATCGTGCAAACCCTCGAGAACGAAGAGGAGGTCCAAGCCACTCTGGTGGAACCGAGATCTCTCTCTCCAAAGGAACAACCTCAAGGAATTCTTCAAGATCGCCAAACAAGCGAACGAAGAGATTGTCAATGAGGAATATAAAATCCTACTTAGGAGCTACAAGAAGGAAATACGTAAGGCACAAAGGAACTCGTGGAGAAACTTCTGCTCCAACATTGAGAAAGTGCCCGAAACCGCTAGGCTCCGGAAGCTGCTCTCAAAGCAGCCCACAGTACAGAGCCAACTAAAACTAGACAACGGCCAGTGGACAGAGGGCAGTAAAGAAGCCCTAACAGCACTAACGGAGGCGCACTTCCCTGGATGCACCGAGGACACTGACGCCAAGGAGCATCAGGACCTAGCAACTGAGGAACAGCACCCCCCAATAGGTCTGTTAACCACTAAGAGAATCCACTGGGCCATAGACTCCTTCGCGGCCATAAAAGCACCAGGACTGGACGGGATATTCCCAGCCATGATGCAGTTGACCAAAGAGGTTATTACCCCATGGCTCTTCGCAATATACTCAGCATGCCTAAGTACAGGCTATATCCCCATCCAATGGAGAACCTCGAGGGTTGTCTTCCTCCCTAAGGCAGGAAAGTGCAGCCACGTGAGTCCCAAGGATTACAGACCGATAAGCCTTACCTCCTTTCTACTAAAAACACTAGAAAAGCTGTTGGATTTACACATCAGGAATGAGGTAGGGGGACTGATGTCAATAAACCAACACGCCTACACCAAGGGGAAATCAGTGGAGACGGCACTACACTCGCTAGTAGCCACCATCGAGAGCGCCCTTCACAACAAAAAGTATGCTTTGGGAGCATTTGTGGACATCTCAGGAGCATTCAACAACGTGGCAACAACCGCAATAACAAGTCGCCTAGAAGCGAATAACATACACCCTGCAATCAACGTCTGGATCAAAAACCTCCTAAGTTGTAGACGGGTGCAATCGGAGTGGGGCACCGCTTCCATGGTAAAGGGGGCACACAGAGGCACACCTCAAGGTGGAGTCCTATCGCCACTACTGTGGAATTTGGTGGTCGACGACCTCATTAAGAGATTTGAAAGGAAGGCCCCAAAAATAACAGCCTATGCAGATGACATAAGCATACTTATTACGGGTGTATGTCCATCGACCTTCAGCTCCATAATGGAACGTACACTCAGGGAGATACGTGAGTGGGCGGAAGAGGTAGGACTCAGTATCAACGCGGACAAGACGGACCTCATCCTCTTTACCAAGAGGTACAAGGTACCGATATGGACCCCCCCGAAAATTGACCAAGCTAGGCTGACTCCAAAATCACAGGTGAAATACCTAGGCACAGTACTGGACAGCAAGCTGGCATGGAGGCCCAATGTAGTGGAATTGCGCTTTATGCATCCAAGAAGATGCTCAGCAGCACATGGGGCCTGTCACCTGCTCTAATGCACTGAATCTACATCTCGGTGGTGCGACCAACTCTGCTGTATGGAGCCTTAGTGTGGTGGCAGGCTATTGAAAAGAAGACATACCATAAGCTTATGGAAAAGACTCAGCGACAGGCTCTGCTCTGTATTACAGGGGCGCTGAGGTCAACCCCAACAAAAGCACTCGAAACTATACTCGGAATCGACCCCCTGGACATTCACGCTCGCCTGATTGCTGGAAAGGCAGCACAACGCCTTATAGCATCAGGAAACCTATCCATACAAGGATACGGGCACAGTTCAATTGGCAGGGACATGACCAGATCAACTGATTACATGACCCCCCAAACTTGCCTTGACGTCAAAACAATCACATCTTTGGGACCTGAAGACTGGAAAATTGGAAGGGACCAAACTGAGCACCTCAATATATACACAGACGGCTCCAAGATGGAAGGAGGAGTAGGAGCGGGCCTATACTGTACAGACCCTGAGATAAGGCTGTCGTATAAGCTACCGCACCAATGCAGCATATTCCAGGCAGAAGTTTTTGCCATCGGGAAGGCAGCGGAGGTCGCTCTCCTAACAGAACGAGCACACGATGCGGTCAACCTATTCGTCGACAGCCAAGCGGCGATAAGATCCATGCAGTCGTCTGCGGTCAGTTCCAGAAGTGTCTTGGCGAGCAGGGAGGCATTAGACATCCTAAGCACGACAAAGACAGTGCGGATCTATTGGGTTCCCAGCCACCAGTGCATCGAAGGAAACGAAGCGGCGGACGTACTAGCTAAGGAAGGCGTCGGGCTGGAGAATAGGAGAACCGAGAACGTGCCTGTCTCCCTCAGAACGCTGCAAGGCGATCTAGAGAAGCAGGCTAGAGCACAGACTGATAGCAGGTGGAGGAGTACCACCACCTGCAGAACCTCGAAGATAATGTGCAAGGAGCGCAACGAGAAACTTAGCCACTACCTACTGCACCTACCACGAAAGGACTGTAGATTGCTAGTGGGGATACTAACAGGTCACTGTCTGGCTGCTGCACATGCAGCAAAGCTAGGCATCACCAACAGAGACAGTTGTAGGAAATGTGAGGAACCTGGGGCTATCGAAACCCTGGAACATCTCATCTGCAACTGTCCGGCTCTCTCAAGGGCAAGGAGGAGTCACCTGGGCGCCCCAGTGTTGGCATCACTGGAAGATGCCACAGGAACTGCTGGCCTATGCTAAAAACACCTCGATTCTCGGGGACTTTTAAAACCACATTAACACTCCCGCGACGGTTAATACACCCCCCCATCCGGATAACTAAGGGCCATATTGGCCTATGCGTGGCCCCGCTGAGGGCCGTCCGGGTTAACCTAACCTAACCTATATATAGGGATTCTACTTTCAATATACCCCCCATATCCCTTCCACCCCCCATATCCCTTCCAAACCTTTCCAGTGTGCCACCCTCAACCTCAACCTCAACTTCCTCTTCCTCAACTTCCCGTCTTGCTTCCACCTTTCCAAAAAACTAACTTCTCTTTTAGTAACCTATCAGAATGTAAGAGGCTTGCGTAGTAAGCTCAGCATTCTTTTCCGGGATAGTGTTGCATTTGCTTCCCACGTTATTGTGTTTACTGAAACCTGGTTAAAGCCGGACATTCTTAGTTCCGAGGTTTTGGCAGGTCGGTACACAACTTTTAGAAAGGACCGTTCGTCTCGACGGGCAGGGGGGGTTCTAATTGCAGTGGACTCTTACTTCATGTCGGAACACTTCACAGTCCAAGTTCAACAGGAACTGGAATTCCTGTGTGTAAAACTGATTCTTCCCGCTTTCGCTATATTCATTACTTGCTCGTATATCCCACCTTCTTCGGATATTTCAATTTATGAGCAGCACTTGTCCGCTTTAACCGCTGTTTCTTCCTCGCTATCTGATAAAGATCGTATGATAGTTCTTGGTGACTTCAACTTGCCAGGAACTGTTTGGTCTTCGGTAAACGAGTCTAGTATCCTAGTGCCCATGTCACGACATGACTTTGTTGACGGCTTGCTTGACCTATCCCTGTCTCAAGTCAACCATGTGAATAATTCCTTGGGTCGATTGCTTGATCTGTGCTTTGTATCGGATCCGACCATAGTGTTGTTAACCCGAGCCCTTCCGCTCACTATACCTGAAGACGCCTACCACCCTACTTTCGAGGTGTCGCTAGATATAGGACCAACTGTATTGGATCGGTCGAGTAGGCTGCCCGAACGTGTCCGCTGCTTTCGTAAAGCCGAGCTTGCGAAGCTTAATAACCTCATTAGGGATTTTGATTGGTCCGCTTTGTACTTGTGCACTGATATCATAAAAGGCACAAACATTTTTTACAATGCTCTTGGCACATTTTTCGATTCTTGTGTCCCGCTTTCTTGTCCGACTAGATCTGGAAAACCCCCTTGGTTTACCAAAGAGTTATCCAGTCTAAAAAACTTAAAATCAAGACTTTATAAAAAATTTCAAGAAGTGGGTTCTCCTACTTCTCACTCTCGCTATGTAATAGCTTGGTCAAACTTTTCAGTTCTTAATGCTCAATGCTATAAGAACTACCTATCTCGATGCAGGATACGTTTTTCTCAGGACCCTAAACAGTTTTACAGCTTCGTAAACAGTAAGCGTAGAACGTCCGCACACCCATCCTCGCTATCATTTTGTAATACGTCGGCAAATAATGATCAGGCAATTGCCGATCTTTTTGCCCAATTCTTCCAAACCACCTATTCTGAGGAAAGCTACTCTGGTCATCCGTACCCATACGGTTTACCGAGGTCGAACGGCATTTTCAGTCCCTTGTTAAATGAATGTTCCCTACTTCATGATCTTCGACTAGTTAAGCCGGTGTTTTCACCGGGTCCAGACGGGGTTCCAGGTTGTGTACTCAGGTACTGCGCCGAGGCTCTGTGTGGACCTTTGCTTAAACTATTCACCCTATCCATTGATTCTTCTTGCTTCCCCCCGATCTGGAAGGAATCGTTTATAATTCCTCTCCATAAAAAAGGTAGCAAGTCTGATGCAAAAAATTATAGAGGTATAGCAAAGTTATCCGCTATTCCTAAAATGTTTGAGAAGGTTTTAACTCCGCACTTGCAACATCTCTGCAAGTCACTTATATCTCCAACTCAGCATGGATTTATAAGGCGGCGATCAACCACCACGAACTTGTTAGAGTTTACCTCTTTCATTATTAAAGGCTTTCAAGGTAACTTACAGACGGATGTTATTTACACCGACTTTAGTAAAGCATTCGACTCTGTAAACCATTCCCTTTTAGCGCATAAGCTTGACCTTTTAGGGTTTCCGCCCAACCTCCTGAGATGGATTTCTAGCTATCTTTGTTCTAGGTCTCAAAGAGTCCTCTTCAAAAACTCCCTCTCTTTCCCAGTAAAGGTTTCTTCGGGAGTACCACAAGGCAGCCATCTAGGCCCCTTACTCTTCACACTCTTTATTAATGACTTACCTTCAGTATTAACATACTCTCGAGTACTTATGTATGCGGATGATGTTAAACTCTGTGTCCAGTACAAGGACATTTCATTTCATTCTCGCTTGCAATCCGATCTCAATAACTTTCAGTCATGGTGTTGTGCAAACTTGTTACACCTTAATGCCTCGAAATGCAAAGTTATGACATTTCATCGTTCTAGCCCTTTGTTGGCTCCTTACACCCTATTTGGTGGTTCTCTTGAGAGAATTACCCTGGTGGATGATCTGGGTGTTATGTTAGACCCCAAGTTAAAGTTTTCCGAACACATTTCTACCATGGTAAATAAGGCCATGAGCGTGCTTGGGTTTATAAAGAGGTGGTCAAAGGAATTTGACGACCCCTATATAACAAAGACTCTCTATACCTCGCTTGTTCGTCCGATCTTAGAATACGGCTCCTGTGTATGGTGCCCTCAGTACAAAGTACACCAGGACCGTATAGAATCAGTACAGAAAAACTTTTTACTCTTTGCTCTGCGGGGCCTTAACTGGGATGCGGGTGTAAGACTCCCATCTTACTCTAGTAGACTACTATTAGTAAACCTCCCATCCTTAGTTAACCGTAGAAAAATGCTTGGTGTGATATTTATGCACAACTTGATCAGGGGTGACATAGACAGCCCTGATCTGTTGAGCCGCATAAACTTCACGATTCCTATTAGACTGACTAGAAATTTTATACCGTTGTTCCTTCCACTTTGTAGATCGAATTATTCCTTGCATGAACCGTTTAGGGTCTTATGCTCGGATTACAATTCCCTCTACCATATTATATCCACCACTAATTCTCTTCCTCTTATTAAATTATTAATCCTTACACACCTTTCTATTAATTAGTAACTGTAGTGCTATTTGTATTTGGATTGCATGCTTAGTTTCTTAGTAAGTTTAGTACTAATTTTCCTCGAATGTTAGTCTAATAGCTATCTTTCTTGCATGTTCGCGTTTGGTTCGGCTACGCACCGCGCGTCATGCGGCAGCGCCCCTCGGTCGGTTGGGCGGGAGGAGGGCTGCGTTTTGCCTTGGATCCGCGCGTAACAGCCTTCTGCTGGTGTCACACGGGCCACTTGACGGTGCAGTAACTGCATCGCCTCTTGAAAGATGCAGTCAGGAAAGTGCAGTAACTGCATCGCCTCTTGAAAGATGCAGTCATTGCATGTCAACGTCCACACATATATTGAAATATAATTAATATTTGCTTCAACAAAATTTTCGACTTTATGCCACTTATTTGGGAATTCCGCCCAGTGTGCGCTGGCGGGAAATTTATATCCGCTGGCGGAAAACTTTTCTCCGCTGACAGACATCTTATCTCCGCTGCCGGAAAACTTATCTCTGCTGACAAAATACGTCTCTCCGCTGGCGGAAAACTTATCTCCGGTGGCGGGAAATTTATATCCGCTGCCGGAAAACTTTTCTCCGCTGACAGACATCTTATCTCCGCTGGCAGACAATTTATCTCCGCTGACGAACTACGATTCTCCGCCGGCAGAAAGCTTATCTCCGCTGGCAGAACATTTACTTCCGCCGGCGAGGAATTTATATCCCCTGCCGGACATCTTATCCCTGCTGACAAAATACATCTCTCCGCTGGCGGAAAACTTATCTCCGCTGACCGACATCATATCTCCGCTCCCGGACAACTTATCTCTGCTGACAAAATACATTCCGCTGGCGGAAAACTTATCTCCGGTGGCGGGACATTTATATCAGCTGCCGGGAAACTTTTCACCAGAGTGGGGAATTTATATCCCCTGCCGGACAACTTATCTCCGCTGACTAACTACGTTTCTCCGCTGGCAGAAAACTTATCTCCGGCGGCGGGAAATTTATATCCCATGCCGGAAAAATTATCTCTGCTGACGAAATAAGTCTCTCCGCTGACGGAAAGCTTATCTCCGGGGCAGGAAATTTATATCCGCTGGCGGAAAATTTTTCTCCGCTGACAGACATCTTATCGCCGCCGGCAGATAATTTATCTCCGCTGACGAACTACGATTCTCCGCTGGCAGAAAACTTATCTCCAGAGGGGGAATTTTATATCCCCTGCCGGACAACTTATCTCTGCTGACGAAATACGTCTCTCCGCTGGCGGAAAACTTATCTCCGGCGGCGGAAAATTTATATCTGGTGGCGGGAAATTTATATCCGCTGGCGGAAAACTTTTCTCGGCTGACAGACATCTTATCTCCGCTGGCAGATAATTTATCTCCTCTGACGAACTACGATTCTCCGCTGGCAGAAAACTTATCTCCGGCGGCGGGAAATTTATATCCCATGCCGGACAACTTATCTCTGCTGACGAAATACGTCTCTCCGCTGGCGGAAAACTTATCTCCGGCGGCGGGAAATTTATATCCGGTGGCGAGAAATTTATATCCGCTGGCGGAAAACTTTTCTCGGCTGACAGACATCTTATCTCCGCTGGCAGATAATTTATCTCCACTGACGAACTACGATTCTCCGCTGGCAGAAAACTTATCTCCGCTGGCAAAACATTTACTTCCGGCGGCGAGGAATTTATATCCCCTGCCGGACAACTTATCTCTGCTGACAAAATACATCTCTCCGTTGGCGGAAAATTTATATCCGCTGGCGGAAAACTTTTCTCCGCTGACAGACATTTTATCTCCGCTGATAGATAATTTATCTCCGCTGACGATCTACGTTTCTCCGCTGGCGGAAAAGTTATTTCCAGTGGCGGGAAACTTATATCCCCTACCGGAAAACTTATTTCTGCTGAAGAAATACGTCTCTCCGCTGGTAGAACATTTACCTCCGGCGGTGGGAAATTTATATCCCCTACCGAAAAACTTATCTCTGCTGACGAAATACGTCTCTCCGCTGGCAGAAAAGTTATTTCCAGTGGCGGGAAACTTATATCCCCTACCGGACAACTTATCTCTGCTGACAAAATACATCTCTCCGTTGGCGGAAAATTTATATCCGCTGGCGGAAAACTTTTCTCCGCTGACAGACATCTTATCTCCGCTGATAGATAATTTATCTCCGCTGACGATCTACGTTTCTCCGCTGGCAGAAACCTTATCTCCGCTGCTAGAACATTTACTTCCGGCGGCCAGGAATTTATATCCCCTGCCGGATATCTTATCTCTGCTGACAAAATACATCTCTCCGCTGGCGGAAAATTTATATCCGCTGGCGGAAAACTTTTCTCCGCTGACAAACATCTTATCTCCGCTGCCGGAAAACTTATCTCTGCCGACAAAATACGTCTCTCCGCTGGCGGAAAATTTACCTCCGGGGCGGGAAATTTATTTCCCCCCGCCGGACAACTTATCTCTGCTGACAAAATACGTCTCTCCGCTGGCGGAAAGCTTATCTCCGGGGCGGGAAATTTATATCCGCTGGCGGAAATCTTTTCTCCGCTGACAGACATCTTATCGCCGCCTTCAGATAATTTATCTCCGCTGACAAACTACGATTCTCCGCTGGCAGAAAACTTATCTCCAGAGAGGGAATTTTATATCCCCTGCCGGACAACTTATCTCTGCTGACGAAATACGTCTCTGCGCAGGCGGAATACTTCTTTTCGGTGGCGGGAAGCCTATATCCGCTGGCGGACAACTTATCTCCGCTGGCGGACAATTTATTTTCGCTACGAAACTACGTTTCTCCGCTGACGAACTTCGTTTCTCCGCTGACGAACTACGATTCTCCGCTGGCAGAAAACTTATCTCCGGCGGCGGGAAATTTATATCCCATTCGGGACAACTTATCTCTGCTGACGAAATACGTCTCTCCGCTGGCGGAAAACTTATCTCCGGCGGCGGGAAATTTATATCCGCTGGCGGAAAACTTTTCACCAGAGTGGGGAATTTATATCCCCTGCCGGACAACTTATCTCCGCTGACTAACTACGTTTCTCCGCTGGCAGAAAAATTATCTCCGGCGGCGGGAAATTTATATCCCATGCCGGACAACTTATCTCTGCTGACGAAATACGTCTCTCCGCTGGCGGAAAGCTTATCTCCGGGGCGGGAAATTTATATCCGCTGGCGGAAAACTTTTCTCCGCTGACAGACATCTTATCGCCGCCGGCAGATAATTTATCTCCGCTGACGAACTACGATTCTCCGCTGGCAGAAAACTTATCTCCAGAGGGGGAATTTTATATCCCCTGCCGGACATCTTATCTCTGCTGACAAAATACACCTCTCCGCTGGCGGAAAACTTATCTGCGGTGGCGGGAAATTTATATCCGCTGGCGGAAAACTTTTCTCCAGAGTGGGGAATTTATATTCCCCGCCGGACGACTTATCTCCGCTGACTAACTACGTTTCTCCGCTGACAGAAAACTTATCTGCGGCGGCGGGAAATTTATATCCCATGCCGGACAACTTATTTCTGCTGACGAAATACGTCTCTCCGCTGGCGGAAAGCTTATTTCCGGGGCGGAAAATTTATATCCGCTGACAGATATCTTATCGCCGCCGGCAGATAATTTATCTCCGCTGACGAACTACGATTCTCCGCTGGCAGAAAACTTATCTCCAGAGGGGGAATTTTATATCCCCTGCCGGACAACTTATCTCTGCTGAAGAAATACGTCTCTCCGCTGGCGGAAAACTTATCTCCGGCGGCAAGAAATTTATATCCGCTGGCGGAAAACTTTTCACCAGAGTGGAGAATTTATATCCCCTGCCGGACAACTTATCTCCGCTGACTAACTACGTTTCTCCGCTGGCAGAAAAATTATCTCCGGCGGCGGGAAATTTATATCCCATGCCGGACAACTTATCTCTGCTGACGAAATACGTCTCTCCGCTGGCGGAAAGCTTATCTCCGGGGCGGGAAATTTATATCCGCTGGCGGAAAACTTTTCTCCGCTGACAGACATTTTATCGCCGCCGGCAGATAATTTATCTCCGCTGACGAACTACGTTTCTCCGCTGGCAGAAAACTTATCTCCGCTGGCAGAACATTTACTTCCGGCGGCGAAGAAATTATATCCCCTGCCGGACATCTTATTTTTGCTGACAAAATACGCCTCTCCGCTGGCGGAAAACTTATCTGCGGTGGCGGGAAATATATATCCGCTGGCGGAAAACTTTTCTCCGCTGACAGACATCTTATCGCCGCCGGCATATAATTTATCTCCGCTGACGAACTACGTCTTTCCGCTGGCAGAAAACTTATCTCCGCTGGCAGAACATTTACCTCCGGCGGTTGGAAATTTATATCCCCCGCCGGACAACTTATCTCTGCTGACAAAATACGTCTCTCCGCTGGCAAAAAACTTGTTTCCGGTGGCGGGAAATTTATATCCCCCACCGGAAAACTTATCTCTGCTGACGAAATACGTCTCTCCGCTGGCGGAAAAGTTATTTCCGGTGGCGGGAAATTTATATCCCCTACCGGAAAACTTATCTCTGCTGACGAAAAACGTCTCTCCGCTGGCGGAAAACTTATCTCCGCTGACAGACATCTTATCTCCGCTGGCAGACAATTTATCTCCGCTGACGAACTACGATCCTCCGCCGGCAGAAAGCTTATCTCCGCTGGCAGAACATTTACTTCCGGCGGCGAGGAATTTATATCCCCTACCGGACAACTTATCTCTTCTGACGAAATACGTCTCTCCGCTGGCGGACAGTTTATCCCCACTGACGAACTACGTTTCTCCGCTGGCAGAAAATGTATCTCCGCTGGCAGAAAATTTACCTCCGGCGGCGGGAAATTTACTTCCCCCGCCGGACAACTTATCTCTGCTGACGAAATACGTCTCTCCGCTGGCGGAAAGCTTATCTCCGGGGCGGGAAATTTATATCCGCTGGCGGAAAACTTTTCTCCGCTGACAGACATCTTATCGCCGCCGGCAGATAATTTATCTCCGCTGACGAACTACGATTCTCCGCTGGCAGAAAACTTATCTCCAGAGGGGGAATTTTATATCCCCTGCCGGACATCTTATCTCTGCTGACAAAATACACCTCTCCGCTGGCGGAAAACTTATCTGCGGTGGCGGGAAATTTATATCCGCTGGCGGAAAACTTTTCTCCAGAGTGGGGAATTTATATTCCCCGCCGGACGACTTATCTCCGCTGACTAACTACGTTTCTCCGCTGACAGAAAACTTATCTGCGGCGGCGGGAAATTTATATCCCATGCCGGACAACTTATTTCTGCTGACGAAATACGTCTCTCCGCTGGCGGAAAGCTTATTTCCGGGGCGGAAAATTTATATTCGCTGACAGGTATCTTATCGCCGCCGGCAGATAATTTATCTCCGCTGACGAACTACGATTCTCCGCTGGCAGAAAACTTATCTCCAGAGGGGGAATTTTATATCCCCTGCCGGACAACTTATCTCTGCTGAAGAAATACGTCTCTCCGCTGGCGGAAAACTTATCTCCGGCGGCAAGAAATTTATATCCGCTGGCGGAAAACTTTTCACCAGAGTGGGGAATTTATATCCCCTGCCGGACAACTTATCTCCGCTGACTAACTACGTTTCTCCGCTGGCAGAAAAATTATCTCCGGCGGCGGGAAATTTATATCCCATGCCGGACAACTTATCTCTGCTGACGAAATACGTCTCTCCGCTGGCGGAAAGCTTATCTCCGGGCGGGAAATTTATATCCGCTGGCGGAAAACTTTTCTCCGCTGACAGACATTTTATCGCCGCCGGCAGATAATTTATCTCCGCTGACGAACTACGTTTCTCCGCTGGCAGAAAACTTATCTCCGCTGGCAGAACATTTACTTCCGGCGGCGAAGAATTTATATCCCCTGCCGGACATCTTATTTTTGCTGACAAAATACGCCTCTCCGCTGGCGGAAAACTTATCTGCGGTGGCGGGAAATATATATCCGCTGGCGGAAAACTTTTCTCCGCTGACAGACATCTTATCGCCGCCGGCATATAATTTATCTCCGCTGACGATCTACGTCTTTCCGCTGGCAGAAAACTTATCTCCGCTGGCAGAACATTTACCTCCGGCGGTTGGAAATTTATATCCCCCGCCGGACAACTTATCTCTGCTGACAAAATACGTCTCTCCGCTGGCAAAAAACTTGTTTCCGGTGGCGGGAAATTTATATCCCCCACCGGAAAACTTATCTCTGCTGACGAAATACGTCTCTCCGCTGGCGGAAAAGTTATTTCCGGTGGCGGGAAATTTATATCCCCTACCGGAAAACTAATCTCTGCTGACGAAAAACGTCTCTCCGCTGGCGGAAAACTTAACTCCGCTGACAGACATCTTATCTCCGCTGGCAGACAATTTATCTCCGCTGACGAACTACGATCCTCCGCCGGCAGAAAGCTTATCTCCGCTGGCAGAACATTTACTTCCGGCGGCGAGGAATTTATATCCCCTACCGGACAACTTATCTCTTCTGACGAAATACGTCTCTCCGCTGGCGGACAGTTTATCCCCACTGACGAACTACGTTTCTCCGCTGGCAGAAAATGTATCTCCGCTGGCAGAAAATTTACCTCCGGCGGCGGGAAATTTACTTCCCCCGCCGGACAACTTATCTCTGCTGACAAAATACGTCTCTCCGCTGGCAAAAAGCTTATTTTCGGTGGCGGGAAATTTATATCCCCTACCGGACAACTTATCTCTGCTGACGAAATACGTCTCTCCGCTGGCGGAAAAGTTATTTCCGGTGGCGGGAAATATAAATCCCCTACAGGAAAACTTATTTCTGCTGACGAAATACGTCTCTCCGCTGGTAGAACATGTTGGACAGAATTTCGCTGCCGTTGCAAGGGAAGTTCTTGTACCGAAAAGTAAAAACGCAACCATTCATATGTAAGGTTTATTTGTGACTAATAAATGCTCTGCTCGCAGGCAGATAGAGACCGAACGAAAGGGAGAACAAAAAGGGAGATAAGAGAACGTCGCTTCGTTACGTCTCTCACTCATACATACGTCTACATACACATATGTCTGTCAATACGTGCGTGCATTGCTAGAGATGGTCATTCTTCAACACCCTTCCTCAATGCGTGCATGCTTCCATTTAACTCAATTTAAACTTAACAATTTTAAAAATTCGACATGCTTTCTCTTAGGGAGATTCTTGGTCAAGATATCTGCAATCATATCTGTTGTTCTAGCATACTTTAACTTAACTTGACCTTCTTCTACAATCTGTCGTAAAAAGTGATATCTAATATCAATATGCTTGGTCCTTGAGTGATGCACTGGGTTCCTAGCCAGCTCTTGTGTGCTCAGATTATCGCCATATAAGGTAGTTGAGGTAGCTTCATCTCCACAGCCAATTTCAATGATTAAGCGACGTAAGACTCCTTACACGCAGCCGACAGTGCCATGTATTCTGCCTCCGTGCTGCTAAGTGCCACGCTGCGTTGTTTCTCAGATCGCCAAGAAATTCGGCCACCTGCCAAAAAATAAACATAGCCCGTATACGACTTCCGGTTAGTTCGATCGCCGCCCCAATCCGCATCCACATATCCAGTAAGTGGCTGGTGACACCCTTTGTAGTGTAGTTTGAAGTTCATCGTCGCTGCCAAGTACCTCAGAACGTGCTTCACACCAGCCAGATGCTCTGCGTGCGGATCTTTGTTCCTCTGGGCCAACTTTGCAACTGAATGCAAAATGTCTGGTCTGGTTGTGAGTGCCAGCCACATCAGCTCACCAATCATGGATTGATACATGACAGGATCAACCTTTTGACACTGCTCATTAGTACAATCCACCTGGAACCCCGCATCCAACGGAGTAGCCACTGGTCTACATTTGTCCATGTCGTGAGCTTGCAATAGTTCCTTGATGTATTGCGAGTGGCCTATGGTGATAGGCCCAAGCTCACCTTCACGGTGCACCTCCATGCTTAAAAACAGCTCTGGAACACCTTTGTCGATACATTCGAACGCATTTGAAATAGCCGATTTGATACCGAGCATGTCCTCTTTGGACTGACATGCTATAAGTAAATCGTCAACATATACCAAGATTAACGATAAGTTACCTTTCCCTCTCTGCTGGTAGAGGCACGGCTCGTTGTCACAGGAAACAAAACCCAGATTAGTCAGGACGCCATTCAGCTTCGAATTCCATTCCCTTCCTGACTGCTTCAATCCATATATTGCCTTTTTAAGCAGCATAGCCTTCGCTGGATAAGCTCGATCAATGTACCCTTGTGGTTGCTTCATGTACACCGTATCGCTCAGGTCACTGTAGAGGTATGCCGTACATACATCCATTTGGTTGACATATAATTTCAATTCTGCTGCTAGCGCAAGAATAAATCGCACGCTCTCCAGTCTGCAGACTGGAGAAAATGTTTCCGCATAGTTTATGCCGTACTGCTGGGAGCAACCTTTTGCCACCAGCCGCTCCTTGAAACGTTCGATTTGACCATCTTTGTCGCGTTTCAGGCATATACCCATTTGCATCCAACTGCTCGTTGTCCTGCCGGTAAGTCTGCCAACTGCCATGTCTCGTTTGCCATTAATGCCTCATATTCGCGTTGCATCGCTTCGGACCAATGTGATGCATGAATACTGATCAACGCCTCCTTGTAGGATACTGGAATCTTTACGTCGCTGGCAACCAGAGCACCAAGAATGTTGTACTCCTTTCTCGGACGGCCAGGTTTGCCTGTCCGAATCAGCCTTGGTCTGCCAGGTCCAACGCGAGGAGCTGGCTCATCTGACTCAACCTTTTCTGTTGCGCTCTCGTACCCATCAGTACCGCTGCTACTGGGATTCTCCCCGTCAACGCTTGCACCATGGCTGCTGTCTCCACCGCTGCTGTCAATGTCATCAGTATCGACGCCTGACTGCATGCTAACTTCTGCCTTCGGAAGTTCGAATGTGACTGTATCCTTGTCGTCTTGGATCTCGTCAAAGAGAACATCTCGCCTCTCAATCACCTGATGAGACACAGGGTCATACAGTCGATATCCCTTAGCCGCTACTGAATATCCAATCATGCGATATTCTTTGCCTTTTGGTTGAAGTTTACTCTTACTTGGACCCTTGTCCAAAGCTACTGCAACGGAGCCAAAAACCTTTAGATGACCAACAAAAGGTTTCTTACCAGTCCACGCTTCCATAGGCGTCATACTGGTCAGCGCCTTGGTCGGTGATCGATTCCGTACATACACAGCTGCGTTGACTGCCTCAGCCCACAAGGATTCGCCTAATCCTGACTGGACCAGCATACATCTTGACATTTCCACCAGAGTGCGGTTTGCCCTCTCAGCAACGCCGTTTTGCTGTGGAGTGTACGCCACTGTCAGCTGCCTCTCAATCCCATTAGTTTTCAGAAATTCATCAAACGATTTGTTGACAAATTCACCGCCATTGTCGCTCCGGATACATTTGAGACTTTTTCCCGTTTGCCGTTCAACCAGGGTTTTGAACTCGACGAACTTCTGGAAGACTTCATCCTTTGTCCGCAGGAAATACACAAATATACGCCTTGATTTGTCATCGATGAAGGTTAGAAAATACTTTGATCCAGCAAGCGACTGTGTGCCAAAGGGCCCGCACACATCTGCATGAACTAGTTCCAATATATCTTGAGCTCTACTGGTGGTTGCAACAGGAAATGGTTGCGCATGAATCTTGCTGACCATACATGTTTTGCAATTCATATTCGCCGGGAAAACCATATTTTCAATGCCGCGCACCATTCCTTTGCTGATCAAATCTTTCATACTACTGATGTTCAAGTGGCCGTACCGTTTATGCCACAGGGCACCATCAGCCTTAACCGCCGCAAAACAGTTGTTTTGTTTTCCTCGAAACATATACAAGTTTCCAACTCTGTTCGCCTTTACAATGCATTCGCCATTTTGGATAACTCGTGCATATTCTTGTCCAAAAGTGACGAAACATTTATTCTGTACAGCGCTGCTCACCGGGAAATAATTTCCATTCATTTCGGGCACATAGAGAACATTCTTTAACAGCAGCGTGCATATCTCTGTCTTCAGCTCTACTTCCCCTTTTCCTTCAGCTTTTAGGAAACCGGAGTCAGACAGACCAATCAGTTCTGTGTGTTTCTCGAACTTTGTGAATAACTGTTTCTCACAACACATGTGGCTTGTGGCACCACTATCCAAACACCACATACTCTTTTTCAAATTATCTGCGTCCAACGCATTTAATAGACTGCACTGCTTGTTCTCCACTCTTGCTGCCCTTTCCACATTTGCGCTCTCCTTCTTACACTGAGCCTTCATATGCCCGCGCTCACCACACTTGAAACATATCATTGTATTGTTTCTCTTCTTTAGCGCTCTGTGCGCGGCCGGCTTATGTACTGCGGTATATGCCTTTGCGTATTCCTTTTGATCTTCTGTGTTTCCCTTTCGTTCGCCTTCTTCCTTCAGTTTTACGCATAGAACATCGAAAGTCGGCAGTCGCGCGTCTCTATGGCGACAACGAAATTTTCGAATTGTTCTGGAAGGCTTGACAACAAAACAACTGAGCGCAGTTCATCATTTAGCTCGATTCCTACTGACCCAAGGCCATCAAGAATATCCACGAACTCATTAATGTAGCTTGAAATGCTTTGCCTTTGGTCCATGCGCTTGCTTAACAATTTCTTGTACAGTTGAACCTTTCGTACAGGTCCACTTGGTTGATGAACACTCTTTAATTTGTTCCATGCTTCGGACGACTTACTGCAATTTTTAATGTATCCCAACTGTGAAGTTTTCACACTCAATGTGATCATGGCCAGCGCCTTTTCATCCTTGGCCTGCCAATTCACACCTTCGGGAACATTCGTTGGTAGCAGGTCACCAGATGCCACACTCCACAATTCAGCGTGCACCAACACAGACCGCATTTGAATACACCAGGAGTCATAATTTCCCTCCTCTAATTTGTCTATTTGATACATCCCGCTCATTGCTGATTATCGTTTAGTCTCTGAGTCACACCGATGTTAATAGTTCGTAACTAAAACAATCACTTTACTTTTAATTTACAAAATCCGAACCTGGGCCCATAACCTGTTGGACAGAATTTCGCTGCCGTTGCAAGGGAAGTTCTTGTACCGAAAAGTAAAAACGCAACCATTCATATGTAATTTGTGACTAATAAATCTTTCGTATCTTTCGTAGTGATCAGACGTGTTTTTGTTTTGCGCTCCGCATTTTTTCCTTTTGTTTTGAATAAACAGCCGGTGTTTTCCTAACTAAATTCTAAATTTACTTCCTAACCAGACAACAATCTGGAAACCTATTCTATTACGCGAGTGCATGCCTTTTGATTTGTGTTAAAACATTATTTAACTTTTTATTTTTCGGCGTCGGCTTGTGCTTGTGCTTGTGTTTGTGTTGTTGCAGTGAGTGAGTACGCATTACATTGCATTGCAGTCCGCTCTCGTCTGGTAGCTTTTGTTGTTTTATCACTCTCTCGCTATCACCTCAACTTCAATAACTGTTCTTTCTCTCTCGCTCTTTAAACTTTCTGAGCAATAGCGCTCTCTGCTTAGTAGCTCTCGCTATAACCGCTCTCCACTCTGCTCTCTTTTTTTTACCAATTCCGCTTTGAGCGTTGTCTGGCACATTGGTCTGATACCAATTTGTTTTGCAAATAATAGTATATATATAAATAAATAATAAAATAAAATGGAATACGCTGTGGTCTGTGCCAAAAAAAAGCTGTAAGAAGCAGATCACCCACGATCAGCCGAATGTCCCCTGCTGGCTCTGCGACAGCGTAGTGCACGCAAAATGCGCTGGATTTTCTGGCCTCGTGAGTGATGCTATAGCCAAACGTAATGGCTTGCATTACAGTTGCGAGGCATGCCGTGCGGTGGAGAAAGACATGGTGGTTTTCATGAGGCAGACGCGGAGTGGCTTTAAGGAGCTGACCGTTAGTTTTAAAAACCAATACGATCGGCTCCTAGCCATGGAGGCTCAGTTTAGCGGTTTAAAACTGCTGAATGAGTCTCCGAGGCGCAAAAAGGTCACTCCGCGGGATCTGCAATTGCCAACCGTCACTCAGCCGTGCGCCGCCGAAAAACTGACTCCGACCACTCCAAGTGTGCAGCAGTTGATCTCGTTTGCCACTCCAAGGGCAACGACAGCTGCTGGCGACGCAGATTCGGTAGCCGAATTCATCGCCTCGGAGAATGTGCAGCCAAGTACGTCTGCAGCGTCCGTGTCCGTGGTGTCCGCAAGTTCGCTAGTTGTCCCGTCTATACCGATCCCACCAGTAAATAGACGTTCCGGACCTCCGGATATTGCCACCACAGGTACTAGGCCTGTGGTGACTAAACCACTGGTGGGAGTCCCACCAAAACGACAAGTTTTTGTTTCACGGCTGGCCCCTGACCTCACATCTAATGATGTAATTGCTTTTATTCAAAGCAAAATAAAAGCCGTGGGTTTAAAGGTGGAGAAATTTAACTTCTCTTATGCCAGGGAGATAGCCTCGTTTAAGATAAGCATCTCCCCAACTCAATTTGACACCATTTGCTCCGCCAAATTTTGGCCGGAGCATTTGGTGGTGAAGGAGTTTAAGGCTAAGAAGAAGAATAGGCCCCCCATATCCCTTCCAAACCTTTCCAGTGTGCCACCCTCAACCTCAACCTCAACTTCCTCTTCCTCAACTTCCCGTCTTGCTTCCACCTTTCCAAAAAACTAACTTCTCTTTTAGTAACCTATCAGAATGTAAGAGGCTTGCGTAGTAAGCTCAGCATTCTTTTCCGGGATAGTGTTGCATTTGCTTCCCACGTTATTGTGTTTACTGAAACCTGGTTAAAGCCGGACATTCTTAGTTCCGAGGTTTTGGCAGGTCGGTACACAACTTTTAGAAAGGACCGTTCGTCTCGACGGGCAGGGGGGGTTCTAATTGCAGTGGACTCTTACTTCATGTCGGAACACTTCACAGTCCAAGTTCAACAGGAACTGGAATTCCTGTGTGTAAAACTGATTCTTCCCGCTTTCGCTATATTCATTACTTGCTCGTATATCCCACCTTCTTCGGATATTTCAATTTATGAGCAGCACTTGTCCGCTTTAACCGCTGTTTCTTCCTCGCTATCTGATAAAGATCGTATGATAGTTCTTGGTGACTTCAACTTGCCAGGAACTGTTTGGTCTTCGGTAAACGAGTCTAGTATCCTAGTGCCCATGTCACGACATGACTTTGTTGACGGCTTGCTTGACCTATCCCTGTCTCAAGTCAACCATGTGAATAATTCCTTGGGTCGATTGCTTGATCTGTGCTTTGTATCGGATCCGACCATAGTGTTGTTAACCCGAGCCCTTCCGCTCACTATACCTGAAGACGCCTACCACCCTACTTTCGAGGTGTCGCTAGATATAGGACCAACTGTATTGGATCGGTCGAGTAGGCTGCCCGAACGTGTCCGCTGCTTTCGTAAAGCCGAGTTTGCGAAGCTTAATAACCTCATTAGGGATTTTGATTGGTCCGCTTTGTACTTGTGCACTGATATCATAAAAGGCACAAACATTTTTTACAATGCTCTTGGCACATTTTTCGATTCTTGTGTCCCGCTTTCTTGTCCGACTAGATCTGGAAACCCCCTTGGTTTACCAAAGAGTTATCCAGTCTAAAAAACTTAAAATCAAGACTTTATAAAAAATTTCAAGAAGTGGGTTCTCCTACTTCTCACTCTCGCTATGTATTAGCTCGGTCAAACTTTTCAGTTCTTAATGCTCAATGCTATAAGAACTACCTATCTCGATGCAGGATACGTTTTTCTCAGGACCCTAAACAGTTTTACAGCTTCGTAAACAGTAAGCGTAGAACGTCCGCACACCCATCCTCGCTATCATTTTGTAATACGTCGGCAAATAATGATCAGGCAATTGCCGATCTTTTTGCCCAATTCTTCCAAACCACCTATTCTGAGGAAAGCTACTCTGGTCATCCGTACCCATACGGTTTACCGAGGTCGAACGGCATTTTCAGTCCCTTGTTAAATGAATGTTCCCTACTTCATGATCTTTGACTAGTTAAGCCGGTGTTTTCACCGGGTCCAGACGGGGTTCCAGGTTGTGTACTCAGGTACTGCGCCGAGGCTCTGTGTGGACCTTTGCTTAAACTATTCACCCTATCCATTGATTCTTCTTGCTTCCCCCCGATCTGGAAGGAATCGTTTATAATTCCTCTCCATAAAAAAGGTAGCAAGTCTGATGCAAAAAATTATAGAGGTATAGCAAAGTTATCCGCTATTCCTAAAATGTTTGAGAGGGTTTTAACTCCGCACTTGCAACATCTCTGCAAGTCACTTATATCTCCAACTCAGCATGGATTTATAAGGCGGCGATCAACCACCACGAACTTGTTAGAGTTTACCTCTTTCATTATTAAAGGCTTTCAAGGTAACTTACAGACGGATGTTATTTACACCGACTTTAGTAAAGCATTCGACTCTGTAAACCATTCCCTTTTAGCGCATAAACTTGACCTTTTAGGGTTTCCGCCCAACCTCCTGAGATGGATTTCTAGCTATCTTTGTTCTAGGTCTCAAAGAGTCCTCTTCAAAAACTCCCTCTCTTTCCCAGTAAAGGTTTCTTCGGGAGTACCACAAGGCAGCCATCTAGGCCCCTTACTCTTCACACTCTTTATTAATGACTTACCTTCAGTATTAACATACTCTCGAGTACTTATGTATGCGGATGATGTTAAACTCTGTGTCCAGTACAAGGACATTTCATTTCATTCTCGCTTGCAATCCGATCTCAATAACTTTCAGTCATGGTGTTGTGCAAACTTGTTACACCTTAATGCCTCGAAATGCAAAGTTATGACATTTCATCGTTCTAGCCCTTTGTTGGCTCCTTACACCCTATTTGGTGGTTCTCTTGAGAGAATTACCCTGGTGGATGATCTGGGTGTTATGCTAGACCCCAAGTTAAAGTTTTCCGAACACATTTCTACCATGGTAAATAAGGCCATGAGCGTGCTTGGGTTTATAAAGAGGTGGTCAAAGGAATTTGACGACCCCTATATAACAAAGACTCTCTATACCTCGCTTGTTCGTCCGATCTTAGAATACGGCTCCTGTGTATGGTGCCCTCAGTACAAAGTACACCAGGACCGTATAGAATCAGTACAGAAAAACTTTTTACTCTTTGCTCTGCGGGGCCTTAACTGGGATGCGGGTGTAAGACTCCCATCTTACTCTAGTAGACTACTATTAGTAAACCTCCCATCCTTAGTTAACCGTAGAAAAATGCTTGGTGTGATATTTATGCACAACTTGATCAGGGGTGACATAGACAGCCCTGATCTGTTGAGCCGCATAAACTTCACGATTCCTATTAGACTGACTAGAAATTTTATACCGTTGTTCCTTCCACTTTGTAGATCGAATTATTCCTTGCATGAACCGTTTAGGGTCTTATGCTCGGATTATAATTCCCTCTACCATATTATATCCACCACTAATTCTCTTCCTCTTATTAAATTATTAATCCTTACACACCTTTCTATTAATTAGTAACTGTAGTGGTATTTGTACTTTGATTGCATGCTTAGTTTCTTAGTAAGTTTAGTACTAATTTTCCTCGAATGTTAGTCTTGCATGTTCGCGTTTGGTTCGGCTACGCACCGCGCGTCATGCGGCAGCGCCCCTCGGTCGGTTGGGCGGGAGGAGGGCTGCGTTTTGCCTGGGATCCGCGCGTAACAGCCTTCTGCTGGTGTCACACGGTCCACTTGACGGTGCAGTAACTGCATCGCCTCTTGAAAGATGCAGTCATTGCATGTCAACGTCCACACTAAAAAATGCTCTGCTCGCAGGCAGATAGAGACCGAACGAAAGGGAGAACAAAAAGGGAGATAAGAGAACGTCGCGTCGTTACGTCTCTCACTCATACATACGTCTACATACTCATATGTCTGTCAATACATGCGTGCATTGCTAGAGATGGTCATTCTTCAACATTTTGTTAGCAGAGATAAGATGTCCGGCAGGGGATATAAACTTCCCGCCGCCGGAGGTAAATGTTCTGCCAGCGGAGATACGTTTTCGTCAGCGGAGATAGGTTGTCCGGCAGGGGATATCAATTTCCCCCTCTGGAGAAAAGTTTTCCGCCAGCGGATATAAATTTCCCGCCACCGGATATAAATTTTCCACCAGCGGAGAGATGTATTTTGTCAGCAGAGATAAGGTGTCCGGCAGGGGATATAAACTTCCCGCCGCCAGAGGTAAATGTTCTGCCAGCGGAGATAAGTTTTCTGCCAGCGGAGAAACGTAGTTCGCAGCGGAGATAAATTATCTGCCAGCGGAGATAAGATGTCTGTCAGCGGAAAAAAGTTTTCCGCCAGCGTATATAAATTTCCCGCCACCGGAGATAAGTTTTCCGCCAGCGGAGAGACGTATTTCGTCAGCAGAGATAAGTTGTCCGGCAGGGGAGATAAGATGTCTGTCAGCGGAGAAAAGTTCTCCGAAAGCGGATATAAATTTTCCACCAGCGGAGAGATGTATTTTGTCAGCAGAGATAAGGTGTCCGGCAGGGGATATTTACTTCCCGCCGCCGGAGGTAAATGTTCTGCCAGCGGAGATATGTTTTCTGCCGGCAGAGAAACGTAGTTCGTCAGCGGAGATAAGTTGTCCGGCAGGGGGTATCAATTTCCCCCTCTGGAGAAAAGTTTTCCGCCAGCGGATATAAATTTCCCGCCACCGGATATAAATTTTCCACCAGCGGAGAGATGTATTTTGTCAGCAGAGATAAGGTGTCCGGCAGGGGATATAAACTTCCCGCCGCCGGAGGTAAATGTTCTGCCAGCGGAGATACGTTTTCTGCCGGCGGAGATAAGTTGTCCGGCAGGAGATATCAATTTCCCCCTCTCGAGAAAAGTTTTCCGCCAGCGGATATAAATTTCCCGCCACCGGAAATAAGTTTTCCGCCAGCGGAGAGTCGTATTTCGTCAGCAGAGATAAGTTGTCCGGCAGGGCATATAAATTTCCCCCTCTGGAGATAAGTTTTCTGCCAGCGGAGATAAGCGGAGAAAAGTTTTCCGCCAGCGGATATAAATTTCCCGCCGCCGGAGATAAGTTTTCCGACAGCGGAGAGACTTATTTTGTCATTAGAGATAAGATGTCCGGCGGAGGATATAGATATCCCGCCACCGGAAATAAGTTTTCCGCCAGCGGAGAGACGTATTTTGTCAGCAGAGATAAGTTTTCCGGCGGGAGATATAAATTTCCCCTTCTGGAGAAAAGTTTTCCGCCAGCGGCTATAAATTTCCCGCCACCGGAGATAAGTTTTCCGCCAGCGGAGAGATGTATTTTGTCAGCAGAGATAAGTTGTCCGGCGGGAGATATAAATTTCCCCGTCTGGCGATAAGTTTTCTGCCAGCGGATATAAATTTCCCGCCACCGGAGATCAGTTTTCCGCCAGCGGAGGGGCGTATTTCGTCAGAAGAGATAAGTTGTCCGGCAGCGTAGATAAGATGTCTATCAGCGGAGAAAAGTTTTCCGCCAGCGGATATTAATTTCCCACCACCACAGATAAGTTTTCCGCCAGCGGAGAGTTGTATTTTGTCAGCAGAGATAATTTGTCCGGGAGCGAAGATATGATGTGTCTCAGCGGAGAAAAGTTTTCCGCCAGCGTATATAAATTTCCGGCCACCGCAGATAAGTTTTCCGCCTGCGGAGAGATGTATTTTGTCAGCAGAGATAAGATGTCTGGCAGGGGATATAAATTCCCCGCCGCCGGAGGTAAATGTTCTGCCAGCAGAGTTATGTTTTCTGCCGGCGGAGAAACGTAGCTCTTCAGCAGAGATAAGTTGTCCGGCAGGGGATATAAGATGTCTGTCAGCGGAGAAAAGTTTTCCGCCAGCGGAGAGATGTATTTTGTCAACAGAGATAAGATGTCCGGCAGGGGATATAAATTCCTCGCCGCCGGAAGTAAATTTTCTGCCAGCGGAGATACGTTTTCTGCCGGCGGAGAAACATAGTTCGTCAGAGGAGATAAGTTGTCCGGCAGGGGATATAAATTTCCCCCTCTGGAGAAAAGTTTTCCGCCAGCGGAGAGACGTATTTTGTCAGCAGAGATAAGTTGTCCGGTAGCGTAGATAAGATGTATGTCAGCGGAGAAAAGTTTTCCGCCAGCGGATATAAATTTCCTGCCACCGCAGATAAGTTTTCTGCCAGCGGAGAGATGTATTTTGTCAGCAGAGATACGTTCTCCGGCAGGGGATATAAATTCCCCGCCGCCGGAAGTTAATATTCTGCCAGCGGAGATAAGTTTTCTGCCTGCGGAGAAACGTAGTTCGTCAGCGGAGATAAATTATCTGCCAGCGGAGATAAGATGTCTGTCAGCGGAGAAAAGTTTTCCGCCAGATGATATAAATTTCCCGCCACCGGAGATAAGTTTTCCGCCAGCGGAGAGACGTATTTCGTCAGCAGAGATAAGTTGTCCGGCAGGGGATATAAATTTCCCCCTCTGGAGAAAAGTTTTCCGCCAGAGGATATAAATTTCCCGCCACCGGAGATATGTTTTCCGACAGCGGAGAGACGTATTTTGTCAGCAGAGATGAGTTGTCCGGCAGCGGAGATAAGATGTCTGTCAGCGGAAGAAAGTTTTCCGCCAGCGGATATAAATTTCCCACCACCGGAGATAAGTTTTTCCGACAGCGGAGAGATGTATTTTGTCAGCAGAGATAAGTTGTCCGGCAGCGGAGATATGATGTCTCTCAGCGGAGAAAAGTTTTCCGCCAGCGGATATAAATTTCCCGCCACCGCAGATAAGTTTTCCGCCTGCGGAGAGATGTATTTTGTCAGCAGAGATAAGATGTCTGGCAGGGGATACAAATTCCCCGCCGACGGAAGTAAATGTTCTGCCAGCGGAGATAAGTTTTCTGCCTGCGGAGAAACGTAGTTCGTCAGCGGAGATAAATTATCTGCCAGCGGAGATAAGATGTCTGTCAGCGGAGAAAAGTTTTCCGACAGCGGATTTAAATTTCCCGCCACCGGAGATAAGTTTTCCGACAGCGGAGAGACTTATTTTGTCAGCAGAGATAAGATGTCCGGCGGGGGATATAGATATCCCGCCACCGGAAATAAGTTTTCCGCCAGCGGAGAGACGTATCTTGTCTGCAGAGATAAGTTTTCCGGCGGGAGATATAAATTTCCCCTTCTGGAGAAAAGTTTTCCGCCAGCGGCTGTAAATTTCCCGCCACCGGAGATAAATTTTCTGCCAGCTGAGAGACGTATTTTGTCAGCAGAGATAAGTTGTCCGGCGGGAGATATAAATTTCACCCTCTGGAGAAAAGTTTTCCGCCAGCGGATATCAATTTCCCGCCACCGGAGATAAGTTTTCCGCCAGCGGAGAGATGTATTTTGTCAGCAAAGATAAATAATCTGCCAGCGGAGATAAGATGTCTGTCAGCGGAGAAAAGTTTTCCGCCAGCGGATATAAATTTTCCACCAGCGGAGAGATGTATTTTGTCAGCAGAGATAAGATGTCCGGCAGGGGATATAAACTTCCCGCCGCCAGAGGTAAATGTTCTGCCAGCGGAGATACGTTTTCTGCCGGCGGAGATAAGTTGTCCGGCAGGGGATAACAATTTCCCCCTTTCGAAAAAAGTCTTCCGCCAGCGGATATAAATTTCCCACCACCGGCGATAAGTTTTCCGCCAGCGGAGAGACGTGTTTCGTCAGCAGAGATAAGTTGTCCGGCAGGGGAGATAAGATGTCTGTCAGCGGAGAAAAGTTCTCCGCCAGCGGATATAAATTTTCCACCAGCGGACAGATGTATTTTGTTAGCAGAGATAAGATGTCCGGCAGGGGATATAAACTTCCCGCTGCCGGAGGTAAATGTTCTGCCAGCGGAGATACGTTTTCTGCCAGCGGAGAAACGTAGTTCGCAGCGAAGATAAATTATCTGCCAGCGGAGATAAGATGTCTGTCAGCGGAAAAAAGTTTTCCGCCAGCGTATATAAATTTCCCGCCACCGGAGATAAGTTTTCCGCCAGCGGAGAGACGTAATTCGTCAGCACAGATAAGTTGTCCGGCAGGGGAGATAAGATGTCTGTCAGCGGAGAAAAGTTCTCCGCCAGCGGATATAAATTTTCCACCAGCGGATATAAATTTTCCACCAGCGGAGAGATGTATTTTGTCAGCAGAGATAAGGTGTCCGGCAGGGGATATTTACTTCCCGCCGCCAGAGGTTAATGTTCTGCCAGCGGAGATAAGTTTTCTGCTAGCGAAGAAACGTAGTTCGCAGCGGAGATAAATTATCTGCCAGCGGAGATAAGATGTCTGTCAGCGGAAAAAAGTTTTCCGCCAGCGTATATAAATTTCCCGCCACCGGAGATAAGTTTTCCGCCAGCGGAGTGACGTATTTCGTCAGCACAGATAAGTTGTCCGGCAGGGGAGATAAGATGTCTGTCAGCGGAGAAAAGTTCTCCGCCAGCGGATTTAAGTTTTCCACCAGCGGAGAGATGTATTTTGTCAGCAGAGATAAGATGTCCGGCAGGGGATATAAACTTCCTGCACCCGGAGGTAAATGTTCTGCCAGCGGAGATACGTTTTCTGCCGGCGGAGAAACGTAGTTCGTCAGCGGAGATAAGTTGTCCGGCAGGGGGTATCAATTTCCCCCTCTGGAGAAAAGTTTTCCGCCAGCGGATGTAAATTTCCCGCCACCGGATATACATTTTCCACCAGCGGAGAGATGTATTTTGTCAGCAGAGATAAGGTGTCCGGCAGGGGATATTAACTTTCCGCCGCCAGAGGTAAATGTTCTGCCAGCGGAGATAAGTTTTCTGCCAGCGGAGAAACGTAGTTCGCAGCGGAGATAAATTATCTGCCAGCGGAGATAAGATGTCTGTCAGCGGAAAAAAGTTTTCCGCCAGCGTATATAAATTTCCCGCCACCGGGATAAGTTTTCCGCCAGCGGAGAGACGTATTTCGTCAGCACAGATAAGTTGTCCGGCAGGGGAGATAAGATGTCTGTCAGCGGAGAAAAGTTCTCCGCCAGCGGATATAAATTTTCCACCAGCGGAGAGATGTATTTTGTCAGCAGAGATAAGATGTCCGCCAGGGGATATAAACTTCCTGCCGCCGGAGATATGTTTTCCGACAGCGGAGAGACGTATTTTGTCAGCAGAGATGAGTTGTCCGGCAGCGGAGATAAGATGTCTGTCAGCGGAAGAAAGTTTTCCGCCAGCGGATATAAATTTCCCACCACCGGAGATAAGTTTTTCCGACAGCGGAGAGATGTATTTTGTCAGCAGAGATAAGTTGTCCGGCAGCGGAGATATGATGTCTCTCAGCGGAGAAAAGTTTTCCGCCAGCGGATATAAATTTCCCGCCACCGCAGATAAGTTTTCCGCCTGCGGAGAGATGTATTTTGTCAGCAGAGATAAGATGTCTGGCAGGGGATACAAATTCCCCGCCGACGGAAGTAAATGTTCTGCCAGCGGAGATAAGTTTTCTGCCTGCGGAGAAACGTAGTTCGTCAGCGGAGATAAATTATCTGCCAGCGGAGATAAGATGTCTGTCAGCGGAGAAAAGTTTTCCGACAGCGGATTTAAATTTCCCGCCACCGGAGATAAGTTTTCCGACAGCGGAGAGACTTATTTTGTCAGCAGAGATAAGATGTCCGGCGGGGGATATAGATATCCCGCCACCGGAAATAAGTTTTCCGCCAGCGGAGAGACGTATCTTGTCTGCAGAGATAAGTTTTCCGGCGGGAGATATAAATTTCCCCTTCTGGAGAAAAGTTTTCCGCCAGCGGCTGTAAATTTCCCGCCACCGGAGATAAATTTTCTGCCAGCTGAGAGACGTATTTTGTCAGCAGAGATAAGTTGTCCGGCGGGAGATATAAATTTCACCCTCTGGAGAAAAGTTTTCCGCCAGCGGATATCAATTTCCCGCCACCGGAGATAAGTTTTCCGCCAGCGGAGAGATGTATTTTGTCAGCAAAGATAAATAATCTGCCAGCGGAGATAAGATGTCTGTCAGCGGAGAAAAGTTTTCCGCCAGCGGATATAAATTTTCCACCAGCGGAGAGATGTATTTTGTCAGCAGAGATAAGATGTCCGGCAGGGGATATAAACTTCCCGCCGCCAGAGGTAAATGTTCTGCCAGCGGAGATACGTTTTCTGCCGGCGGAGATAAGTTGTCCGGCAGGGGATAACAATTTCCCCCTTTCGAAAAAAGTCTTCCGCCAGCGGATATAAATTTCCCACCACCGGCGATAAGTTTTCCGCCAGCGGAGAGACGTGTTTCGTCAGCAGAGATAAGTTGTCCGGCAGGGGAGATAAGATGTCTGTCAGCGGAGAAAAGTTCTCCGCCAGCGGATATAAATTTTCCACCAGCGGACAGATGTATTTTGTTAGCAGAGATAAGATGTCCGGCAGGGGATATAAACTTCCCGCTGCCGGAGGTAAATGTTCTGCCAGCGGAGATACGTTTTCTGCCAGCGGAGAAACGTAGTTCGCAGCGAAGATAAATTATCTGCCAGCGGAGATAAGATGTCTGTCAGCGGAAAAAAGTTTTCCGCCAGCGTATATAAATTTCCCGCCACCGGAGATAAGTTTTCCGCCAGCGGAGAGACGTAATTCGTCAGCACAGATAAGTTGTCCGGCAGGGGAGATAAGATGTCTGTCAGCGGAGAAAAGTTCTCCGCCAGCGGATATAAATTTTCCACCAGCGGATATAAATTTTCCACCAGCGGAGAGATGTATTTTGTCAGCAGAGATAAGGTGTCCGGCAGGGGATATTTACTTCCCGCCGCCAGAGGTTAATGTTCTGCCAGCGGAGATAAGTTTTCTGCTAGCGAAGAAACGTAGTTCGCAGCGGAGATAAATTATCTGCCAGCGGAGATAAGATGTCTGTCAGCGGAAAAAAGTTTTCCGCCAGCGTATATAAATTTCCCGCCACCGGAGATAAGTTTTCCGCCAGCGGAGTGACGTATTTCGTCAGCACAGATAAGTTGTCCGGCAGGGGAGATAAGATGTCTGTCAGCGGAGAAAAGTTCTCCGCCAGCGGATTTAAGTTTTCCACCAGCGGAGAGATGTATTTTGTCAGCAGAGATAAGATGTCCGGCAGGGGATATAAACTTCCTGCACCCGGAGGTAAATGTTCTGCCAGCGGAGATACGTTTTCTGCCGGCGGAGAAACGTAGTTCGTCAGCGGAGATAAGTTGTCCGGCAGGGGGTATCAATTTCCCCCTCTGGAGAAAAGTTTTCCGCCAGCGGATGTAAATTTCCCGCCACCGGATATACATTTTCCACCAGCGGAGAGATGTATTTTGTCAGCAGAGATAAGGTGTCCGGCAGGGGATATTAACTTTCCGCCGCCAGAGGTAAATGTTCTGCCAGCGGAGATAAGTTTTCTGCCAGCGGAGAAACGTAGTTCGCAGCGGAGATAAATTATCTGCCAGCGGAGATAAGATGTCTGTCAGCGGAAAAAAGTTTTCCGCCAGCGTATATAAATTTCCCGCCACCGGGATAAGTTTTCCGCCAGCGGAGAGACGTATTTCGTCAGCACAGATAAGTTGTCCGGCAGGGGAGATAAGATGTCTGTCAGCGGAGAAAAGTTCTCCGCCAGCGGATATAAATTTTCCACCAGCGGAGAGATGTATTTTGTCAGCAGAGATAAGATGTCCGCCAGGGGATATAAACTTCCTGCCGCCGGAGGTAAATGTTCTGCCAGCGGAGATACGTTTTCTGCCGGCGGAGAAACGTAGTTCGTCAGCGGAGATAAAATGTCCGGCAGGGGGTATCAATTTCCCCCTCTGGAGAAAAGTTTTCCGCCAGCGGATGTAAATTTCTCGCCACCGGATATACATTTTCCACCAGCGGAGAGATGTATTTTGTCAGCAGAGATAAGGTGTCCGGCAGGGGATATAAACTTCCCGCCGCCGGAGGTAAATGTTCTTCCAGCGGAGATACGTTTTCTGCCGGCGTAGATAAGTTGTCCGGCAGGGGATATCAATTTCCCCCTCTCGAGAAAAGTTTTCCGCCAGCGTATATAAATTTCCCGCCACCGGAGATAAGTTTTCCGACAGCGGAGAGACGTATTTTGTCAGCAGAGATAAGTTGTCCGGCGGGAGATATAAATTTCACCCTCTGAAGAAAAGTTTTCCGCCAGCGGATATCAATTCCCCGCCACCGGAGATAAGTTTTCCGCCGGCGGAGAAACGTATTTTGTCAGCAAAGATAAATAATCTGCCAGCGGAGATAAGATGTCTGTCAGCAGAGATAAGTTGTCTGGCAGCGTAGATAAGATGTCTGTCAGCGGAGAAAAGTTTTCCGCCAGCGGATATAAATTTCCCGCCACCGGAGATAAGTTTTCCGCCAGCGGAGAGACGTATTTCGTCAGCAGAGATAAGTCGTTCGGCAGGGGAGATAAGATGTCTGTCAGCGGAGAAAAGTTCTCCGCCAGCGGATATAAATTTTCCACCAGCGGACAGATGTATTTTGTTAGCAGAGATAAGATGTCCGGCAGGGGATATAAACTTCCCGCCGCCGGAGGTAAATGTTCTGCCAGCGGAGATACGTTTTCTGCCAGCGGAGAAACGTAGTTCGCAGCGGAGATAAGTTGTCCGGCAGGGGATATCAATTTCCCCCTCTGGAGAAAAGTTTTCCGCCAGCGGATATACATTTCCCGCCACCGGATATACATTTTCCACCAGCGGAGAGATGTATTTTGTCAGCAGAGATAACGTGTCCGGCAGGGGATATAAACTTCCCTCCGACAGAGGTAAATGTTCTGCCAGCGGAGATAAGTTTTCTGCCAGCGGAGAAACGTAGTTCGCAGCGGAGATAAATTATCTGCCAGCGGAGATATGATGTCTGTCAGCGGAGAAAAGTTTTCCGCCAAAGGATATAAATTTCCCGCCACCGGAGATAAGTTTTTCCGACAGCGGAGAGGCGTATTTTGTCAGCAGAGATAAGTTGTCCGGCAGCGTAGATAAGATGTCTGTCAGCGGAGAAAAGTTTTCCGCCAGCGGATATAAATTTCCCACCACCGGAGATAAGTTTACCGACAGCGGAGAGACGTATTTTGTCAGTCAGCAGAGATAAGTTGTCCGGCGGGAGATATAAATTTCACCCTCTGGAGAAAACTTTTCCACCAGCGGATATCAATTCCCCGCCACCGGAGATAAGTTTTCCGCCGGCGGAGGGACGTATTTTGTTAGCAAAGATAAATAATCTGCCAGCGGAGATAAGATGTCTGTCAGCAGAGATAAGTGTTTCGGCAGCGGAGATAAGATTTCTGTCAGCGGAAAAAAGTTTTCCGCCAGCGGATGTAAATTTCCCGCTACCGCAGGTAAGTTTTCCGCCAGCGGAGAGATGTATTTTGCCAGCAGAGATAAGTTGTCCGGCAGCGTAGATATGATGTCCGTCAGCGGAGAAAAGTTTTCCGCCAGCGGATATAAATTTCCCGGCACCGGAGATAAGTTTTCCGCCAGCGGAGAGATGTATTTTGTCAGCAGAGATAAGTTGTCCGGAAGCGGAGATATGATGTGTCTCAGCAAAGAAAAGTTTTCCGCCAGCGGATATAAATTTCCCGCCACCGGAGATAAGTTTTCCGCCAGCGGAGAGACGTATTTTGTCAGCAGAGATAAGTTGTCTGGCAGCGTAGATAAGATGTCTGTCAGCGGAGAAAAGTTTTCTGCCAGCGGATATAAATTTCCCGCCACCGGAGATAAGTTTTCCGACAGCGGAGTGACGTATTTTGTCAGCAGAGATAAGTTGTCCGGCAGCGTAGATAAGATGTGTCTCAGCGGAGAAAAGTTTTCCGCCAGCGGATATAAATTTCCCGCCACCGGAGATAAGTTTTTCCGACAGCGGAGAGGCGTATTTTGTCAGCAGAGATAAGTTGTCCGGCAGCGGAGATAAGATGTGTCTCAGCAAAGAAAAGTTTTCCGCCAGCGGATATAAATTTCCCGCCACCGGAGATAAGTTTTCCAAGGCGTATTTTGTCAGCAGAGATAAGTTGTCTGGCAGCGTAGATAAGATGTCTGTCAGCGGAGAAAAGTTTTCCGCCAGCGGATATAAATTTCCCGCCACCGGAGATAAGTTTTTCCGACAGCGGTGAGGCGTATTTTGTCAGCAGAGATAAGTTGTCCGGCAGCGTAGATAAGATGTCTGTCAGCGGAGAAAAGTTTTCCCGCCAGCGGATATAAATTTCCCGCCACCGGAGATAAGTTTTCCGACAGCGGAGAGACGTATTTTGTCAGCAGAGAAAAGTTGTCCGGCAGCGTAGATAAGATGTGTCTCATGGAGAAAAGTTTTCCGCCAGCGGATATAAATTTCCCGCCACCGGAGATAAGTTTTTCCGACAGCGGAGAGGCGTATTTTGTCAGCAGAGATAAGTTGTCCGGCAGCGGAGATATGATGTGTCTCAGCAAAGAAAAGTTTTCCGCCAGCGGATATAAATTTCCCGCCACCGGAGATAAGTTTTCCAAGGCGTATTTTGTCAGCAGAGATAAGTTGTCTGGCAGCGTAGATAAGATGTCTGTCAGCGGAGAAAAGTTTTCCGCCAGCGGATATAAATTTCCCGCCACCGGAGATAAGTTTTTCCGACAGCGGAGAGGCGTATTTTGTCAGCAGAGATAAGTTGTCCGGCAGCGTAGATAAGATGTCTGTCAGCGGAGAAAAGTTTTCCGCCAGCGGATATAAATTTCCCGCCACCGGAAATAAGTTTTTCCGACCGCGGAGAGGCGTATTTTGTCAGCAGAGATAAGTTGTCCGGCAGCGTAGATTAGATGTCTGTCAGCGGAGAAAAGTTTTCCGCCAGCGGATATAAATTTCCTACCACCGGAGATAACTTTTCCGACAGCGGAGAGATGTATTTTGTCAGCAGAGATAAGTTGTCCGGCAGCGGAGATATGATGTCTCTCAGCGGAGAAAAGTTTTCCGCCAGCGGATATAAATTTCCCGCCACCGCAGATAAGTTTTCCGCCTGCGGAGAGATGTATTTTGTCAGCAGAGATAGGATGTCCGGCGGGGGATATAGATATCCCGCCACCGGAAATAAGTTTTCCGCCAGCGGAGAGACGTAGTTTGTCAGCAGGGATAAGTTTTCCGGCGGGAGATACAAATTTCCCCTTCTGGAGAAAAGTTTTCCGCCAGCGGCTATAAATTTCCCGCCACCGGAGATAAGTTTTCCGCCAGCGGAGAGACGTATTTTGTCAGCAGAGATAAGATGTCCGGCGGGGGATATAGATATCACGCCACCGGAGATAAGTTTTTCCGCCAGCGGAGAGACGTATTTTGTCAGCAGAGATAAGTTGTCCGGGAGCGGAGATATGATGTCTGTCAGCGGAGAAAAGTTCTCCGCCAGCGAATATAACTTTTCCACCAGCGGAGAGATGTATTTTGTCAGCAGAGATAAGTTATCCGGCAGGGGATATAAACTTCCCGCCGCCGGAGGTAAATGTTCTGCCAGCGGAGATACGTTTTCTGCCGGCGGAGAAACGTAGTTCGTCAGCGGAGATAACTTATCTGCCAGCGGAGATAAGATGTCTGTCAGCGGAGAAAAGTTTCCGCCAGCGGATATAAATTTCCCGCCACCGGAGATAAGTTTTTCCGAGGCGTATTGTGTCAGCGGAGATAAATTAACGTAGAGATAAGTTGTCCGGCAGCGGAGATATGATGTCTCTCAGCGGAGAAAAGTTTTCCGCCAGCGGATATAAATTTCCCGCCACCGGAGATAAGTTTTCCGACAGCGGAGAGACGTATTTTGTCAGCAGAGATAAGTTGTCCGGCAGCGTAGATAAGATGTGTCTCAGCGGAGAAAAGTTTTCCGCCAGCGGATATAAATTTCCCGCCACCGGAGATAAGTTTTCCGACAGCGGAGAGACGTATTTTGTCAGCAGAGATAAGTTGTCCGGCAGCGTAGATAAGATGTGTCTCAGCGGAGAAAAGTTTTCCGCCAGCGGATATAAATTTCCCGCCACCGGAAATAAGTTTTTCCGACCGCGGAGAGGCGTATTTTTTCAGCAGAGATTAGTTTTCCGGCAGCGTAGATTAGATGTCTGTCAGCGGAGAAAAGTTTTCCGCCAGCGGATATAAATTTCCTACCACCGGAGATAAGTTTTCCGACAGCGGAGAGACGTATTTTGTCAGCAGAGATAAGTTGTCCGGCAGCGTAGATCAGATGTCTGTCAGCGGAGAAAAGTTTTCCGCCAGCGGATATAAATTTCCCGCCACCGGAGATAAGTTTTCCGCCAGCGGAGAGATGTATTTTGTCAGCAGAGATAAGTTGTCCGGCAGCGGAGATATGATGTCTCTCAGCGGAGAAAAGTTTTCCGCCAGCGGATATAAATTTCCCGCCACCGCAGATAAGTTTTCCGCCTGCGGAGAGATGTATTTTGTCAGCAGAGATAGGATGTCCGGCGGGGGATATAGATATCCCGCCACCGGAAATAAGTTTTCCGCCAGCGGAGAGACGTATTTTGTCAGCAGGGATAAGTTTTCCGGCGGGAGATACAAATTTCCCCTTCTGGAGAAAAGTTTTCCGCCAGCGGCTATAAATTTCCCGCCACCGGAGATAAGTTTTTCCGACAGCGGAGAGGCGTATTTTGTCAGCAGAGATAAGTTGTCCGGCAGCGTAGATAAGATGTCTGTCAGCGGAGAAAAGTTTTCCGCCAGCGGATATAAATTTCCCGCCACCGGAGATAAGTTTTCCGACAGCGGAGAGACGTATTTTGTCAGCAGAGATAAGTTGTCCGGCAGCGTAGATAAGATGTGTCTCAGCGGAGAAAAGTTTTCCGCCAGCGGATATAAATTTCCCGCCACCGGAGATAAGTTTTCCGACAGCGGAGAGACGTATTTTGTCAGCAGAGATAAGTTGTCCGGCAGCGTAGATAAGATGTGTCTCAGCGGAGAAAAGTTTTCCGCCAGCGGATATAAATTTCCCGCCAACGGAAATAAGTTTTTCCGACCGCGGAGAGGCGTATTTTGTCAGCAGAGATAAGTTGTCCGGCAGCGTAGATTAGATGTCTGTCAGCGGAGAAAAGTTTTCCGCCAGCGGATATAAATTTCCTACCACCGGAGATAAGTTTTCCGACAGCGGAGAGACGTATTTTGTCAGCAAAGATAAGTTGTCCGGCAGCGTAGATCAGATGTCTGTCAGCGGAGAAAAGTTTTCCGCCAGCGGATATAAATTTCCCGCCACCGGAGATAAGTTTTCCGCCAGCGGAGAGATGTATTTTGTCAGCAGAGATAAGTTGTCCGGCAGCGGAGATATGATGTCTCTCAGCGGAGAAAAGTTTTCCGCCAGCGGATATAAATTTCCCGCCACCGCAGATAAGTTTTCCGCCTGCGGAGAGATGTATTTTGTCAGCAGAGATAGGATGTCCGGCGGGGGATATAGATATCCCGCCACCGGAAATAAGTTTTCCGCCAGCGGAGAGACGTATTGTGTCAGCAGGGATATTTTTTCCGGCGGGAGATACAAATTTCCCCTTCTGGAGAAAAGTTTTCCGCCAGCGGCTATAAATTTCCCGCCACCGGAGATAAGTTTTCCGCCAGCGGAGAGACGTATTTTGTCAGCAGAGATAAGATGTCCGGCGGGGGATATAGATATCACGCCACCGGAGATAAGTTTTTCCGCCAGCGGAGAGACGTATTTTGTCAGCAGAGATAAGTTGTCCGGCGCGAGATATAAATTTCACCCTCTGGAGAAAAGTTTTCCGCCAGCGGATATCAATTTCCCGCCACCGGAGATAAGTTTTATGCCAGCGGAGAGACGTATTTTGGCAGCAAAGATAAATAATCTGCCAGCGGAGATAACATGTCTGTCAGCAAAGAAAAGTTTTCCGCCAGCGGATATAAATATTCCACCAGCGGAGAGATGTATTTTGTCAGCAGAGATAGGATGTCTGGCAGGGGATATAAACTTCCCGCCGCCGGAGGTAAATGTTCTGCCAACGGAGATACGTTTTCTGACGGCGGAGATAAGTTGTCCGGCAGGGGATATCAATTTCCCCCTCTCGAGAAAAGTCTTCCGCCAGCGGATATAAATTTCCCGCCACCGGAGATAAGTTTTCCGCCAGCGGAGAGATGTATTTTGTCAGCAGAGATAAGTTGTCCGGGAGCGGAGATATGATGTGTCTCAGCAAAGAAAAGTTTTCCGCCAGCGGATATAAATTTCCCGCCACCGGAGCTAAGTATTTCCGAGGCGTATTTTGTCAGCAGAGATAAGTTGTCTGGCAGCGTAGATAAGATGTCTGTCAGCGGAGAAAAGTTTTCCGCCAGCGGATATAAATTTCCCGCCACCGGAGAAAAGTTTTCCGACAGCGGAGAGACATATTTTGTCAGCAAAGATAAGTTGTCCGGCAGCGTAGATAAGATGTCTGTCAGCGGAGAAAAGTTTTCCGCCAGCGGATATAAATTTCCCGCCACCGCAGATAAGTTTTCCGCCTTCGGAGAGATGTATTTTGTCAGCAGAGATAAGATGTCCGGCAGGGGATATAAATTCCCCGCCGACGAAAGTAAATGTTCTGCCAGCGGAGAAACGTAGTTCGTCAGCGGAGATAAATTATCTGCCAGCGGAGATAAGATGTCCGGCAGGGGATATAAACTTCCCGCCGCCGGAGGTAAATGTTCTGCCAGCGGAGATACGTTTTCTGCCGGCGGAGATAAGTTGTCCGACAGGGGATATCAAATTCCCCCACTCGAGAAAAGTCTTCCGCCAGCGGATATAAATTTCCCGCCACCGGAGATAAGTTTTCCGCCAGCGGAGAGATGTATTTTGTCAGCAGAGATAAGTTGTCCGGGAGCGGAGATATGATGTCTGTCAGCGGAGAAAAGTCCTCCGCCAGCGAATATAACTTTTCCACCAGCGGAGAGATGTATTTTGTCAGCAGAGATAAGATATCCGGCAGGGGATATAAACTTCCCGCCGCCGGAGGAAAATGTTCTGCCAGCGGAGATACGTTTTCTGCCGGCGGAGAAACGTAGTTCGTCAGCGGAGATAACTTATCTGCCAGCGGAGATAAGATGTCTGTCAGCGGAGAAAAGTTTCCGCCAGCGGATATAAATTTCCCGCCACCGGAGATAAGTTTTTCCGAGGCGTATTGTGTCAGCGGAAATAAATTATCTGCCAGCGGAGATAAGATGTCTTTCAGCGGAGGAAACTTTTCCGCCAGCGGATATAAATTTTCCGCCACCGGAGATAAGTTTTCCGCCAGCGGAGAGACGTATTTTGTCAGCAGAGATAAGTGTTTCGGCAGCGGAGATAAGATTTCTGTCAGCGTAAAAAAGTTTTCCGCCAGCGGATGTAAATTTCCCGCCACCGCAGATAAGTTTTCCGCCAGCGGAGAGATCTATTTTGTCAGCAGAGATAAGATGTCCGGCAGGGGATATAAATTCCTCGCCGCCGGAAGTAAATGTTCTGCCAGCGGAGAAACGTAGTTCGTCAGCGGAGATAAATTATCTGCCAGCGGAGATAAGATGTCTGTCAGCGGAGAATAGTTTTCCGCCAGCGGATATAAATTTTCCGCCACCGGAGTTAAGTTTTCCGCCAGCGGAGAGACGTATTTTGTCAGCAGAGATAAGTTGTCCGGCGGGAGATATATATATTTCACCCTCTGGAGAAAAGTTTTCCGCCAGCGGATATCAATTTCCCGCCACCGGAGATAAGTTTTCTGCCAGCGGAGAAACGTAGTTCGTCAGCGGAGATAACTTATCTGCCAGCGGAGATAAGATGTCTGTCAGCGGAGAAAAGTTTTCCGCCAGCGTATTTAAATTTCCCGCCACCGGAGATTAGTTTTCCGCCAGCGGAGAGACGTATTTCGTCAGCAGAGATAAGTTGTCCGGCAGGGGAGATAAGATGTCTGTCAGCGGAGAAAAGTTCTCCGCCAGCGAATATAACTTTTCCACGAGCGGAGAGATGTATTTTGTCAGCAGAGATAAGATATCCGGCAGGGGATATAAACTTCCCGCCTCCGGAGGTAAATGTTCTGCCAGCGGAGATACGTTTTCTGCCGGCGGAGAAACGTAGTTCGTCAGCGGAGATAAGTTGTCCGGCGGGGGATATCAATTTCCCCCTCTCGAGAAAAGTTTTCCGCCAGCGGATATAAATTTCCCGCCACCGGATATAAATTTTCCACCAGTGGAGAGATGTATTTTGTCAGCAGAGATAAGGTGTCCGGCGGGGGATATCAATTTCCCCCTCTCAAGAAAAGTTTTCCGCCAGCGGATATAAATTTCCCGCCACCGGAGATAAGTTTTCCGACAGCGGAGAGACGTATTTTGTCAGCAGAGATAAGTTGTCCGGCGGGAGATATAAATTTCACCCTCTAGAGAAAAGTTTTCCGCCAGCGGATATCAATTCCCCGCCACCGGAGATAAGTTTTCCGCCGGCGGAGAGACGTATTTTGTCAGCAAAGATAAATTATCTGCCAGCGGAGATAAGATTTCTGTCACAGGAGAAAAGTTTTCCGGCAGCGGATATCAATTTCCCGCCACTGGAGATAAGTTTTCCGCCAGCGGAGAGACGTATTTTGTCAGCAAAGATGAGATGTCCGGCAGGGGATAAAAATTCCTCCCCGACGGAAGTAAATGTTCTGACAGCGGAGATAAGTTTTCTGTCAGCGGAGAAAAGTTTTCCGCCAGCGGATATAAATTTCCCGCCACCGCAGATAAGTTTTCCGCAGCAGAGATAAGATGCCCGCCAGGGGATATAAATTAGTCGCCGCCGAAAGTAAGTGTTCTGCCAGCGGAGATAAGTTTTTGCCAGCGGAGATAATATGTCTGTCAGCGGAGAAAACTTATCCGCCAGCGGATATAAATTTCCCGCCACCGGAGATAAGTTCTCCGCCAGCGGAGAGATGTATTTTGTCAGCAGAGATAAGATGTCCGGCAGGGGATATAAACTTCCCGCCGCCGGAGGTAAATGTTCTGCCAGCGGTGATACGTTTTCTGCCGGCGGAGAAACGTAGTTCGTCAGCGGAGATAAGTTGTCCGGCGGTGGATATCAATTTCCCCCTCTCGAGAAAAGCTTTCCGCCAGCGGATATAAATTTCCCGCCACCGGAGATAAGTTTTCCGACAGCGGAGAGACGTATTTTGTCAGCAGAGATAAGTTGTCCGGCGGGAGATATAAATTTCACCCTCTGGAGAAAAGTTTTCCGCCAGCGGATATCAATTCCCCGCCACCGGAGATAAGTTTTCCGCCGGCGGAGAGACGTATTTTGTCAGCAAAGACAAATAGTCTGCCAGCGGAGATAAGATGTCTGTCAGCGGAGAAAAGTTTTCCGGCAGCGGATATCAATTTCCCGCCACTGGAGATAAGTTTTCCGCCAGCGGAGAGACGTATTTTGTCAGCAGAGATAAGATGTCCGCAGCGTAGATAAGATGTCTGTCAGCGGAGAAAAGTTTTCCGCCAGCGGATATCAATTTCCCGCCACCGGAGATAAGTTTTCCGCCAGCGGAGAGATGTATTTTGTCAGCAAAGATAAATAATCTGCCAGCGGAGATAAGATGTCTGTCAGCGGAGAAAAGTTTTCCGCCAGCGGATATTAATTTTCCACCAGCGGAGAGATGTATTTTGTCAGCAGAGATAAGATATCCGGCAGGGGATATAAACTTCCCGCCGCCGGAGGTAAATGTTCTGCCAGCGGAGATACGTTTTCTGCCGGCGGAGATAAGTTGTCCGGCAGGGGATATCAATTTCCCCCTTTCGAGAAAAGTCTTCCGCCTGCGGATATAAATTTCCCACTACCGGAGATAAGTTTTCCGCCAGCGGAGAGATGTATTTTGTCAGCTGAGATAAGTTGTCCGGGAGCGGAGATATGATGTGTCTCAGCAAAGAAAAGTTTTCCGCCAGCGGATATAAATTTCCCGCCACCGGAGATAAGTTTTTCCGAGGCGTATTTTGTCAGCAGAGATAAGTTGTCTGGCAGCGTAGATAAGATGTCTGTCAGCGGAGAAAAGTTTTCCGCCAGCGGATATAAATTTCCCGCCACCGGAGATAAGTTTTCCGCCAGCGGAGAGACGTATTTCGTCAGCAGAGATAAGTTGTCCGGCAGGGGAGATAAGATGTCTGTCAGCGGAGAACAGCTCTCCGCCAGCGGATATAAATTTTCCACCAGCGGACAGATGTATTTTGTTAGCAGAGATAAGATGTCCGGCAGGGGATATAAACTTCCCGTCGCCGGAGGTAAATGTTCTGCCAGCGGAGATACGTTTTCTGCCGGCGGAGAAACGTAGTTCGTCAGCGGAGATAAGTTGTCCGGCAGGGGATATCAATTTCCCCCTCTGGAGAAAAGTTTTCCGCCAGCGGATATAAATTTCCCGCCACCGGATATAAATTTTCCACCAGCGGAGAGATGTATTTTGTCAGCAGAGATAAGGTGTCCGGCAGGGGATATAAACTTCCCGCCGCCAGAGGTAAATGTTCTGCCAGCGGAGATAAGTTTTCTGCCAGCGGAGAAACGTAGTTCGCAGCGGAGATAAATTATCTGCCAGCGGAGATAAGATGTCTGTCAGCGGAAAAAAGTTTTCCGCCAGCGTATATAAATTTCCCGCCACCGGAGATAAGTTTTCCGCCAGCGGAGAGACGTATTTCGTCAGCAGAGATAAGTTGTCCGGCAGCGTAGATAAGATGTGTCTCAGCGGAGAAAAGTTTTCCGCCAGCGGATATAAATTTCCCGCCACCGGAGATAAATTTTTCCGACAGCGGAGAGGCGTATTTTGTCAGCAGAGATAAGTTGTCCGGCAGCGTAGATAAGATGTCTGTCAGCGGAGAAAAGTTTTCCGCCAGCGGATATAAATTTCCCACCACCGGAGATAAGTTTTCCGCCAGCGGAGAGATGTATTTTGTCAGCAGAGATAAGTTGTCCGGGAGCGGAGATATGATGTGTCTCAGCAAAGAAAAGTTTTCCGCCAGCGGATATAAATTTCCCGCCACCGCAGATAAGTTTTCCGCCTGCGGAGAGATGTATTTTGTCAGCAGAGATAAGATGTCCGGCAGGGGATACAAATTCCCCGCCGACAGAAGTAAATGTTCTGCCAGCGGAGATAAGTTTTCTGCCTGCGGAGAAACGTGTTTCGTCAGCAGAGATAAGTTGTCCGGCAGGGAAGATAAGATGTCTGTCAGCGGAGAAACGTTCTCCGCCAGCGGATATAAATTTTCCACCAGCGGACAGATGTATTTTGATAGCAGACATAAGATGTCCGGCAGGGGATATAAACTTCACGCCGCCGGAGGTAAATGTTCTGCCAGCGGAGATACGCTTTCTGCCGGTGGAGAAACGTAGTTCGTCAGCGGAGATAAGTTGTCTGGCAGGGGATATCAATTTCCCCCTCTGGAGAAGAGTTTTCCGCCAGCGGATATAAATTTCCCGCCACCGGATATAAATTTTCCACCAGCGGAGAGATGTATTTTGTCAGCAGAGATAAGGTGTCCGGCAGGGGATATAAACTTCCCGCCGCCGGAGGTGAATGTTCTGCCGGCGGAGATAAGTTGTCCGGCAGGGGATATCAATTTCCCCCTCTCGAGAAAAGTTTTCCGCCAGCGGATATAAATTTCCCGCCACCGGAGATAAGTTTTCCGACAGCGGAGAGACGTATTTTGTCAGCAGAGATAAGTTGTCCGGCGGGAGATATAAATTTCACCCTCTGGAGAAAAGTTTTCCGCCAGCGGATATCAATTCCCCGCCACCGGAGATAAGTTTTCCGCCGGCGGAGAGACGTATTTTGTCAGCAAAGATAAATAATCTGCCAGCGGAGATAAGATGTCTGTCAGCAGAGATAAGTGTTTCGGCAGCGGAGATAAGATTTCTGTCAGCGGAAAAAAGTTTTCCGCCAGCGTATGTAAATTTCCCGCCACCGCAGGTAAGTTTTCCGCCAGCGGAGAGATGTATTTTGTCAGCAGAGATAAGTTGTCCGGCAGCGTAGATATGATGTCTGTCAGCGGAGAAAAGTTTTCCGCCAGCGGATATAAATTTCCCGCCACCGGAGATAAGTTTTCCGCCAGCGGAGAGATGTATTTTGTCAGCAGAGATAAGTTGTCCGGGAGCGGAGATATGATGTGTCTAAGCAAAGAAAAGTTTTCCGCCAGCGGATATAAATTTCCCGCCACCGGAGATAAGTTTTCCGCCAGCGGAGAGACGTATTTTGTCAGCAGAGATAAGTTGTCCGGCAGCGTAGATAAAATGTCTGTCAGCGGAGAAAAGTTTTCCGCCAGCGGATATAAATTTCCCGCCACCGGAGATAAGTTTTCCGACAGTGGAGAGACGTATTTTTGTCAGCAGAGATAAGTTGTCCGGCAGCGTAGATAAGATGTGTCTCAGCGGAGAAAAGTTTTCCGCCAGCGGATATAAATTTCCCGCCACCGGAGATAAGTTTTTCCGACAGCGGAGAGGCGTATTTTGTCAGCAGAGATAAGTTGTCCGGCAGCGTAGATAAGATGTCTGTCAGCGGAGAAAAGTTTTCCGCCAGCGGATATAAATTTCCCACCACCGGAGGTAGATTTTCCGACAGCGGAGAGACGTATTTTGTCAGCAGAGATAAGTTGTCCGGCAGCGTAGATCAGATGTCTGTCAGCGGAGAAAAGTTTTCCGCCAGCGGATATAAATTTCCCGCCACCGGAGATAAGTTTTCCGCCAGCGGAGAGATGTATTTTGTCAGCAGAGATAAGTTGTCCGGCAGCGGAGATATGATGTCTCTCAGCGGAGAAAAGTTTTCCGCCAGCGGATATAAATTTCCCGCCACCGCAGATAAGTTTTCCGCCTGCGGAGAGATGTATTTTGTCAGCAGAGATAAGTTGTCCGGCAGCGTAGATAAGATGTCTGTCAGCGGAGAAAAGTTTTCCGCCAGCGGAGAGACGTATTTTGTCAGCAGAGATAAGTTTTCCGGCGGGAGATATAAATTTCCTCTTCTGGAGAAAAGTTTGCCGCCAGCGGCTATAAATTTCCCGCCACCGGAGATAAGTTTTCCGCCAGCGGAGAGACATATTTTGTCAGCAGAGATAAGATGTCCGGCGGGGGATATAAACTTCCCGCCGCCGGAGGTAAATGTTCTGCCAGCGGAGATATGTTTTCTACCGGCGGAGAAACGTAGTTCGTCAGCGGAGATAAGTTGTCCGGCAGGGGATATCAATTTCCCCCTCTGGAGAAAAGTTTTCCGCCAGCGGATATAAATTTCCCGCCACCGGATATAAATTTTCCACCAGCGGAGAGATGTATTTTGTCAGCAGAGATAAGGTGTCCGGCAGGGGATATAAGCTTCCCGCCGCCGGAGGTAAATGTTCTGCCAGCGGAGATACGTTTTCTGCCGGCGGAGATAAGTTGTCCGACAGGGGATATCAATTTCCCCCTCTCGAGAAAAGTCTTCCGCCAGCGTATATAAATTTCCCGCCACCGGAGATAAGTTTTCCGCCAGCGGAGAGATGTATTTTGTCAGCAGAGATAAGTTGTCCGGGAGCGGAGATATGATGTGTCTCAGCAAAGAAAAGTTTTCCGCCAGCGGATATAAATTTCCCGCCACCGGAGATACGTTTTTCCGAGGCGTATTTTGTCAGCGGAGATAAATTATCTGCCAGCGGAGATAAGATGTCTGTCAGCGGAGAAAAGTTCTCCGCCAGCGGATATAAATTTTCCACCAGCGGACAGATGTATTTTGTTAGCAGAGATAAGATGTCCGGCAGGGGATATAAACTTCCCGCCGCCGGAGGTAAATGTTCTGCCAGCGGAGATACGTTTTTTGCCGGTGGAGAAACGTAGTTCGTCAGCGGAGATAAGTTGTCTGGCAGGGGATATCAATTTCCCCCTCTGGAGAAGAGTTTTCCGCCAGCGGATATAAATTTCCCGCCACCGGATATAAATTTTCCACCAGCGGAGAGATGTATTTTGTCAGCAGAGATAAGGTGTCCGGCAGGGGATATAAACTTCCCGCCGCCGGAGGTGAATGTTCTGCCAGCGGAGATACGTTTTCTGCCGGCGGAGATAAGTTGTCCGGCAGGGGATATCAATTTCCCCCTCTCGAGAAAAGTTTTCCGCCAGCGGATATAAATTTCCCGCCACCGGAGATAAGTGTTCCGACAGCGGAGAGACGTATTTTGTCAGCAGAGATAAGTTGTCCGGCGGGAGATATAAATTTCACCCTCTGGAGAAAAGTTTTCCGCCAGCGGATATCAATTCCCCGCCACCGGAGATAAGTTTTCCGCCGGCGGAGAGACGTATTTTGTCAGCAAAGATAAATAATCTGCCAGCGGAGATAAGATGTCTGTCAGCAGAGATAAGTGTTTCGGCAGCGGAGATAAGATTTCTGTCAGCGGAAAAAAGTTTTCCGCCAGCGTATGTAAATTTCCCGCCACCGCAGGTAAGTTTTCCGCCAGCGGAGAGATGTATTTTGTCAGCAGAGATAAGTTGTCCGGCAGCGTAGATATGATGTCTGTCAGCGGAGAAAAGTTTTCCGCCAGCGGATATAAATTTCCCGCCACCGGAGATAAGTTTTCTGCCAGCGGAGAGATGTATTTTGTCAGCAGAGATAAGTTGTCCGGGAGCGGAGATATGATGTGTCTAAGCAAAGAAAAGTTTTCCGCCAGCGGATATAAATATCCCGCCACCGGAGATAAGTTTTCCGCCAGCGGAGAGACGTATTTTGTCAGCAGAGATAAGTTGTCCGGCAGCGTAGATAAGATGTCTGTCAGCGGAGAAAAGTTTTCCGCCAGCGGATATTAATTTCCCGCCACCGGAGATAAGTTTTCCGACAGTGGAGAGACGTATTTTTGTCAGCAGAGATAAGTTGTCCGGCAGCGTAGATAAGATGTCTGTCAGCGGAGAAAAGTTTTCCGCCAGCGGATATAAATTTCCCACCACCGGAGGTAGATTTTCCGACAGCGGAGAGACGTATTTTGTCAGCAGAGATAAGTTGTCCGGCATCGTAGATCAGATGTCTGTCAGCGGAGAAAAGTTTTCCGCCAGCGGAGAGACGTATTTTGTCAGCAGAGATAAGTTTTCCGGCGGGAGATATAAATTTCCTCTTCTGGAGAAAAGTTTGCCGCCAGCGGATATAAATTTCCCGCCACCGCAGATAAGTTTTCCGCCTGCGGAGAGATGTATTTTGTCAGCAGAGATAAGTTGTCCGGCAGCGTAGATAAGATGTCTGTCAGCGGAGAAAAGTTTTCCGCCAGCGGAGAGACGTATTTTGTCAGCAGAGATAAGTTGTCCGGCGGGAGATATAAATTTCACCCTCTGGAGAAAAGTTTTCCGCCAGCGGATATCAATTCCCCGCCACCGGAGATAAGTTTTCCGCCGGCGGAGAGACGTATTTTGTCAGCAAAGATAAATAATCTGCCAGCGGAGATAAGATGTCTGTCAGCAGAGATAAGTGTTTCGGCAGCGGAGATAAGATTTCTGTCAGCGGAAAAAAGTTTTCCGCCAGCGTATGTAAATTTCCCGCCACCGCAGGTAAGTTTTCCGCCAGCGGAGAGATGTATTTTGTCAGCAGAGATAAGTTGTCCGGCAGCGTAGATATGATGTCTGTCAGCGGAGAAAAGTTTTCCGCCAGCGGATATAAATTTCCCGCCACCGGAGATAAGTTTTCTGCCAGCGGAGAGATGTATTTTGTCAGCAGAGATAAGTTGTCCGGGAGCGGAGATATGATGTGTCTAAGCAAAGAAAAGTTTTCCGCCAGCGGATATAAATATCCCGCCACCGGAGATAAGTTTTCCGCCAGCGGAGAGACGTATTTTGTCAGCAGAGATAAGTTGTCCGGCAGCGTAGATAAGATGTCTGTCAGCGGAGAAAAGTTTTCCGCCAGCGGATATTAATTTCCCGCCACCGGAGATAAGTTTTCCGACAGTGGAGAGACGTATTTTTGTCAGCAGAGATAAGTTGTCCGGCAGCGTAGATAAGATGTCTGTCAGCGGAGAAAAGTTTTCCGCCAGCGGATATAAATTTCCCACCACCGGAGGTAGATTTTCCGACAGCGGAGAGACGTATTTTGTCAGCAGAGATAAGTTGTCCGGCATCGTAGATCAGATGTCTGTCAGCGGAGAAAAGTTTTCCGCCAGCGGAGAGACGTATTTTGTCAGCAGAGATAAGTTTTCCGGCGGGAGATATAAATTTCCTCTTCTGGAGAAAAGTTTGCCGCCAGCGGATATAAATTTCCCGCCACCGCAGATAAGTTTTCCGCCTGCGGAGAGATGTATTTTGTCAGCAGAGATAAGTTGTCCGGCAGCGTAGATAAGATGTCTGTCAGCGGAGGAAAGTTTTCCGCCAGCGGAGAGACGTATTTTGTCAGCAGAGATAAGTTTTCCGGCGGGAGATATAAATTTCCTCTTCTGGAGAAAAGTTTGCCGCCAGCGGCTATAAATTTCCCGCCACCGGAGATAAGTTTTCCGCCAGCGGAGAGACATATTTTGTCAGCAGAGATAAGATGTCCGGCGGGGGATATAAACTTCCCGCCGCCGGAGGTAAATGTTCTGCCAGCGGAGATATGTTTTCTACCGGCGGAGAAACGTAGTTCGTCAGCGGAGATAAGTTGTCCGGCAGGGGATATCAATTTCCCCCTCTGGAGAAGAGTTTTCCGCCAGCGGATATAAATTTCCCGCCACCGGATATAAATTTTCCACCAGCGGAGAGATGTATTTTGTCAGAAGAGATAAGGTGTCCGGCAGGGGATATAAACTTCCCGCCGCCGGAGGTGAATGTTCTGCCAGCGGAGATACGTTTTCTGCCGGCGGAGATAAGTTGTCCGGCAGGGGATATCAATTTCCCCCTCTCGAGAAAAGTTTTCCGCCAGCGGATATAAATTTCCCGCCACCGGAGATAAGTTTTCCGACAGCGGGGAGACGTATTTCGTCAGCAGAGATAAGTTTTTCGGTATTGGATATAAATTTCCCACCGCCGGAGGTAAATGTTCTGTTGAAGAATGACCATCTCTAGCAACGCACGCATGTATTGACAGACATATGAGTATGTAGACGTATGTATGAGTGAGAGACGTAACGAAGCGACGTTCTCTTATCTCCCTTTTTGTTCTCCCTTTCGTTCGGTCTCTATCTGCCTGCGAGCAGAGCATTTATTAGTCACAAATAAACCTTACATATGAATGGTTGCGTTTTTACTTTTCGGTACAAGAACTTCCCTTGCAACGGCAGCGAAATTCTGTCCAACAGGTTATGGGCCCAGGATCGGATTTTGTAAATTAAAAGTAAAGTGATTGTTTTAGTTACGAACTATTAACATCGGTGTGACTCAGAGACTAAACGATAATCAGCAATGAGCGGGATGTATCAAATAGACAAATTAGAGGAGGGAAATTATGACTCCTGGTGTATTCAAATGCGGTCTGTGTTGGTGCACGCTGAATTGTGGAGTGTGGCATCTGGTGACCTGCTACCAACGAATGTTCCCGAAGGTGTGAATTGGCAGGCCAAGGATGAAAAGGCGCTGGCCATGATCACATTGAGTGTGAAAACTTCACAGTTGGGATACATTAAAAATTGCAGTAAGTCGTCCGAAGCATGGAACAAATTAAAGAGTGTTCATCAACCAAGTGGACCTGTACGAAAGGTTCAACTGTACAAGAAATTGCTAAGCAAGCGCATGGACCAAAGGCAAAGCATTTCAAGCTACATTAATGAGTTCGTGGATATTCTTGATGGCCTTGGGTCGGTAGGAATCGAGCTAAATGATGAACTGCGCTCAATTGTTTTGTTGTCAAGCCTTCCAGAACAATTCGAAAATTTCGTTGTCGCCATAGAGACGCGCGACAGTCTGCCGACTTTCGATGTTCTATGCGTAAAACTGAAGGAAGAAGGCGAACGAAAGGGAAACACAGAAGATCAAAAGGAATACGCAAAGGCATATACCGCAGTACATTAGCCGGCCGCGCACAGAGCGCTAAAGAAGAGAAACAATACAATGATATGTTTCAAGTGTAGTGAGCGCGGGCATATGAAGGCTCAGTGTAAGAAGGAGAGCGCAAATGTGGAAAGGGCAGCAAGAGTGGAGAACAAGCAGTGCAGTCTATTAAATGCGTTGGACGCAGATAATTTGAAAAAGAGTATGTGGTGTTTGGATAGTGGTGCCACAAGCCACATGTGTTGTGAGAAACAGTTATTCACAAAGAAATATTCGAGAAACACACAGAAATGATTGGTCTGTCTGACTCCGGTTTCCTAAAAGCTGAAGGAAAAGGGGAAGTAGAGCTGAAGACAGAGATATGCACGCTGCTGTTAAAGAATGTTCTCTATGTGCCCGAAATGAATGGAAATTATTTCTCGGTGAGCAGCGCTGTACAGAATAAATGTTTCGTCACTTTTGGACAAGAATATGCACGAGTTATCCAAAATGGCGAATGCATTGTAAAGGCGAACAGAGTTGGAAACTTGTATATGTTTCGAGGAAAACAAAACAACTGTTTTGCGGCGGTTAAGGCTGATGGTGCCCTGTGGCATAAACGGTACGGCCACTTGAACATAAGTAGTATGAAAGATTTGATCAGCAAAGGAATGGTGCGCGGCATTGAAAATATGGTTTTCCCGGCGAATATGAATTGCAAAACATGTATGGTCAGCAAGATTCATGCGCAACCATTTCCTGTTGCAACCACCAGTAGAGCTCAAGATATATTGGAACTAGTTCATGCAGATGTGTGCGGGCCCTTTGGCACACAGTCGCTTGCTGGATCAAAGTATTTTCTAACCTTCATCGATGACAAATCAAGGCGTATATTTGTGTATTTCCTGCGGACAAAGGATGAAGTCTTCCAGAAGTTCGTCGAGTTCAAAACCCTGGTTGAACGGCAAACGGGAAAAAGTCTCAAATGTATCCGGAGCGACAATGGCGGTGAATTTGTCAACAAATCGTTTGATGAATTTCTGAAAACTAATGGGATTGAGAGGCAGCTGACAGTGGCGTACACTCCACAGCAAAACGGCGGTCAACGCAGCTGTGTATGTACGGAATCGATCACCGACCAAGGCGCTGACCAGTATGACGCCTATGGAAGCGTGGACTGGTAAGAAACCTTTTATTGGTCATCTATAGGTTTTTGGCTCCGTTGCAGTAGCTTTGGACAAGGGTCCAAGTAAGAGTAAACTTCAACCAAAAGGCAAAGAATATCGCATGATTGGATATTCAGTAGTGGCTAAGGGATATCGACTGTATGACCCTGTGTCTCATCAGGTGATTGAGAGGCGAGATGTTCTCTTTGACGAGATCCAAGACGACAAGGATACAGTCACATTCGAACTTCCGAAGGCAGAAGTTAGCATGCAGTCAGGCGTCGATACTGATGACATTGACAGCAGCGGTGGAGACAGCAGCCATGGTGCAAGCGTTGACGGGGAGAATCCCAGTAGCAGCGGTACTGATGGGTACGAGAGCGCAACAGAAAAGGTTGAGTCAGATGAGCCAGCTCCTCGCGTTGGACCTGGCAGACCAAGGCTGATTCGGACCGGCAAACCTGGCCGTCCGAGAAAGGAGTACAACATTCTTGGTGCTCTGGTTGCCAGCGACGTAAAGATTCCAGTATCCTACGAGGAGGCGTTGATCAGTATTCATGCATCACATTGGTCCGAAGCGATGCAACGCGAATATGAGGCATTAATGGCAAACGAGACATGGCAGTTGGCAGACTTACCGGCAGGACAACGAGCAGTTGGATGCAAATGGGTATATAGCCTGAAACGCGACAAAGATGGTCAAATCGAACGTTTCAAGGAGCGGCTGGTGGCAAAAGGTTGCTCCCAGCAGTACGGCATAAACTATGCGGAAACATTTTCTCCAGTCTGCAGACTGGAGAGCGTGCGATTTATTCTTGCGCTAGCAGCAGAATTGAAATTATATGTCAACCAAATGGATGTATGTACGGCATACCTCTACAGTGACCTGAGCGATACGGTGTACATGAAGCAACCACAAGGGTACATTGATCGAGCTTATCCAGCGAAGGCTATGCTGCTTAAAAAGGCAATATATGGATTGAAGCAGTCAGGAAGGGAATGGAATTCGAAGCTGAATGGCGTCCTGATTAATCTGGGTTTTGTTTCCTGTGACAACGAGCCGTGCCTCTACCAGCAGAGAGGGATAGGTAACTTATCGTTAATCTTGGTATATATTGACGATTTACTTATAGCATGCCAGTCCAAAGAGGACATGCTCGGTATCAAATCGGCTATTTCAAATGCGTTCGAATGTATCGACAAAGGTGTTCCAGAGCTGTTTTTAAGCATGGAGGTGCACCGTGAAGGTGAGCTTGGGCCTATCACCATAGGCCACTCGCAATACATCAAGGAACTATTGCAAGCTCACGACATGGACAAATGTAGACCAGTGGCTACTCCGTTGTATGCGGGGTTCCAGGTGGATTGTACTAATGAGCAGTGTCAAAAGGTTGATCCTGTCATGTATCAATCCATGATTGGTGAGCTGATGTGGCTGGCACTCACAACCAGACCGGACATTTTGCATTCAGTTGCAAAGTTGGCCCAGAGGAACAAAGATCCGCACGCAGAGCATCTGGCTGGTGTGAAGCACGTTCTGAGGTACTTGGCAGCGACGATGAACTTCAAACTACACTACAAAGGGTGTCACCAGCCACTTACTGGATATGTGGATGCGAATTGGGGCGGCGATCGAACTAACCGGAAGTCGTATACGGGCTATGTTTATTTTTTGGCAGGTGGCCGAATTTCTTGGCGATCTGAGAAACAACGCAGCGTGGCACTTAGAATACATGGCACTGTCGGCTGCGTGTAAGGAGTCCATATTCTTACGTCGCTAAATCATTGAAATTGGCTGTGGAGATGAAGCTACCTCAACTACCTTATATGGCGGTAATCTGAGCGCACAAGAGCTGGCTAGGAACCCAGTGCATCACTCAAGGACCAAGCATATTGATATTAGATATCACTTTGTACGACAGATTGTAGAAGAAGGTCAAGTTAAGTTAAAGTATGCTAGTACAACAGTTATGATTGCAGATATCTTGACCAAGAATCTCCCTAAGAGAAAGCATGTCGAATTTACAAAATTGTTAAGTTTAAATTGAGTTAAATGAATTTTTTAAGCATGCACGCATTGAGGAAGGGTGTTGAAGAATGACCATCTCTAGCAATGCACGCATGTGTTGACAGATATATGAGTATGTAGACGTATGTATGAGTGAGAGACGTAACGAAGCGACGTTCTCTTATCTCCCTTTTTTGTTCTCCCTTTCGTTCGGTCTCTATCTGCCTGCGAGCAGAGCATTTATTAGTCACAAATAAACCTTACATATGAATGGTTGCGTTCTTACTTTTCGGTACAAGAACTTCCCTTGCAACGGCAGCGAAATTCTGTCCAACAGAGATAAGTTCTCCGCCAGCGGAGAGATGTATTTTGTCAGCAGAGATAAGATGTCCGGCAGGGGATATAAACTTCCCGCCGCCGGAGGTAAATGTTCTGCCAGCGGAGATACGTTTTCTGCCGGCGGAGAAACGTAGTTCGTCAGCGGAGATAAGTTGTCCGGCAGGGGATATCAATTTCCCCCTCTCGAGAAAAGTTTTCCGCCAGCGGATATAAATTTCCCGCCACCGGAGATAAGTTTTCCGACAGCGGAGAGACGTATTTTGTCAGCAGAGATAGGTTGTCCGGCGGGGGATATAAACTTCCCGCCGCCGGAGGTAAATGTTCTGCCAGCGGAGATACGTTTTCTGCCGGCGGAGAAACGTAGTTCGTCAGCGGAGATAAGTTGTCCGGCTGGGGATATCAATTTCCCCCTCTCGAGAATAGTTTTCCGCCAGCGGATATCAATTCCCCGCGACCGGAGATAAGTTTTTCGCCGCCGGAGAGACGTATTTTGTCAGCAAAGATAAATAATCTGCCAGCGGAGATAAGATGTCTGTCAGCGGAGAAAAGTTTTCCGGCAGCGGATATCAATTTCCCGCCACTGGAGATAAGTTTTCCGACAGCGGAGAGACGTATTTTGTCAGCAGAGATAGGTTGTCCGGCGGGGGATATAAACTTCCCGCCGCCGGAGGTAAATGTTCTGCCAGCGGAGATACGTTTTCTGCCGGCGGAGAAACGTAGTTCGTCAGCGGAGATAAGTTGTCCGGCTGGGGATATAAATTTCCCCCTCTCGAGAATAGTTTTCCGCCAGCGGATATCAATTCCCCGCGACCGGAGATAAGTTTTTCGCCGCCGGAGAGACGTATTTTGTCAGCAAAGATGAATAATCTGCCAGCGGAGATAAGATGTCTGTCAGCGGAGAAAAGTTTTCCGGCAGCGGATATCAATTTCCCGCCACTGGAGATAAGTTTTCCGACAGCGGAGAGACGTATTTTGTCAGCAGAGATAGGTTGTCCGGCGGGGGATATAAACTTCCCGCCGCCGGAGGTAAATGTTCTGCCAGCGGAGATACGTTTTCTGCCGGCGGAGAAACGTAGTTCGTCAGCGGAGATAAGTTGTCCGGCTGGGGATATAAATTTCCCCCTCTCGAGAATAGTTTTCCGCCAGCGGATATCAATTCCCCGCGACCGGAGATAAGTTTTTCGCCGCCGGAGAGACGTATTTTGTCAGCAAAGATGAATAATCTGCCAGCGGAGATAAGATGTCTGTCAGCGGAGATAAGTTTTCCGACAGCGGAGAGACGTATTTTGTCAGTAGAGATAAGATGTCCGGCAGGGGATATAAATTCCTCGCCGCCGGAAGTAAATGTTCTGCCAGCGGAAATAAGTTTTCTGCCAGCGGAGAAACGTAGTTCGTCAGCGGATATAAATTTCCCGCCACCGCAGATAAGTTTTCCGCAGCAGAGATAAGATGTCCGCCAGGGGATATAAATTCCTCGCCGCCGAAAGTAAATGTTCTGCCAGCGGAGATACGTTTTCTGCCAGCGGAGAAACGTAGTTCGTCAGCGGAGATAAATTATCTGCCAGCGGAGATAAGATGTCTGTCAGCGGAGAAAACATTCCCGCCAGCGTATATAAATTTCCCGCCACCGGAGATAAGTTTTCCGCCAGCGGAGAGACGTATTTTGTCAGCAGAGATAAGATGTCCGGCGGGGGATATAGATATCCCGCCACCGGAAATAGGTTTTCCACCAGCGGAGAGACGTATTTTGTCAGCAGAGATAAGTTGTCCGGCGGGAGATATAAATTTCCCCCTCTCGAGAATAGTTTTCCGCCAGCGGATATCAATTCCCCGCGACCGGAGATAAGTTTTTCGCCGCCGGAGAGACGTATTTTGTCAGCAAAGATAAATAATCTGCCAGCGGAGATAAGATGTCTGTCAGCGGAGAAAAGTTTTCCGGCAGCGGATATCAATTTCCCGCCACTGGAGATAAGTTTTCCGACAGCGGAGAGACGTATTTTGTCAGCAGAGATAGGTTGTCCGGCGGGGGATATAAACTTCCCGCCGCCGGAGGTAAATGTTCTGCCAGCGGAGATACGTTTTCTGCCGGCGGAGAAACGTAGTTCGTCAGCGGAGATAAGTTGTCCGGCTGGGGATATCAATTTCCCCCTCTCGAGAATAGTTTTCCGCCAGCGGATATCAATTCCCCGCGACCGGAGATAAGTTTTTCGCCGCCGGAGAGACGTATTTTGTCAGCAAAGATAAATAATCTGCCAGCGGAGATAAGATGTCTGTCAGCGGAGAAAAGTTTTCCGGCAGCGGATATCAATTTCCCGCCACTGGAGATAAGTTTTCCGACAGCGGAGAGACGTATTTTGTCAGCAGAGATAGGTTGTCCGGCGGGGGATATAAACTTCCCGCCGCCGGAGGTAAATGTTCTGCCAGCGGAGATACGTTTTCTGCCGGCGGAGAAACGTAGTTCGTCAGCGGAGATAAGTTGTCCGGCTGGGGATATCAATTTCCCCCTCTCGAGAATAGTTTTCCGCCAGCGGATATCAATTCCCCGCGACCGGAGATAAGTTTTTCGCCGCCGGAGAGACGTATTTTGTCAGCAAAGATGAATAATCTGCCAGCGGAGATAAGATGTCTGTCAGCGGAGAAAAGTTTTCCGGCAGCGGATATCAATTTCCCGCCACTGGAGATAAGTTTTCCGACAGCGGAGAGACGTATTTTGTCAGCAGAGATAAGATGTCCGGCAGGGGATATAAATTCCTCGCCGCCGGAAGTAAATGTTCTGCCAGCGGAAATAAGTTTTCTGCCAGCGGAGAAACGTAGTTCGTCCGCGGATATAAATTTCCCGCCACCGCAGATAAGTTTTCCGCAGCAGAGATAAGATGTCCGCCAGGGGATATAAATTCCTCGCCGCCGAAAGTAAATGTTCTGCCAGCGGAGATAAGTTTTTGCCAGCGGAGAAACGTAGTTCGTCAGCGGAGATAAATTATCTGCCAGCGGAGATAAGATGTCTGTCAGCGGAGAAAACATTTCCGCCAGCGTATATAAATTTCCCGCCACCGGAGATAAGTTTTCCGCCAGCGGAGAGACGTATTTTGTCAGCAGAGATAAGATGTCCGGCGGGGGATATAGATATCCCGCCACCGGAAATAGGTTTTCCACCAGCGGAGAGACGTATTTTGTCAGCAGAGATAAGTTGTCCGGCGGGAGATATAATGTTCCCCCTCTGGAGAAAAGTTTTCCGCCAGCGGATATCAATTTCCCGCCACCGGAGATAAGTTTTCCGCCAGCGGAGAGACGTATTTTGTCAGCAAAAATAAATTATCTGCCAGCGGAGATAAGATGTCTGTCAGCGGAGAAAAGTTTTCCGCCAGCGGATATAAATTTCCCGCCACCGAAGATAAGTTTTCCGCCAGCGGAGAGACGTATTTTTCAGCAGAGATAAGTTGTCCGGCGGGAGATATAAATTTCACCCTCTGGAGAAAAGTTTTCCGCCAGCGGATATCAATTTCCCGCCACCGGAGATAAGCTTTCCGCCAGCGGAGAGACGTATTTTGTCAGCAAAGATAAATTATCTGCCAGCGGAGATAAGATGTCTGTCAGCGGAGAAAAGTTTTCCGCCAGCGGATATAAATTTCCCGCCACCGAAGATAAGTTTTCCGCCAGCGGAGAGACGTATTTTGTCAGCAGAGATAAGTTGTCCGGCGGGAGATATAAATTTCACCCTCTGGAGAAAAGTTTTCCGCCAGCGGATATCAATTTCCCGCCACCGGAGATAAGTTTTCCGCCAGCGGAGAGACGTATTTTGTCAGCAAAGATAAATAATCTGCCAGCGGAGATAAGATGTCTGTCAGCGGAGAAAAGTTTTACGCCAGCGGATATCAATTTCCCGCCACCGGAGATAAGCTTTCCGCCAGCGGAGAGACGTATTTTGTCAGCAAAGATAAATTATCTGCCAGCGGAGATAAGATGTCTGTCCGCGGAGAAAAGTTTTCCGCCAGCGAATATAAATTTCCCACCACCGAAGATAAGTTTTCCGCCAGCGGAGAGACGTATTTTGTCAGCAGAGATAAGTTGTCCGGCGGGAGATATAAATTTCACCCTCTGGAGAAAAGTTTTCCGCCAGCGGATATCAATTTCACGCCCCGGAGATAAGTTTTCCGCCAGCGAAGAGACGTATTTTGTCAGCAAAGATAAATAATCTGTCAGCGGAGATAAGATGTCTGTCAGCGGAGAAAAGTTTTCCGCCAGCGGATATCAATTTCCCGCCACCGGAGATAAGTTTTCCGCCAGCGGAGAGACGTATTTTGTCAGCAAAGATAAATAATTTGCCAGCGGAGAAAAGTTTTCCGCCAGCGGATATAAATTTCCCGCCACCGGAAATAAGTTTTCCGCCAGCGGAGAGACGTATTTTTCAGCAGAGATAAGTTGTCCGGCGGGAGATATAAATTTCCCCCTCTGGAGAAAAGTTTTCCGCCAGCGGATATCAATTTCCTGCCAGCGGAGATAAGATGTCTGTCAGCGGAGAAAAGTTTTCCGCCAGCGGATATCAATTTCCCGCCACCGGAGATAAGCTTTCCACCAGCGGAGAGACGTATTTTGTCAGCAGAGATAAGTTGTCCGGCGGGAGATATAAATTTCACCCTCTGGAGAAAAGTTTTCCGCCAGCGGATATCAATTTCCCGCCACCGGAGATAAGTTTTCCGCCAGCGGAGAGACGTATTTTGTCAGCAAAAACAAATAATCTGCCAGCGGAGATAAAATGTCTGTCAGCGGAGAAAAGTTTTGCGCCAGCGTATATAAATTTCCCGCCACCGGAGATAAGTTTTCCGCCAGCGGAGAGACGTATTTTGTCAGCAGAGATAAGATGTCCGGCGGGGGATATAGATATCCCGCCACCGGAAATAAGTTTTCCGCCAGCGGAGAGACGTATTTTGTCAGCAGAGATAAGTTGTCCGGAGGGAGATATAAATTTCCCCCTCTGGAGAAAAGTTTTCCGCCAGCGGATATCAATTTCCTGCCACCGGAGATAAGTTTTCCGCCAGCGGAGAGACGTATTTTGTCAGCAAAAATAAATTATCTGCCAGCGGAGATAAGATGTCTGTCAGCGGAGAAAAGTTTTCCGCCAGCGGATATAAATTTCCCGCCACCGGAGATAAGTTTTCCGCCAGCGGAGAGACGTATTTTGTCAGCAGAGATAAGATGTCCGGCGGGGGATATAGATATCCCGCCACCGGAAATAAGTTTTCCGCCAGCGGAGAGACGTATTTTTCAGCAGAGATAAGTTGTCCGGCTGGAGATATAAATTTCCCCCTCTGGAGAAAAGTTTTCCGCCAGCGGATATCAATTTCCTGCCACCGGAGATAAGCTTTCCGCCAGCGGAGAGACGTATTTTGTCAGCAAAGACAAATAATCTGCCAGCGGAGATAAGATGTCTGTCAGCGGAGAAAAGTTTTGCGCCAGCGTATATAAATTTCCCGCCACCGGAGATAAGTTTTCCGCCAGCGGAGAGACGTATTTTGTCAGCAGAGATAAGATGTCCGGCGGGGGATATAGATATCCCGCCACCGGAAATAAGTTTTCCGCCAGCGGAGAGACGTATTTTTCAGCAGAGATAAGTTGTCCGGCGGGAGATATAAATTTCCCCCTCTGGAGAAAAGTTTTCCGCCAGCGGATATCAATTTCCCGCCACCGGAGATAAGTTTTCCGCCAGCGGAGAGATGATTTTGTCAGCAAAGATAAATAATTTGCCAGCGGAGAAAAGTTTTCCGCCAGCGGATATAAATTTCCCGCCACCGAAGATAAGTTTTCCGCCAGCGAAGAGACGTATTTTGTCAGCAGAGATAAGTTGTCCGGCGGGAGATATAAATTTCACCCTCTGGAGAAAAGTTTTCCGCCAGCGGATATCAATTTCCCGACACCGGAGATAAGTTTTCCGCCAGCGGAGAGACGTATTTTGTCAGCAAAGATAAATAATCTGCCAGCGGAGATAAGATGTCTGTCAGCGGAGAAAAGTTTTCCGCCAGCGGATATCAATTTCCCGCCACCGGAGATAAGCTTTCCACCAGCGGAGAGACGTATTTTGTCAGCAAAGATAAATTATCTGCCAGCGGAGATAAGATGTCTGTCCGCGGAGAAAAGATTTCCGCCAGCGGGTATAAATTTCCCGCCACCGAAGATAAGTTTTCCGCCAGCGGAGTGACGTATTTTCTCAGCAGAGATAAGTTGTCCGGCGGGAGATATAAATTTCACCCTCTGGAGAAAAGTTTTCCGCCAGCGGATATCAATTTCCCGCCACCGGAGATAAGTTTTCCGCCAGCGGAGAGACGTATTTTGTCAGCAAAGACAAATAATCTGCCAGCGGAGATAAGATGTCTGTCAGCGGAAAAAAGTTTTGCGCCAGCGTATATAAATTTCCCGCCACCGGAGATAAGTTTTCCGCCAGCGGAGAGACGTATTTTGTCAGCAGAGATAAGATGTCCGGCGGGGGATATAGATATCCCGCCACCGGAAATAAGTTTTCCGCCAGCGGAGAGACGTATTTTGTCAGCAGAGATAAGTTGTCCGGCGGGAGATATAAATTTCCCCCTCTGGAGAAAAGTTTTCCGCCAGCGGATATCAATTTCCTGCCACCGGAGATAAGTTTTCCGCCAGCGGAGAGACGTATTTTGTCAGCAAAAATAAATTATCTGCCAGCGGAGATAAGATGTCTGTCAGCGGAGAAAAGTTTTCCGCCAGCGGATATAAATTTCCCGCCACCGGAGATAAGTTTTCCGCCAGCGGAGAGACGTATTTTGTCAGCAGAGATAAGATGTCCGGCGGGGGATATAGATATCCCGCCACCGGAAATAAGTTTTCCGCCAGCGGAGAGACGTATTTTTCAGCAGAGATAAGTTGTCCGGCGGGAGATATAAATTTCCCCCTCTGGAGAAAAGTTTTCCGCCAGCGGATATCAATTTCCTGCCACCGGAGATAAGCTTTCCGCCAGCGGAGAGACGTATTTTGTCAGCAAAGATAAATTATCTGCCAGCGGAGCTAAGATGTCTGTCAGCGGAGAAAAGTTTTCCGCCAGCGGATATAAATTTCCCGCCACCGAAGATAAGTTTTCCGCCAGCGGAGAGACGTATTTTGTCAGCAGAGATAAGTTGTCCGGCGGGAGATATAAATTTCACCCTCTGGAGAAAAGTTTTCCGCCAGCGGATATCAATTTCCCGCCACCGGAGATAAGTTTTCCGCCAGCGGAGAGACGTATTTTGTCAGCAAAGATAAATAATCTGCCAGCGGAGATAAGATGTCTGTCAGCGGAGAAAAGTTTTACGCCAGCGGATATCAATTTCCCGCCACCGGAGATAAGCTTTCCGCCAGCGGAGAGACGTATTTTGTCAGCAAAGATAAATTATCTGCCAGCGGATATAAGATGTCTGTCAGCGGAGAAAAGATTTCCGCCAGCGGATATAAATTTCCCGCCACCGAAGATAAGTTTTCCGCCAGCGAAGAGACGTATTTTGTCAGCAGAGATAAGTTGTCCGGCGGGAGATATAAATTTCACCCTCTGGAGAAAAGTTTTCCGCCAGCGGATATCGATTTCCCGCCACCGGAGATAAGTTTTCCGCCAGCGGAGAGACGTATTTTGTCAGCAAAGACAAATAATCTGCCAGCGGAGATAAGATGTCTGTCAGCGGAGAAAAGTTTTACGCCAGCGGATATCAATTTCCCGCCACCGGAGATAAGCTTTCCGCCAGCGGAGAGACGTATTTTGTCAGCAAAGATAAATAATTTGCCAGCGGATATAAGATGTCTGTCAGCGGAGAAAAGATTTCCGCCAGCGGATATAAATTTCCCGCCACCGAAGATAAGTTTTCCGCCAGCGAAGAGACGTATTTTGTCAGCAGAGATAAGTTGTCCGGCGGGAGATATAAATTTCACCCTCTGGAGAAAAGTTTTCCGCCAGCGGATATCAATTTCCCGCCACCGGAGATAAGTTTTCCGCCAGCGGAGAGACGTATTTTGTCAGCAAAGACAAATAATCTGCCAGCGGAGATAAGATGTCTGTCAGCGGAGAAAAGTTTTCCGCCAGCGTATATAAATTTCCCGCCACCGGAGATAAGTTTTCCGCCAGCGGAGAGACGTATTTTGTCAGCAGAGATAAGATGTCCGGCGGGGGATATAGATATCCCGCCACCGGAAATAAGTTTTCCGCCAGCGGAGAGACGTATTTTGTCAGCAGAGATAAGTTGTCCGGCGGGAGATATAAATTTCCCCCTCTGGAGAAAAGTTTTCCGCCAGCGGATATCAATTTCCTGCCCCCGGAGATAAGTTTTCCGCCAGCGGAGAGACGTATTTTGTCAGCAAAAATAAATTATCTGCCAGCGGAGATAAGATGTCTGTCAGCGGAGAAAAGTTTTCCGCCAGCGTATATAAATTTCCCGCCACCGGAGATAAGTTTTCCGCCAGCGGAGAGACGTATTTTGTCAGCAGAGATAAGATGTCCGGCGGGGGATATAGATATCCCGCCACCGGAAATAAGTTTTCCGCCAGCGGAGAGACGTATTTTGTCAGCAGAGATAAGTTGTCCGGCGGGAGATATAAATTTCCCCCTCTGGAGAAAAGTTTTCCGCCAGCGGATATCAATTTCCTGCCCCCGGAGATAAGTTTTCCGCCAGCGGAGAGACGTATTTTGTCAGCAAAAATAAATTATCTGCCAGCGGAGATAAGATGTCTGTCAGCGGATAAAAGTTTTCCGCCAGCGGATATAAATTTCCCGCCACCGAAGATAAGTTTTCCGCCAGCGGAGAGTCGTATTTTGTCAGCAGAGATAAGTTGTCCGGCGGGAGATATAAATTTCACCCTCTGGAGACAAGTTTTCCGCCAGCGGATATCAATTTCCCGCCACCGGAGATAAGTTTTCCGCCAGCGGAGAGACGTATTTTGTCAGCAAAGATAAATAATTTGCCAGCGGAGATAAGATGTCTGTCAGCGGAGAAAAGTTTTCCGCCAGCGGATATAAATTTCCCGCCACCGAAGATAAGTTTTCCGCCAGCGGAGAGACGTATTTTGTCAGCAGAGATAAGTTGTCCGGCGGGAGATATAAATTTTACCCTCTGGAGAAAAGTTTTCCGCCAGTGGATATCAATTTCCCGCCACCGGAGATAAGTTTTCCGCCAGCGGAGAGACGTATTTTGTCAGCAAAGATAAATAATCTGCCAGCGGAGATAAGATGTCTGTCAGCGGAGAAAAGTTTTACGCCAGCGGATATCAATTTCCCGCCACCGGAGATAAGCTTTCCGCCAGCGGAGAGACGTATTTTGTCAGCAGAGATAAGTTGTCCGGCGGGAGATATAAATTTCACCCTCTGGAGAAAAGTTTTCCGCCAGCGGATATCAATTTCCCGCCACCGGAGATAAGTTTTCCGCCAGCGGAGAGACGTATTTTGTCAGCAAAGATAAATAATCTGCCAGCGGAGATAAGATGTCTGTCAGCGGAGAAAAGTTTTCCGCCAGCGTATATAAATTTCCCGCCACCGAAGATAAGTTTTCCGCCAGCGGAGAGTCGTATTTTGTCAGCAGAGATAAGTTGTCCGGCGGGAGATATAAATTTCACCCTCTGGAGAAAAGTTTTCCGCCAGCGGATATCAATTTCCCGCCACCGGAGATAAGTTTTCCGCCAGCGGAGAGACGTATTTTGTCAGCAAAGATAAATAATCTGCCAGCGGAGATAAGATGTCTGTCAGCGGAGAAAAGTTTTCCGCCAGCGGATATCAATTTCCCGCCACCGGAGATAAGTTTTCCGCCAGCGGAGAGACGTATTTTGTCAGCAAAGATAAATAATTTGCCAGCGGAGATAAGATGTCTGTCAGCGGAGAAAAGTTTTCCGCCAGCGGATATAAATTTCCCGCCACCGAAGATAAGTTTTCCGCCAGCGAAGAGACGTATTTTGTCAGCAGAGATAAGTTGTCCGGCGGGAGATATAAATTTCACCCTCTGGAGAAAAGTTTTCCGCCAGCGGATATCAATTTCCCGCCACCGGAGATAAGTTTTCCGCCAGCGGAGAGACGTATTTTGTCAGCAAAGATAAATAATCTGCCAGCGGAGATAAGATGTCTGTCAGCGGAGAAAAGTTTTACGCCAGCGGATATCAATTTCCCGCCACCGGAGATAAGCTTTCCGCCAGCGGAGAGACGTATTTTGTCAGCAAAGATAAATAATTTGCCAGCGGATATAAGATGTCTGTCAGCGGAGAAAAGATTTCCGCCAGCGGATATAAATTTCCCGCCACCGAAGATAAGTTTTCCGCCAGCGAAGAGACGTATTTTGTCAGCAGAGATAAGTTGTCCGGCGGGAGATATAAATTTCACCCTCTGGAGAAAAGTTTTCCGCCAGCGGATATCGATTTCCCGCCACCGGAGATAAGTTTTCCGCCAGCGGAGAGACGTATTTTGTCAGCAAAGACAAATAATCTGCCAGCGGAGATAAGATGTCTGTCAGCGGAGAAAAGTTTTCCGCCAGCGTATATAAATTTCCCGCCACCGGAGATAAGTTTTCCGCCAGCGGAGAGACGTATTTTGTCAGCAAAAATAAATTATCTGCCAGCGGAGATAAGATGTCTGTCAGCGGAGAAAAGTTTTCCGCCAGCGGATATAAATTTCCCGCCACCGAAGATAAGTTTTCCGCCAGCGAAGAGACGTATTTTGTCAGCAGAGATAAGTTGTCCGGCGGGAGATATATATTTCACCCTCTGGAGAAAAGTTTTCCGCCAGCGGATATCAATTTCCCGCCACCGGAGATAAGTTTTCCGCCAGCGGAGAGACGTATTTTGTCAGCAAAGATAAATAATCTGCCAGCGGAGATAAGATGTCTGACAGCGGAGAAAAGTTTTCCGCCAGCGGATATCAATTTCCCGCCACCGGAGATAAGCTTTCCGCCAGCGGAGAGACGTATTTTGTCAGCAAAGATAAATTATCTGCCAGCGGAGATAAGATGTCTGTCCGCGGAGAAAAGTTTTCCGCCAGCGGATATAAATTTCCCGCCACCGAAGATAAGTTTTCCGCCAGCGGAGAGACGTATTTTCTCAGCAGAGATAAGTTGTCCGGCGGGAGATATAAATTTCACCCTCTGGAGAAAAGTTTTCCGCCAGCGGATATCAATTTCCCGCCACCGCAGATATGTTTTCCGCCAGCGGAGAGACGTATTTTGTCAGCAAAGATAAATAATCTGCCAGCGGAGATAAGATGTCTGTCAGCGGAGAAAAGTTTTCCGCCAGCGTATATAAATTTCCCGCCACCGGAGATAAGTTTTCCGCCAGCGGAGAGACGTATTTTGTCAGCAGAGATAAGATGTCCGGCGGGGGATATAGATATCCCGCCACCGGAAATAAGTTTTCCGCCAGCGGAGAGACGTATTTTGTCAGCAGAGATAAGTTGTCCGGCGGGAGATATAAATTTCCCCCTCTGGAGAAAAGTTTTCCGCCAGAGGATATCAATTTCCTGCCACCGGAGATAAGTTTTCCGCCAGCGGAGAGACGTATTTTGTCAGCAAAAATAAATTATCTGCCAGCGGAGATAAGATGTCTGTCAGCGGAGAAAACTTTTCCGCCAGCGTATATAAATTTACCGCCACCGGAGATGTTTGTCCAGCTTTAGCTTGCATCCCTAGCTTGAAATTTTGCCAAATAAAAAAATCTGCATTTAAATAAAGTGTTTATTAAATAAAATAGTACTAAAATGGCAGCAGGCCCCATTGCGGAACGTAGTCAAGATGCCACAATTTACGCCGGCGGTCTGGACGACAAGGTGTCCGAGTCCCTGCTGTGGGAGCTGTTTGTCCAGGCCGGACCCGTAGTAAACGTACACATGCCCAAAGATCGTGTCACACAAATGCATCAGGGCTATGGATTCCTGGAGTTCCTCAGCGAAGAAGATGCCGACTATGCAATAAAGATTATGAACATGATTAAGCTTTATGGCAAGCCCATTAGAGTGAACAAGGCGTCGGCGCATCAGAAGAACCTGGATGTCGGCGCCAACATCTTCATTGGCAATCTCGATGTGGAGGTGGACGAAAAGCTGCTCTACGACACATTCTCAGCCTTTGGCGTGATCCTGCAGACTCCCAAGATAATGCGTGACCCGGAGACGGGGAAGTCCAAGAGTTTCGCCTTCATCAACTTTGCCAGCTTCGAGGCCAGTGACGCCGCCATGGACGCCATGAACGGACAGTATCTCTGCAATCGCCCCATTTCCGTCTCTTATGCATTCAAGAAGGACCACAAGGGCGAACGCCACGGCTCTGCGGCCGAGCGTCTGCTTGCCGCCCAGAATCCCTCTGCCCATGCCGATCGTCCGCATCAGCTGTTCGCCGATGCGCCCGTGCAGAACATGATGACCGGTCAGATGATGCCGCCACCGATGATGGCGCCCCCACCGCCCGTGGTCCCCGTCTCGCAGAACAATATGGGCATGATAGCAACGCCGCCGCCAGTGCCGCAGCCCACACCGTTCCCAGCCACAATACCGCCACCACCACTGCCCCCATTGGCGGGCGGACAACCACCACTACCTCCGGCATTGGGCATTCCGCCGCCGCCGCGCATGATGCAGCCAAACTCGTGGGCCCCGCCGGGCATGCCAGCGCCGCCACCGCGACCTCCGCCTTTGCTCCAGGCACCTTCGCCCGGCCCTACCAACCCGATGGCTATCAGTACTAGTCCACCAATCCCTGTGTAGCCTTTAGCCCCTGTAGTTATAAAATATTTGATGAACCAGACGAAATACATTTTCTAGGCTTTTACACACACGCGGAACCCAACGTGGACCCATACGACCATTGACTAGGATTTGAAAATAAGTTTTCCGCCAGCGGAGAGACGTATTATGTCAGCAGATATAAGATGTCCGGCGGGGGATATAGATATCCCGCCACCAGATATAAGTTTTCCGCCAGCGGAGAGGCGTATTTTGTCAGCAGAGATAAGTTGTCCGGCGGGAGATATAAATTTCCCCCTCTGGAGAAAAGTTTTCCGCCAGCGGATATCAATTTCCCGCCACCGGAGATAAGCTTTACGCCAGCGGAGAGACGTATTTTGTCAGCAAAGATAAATTATCTGCCAGCGGAGATAAGATGTCTGTCAGCGAAGAAAAGTTTTCCGCCAGCGGATATAAATTTCCCGCCACCGAAGATAAGTTTTCCGCCAGCAGAGAGACGTATTTTGACAGAAGAGATAAAGTGTCCGGCAGGGGATATAAATTCCTCGCCGCCAGAAGTAAATGTTCTGCCAGCGGAGATAAGTTTTCTGTCAGCGAAGAAAAGTTTTCCGCCAGCGGATATAGGCTTCCTGCCACCGGAAATAAGTATTCCGCCAGCGCAGAGACGTATTTCGTCAGCAGAGATAAGTTGTCCGGCAGGGGATATAAAATTCCCCCTTTGGAGATAAGTTTTCTGCCAGCGGAGAAACGTAGTTCGTCAGCGGAGATAAATTATCTGCCGGCGGCAATAAGATGCCTGTCAGCGGAGAAAAGTTTTCCGCCAGCGGATATAAATTTCCGGCCACCGGAGATAAGTTTTCCGCCAGCGGAGAGATGTATTTTGACAGCAGAGATAAGTTATCCAGGAGCGGAGATATGATGTCGGTCAGCGGAGAAAAGTTTTCCGCCAGCGGAGAGATATATTTTGTCAGCAGAGACAAGATGTCCGGCAGGGGATATAAATTCCTCGCCGCCGGAAGTAAATGTTCTGCCAGCGGAGATAAGCTTTCTGCCGGCGGAGAATCGTAGCTCGTCAACGGAGATAAATTATCTGCCAGCGGCAATAAGATGTCTGTCAGCGGAGAAAAGTTTTCCGCCAGCGGATATAAATTTCCCGCCCCGGAGATAAGCTTTCCGCCAGCGGAGAGACGTATTTGGTCAGCAGAGATAAGTTGTCCGGCATGGGATATAAATTTCCCGCCGCCGGAGATAAGTTTTCTGCCAGCGGAGAAACGTAGTTAGTCAGCGGAGATAAGTTGTCCGGCAGGGGATATAAATTCTCACTCTGGTGAAAAGTTTTCCGGCAGCGGATATGAATTTCCCGCCACCGGAGATAAGTTTTCCGCCAGCGGAGAGATGTATTTTGTCAGCAGAGATAAGTTGTCCGGGAGCGGAGATATGATGTCGGTCAGCGGAGGAAAGTTATCCGCCAGCGAAGAGATGTATTTTGTCAGCAGAGATAACATGTCCGGCAGGGGATATAAATTCCTCGCCGACGGAAGTAAATGTTCTGTCAGCGGAGATAAGTTTTCTGCCAGCGGAGAAACATAGCTCGTCAGCGGAGATAAATTATCTATCAGCGGAGATAAGATGTATGTTAGCAGAGAAAAGTTTTCCGCCAGCGGATATAAATTTTCCGCCAACGGAGAGATGTATTTTGTCAGCAGAGATAAGATGTCCGGCAGCGGATATAAGTTTCCCACCGCCGGAGGTAAATGTTCTATCAGCGGAGATAAGATGTCTGTCAGCAGAGAAAAGTTTTCCGCCAATGGATATAAATTTTCCGCCAACGGAGAGATGTATTTTGTCAGCAGAGAAAAGTTTTCCGCCAGCGGATATAAATTTTCCGCCAACGGAGAGATGTATTTTGTCAGCAGAGATAAGATGTCCGGCAGCGGAATATAAATTTCCCTCCGCCGGAGGTAAATGTTCTACCAGCGGAGATAAGTTTTCTGCCAGCGGAGAAGATTAGTTCGTCAGCTGAGATAAATTGTCTGCCAGCGGAGATAAGTTGTCCGCCAGCGGATATAGATTTCCCGCCAGCGGAGAGATGTATTTTGTCAGCAGAGATAAGATGTCCGGCAGGGGATATAAATTCCTCGCCGCCGGAAGTAAATGTTCTGCCAGCGGAGATAAGTTTTCTGCCAGCGGAGAATCGTAGTTCGTCAGCGGAGATAAATTATCTGCCAGCGGAGATAAAATGTCTGTCAGCGGAGAAAAGTTTTCCGCCAACGGAGAGATGTATTTTGTCAGCAGAGAAAAGTTTTCCGCCAGCGGATATAAATTTTCCGCCAACGGAGAGATGTATTTTGTCAGCAGAGATAAGATGTCCGGCAGCGGAATATAAATTTCCCTCCGCCGGAGGTAAATGTTCTACCAGCGGAGATAAGTTTTCTGCCAGCGGAGAAGATTAGTTCGTCAGCTGAGATAAATTGTCTGCCAGCGGAGATAAGTTGTCCGCCAGCGGATATAGATTTCCCGCCAGCGGAGAGATGTATTTTGTCAGCAGAGATAAGATGTCCGGCAGGGGATATAAATTCCTCGCCGCCGGAAGTAAATGTTCTGCCAGCGGAGATAAGTTTTCTGCCAGCGGAGAATCGTAGTTCGTCAGCGGAGATAAATTATCTGCCAGCGGAGATAAAATGTCTGTCAGCGGAGAAAAGTTTTCCGCCAGCGGATATAAATTTCCCGCCACGGGAGATAAGTTTTCCGCCAGCGGAGAGACGTATTTTGTCAGCAGAGATAAGTTATCCGGCAGCGGAGATAAGATATCTGTCAGCGGAGAAAAGTTTTCCGCCAGCGGAGAGGTGTATTTTGTCAGCAGAGATAAGATGTCCGGCAGGGGATATAAGTTCCTCTCCTCCGGAAGTAAATGTTCTGGCAGCGGAGATAAGTTTTCTGCCAGCGGAGAAACGTAGTTCGTCAGCGGAGATAAATTATCTATCAGCGGAGATAAGATGTATGTTAGCAGAAAAAAGTTTTCCGCCAGCGGATATAAATTTTCCGCCAACGGAGAGATGTATTTTGTCAGCAAAGATAAGATGTCCGGCAGCGGATATAAATTTCCCACCGCCGGAGGTAAATGTTCTATCAGCGGAGATAAGATGTCTGTCAGCAGAGAAAAGTTTTCCGCCAGCGGATATAAATTTTCCGCCAACGGAGAGATGTATTTTGTCAGCAGAGAAAAGTTTTCCGCCAGCGGATATAAATTTTCCGCCAACGGAGAGATTTATTTTGTCAGCAGAGATAAGATGTCCGGCAACGGAATATAAAATTCCCACCGCCGGAGGTAAATGTTCTACCAGCGGAGATAAGTTTTCTGCCAGCGGAGAAGCGTAGTTCGTCAGCGGAGATAAATTGTCTGCCAGCGGAGAAAAGTTTTCCGCCAGCGGATATAAATTTCCCGCCAGCGGATAGGTGTATTTTGTCAGCAGAGATAAGATGTCCGGCAGGGGATATAAATTCCTCTTCTCCGGAAGTAAATGTTCTGGCAGCGGAGATAAGTTTTCTGCCAGCGGAGAAACGTAGTTGGTCAGCGGAGATAAATTATCTATCAGCGGAGATAAGATGTATGTTAGCAGAGAAAAGTTTTCCGCCAGCGGATATAAATTTCCCGCCCCGGAGATAAGCTTTCCGCCAGCGGAAAGACGTATTTCGTCAGCAGAGATAAGTTGTCCGGCATGGGATATAAATTTCCCGCCGCCGGAGGTAAGTTTTCTGCCAGCGGAGGATCGTAGTTAGTCAGCGGAGATAAGTTGTCCGGCAGGGGATATAAATTCCCCACTCTGGAGAAAAGTTTTCCGCCAGCGGATATCAATTTCCCGCCACCGGAGATGAGTTTTCCGCCAGCGGAGAGACGTATTTTGTCAGCAAAGATAAATAATCTGCCAGCGGAGATAAGATGTCTGTCAGCGGAGAAAAGTTTTCCGCCAGCGGATATCAATTTCCCGCCACCGGAGATAAGCTTTCCGCCAGCGGAGAGACGTATTTTGTCAGCAAAGATAAATTATCTGCCAGCGGAGATAAGATGTCTGTCCGCGGAGAAAAGTTTTCCGCCAGCGGATATAAATTTCCCGCCACCGAAGATAAGTTTTCCGCCAGCGGAGAGACGTATTTTCTCAGCAGAGATAAGTTGTCCGGCGGGAGATATAAATTTCACCCTCTGGAGAAAAGTTTTCCGCCAGCGGATATCAATTTCCCGCCACCGCAGATATGTTTTCCGCCAGCGGAGAGACGTATTTTGTCAGCAAAGATAAATAATCTGCCAGCGGAGATAAGATGTCTGTCAGCGGAGAAAAGTTTTCCGCCAGCGTATATAAATTTCCCGCCACCGGAGATAAGTTTTCCGCCAGCGGAGAGACGTATTTTGTCAGCAGAGATAAGATGTCCGGCGGGGGATATAGATATCCCGCCACCGGAAATAAGTTTTCCGCCAGCGGAGAGACGTATTTTGTCAGCAGAGATAAGTTGTCCGGCGGGAGATATAAATTTCCCCCTCTGGAGAAAAGTTTTCCGCCAGAGGATATCAATTTCCTGCCACCGGAGATAAGTTTTCCGCCAGCGGAGAGACGTATTTTGTCAGCAAAAATAAATTATCTGCCAGCGGAGATAAGATGTCTGTCAGCGGAGAAAACTTTTCCGCCAGCGTATATAAATTTACCGCCACCGGAGATGTTTGTCCAGCTTTAGCTTGCATCCCTAGCTTGAAATTTTGCCAAATAAAAAAATCTGCATTTAAATAAAGTGTTTATTAAATAAAATAGTACTAAAATGGCAGCAGGCCCCATTGCGGAACGTAGTCAAGATGCCACAATTTACGCCGGCGGTCTGGACGACAAGGTGTCCGAGTCCCTGCTGTGGGAGCTGTTTGTCCAGGCCGGACCCGTAGTAAACGTACACATGCCCAAAGATCGTGTCACACAAATGCATCAGGGCTATGGATTCCTGGAGTTCCTCAGCGAAGAAGATGCCGACTATGCAATAAAGATTATGAACATGATTAAGCTTTATGGCAAGCCCATTAGAGTGAACAAGGCGTCGGCGCATCAGAAGAACCTGGATGTCGGCGCCAACATCTTCATTGGCAATCTCGATGTGGAGGTGGACGAAAAGCTGCTCTACGACACATTCTCAGCCTTTGGCGTGATCCTGCAGACTCCCAAGATAATGCGTGACCCGGAGACGGGGAAGTCCAAGAGTTTCGCCTTCATCAACTTTGCCAGCTTCGAGGCCAGTGACGCCGCCATGGACGCCATGAACGGACAGTATCTCTGCAATCGCCCCATTTCCGTCTCTTATGCATTCAAGAAGGACCACAAGGGCGAACGCCACGGCTCTGCGGCCGAGCGTCTGCTTGCCGCCCAGAATCCCTCTGCCCATGCCGATCGTCCGCATCAGCTGTTCGCCGATGCGCCCGTGCAGAACATGATGACCGGTCAGATGATGCCGCCACCGATGATGGCGCCCCCACCGCCCGTGGTCCCCGTCTCGCAGAACAATATGGGCATGATAGCAACGCCGCCGCCAGTGCCGCAGCCCACACCGTTCCCAGCCACAATAACGCCACCACCACTGCCCCGATGGCGGGCGGACAACCACCACTACCTCCGGCATTGGGCATTCCGCCGCCGCCGCGCATGATGCAGCCAAACTCGTGGGCCCCGCCGGGCATGCCAGCGCCGCCACCGCGACCTCCGCCTTTGCTCCAGGCACCTTCGCCCGGCCCTACCAACCCGATGGCTATCAGTACTAGTCCACCAATCCCTGTGTAGCCTTTAGCCCCTGTAGTTATAAAATATTTGATGAACCAGACGAAATACATTTTCTAGGCTTTTACACACACGCGAAACCCAACGTGGACCCATACGACCATTGACTAGGATTTGAAAATAAGTTTTCCGCCAGCGGAGAGACGTATTATGGCAGCAGAGATAAGATGTCCGGCGGGGGATATAGATATCCCGCCACCGGAAATAAGTTTTCCGCCAGCGGAGAGGCGTGTTTTGTCAGCAGAGATAAGTTGTCCGGCGGGAGATATAAATTTCCCCCTCTGGAGAAAAGTTTTCCGCCAGCGGATATCAATTTCCCGCCACCGGAGATAAGCTTTACGCCAGCGGAGAGACGTATTTTGTCAGCAAAGATAAATTATCTGCCAGCGGAGATAAGATGTCTGTCAGCGAAGAAAAGTTTTCCGCCAGCGGATATAAATTTCCCGCCACCGAAGATAAGTTTTCCGCCAGCAGAGAGACGTATTTTGACAGAAGAGATAAAGTGTCCGGCAGGGGATATAAATTCCTCGCCGCCAGAAGTAAATGTTCTGCCAGCGGAGATAAGTTTTCTGTCAGCGAAGAAAAGTTTTCCGCCAGCGGATATAGGCTTCCTGCCACCGGAAATAAGTATTCCGCCAGCGCAGAGACGTATTTCGTCAGCAGAGATAAGTTGTCCGGCAGGGGATATAAAATTCCCCCTTTGGAGATAAGTTTTCTGCCAGCGGAGAAACGTAGTTCGTCAGCGGAGATAAATTATCTGCCGGCGGCAATAAGATGCCTGTCAGCGGAGAAAAGTTTTCCGCCAGCGGATATAAATTTCCGGCCACCGGAGATAAGTTTTCCGCCAGCGGAGAGATGTATTTTGACAGCAGAGATAAGTTATCCAGGAGCGGAGATATGATGTCGGTCAGCGGAGAAGAGTTTTCCGCCAGCGGAGAGATATATTTTGTCAGCAGAGACAAGATGTCCGGCAGGGGATATAAATTCCTCGCCGCCGGAAGTAAATGTTCTGCCAGCGGAGATAAGCTTTCTGCCGGCGGAGAATCGTAGCTCGTCAACGGAGATAAATTATCTGCCAGCGGCAATAAGATGTCTGTCAGCGGAGAAAAGTTTTCCGCCAGCGGATATAAATTTCCCGCCCCGGAGATAAGCTTTCCGCCAGCGGAGAGACGTATTTGGTCAGCAGAGATAAGTTGTCCGGCATGGGATATAAATTTCCCGCCGCCGGAGATAAGTTTTCTGCCAGCGGAGAAACGTAGTTAAGTTGTCCGGCAGGGGATATAAATTCCCCACTTTGGTGAAAAGTTTTCCGGCAGCGGATATGAATTTCCCGCCACCGGAGATAAGTTTTCCGCCAGCGGAGAGATGTATTTTGTCAGCAGAGATAAGTTGTCCGGGAGCGGAGATATGATGTCGGTCAGCGGAGGAAAGTTTTCCGCCAGCGAAGAGATGTATTTTGTCAGCAGAGATAACATGTCCGGCAGGGGATATAAATTCCTCGCCGCCGGAAGTAAATGTTCTGTCAGCGGAGATAAGTTTTCTGCCAGCGGAGAAACATAGCTCGTCAGCGGAGATAAATTATCTATCAGCGGAGATAAGATGTATGTTAGCAGAGAAAAGTTTTCCGCCAGCGGATATAAATTTTCCGCCAACGGAGAGATGTATTTTGTCAGCAGAGATAAGATGTCCGGCAGCGGATATAAGTTTCCCACCGCCGGAGGTAAATGTTCTATCAGCGGAGATAAGATGTCTGTCAGCAGAGAAAAGTTTTCCGCCAATGGATATAAATTTTCCGCCAACGGAGAGATGTATTTTGTCAGCAGAGAAAAGTTTTCCGCCAGCGGATATAAATTTTCCGCCAACGGAGAGATGTATTTTGTCAGCAGAGATAAGATGTCCGGCAGCGGAATATAAATTTCCCTCCGCCGGAGGTAAATGTTCTACCAGCGGAGATAAGTTTTCTGCCAGCGGAGAAGATTAGTTCGTCAGCTGAGATAAATTGTCTGCCAGCGGAGATAAGTTGTCCGCCAGCGGATATAGATTTCCCGCCAGCGGAGAGATGTATTTTGTCAGCAGAGATAAGATGTCCGGCAGGGGATATAAATTCCTCGCCGCCGGAAGTAAATGTTCTGCCAGCGGAGATAAGTTTTCTGCCAGCGGAGAATCGTAGTTCGTCAGCGGAGATAAATTATCTGCCAGCGGAGATAAAATGTCTGTCAGCGGAGAAAAGTTTTCCGCCAGCGGATATAAATTTCCCGCCACGGGAGATAAGTTTTCCGCCAGCGGAGAGACGTATTTTGTCAGCAGAGATAAGTTATCCGGCAGCGGAGATAAGATATCTGTCAGCGGAGAAAAGTTTTCCGCCAGCGGAGAGGTGTATTTTGTCAGCAGAGATAAGATGTCCGGCAGGGGATATAAGTTCCTCTCCTCCGGAAGTAAATGTTCTGGCAGCGGAGATAAGTTTTCTGCCAGCGGAGAAACGTAGTTCGTCAGCGGAGATAAATTATCTATCAGCGGAGATAAGATGTATGTTAGCAGAAAAAAGTTTTCCGCCAGCGGATATAAATTTTCCGCCAACGGAGAGATGTATTTTGTCAGCAAAGATAAGATGTCCGGCAGCGGATATAAATTTCCCACCGCCGGAGGTAAATGTTCTATCAGCGGAGATAAGATGTCTGTCAGCAGAGAAAAGTTTTCCGCCAGCGGATATAAATTTTCCGCCAACGGAGAGATGTATTTTGTCAGCAGAGAAAAGTTTTCCGCCAGCGGATATAAATTTTCCGCCAACGGAGAGATTTATTTTGTCAGCAGAGATAAGATGTCCGGCAACGGAATATAAAATTCCCACCGCCGGAGGTAAATGTTCTACCAGCGGAGATAAGTTTTCTGCCAGCGGAGAAGCGTAGTTCGTCAGCGGAGATAAATTGTCTGCCAGCGGAGAAAAGTTTTCCGCCAGCGGATATAAATTTCCCGCCAGCGGATAGGTGTATTTTGTCAGCAGAGATAAGATGTCCGGCAGGGGATATAAATTCCTATTCTCCGGAAGTAAATGTTCTGGCAGCGGAGATAAGTTTTCTGCCAGCGGAGAAACGTAGTTGGTCAGCGGAGATAAATTATCTATCAGCGGAGATAAGATGTATGTTAGCAGAGAAAAGTTTTCCGCCAGCGGATATAAATTTCCCGCCCCGGAGATAAGCTTTCCGCCAGCGGAAAGACGTATTTCGTCAGCAGAGATAAGTTGTCCGGCATGGGATATAAATTTCCCGCCGCCGGAGGTAAGTTTTCTGCCAGCGGAGGATCGTAGTTAGTCAGCGGAGATAAGTTGTCCGGCAGGGGATATAAATTCCCCACTCTGGTGAAAAGTTTTCCGGCAGCGTATATAAATTTCCCGCCACCGGAGATAAGTTTTCCGCCAGCGGAGAGATGTATTTTGACAGCAGAGATAAGTTGTCCGGGAGCGGAGATATGATGTCGGTCAGCGGAGATAAGTTTTCCGCCAGCGGAGAGATGTATTTTGTCAGCAGGGATAAGATGTCCGGCAGGGGATATAAATTCCTCGCCGCCAGAAGTAAATGTTCTGCCAGCGGAGATAAGCTTTCTGCCGGCGGAGAATCGTAGTTCGTCAGCGGAGATAAATTGTCTGCCAGCGGAGATAAGATGTCTGTCAGCGGAGAAAAGTTTTCCGGCAGCGGATATAAATTTCCCGCCACCGGAGATAAATTTTTCCGACAGCGGAGAGATGTATTTTGTCAGCAGAGATAAGATATCCGGCAGGGGATATAAATTCCTCGCCGCCGGAAGTAAATGTTCTGGCAGCGGAGAAAAGTTTTCTGCGAGCGGAGAAACGTAGTTCGTCAGCGGAGATAAATTATCTATGAGCGGAGATAAGATGTATGTCAGCGGATATAAACTTTCCGCCAACGGAGAGATGTACTTTGTCAGCAGAGTAAGATGTCCGGCAGCGGATATAAATTTCCCGTCGCCGGAGGTAAATGTTCTACCAGCGGAGATAAGTTTTCCGCCAGCGGAGAGACGTATTTCGTCAGCAAAGATAAGTTGTCCGGTAGGGGATATAAATTTCCCGCCACCGGAAATAACTTTTCCGCCAGCGGAGAGACGTATTTCGTCAGCAGAGATAAGTTGTCCGGTAGGGGATATAAATTTCCCGCCACTGGAAATAACTTTCCGCCAGCGGAGAGACGTATTTCGTCAGCAGAGATAAGTTGTCCGGTAGGGGATATAAATTTCCCGCCACCGGAAATAAGTATTCTGACAGCGGAGAGACGTATTTTGTCAGCAGAGATAAGTTTTCCGGCAGCGGAGATAAGATGTCTGTCAGCGGAGAAAAGTTTCCCGCCAGCGGATATAAATTTTCCGCCAACGGAGAGATGTATTTTGTCAGCAGAGATAAGATGTCCGGCAGCGGATATAAATTTCCCACCACCGGAGGTAAATGTTCTACCAGCGGAGAGACGTATTTAGTCAGCAGAGATAAGTTTTCCGGTAGGGGATATAAGTTTCCCGCCACTGGAAATAACTTTCCGCCAGCGGAGAGACGTATTTCGTCAGCAGAGATAAGTTGTCCGGTAGGGGATATAAATTTCCCGCCACCGGAAATAAGTATTCTGACAGCGGAGAGACGTATTTTGTCAGCAGAGATAAGTTGTCCGGCGGGGCATATAAATTTCCCGCCGCCGGAGGTAAATTTTCTGCCAGCGGCGATACATTTTCTGCCAGCGGAGAAACGTAGTTCGTCAGCGGAGATAAATTATCTGCCAGCGGAGATAAGATGTCTGTCAGCCGAGAAAAGTTTTCCGCCAGCGGATATAAATTTTCCGCCACCGGATATAAATTTACCGCCGCCGGAGATAAGTTTTCCGCCAGCGGAGAGACGTATTTCGTCAGCAGAGATAAGTTGTCCGGCATGGGATATAAATTTCTCGCCGCCGGAGATAAGTTTTCTGCCAGCGGTGAAACGTAGTTAGTCAGCGGAGATAAGTTGTCCGGCAGGGGAGATAAATTCCCCACTCTGGTGAAAAGTTTTCCGGCAGCGGATATAAATTTCCCGCCACAGCAGATAAGTTTTCCGCCAGCGGAGAGGTGTATTTTGTCAGCAGAGATAAGATGTCTGGCAGGGGATATAAAATTCCCCCTCTGGAGATAAGTTTTCTGCCAGCGGAGAAACGTAATTCGTCAGCAGAGATAAATTATCTTCCGGCGGCGATAAGATGACTGTCAGCGGAGAAAAGTTTTCCGCCAGCGGATATAAATTTCCCGCCGCAGGAGGTAAATTTTTGCCAGCGGAGAGACGTATTTTGTCAGCAGAGATAAGTTGTCTGGCAGCGGAGATAAGATGTCTGTCAGCGGAGAAAAGTTTTCCACCACCGGATATAAGCTTTCCGCCAGCGGATATAAATTTCACGCCACCGGAGATAAGTTTTCCGCCAGCGGAGAGACTTATTTTGTCAGCAGAGATAAGTTTTCCGGCAGCGGAGATAAGATGTTTGTCAGCGGAGAAAAGTTTTCCGCCAGCGGATATAAATTTCCCGCAAGTGGAGAGATGTATTTTGTCAGCAGAGATAAGATGTCCGGCAGAGGATATAAATTCCTCGCCACCGGAAGTAAACGTTCTGCCAGCGGAGATAAGTTTTCTGCCAGCGGAGAATCGTAGTTCGTCAGCGGAGATAAATTATCTGCCAGCGGAGATAAGATGTCTGTCAGCGGAGAAAAGATTTCGGGCAGCGGATATAAATTTCCCGCCACCGGAGATAAGTTTTCCGCCAGCGGAGAGACGTATTTTGTCAGCAGAGATAAGTCGTCCGGCAGCGGGGATAAGATGTCTGTCAGTGGAGAAAAGTTTTCCGCCAGCGGATATATATTTCCTGCCACCGCAGATAAGTTTTCCGCCAGCGGAGAGACTTATTTTGTCAGCAGAGATAAGTTGTCCGGCAGCGGAGATAAGATGTCTGTCAGCGGAGAAAAGTTTTCCGCCAGCGGATATAAATTTTCCGCCAACGGAGAGATGTATTTTGTCAGCAGAGATAAGATGTCCGGCAGCGGATATAAAATTCCCACCGCCGTAAGTAAATGTTCTGCCAGCGGAGATAAGCTTTCTGCCGGCGGAGAATCGTAGTTCGTCAGCGGAGATAAATTGTCTGCCAGCGGAGATAAGATGTCTGTCCGCGGAGATAAGTTTTCCGGCAGCGGATATAAATTTCCCGCCACCGGAGATAAGATTTCCGCCAGCGGAGAGACGTATTTTGTCAGCAGAGATAAGTTTTCCGGCAGCGGAGATAAGATGTCTGTCAGCGGAGAAAAGTTTTCCGGCAGCGGATATAAATTTCCCGCCAGCGGAGAGATGTATTTTGTCAGCAGAGATAAGATGTCCGGCAGGGGATATAAATTCCTCGCTGCCGGAAGTAAATGTTCTGGCAGCGGAGAAAAGTTTTCTGCCAGCGGAGAAACGTAGTTCGTTAGCGGAGATAAATTATCTATCAGCGGAGATAAGATGTCTGTCAGCGGAGAAAAGTTTTCCGAAAGCGGATATAAATTTTCCGCCAACGGAGAGATGTATTTTGTCAGCAGAGATAAGATGTCCGGCAGCGGGTATAAATTTCCCACCGCCGGAGGTAGATGTTCTACCAGCGGAGATAAGTTTTCCGCCAGCGGAGAGACGTATTTCGTCAGCAGAGCTAAGTTGTCCGGTAGGGGATATAAATTTCCCGCCACCGGAAATAACTTTTCCGCCAGCGGAGAGACGTATTTCGTCAGCAGAGATAAGTTGTCCGGTAGGGGATATAAATTTCCCGCCACCGGAGATAAGATTTCCGCCAGCGGAGAGACGTATTTTGTCAGCAGAGATAAGTTTTCCGGCAGCGGAGATAAGATGTTTGTCAGCGGAGAAAAGTTTTCCGCTAGTGGATATAAATTTTCCGCCAGCGGAGAGATGTATTTTGTCAGCAGAGATAAGAAGTTCCGGCAGGGGATATCAATTCCTCGCCGCCGAAATTAAATGTTCTGCCAGCGGAGATAAGTTTTGTGCCAGCGGAGAATCGTAGTTCGTCAGCGGAGATAAATTATCTGCCAGCGGAGATAAGATGTCTGTCAGCGGAGAAAAGTTTTCCGGCAGCGGATATAAATTTCCCGCCACCGGAGATAAGTTTTCCGCCAGCGGAGAGACGTATTTTGTCAGCAGAGATAAGTTGTCCGGCAGCGGAGATAAGATGTCTGTCAGCGGAGAAAAGTTTTCCGCCAGCGGATATATATTTCCCGCCACCGCAGATAAGTTTTCCGCCAGCGGAGAGACGTATTTTGTCAGCAGAGTTAAGATGTCCGGCAGGGGATATAAATTCCTCGCCGCCGGAAGTAAATGTTCTGCCAGCGGAGATAAGTTTTCTGCCAGCGGAGAATCGTAGTTCGTCAGCGGAAATAAATTATCTGCCAGCGGAGATAAGATGTCTGTCAGCGGAGAAAAGTTTTCCGGCAGCGGATATAAATTTCCCGCCACCGGAGATAAGTTTTCCGCCAGCGGTGAGACGTATTTTGTCAGCAGAGATAAGTTGTCCGGCAGCGGAGATAAGATGTCTGTCAGCGGAGAAAAGTTTTCCGCCAGCGGATATATATTTCCCGCCACCGCAGATAAGTTTTCCGCCAGCGGAGAGACGTATTTTGTCAGCAGAGTTAAGATGTCCGGCAGGGGATATAAATTCCTCGCCGCCGGAAGTAAATGTTCTGCCAGCGGAGATAAGTTTTCTGCCAGCGGAGAATCGTAGTTCGTCAGCGGAGATAAATTATCTGCCAGCGGAGATAAGATGTCTGTCAGCGGAGAAAAGTTTTCCGGCAGCGGATATAAATTTCCCGCCACCGGAGATAAGTTTTCCGCCAGCGGAGAGACGTATTTTGTCAGCAGAGATAAGTTGTCCGGCAGCGGAGATAAGATGTCTGTCAGCGGAGAAAAGTTTTCCGGCAGCGGATATAAATTTGCCGCCACCGGAGATAAGTTTTCCGCCAGCGGAGAGACGTATTTTGTCAGCAGAGATAAGTTGTCCGGTAGGGGATATAAATTTCCTGCCACCGGAAATAAGTTTTTTGCCAGCGGTGAGACGTATTTTGTCAGCAGAGATAAGTTGTCCGGCGGGGGATATAAGATGTTTGTCAGCGGGGAAAAGTTTTCCGCCAGCGGATATAAATTTTCCGCCAGCGGAGAGATGTATTTTGTCAGCAGAGATAAGTTTTCCGGCAGCGGAGATAAGATGTTTGTCAGCGGAGAAAAGTTTTTCGCCAGCAGATATAAATTTTCCGCCAGCGGAGAGATGTATTTTGTCAGCAGAGATAAGATGTCCGGCAGGGGATATAAATTCCTCGCCGCCGGAAATAAATGTTCTGGCAGCGGAGATAAGTTTTCTGCCAGCGGAGAAACGTAGATCGTCAGCAAAGATAAATTATCTATCAGCGGAGATAAGATGTCTGTCAGCGGAGAAAAGTTTTCCGCCAGCGGATATAAATTTTCCGCCAACGGAGAGATGTATTTTGTCAGCAGAGATAAGATGTCCGGCAGCGGATATAAATTTCCCACCACCGGAGGTAAATGTTCTACCAGCGGAGAGACGTATTTCGTCAGCAGAAATAAGTTTTCCGGTAGGGGATATAAGTTTCCCGCCACTGGAAATAACTTTTCTGCCAGCGGAGAGACGTATTTCGTCAGCAGAGATAAGTTGTCCGGTAGGGGATATAAATTTCCCGCCACCGAAAATAAGCTTTTTGCCAGCGGAGAGACGTATTTTGTCAGCAGAGATAAGTTGTCCGGCGGGGGAAGTAAATTTCCCGCCGCCGGAGGTAAATTTGCTGCCAGCGGAGATACATTTTCTGCCAGCGGAGAAACGTAGTTCGTCAGCGGAGAAACGTAGTTCGTCAGTGGGGATAAACTGTCCGCCAGCGGAGAGACGTATTTCGTCAGAAGAGATAAGTTGTCCGGTAGGGGATATAAATTCCTCGCCGCCGGAAGTAAATGTTCTGCCAGCGGAGATAAGCTTTCTGCCGGCGGAGGATCGTAGTTCGTCAGCGGAGATAAATTGTCTGCCAGCGGAGATAAGTTTTCCGCCAGCGGGGAGACGTTTTTCGTCAGCAGAGATAAGTTTTCCGGTAGGGGATATAAATTTCCCGCCACCGGAAATAACTTTTCCACCAGCGGAGAGACGTATTTCGTCAGCAGAGATAAGTTTTCCGGTAGGGGATATAAATTTCCCGCCACCGGAAATAAGTTTTTTGCCAGCGGAGAGACGTATTTTGTCAGCAGAGATAAGTTGTCCGGCGGGGGAGATAAATTTCCAACCACCGGAGCTAAATGTTCTGCCAGCGGAGATAAGTTTTCTGCCAGCGGAAAGACGTAGTTCGTCAGCGGAGATAAATTATATGCCGGCGGCGATAAGATGTCTGTCAGCGGAGAAAAGTTTTCCGCCAGCGGATATATATTTCCCGCCACCGCAGATAAGTTTTCCGCCAGCGGAGAGACGTATTTTGTCAGCAGAGATAAGATGTCCGGAAGGGGATATAAATTCCTCGCCGCCGGAAGTAAATGTTCTGGCAGCGGAGAAAAGTTTTCTGCCAGCGGAGAAACGTAGTTCGTCAGCGGAGATAAATTATCTATCAGCGGAGATAAGATGTCTGTCAGCGGAGAAAAGTTTTCCGCCAGCGGATATAAATTTTCCGCCAACGGAGAGATGAATATTGTCAGCAGAGATAAGATGTCCGGCAGCGGGTATAAATTTCCCACCGCCGGAGGTAGATGTTCTACCAGCGGAGAGACGTATTTCGTCAGCAGAGCTAAGTTGTCCGGTAGGGGATATAAATTTCCCGCCACCGGAAATAAGTTTTTTGCCAGCGAAGAGACGTATTTTGCCAGCAAAGATAAGTTGTCCGGCGGGGGCTATAAATTTCCCGCCGCCGGAGTTAAATTTTCCGCCAGCGGAGAGACGTATTTTGTCAGCAGAAATAAGTTTTCCGGCAGCGGAGATAAGATGTTTGTCAGCGGAGAAAAGTTTTCCGCTAGCGGATATAAATTTTCCGCCAGCGGAGAGATGTATTTTGTCAGCAGAGAGAAGAAGTTCCGGCAGGAGATATAAATTCTTCGCCGCCGGAAATAAATGTTCTGGCAGCGGAGATAAGTTTTCTGCCAGCGGAAAGACGTAGTTCGTCAGCGGAGATAAATTATATGCCGGCGGCGATAAGATGTCTGTCAGCGGAGAAAAGTTTTCCGCCAGCGGATATAAATTTTCCGCCAACGGAGAGATGTATTTTGTCAGCAGAGATAAGTTGTCCGGCGGGGGCTATAAATTTCCCGCCACCGCAGATAAGTTTTCCGCCAGCGGAGAGACGTATTTTGTCAGCAGAGATAAGATGTCCGGAAGGGGATATAAATTCCTCGCCGCCGGAAGTAAATGTTCTGCCAGCGGAGATAAGCTTTCTGCCGGCGGAGGATCGTAGTTCGTCAGCGGAGATAAATTGTCTGCCAGCGGAGATAAATTTTCCGCCAGCGGGGAGACGTTTTTCGTCAGCAGAGATAAGTTTTCCGGTAGGGGATATAAATTTCCCGCCACCGGAAATAACTTTTCCACCAGCGGAGAGACGTATTTCGTCAGCAGAGATAAGTTTTCCGGTAGGGGATATAAATTTCCCGCCACCGGAAATAAGTTTTTTGCCAGCGGAGAGACGTATTTTGTCAGCAGAGATAAGTTGTCCGGCGGGGGAGATAAATTTCCAACCACCGGAGCTAAATGTTCTGCCAGCGGAGATAAGTTTTCTGCCAGCGGAAAGACGTAGTTCGTCAGCGGAGATAAATTATATGCCGGCGGCGATAAGATGTCTGTCAGCGGAGAAAAGTTTTCCGCCAGCGGATATATATTTCCCGCCACCGCAGATAAGTTTTCCGCCAGCGGAGAGACGTATTTTGTCAGCAGAGATAAGATGTCCGGCAGGGGATATAAATTCCTCGCCGCCGGAAGTAAATGTTCTGCCAGCGGAGATAAGTTTTCTGCCAGCGGAGAATCGTAGTTCGTCAGCGGAGATAAATTATCTGCCAGCGGAGATAAGATGTCTGTCAGCGGAGAAAAGTTTTCCGCCAGCGGATATATATTTCCCGCCACCGCAGATAAGTTTTCCGCCAGCGGAGAGACGTATTTTGTCAGCAGAGATAAGATGTCCGGCAGGGGATATAAATTCCTCGCCGCCGGAAGTAAATGTTCTGCCAGCGAAGATAAGTTTTCTGCCAGCGGAGAAACGTAATTCGTCAGCGGAGATAAATTATCTGCCGGCGGCGATAAGATGTCTGTCATATAAATTTCCCGCCGCCGGAGATAAGTTTCCCGCCACCGGAGATAAGTTTTCCGCCAGCGGAGAGATGTATTTTGTCAGCAGAGATAAGTTGTCCGGGAGCGGAGATATGATGTCGGTCAGCGGAGATAAGTTTTCCGCCAGCGGAGAGATGTATTTTGTCAGCAGGGATAAGATGTCCGGCAGGGGATATTAATTCCTCGCCGCCGGAAGTAAATGTTCTGCCAGCGGAAATAAGCTTTCTGCCGGCGGAGAATCGTAGTTCGTCAGCGGGAATAAATTGTCTGCCAGCGGAGATAAGATGTCTGTCAGCGGAGAAAAGTTTTCCGGCAGCGGATATAAATTTCCCGCCACCGGAGATAAGTTTTCCGCCAGCGGAGAGACGTATTTTGTCAGCAGAGATAAGTTGTCCGGTAGGGGATATAAATTTCCTGCCACCGGAAATAAGTTTTTTGCCAGCGGAGAGACGTATTTTGTCAGCAGAGATAAGTTGTCCGGCGGGGGATATAAGATGTTAGTCAGCGGGGAAAAGTTTTCCGCCAGCGGATATAAATTTTCCGCCAGCGGAGAGATGTATTTCGTCAGCAGAGATAAGTTGTCCGGTAGGGGATATAAATTTCCTGCCACCGGAAATAAGTTTTTTGCCAGCGGAGAGACGTATTTTGTCAGCAGAGATAAGTTTTCCGGCAGCGGAGATAAGATGTTTGTCAGCGGAGAAAAGTTTTTCGCCAGCAGATATAAATTTTCCGCCAGCGGATAGATGTATTTTGTCAGCAGAGATAAGATGTCCGGCAGGAGATATAAATTCTTCGCCGCCGGAAATAAATGTTCTGGCAGCGGAGATAAGTTTTCTGCCAGCGGAAAGACGTAGTTCGTCAGCGGAGATAAATTATATGCCGGCGGCGATAAGATGTCTGTCAGCGGAGAAAAGTTTTCCGCCAGCGGATATAAATTTTCCGCCAACGGAGAGATGTATTTTGTCAGCAGAGATAAGTTGTCCGGCGGGGGCTATAAATTTCCCGCCACCGCAGATAAGTTTTCCGCCAGCGGAGAGACGTATTTTGTCAGCAGAGATAAGATGTCCGGAAGGGGATATAAATTCCTCGCCGCCGGAAGTAAATGTTCTGCCAGCGGAGATAAGCTTTCTGCCGGCGGAGGATCGTAGTTCGTCAGCGGAGATAAATTGTCTGCCAGCGGAGATAAATTTTCCGCCAGCGGGGAGACGTTTTTCGTCAGCAGAGATAAGTTTTCCGGTAGGGGATATAAATTTCCCGCCACCGGAAATAACTTTTCCACCAGCGGAGAGACGTATTTCGTCAGCAGAGATAAGTTTTCCGGTAGGGGATATAAATTTCCCGCCACCGGAAATAAGTTTTTTGCCAGCGGAGAGACGTATTTTGTCAGCAGAGATAAGTTGTCCGGCGGGGGAGATAAATTTCCAACCACCGGAGCTAAATGTTCTGCCAGCGGAGATAAGTTTTCTGCCAGCGGAAAGACGTAGTTCGTCAGCGGAGATAAATTATATGCCGGCGGCGATAAGATGTCTGTCAGCGGAGAAAAGTTTTCCGCCAGCGGATATATATTTCCCGCCACCGCAGATAAGTTTTCCGCCAGCGGAGAGACGTATTTTGTCAGCAGAGATAAGATGTCCGGCAGGGGATATAAATTCCTCGCCGCCGGAAGTAAATGTTCTGCCAGCGGAGATAAGTTTTCTGCCAGCGGAGAATCGTAGTTCGTCAGCGGAGATAAATTATCTGCCAGCGGAGATAAGATGTCTGTCAGCGGAGAAAAGTTTTCCGCCAGCGGATATATATTTCCCGCCACCGCAGATAAGTTTTCCGCCAGCGGAGAGACGTATTTTGTCAGCAGAGATAAGATGTCCGGCAGGCGATATAAATTCCTCGCCGCCGGAAGTAAATGTTCTGCCAGCGAAGATAAGTTTTCTGCCAGCGGAGAAACGTAATTCGTCAGCGGAGATAAATTATCTGCCGGCGGCGATAAGATGTCTGTCATATAAATTTCCCGCCGCCGGAGATAAGTTTCCCGCCACCGGAGATAAGTTTTCCGCCAGCGGAGAGATGTATTTTGTCAGCAGAGATAAGTTGTCCGGGAGCGGAGATATGATGTCGGTCAGCGGAGATAAGTTTTCCGCCAGCGGAGAGATGTATTTTGTCAGCAGGGATAAGATGTCCGGCAGGGGATATTAATTCCTCGCCGCCGGAAGTAAATGTTCTGCCAGCGGAAATAAGCTTTCTGCCGGCGGAGAATCGTAGTTCGTCAGCGGGAATAAATTGTCTGCCAGCGGAGATAAGATGTCTGTCAGCGGAGAAAAGTTTTCCGGCAGCGGATATAAATTTCCCGCCACCGGAGATAAGTTTTCCGCCAGCGGAGAGACGTATTTTGTCAGCAGAGATAAGTTGTCCGGTAGGGGATATAAATTTCCTGCCACCGGAAATAAGTTTTTTGCCAGCGGAGAGACGTATTTTGTCAGCAGAGATAAGTTGTCCGGCGGGGGATATAAGATGTTAGTCAGCGGGGAAAAGTTTTCCGCCAGCGGATATAAATTTTCCGCCAGCGGAGAGATGTATTTCGTCAGCAGAGATAAGTTGTCCGGTAGGGGATATAAATTTCCTGCCACCGGAAATAAGTTTTTTGCCAGCGGAGAGACGTATTTTGTCAGCAGAGATAAGTTTTCCGGCAGCGGAGATAAGATGTTTGTCAGCGGAGAAAAGTTTTTCGCCAGCAGATATAAATTTTCCGCCAGCGGATAGATGTATTTTGTCAGCAGAGATAAGATGTCCGGCAGGAGATATAAATTCTTCGCCGCCGGAAATAAATGTTCTGGCAGCGGAGATAAGTTTTCTGCCAGCGGAAAGACGTAGTTCGTCAGCGGAGATAAATTATATGCCGGCGGCGATAAGATGTCTGTCAGCGGAGAAAAGTTTTCCGCCAGCGGATATAAATTTTCCGCCAACGGAGAGATGTATTTTGTCAGCAGAGATAAGATGTCCGGCAGCGGATATAAATTTCCCACTGCCGGAGGTAAAAATGTTCTACCAGCGGAGAGACGTATTTCGTCAGCAGAAATAAGTTTTCCGGTAGGGGATATAAGTTTCCCGCCACTGGAAATAACTTTTCTGCCAGCGGAGAGACGTATTTCGTCAGCAGAGATAAGTTGTCCGGTAGGGGATATAAATTTCCCGCCATCGAAAATAAGCTTTTTGCCAGCGGAGAGACGTATTTTGTCAGAAGAGATAAGTTGTCCGGCAGGGGATATAAACTTCCCGCCGCCGGAGGTAAATGTTCTGCCAGCGGAGATACGTTTTCTGCCGGCGGAGATAAGTTGTCCGGCAGGGGATATCAATTTCCCCCTTTCGAGAAAAGTCTTCCGCCAGCGGATATAAATTTCCCACCACCGGAGATAAGTTTTCCGCCAGCGGAGAGACGTATTTCGTCAGCAGAGATAAGTTGTCCGGCAGGGGAGATAAGATGTCTGTCAGCGGTGAAAAGTTCTCCGCCAGCGGATATAAATTTTCCACCAGCGGACATATGTATTTTGTGTTGGACAGAATTTCGCTGCCGTTGCAAGGGAAGTTCTTGTACCGAAAAGTAAAAAGCGCAACCATTCATATGTAAGGTTTATTTGTGACTAATAAATGCTCTGCTCGCAGGCAGATAGAGACCGAACGAAAGGGAGAACAAAAAGGGAGATAAGAGAACGTCGCTTCGTTACGTCTCTCACTCATACATACGTCTACATACTCATATATCTGTCAATACATGCGTGCATTGCTAGAGATGGTCATTCTTCAACACCCTTCCTCAATGCGTGCATGCTTACAAATTCCATTTAACTCAATTTAAACTTAACAATTTTGTAAATTCGACATGCTTTCTCTTAGGGAGATTCTTGGTCAAGATATCTGCAATCATATCTGTTGTACTAGCATACTTTAACTTAACTTGACCTTCTTCTACAATCTGTCGTACAAAGTGATATCTAATATCAATATGATTGGTCCTTGAGTGATGCACTGGGTTCCTAGCCAGCTCTTGTGCGCTCAGATTATCGCCATATAAGGTAGTTGAGGTAGCTTCATCTCCACAGCCAATTTCAATGATTAAGCGACGTAAGAATATGGACTCCTTACACGCAGCCGACAGTGCCATGTATTCTGCCTCCGTGCTGCTAAGTGCCACGCTGCGCTGTTTCTCAGATCGCCAAGAAATTCGGCCACCTGCCAAAAAATAAAAAAAAATAAAAAAAATTTTCCGCCAGCGGATATATATTTCCCGCCACCGCAGATAAGTTTTCCGCCAGGGGAGAGACGTATTTTGTCAGCAGAGGTAAGATGTCCGGCAGGGGATAAAAATTCCTCGCCACCGGAAGTAAATGTTCTGCCAGCGGAGATAAGTTTTCTGCCAGCGGAGAATCGTAGTTCGTCAGCGGAGATAAATTATCTGCCAGCGGAGATAAGATGTCTGTCAGCGGAGAAAAGTTTTCCGGCAGCGGATATAAATTTCCCGCCACCGGAGATAAGTTTTCCGCCAGCGGAGAGACGTATTTTGTCAGCAGAGATAAGTTGTCCGGCAGCGGAGATAAGATGTCTGTCAGCGGAGAAAAGTTTTCCGCCAGCGGATATATATTTCCCGCCACCGCAGATAAGTTTTCCGCCAGCGGAGAGACGTATTTTGTCAGCAGAGATAAGATGTCCGGCAGGGGATATAAATTCCTCGCCGCCGGAAGTAAATGTTCTGCCAGCGGAGATAAGTTTTCTGCCAGCGGAGAAACGTAGTTCGTCAGCGGAGATAAATTATCTGCCGGCGGCGATAAGATGTCTGTCATATAAATTTCCCGCCGCCGGAGATAAGTTTCCCGCCACCGGAGATAAGTTTTCCGCCAGTGGAGAGATGTATTTTGTCAGCAGAGATAAGTTGTCCGGCAGCGGAGATAAGATGTTTGTCAGCGGAGAAAAGGTTTCTGCCAGCAGATATAAATTTTCCGCCAGCGTAGAGATGTATTTTGTCAGCAGAGATAAGATGTCCGGCAGGGGATATAAATTCCTCGCCACCGGAAGTAAATGTTCTGCCAGCGGAGATAAGTTTTCTGCCAGCGGAGAATCGTAGTTCGTCAGCGGAGATAAATTATCTGCCAGCGGAGATAAGATGTCTGTCAGCGGAGAAAAGTTTTCCGGCAGCGGATATAAATTTCCCGCCACCGGAGATAAGTTTTCCGCCAGCGGAGAGACGTATTTTGTCAGCAGAGATAAGTTGTCCGGCAGCGGAGATAAGATGTCTGTCAGCGGAGAAAAGTTTTCCGCCAGCGGATATATATTTCCCGCCACCGCAGATAAGTTTTCCGCCAGCGGAGAGACGTATTTTGTCAGCAGAGATAAGATGTCCGGCAGGGGATATAAATTCCTCGCCGCCGGAAGTAAATGTTCTGCCAGCGGAGATAAGTTTTCTGCCAGCGGAGAAACGTAGTTCGTCAGCGGAGATAAATTATCTGCCGGCGGCGATAAGATGTCTGTCATATAAATTTCCCGCCGCCGGAGATAAGTTTCCCGCCACCGGAGATAAGTTTTCCGCCAGTGGAGAGATGTATTTTGTCAGCAGAGATAAGTTGTCCGGCAGCGGAGATAAGATGTTTGTCAGCGGAGAAAAGGTTTCTGCCAGCAGATATAAATTTTCCGCCAGCGGAAAAATGTGTTTTGTCAGCAGAGATAAGATGTCCGGCAGGGGATATAAATTCCTCGCCGCCGGAAAGAAATGTTCTGGCAGCGGAGATAAGTTTTCTGCCAGCGGAGAAACGTAGATCGTCAGCAAAGATAAATTATCTATCAGCGGAGATAAGATGTCTGTCAGCGGAGAAAAGTTTTCCGCCAGCGGATATAAATTTTCCGCCAACGGAGAGATGTATTTTGTCAGCAGAGATAAGATGTCCGGCAGCGGATATAAATTTCCCACTGCCGGAGGTAAATGTTCTACCAGCGGAGAGACGTATTTCGTCAGCAGAAATAAGTTTTCCGGTAGGGGATATAAGTTTCCCGCCACTGGAAATAACTTTTCTGCCAGCGGAGAGACGTATTTCGTCAGCAGAGATAAGTTGTCCGGTAGGGGATATAAATTTCCCGCCACCGAAAATAAGCTTTTTGCCAGCGGAGAGACGTATTTTGTCAGCAGAGATAAGTTGTCCGGCGGGTGAAGTAAATTTCCCGCCGCCGGAGGTAAATTTGCTGCCAGCGGAGATACATTTTCTGCCAGCGGAGAAACGTAGTTCGTCAGCGGAGAAACGTAGTTCGTCAGTGGGGATAAACTGTCCGCCAGCGGAGAGACGTATTTCGTCAGAAGAGATAAGTTGTCCGGTAGGGGATACAAATTCCTCGCCGCCGGAAGTAAATGTTCTGCCAGCGGAGATAAGCTTTCTGCCGGCGGAGGATCGTAGTTCGTCAGCGGAGATAAATTGTCTGCCAGCGGAGATAAGTTTTCCGCCAGCGGAGAGACATTTTTCGTCAGCAGAGATAAGTTTTCCGGTAGGGGATATAAATTTCCCGCCACCGGAAATAACTTTTCCACCAGCGGAGAGACGTATTTCGTCAGCAGAGATAAGTTTTCCGGTAGGGGATATAAATTTCCCGCCACCGGAAATAAGTTTTTTGCCAGCGGAGAGACGTATTTTGTCAGCAGAGATAAGTTGTCCGGCGGGGGATATTAATTTCCAACCACCGGAGGTAAATGTTCTGCCAGCGGAGATAAGTTTTCTGCCAGCGGAAAGACGTAGTTCGTCAGCGGAGATAAATTATATGCCGGCGGCGATAAGATGTCTGTCAGTGGAGAAAAGTTTTCCGCCAGCGGATATATATTTCCCGCCACCGCAGATAAGTTTTCCGCCAGCGGAGAGACGTATTTTGTCAGCAGAGATAAGATGTCCGGAAGGGGATATAAATTCTTCGCCGCCGGAAGTAAATGTTCTGCCAGCGGAGATAAGTTTTCTGCCAGCGGAGAAACGTAGTTCGTCAGCGGAGATATATTATATGCCGGAGGCGATAAGATGTCTGTCAGCGGAGAAAAGTTTTCCGCCAGCGGATATATATTTCCCGCCACCGCAGATAAGTTTTCCGCCAGCGGAGAGACGTATTTTGTCAGCAGAGATAAGATGTCCGGCAGGGGATATGAATTCCTCGCCGCCGGAAGTAAATGTTCTGCCAGCGGAGACAAGTTTTCTGCCAGCGGAGAAACGTTGTTCGTCAGCGGAGATAAATTATCTGCCGGCGGCGATAAGATGTCTGTCAGCGGATATAAATTTCCCACCCCGGAAATACGCTTTCCGCCAGCGGAGAGACGTATTTCGTCAGCAGAAATAAGTTGTCCGGCATGGGATATAAATTTCCCGCCGCCGGAGATATGTTTTTTGTCAGCGGAGAAACGTAGTTAGTCAGCGGAGATAAGTTGTCCGGCGGGTAATATAAATTCCCCACTCTGGAGAAAAGTTTTTCGCCAGCGGATATAAATTTCCCGCCACCGCAGATAAGTTTTCCGCCAGCGGAGAAGTGTATTTTGTCAGCAGAGATAAGATGTCCGGCAGGGGAAATAAAATTCCCCCTCTGGAGATTCATTTTCTGCCAGCGGAGAATCGTAGTTCGCCAGCGGAGATAAATTATCTGCCGGCGGCGATAAGATGTCTGTCAGCGGAGAAAAGTTTTCCGCCAGCGGATATAAATTTCCCGCCCCGGAGATAAGCTTTCCGCCAGCGGAGAGACGTATTTCGACAGCAGAGATAAGTTGTCCGGCATGGGATATAAATTTCCCGCCGCCGGAGATAAGTTTTCTGTCAGCGGAGAAACGTAGTTAGTCAGCGGAGATAAGTTGTCCGGCGGGGAATATAAATTCCCCACTCTGGAGAAAAGTTTTCCGCCAGCGGATATAAATTTCCCGCCACCGCAGATAAGTTTTCCGCCAGCGGAGAGGTGTATTTTGTCAGCAGAGATAAGATGTCCGGCAGGGGATATAAAATTCCCCCTCTGGAGATTCTTTTTCTGCCAGCGGAGAATCGTAGTTCGTCAGCGGAGATAAATTATCTGCCGGCGGCGATAAGATGTCTGTCAGCGGAGAAAAGTTTTCCGCCAGCGGATATAAATTTTCCGCCAACGGAGAGATGTATTTTGTCAGCAGAGATAAGTTGTCCGTTAGGGGATATAAGTTTCCCGCCACTAGAAATAACTTTTCCGCCTGCGGAGAGACGTATTTCGTCAGCAGAGATAAGTTGTCCGGCATGGGATATAAATTTCCCGCCGCCGGAGTTAAGTTTTCTGCCAGCGGAGAATCGTAGTTTGTCAGCGGAGAAACGAAGCTCGTCAGCGGAGAAACGTAGTTTCGTAGCGAAAATAAATTGTCCGCCAGCGGAGATAAGTTGTCCGCCAGCGGATATATGCTTCCCGCCACCGAAAATAAGTATTCCGCCAGCGCAGAGACGTATTTCGTCAGCAGAGATAAGTTGTCCGGCAGGGGATATAAAATTCCCCCTCTGGAGATTCATTTTCTGCCAGCGGAGAATCGTAGTTCGTCAGCGGAGATAAATTATCTGCCGGCGGCGATAAGATGTCTGTCAGCGGAGAAAAGTTTTCCGCCAGCGGATATAAATTTCCCGCCCCGGAGATAAGCTTTCCGCCAGCGGAGAAACGTATTTTGTCAGCAGAGATAAGTTGTCCGGCGGGGGATATAAATTTCCCGCCGCCGGAGGTACATTTTCCGCCAGCGGAGAGACGTATTTTGTCAGCAGAGATAAGTTTTCCGGCAGCGGAGATAAGATGTTTGTCAGCGGAGAAAAGTTTTCCGCCAGCGGATATAAATTTTCCGCCAGCGGAGAGATGTATTTTGTCAGCAGAGATAAGATGTCCGGCAGGAGATATAAATTCCTCGCCGCCGGAAGTAAATGTTCTAGCAGCGGAGATAAGTTTTCTGCCAGCGGAGAAACGTAGATCGTCAGCGGAGATAAATTATCTATCAGCGGAGATAAGATGTCTGTAAGCGGAGAAAAGTTTTCCGCCAGCGGATATAAATTTTCCGCCAACGGAGAGATGTATTTTGTCAGCAGAGATAAGTTGTCCGTTAGGGGATATAAGTTTCCCGCCACTAGAAATAACTTTTCCGCCAGCGGGGAGACGTATTTCGTCAGCAGAGATAAGTTTTTCGGTAGGGGATATAAATTTCCCACCGCCGGAGGTAAATGTTCTGTTGAAGAATGACCATCTCTAGCAAAGCACGCATGTATTGACAGACATATGAGTATGTAGACGTATGTATGAGTGAGAGACGTAACGAAGCGACGTTCTCTTATCTCCCTTTTTGTTCTCCCTTTCGTTCGGTCTCTATCTGCCTGCGAGCAGAGCATTTATTAGTCACAAATAAACCTTACATATGAATGGTTGCGTTTTTACTTTTCGGTACAAGAACTTCCCTTGCAACGGCAGCGAAATTCTGTCCAACAGGTTATGGGCCCAGGATCGGATTTTGTAAATTAAAAGTAAAGTGATTGTTTTAGTTACGAACTATTAACATCGGTGTGACTCAGAGACTAAACGATAATCAGCAATGAGCGGGATGTATCAAATAGACAAATTAGAGGAGGGAAATTATGACTCCTGGTGTATTCAAATGCGGTCTGTGTTGGTGCACGCTGAATTGTGGAGTGTGGCATCTGGTGACCTGCTACCAACGAATGTTCCCGAAGGTGTGAATTGGCAGGCCAAGGATGAAAAGGCGCTGGCCATGATCACATTGAGTGTGAAAACTTCACAGTTGGGATACATTAAAAATTGCAGTAAGTCGTCCGAAGCATGGAACAAATTAAAGAGTGTTCATCAACCAAGTGGACCTGTACGAAAGGTTCAACTGTACAAGAAATTGCTAAGCAAGCGCATGGACCAAAGGCAAAGCATTTCAAGCTACATTAATGAGATCGTGGATATTCTTGATGGCCTTGGGTCAGTAGGAATCGAGCTAAATGATGAACTGCGCTCAATTGTTTTGTTGTCAAGCCTTCCAGAACAATTCGAAAATTTCGTTGTCGCCATAGAGACGCGCGACAGTCTGCCGACTTTCGATGTTCTATGCGTAAAACTGAAGGAAGAAGGCGAACGAAAGGGAAACACAGAAGATCAAAAGGAATACGCAAAGGCATATACCGCAGTACATTAGCCGGCCGCGCACAGAGCGCTAAAGAAGAGAAACAATACAATGATATGTTTCAAGTGTGGTGAGCGCGGGCATATGAAGGCTCAGTGTAAGAAGGAGAGCGCAAATGTGGAAAGGGCAGCAAGAGTGGAGAACAAGCAGTGCAGTCTATTAAATGCGTTGGACGCAGATAATTTGAAAAAGAGTATGTGGTGTTTGGATAGTGGTGCCACAAGCCACATGTGTTGTGAGAAACAGTTATTCACAAAGAAATATTCGAGAAACACACAGAAATGATTGGTCTGTCTGACTCCGGTTTCCTAAAAGCTGAAGGAAAAGGGGAAGTAGAGCTGAAGACAGAGATATGCACGCTGCTGTTAAAGAATGTTCTCTATGTGCCCGAAATGAATGGAAATTATTTCTCGGTGAGCAGCGCTGTACAGAATAAATGTTTCGTCACTTTTGGACAAGAATATGCACGAGTTATCCAAAATGGCGAATGCATTGTAAAGGCGAACAGAGTTGGAAACTTGTATATGTTTCGAGGAAAACAAAACAACTGTTTTGCGGCGGTTAAGGCTGATGGTGCCCTGTGGCATAAACGGTATGGCCACTTGAACATCAGTAGTATGAAAGATTTGATCAGCAAAGGAATGGTGCGCGGCATTGAAAATATGGTTTTCCCGGCGAATATGAATTGCAAAACATGTATGGTCAGCAAGATTCATGCGCAACCATTTCCTGTTGCAACCACCAGTAGAGCTCAAGATATATTGGAACTAGTTCATGCAGATGTGTGCGGGCCCTTTGGCACACAGTCGCTTGCTGGATCAAAGTATTTTCTAACCTTCATCGATGACAAATCAAGGCGTATATTTGTGTATTTCCTGCGGACAAAGGATGAAGTCTTCCAGAAGTTCGTCGAGTTCAAAACCCTGGTTGAACGGCAAACGGGAAAAAGTCTCAAATGTATCCGGAGCGACAATGGCGGTGAATTTGTCAACAAATCGTTTGATGAATTTCTGAAAACTAATGGGATTGAGAGGCAGCTGACAGTGGCGTACACTCCACAGCAAAACGGCGTTGCTGAGAGGGCAAACCGCACTCTGGTGGAAATGTCAAGATGTATGCTGGTCCAGTCAGGATTAGGCGAATCCTTGTGGGCTGAGGCAGTCAACGCAGCTGTGTATGTACGGAATCGATCACCGACCAAGGCGCTGACCAGTATGACGCCTATGGAAGCGTGGACTGGTAAGAAACCTTTTGTTGGTCATCTAAAGGTTTTTGGCTCCGTTACAGTAGCTTTGGACAAGGGTCCAAGGAAGAGTAAACTTCAACCAAAAGGCAAAGAATATCGCATGATTGGATACTCAGTGGCGGCTAAGGGCTTTCGACTGTATGACCCTGTGTCTCATCAGGTGATTGAAAGGCGAGATGTTCTCTTTGACGAGATCCAAGACGACAAGGATACAGTCACATTCGAACTTCCGAAGGCAGAAGTTAGCATGCAGTCAGGCGGCGATACTGATGACATTGACAGCAGCGGTGGAGACAGCAGCCATGGTGCAAGCGTTGACGGGGAGAATCCCAGTAGCAGCGGTACTGATGGGTACGAGAGCGCAACAGAAAAGGTTGAGTCAGATGAGCCAGCTCCTCGCGTTGGACCTGGCAGACCAAGGCTGATTCGGACCGGCAAACCTGGCCGTCCGAGAAAGGAGTACAACATTCTTGGTGCTCTGGTTGCCAGCGACGTAAAGATTCCAGTATCCTACGAGGAGGCGTTCATCAGTATTCATGCATCACATTGATCCGAAGCGATGCAACGCGAATATGAGGCATTAATGGCAAACGAGACATGGCAGTTGGCAGACTTACCGGCAGGACAACGAGCAGTTGGATGCAAATGGGTATATAGCCTGAAACGCGACAAAGATGGTCAAATCGAACGTTTCAAGGCGCGACTGGTGGCAGAAGGTTGCTCCCAGCAGTACGGCATAAACTATGCGGAAACATTTTCTCCAGTCTGCAGACTGGAGAGCGTGCGATTTATTCTTGCGCTAGCAGCAGAATTGAAATTATATGTCAACCAAATGGATGTATGTACGGCATACCTCAACAGTGACCTGAGCGATACGGTGTACATGAAGCAACCACAAGGGTACATTGATCGAGCTTATCCAGCGAAGGCTATGCTGCTTAAAAATGCAATATATGGATTGAAGCAGTAAGGAAGGGAATGGAATTCGAAGCTGAATGGGGTCCTGACTAATCTGGGTTTTGTTTCCTGTGACAACGAGCCGTGTCTCTACCAGCAGAGAGGGAAAGGTAACTTATCGTTAATCTTGGTATATGTTGACGATTTACTTATAGCATGCCAGTCCAAAGAGGACATGCTCGGTATCAAATCGGCTATTTCAAATGCGTTCGAATGTATCGACAAAGGTGTTCCAGAGCTGTTTTTAAGCATGGAGGTGCACCGTGAAGGTGAGCTTGGGCCTATCACCATAGGCCACTCGCAATACATCAAGGAACTATTGCAAGCTCACGACATGGACAAATGTAGACCAGTGGCTACTCCGTTGGATGCGGGGTTCCAGGTGGATTGTACTAATGAGCAGTGTCAAAAGGTTGATCCTGTCATGTATCAATCCATGATTGGTGAGCTGATGTGGCTGGCACTCACAACCAGACCGGACATTTTGCATTCAGTTGCAAAGTTGGCCCAGAGGAACAAAGATCCGCACGCAGAGCATCTGGCTGGTGTGAAGCACGTTCTGAGGTACTTGGCAGCGACGATGAACTTCAAACTACACTACAAAGGGTGTCACCAGCCACTTACTGGATATGTGGATGCGGATTGGGGCGGCGATCGAACTAACCGAAAGTCGTATACGGGCTATGTTTATTTTTTGGCAGGTGGCCGAATTTCTTGGCGATCTGAGAAACAACGCAGCGTGGCACTTAGCAGCACGGAGGCAGAATACATGGCACTGTCGGCTGCGTGTAAGGAGTCCATATTCTTACGTCGCTTAATCATTGAAATTGGCTGTGGAGATGAAGATACCTCAACTACCTTATATGGCGATAATCTGAGCGCACAAGAGCTGGCTAGGAACCCAGTGCATCACTCAAGGACCAATCATATTGATATTAGATATCACTTTGTACGACAGATTGTAGAAGAAGGTCAAGTTAAGTTAAAGTATGCTAGTACAACAGATATGATTGCAGATATCTTGACCAAGAATCTCCCTAAGAGAAAGCATGTCGAATTTACAAAATTGTTAAGTTTAAATTGAGTTAAATGGAATTTGTAAGCATGCACGCATTGAGGAAGGGTGTTGAAGAATGACCATCTCTAGCAATGCACGCATGTATTGACAGACATATGAGTATGTAGACGTATGTATGAGTGAGAGACGTAACGAAGCGACGTTCTCTTATCTCCCTTTTTGTTCTCCCTTTCGTTCGGTCTCTATCTGCCTGCGAGCAGAGCATTTATTAGTCACAAATAAACCTTACATATGAATGGTTGCGTTTTTACTTTTCGGTACAAGAACTTCCCTTGCAACGGCAGCGAAATTCTGTCCAACACAAAATACATATGTCCGCTGGTGGAAAATTTATATCCGCTGGCGGAGAACTTTTCTCGAAAGGGGGAAATTGATATCCCCTGCCGGACAACTTATCTCCGCCGGCAGAAAACGTATCTCCGCTGGCAGAACATTTACCTCCAGCGGCGGGAAGTTTATATCCCCTGCCGGACATCTTATCTCTGCTGACAAAATACATCTCTCCGCTGGTGGAAAATTTATATCCGCTGGCGGAAAACTTTTCTCCGCTGACAGACATCTTATCTCCGCTGGCAGATTATTTATCTTTGCTGACAAAATACATCTCTCCGCTGGCGGAAAACTTATCTCCGGTGGCGGGAAATTGATATCCGCTGGCGGAAAACTTTTCTCCAGAGGGTGAAATTTATATCTCCCGCCGGACAACTTATCTCTTCTGACGAAATACGCCCCTCCGCTGGCGGAAAACTTATCTCCGGTGACGGGAAATTTATATCCGCTGGCAGAAAACTTATCGCCAGAGGGGGAAATTTATATCTCCCGCCGGACAACTTATCTCTGCTGACAAAATACGTCTCTCCGCTGGCGGAAAACTTATCTCCGGTGGCGGGATATCTATATCCTCCGCCGGACATTTTATCTCTGCTGACAAAATAAGTCTCTCCGCTGTCGGTAAGCTTATCTCCGGCGGCGGGAAATTTATATCCGCTGGCGGAAAACTTTTCTCCGCTGACAGACATCTTATCTCCGCTGGCAGATAATTTATCTCCGCTGACGAACTACGTTTCTCCGCAGGCAGAAAACTTATCTCCGCTGGCAGAACATTTACTTCCGTCGGCGGGGAATTTGTATCCCCTACCGGACATCTTATCTCTGCTGACAAAATAAGACTCTCCGCTGTCGGAAAACTTATATCCCCTGTTAAATGGAATTGGTAAGCATGCACGCATTGAGGAAGGGTGTTGAAGAATGACCATCTCTAGCAATGCACGCATGTATTGACAGACATATGAGTATGTAGACGTATGTATGAGTGAGAGACGTAACGAAGCGACGTTCTCTTATCTCCCTTTTTGTTCTCCCTTTCGTTCGGTCTCTATCTGCCTGCGAGCAGAGCATTTATTAGTCACAAATAAACCTTACATATGAATGGTTGCGTTTTTACTTTTCGGTACAAGAACTTCCCTTGCAACGGCAGCGAAATTCTGTCCAACACAAAATACATATGTCCGCTGGTGGAAAATTTATATCCGCTGGCGGAGAACTTTTCACCGCTGACAGACATCTTATCTCCCCTGCCGGACAACTTATCTCTGCTGACGAAATACGTCTCTCCGCTGGCGGAAAACTTATCTCCGGTGGTGGGAAATTTATATCCGCTGGCGGAAGACTTTTCTCGAAAGGGGGAAATTGATATCCCCTGCCGGACAACTTATCTCCGCCGGCAGAAAACGTATCTCCGCTGGCAGAAAATTTACCTCCGGCGGCGGGAAGTTTATATCCCCTGCCGGACATCTTATCTCTGCTGACAAAATACATCTCTCCGCTGGTGGAAAATTTATATCCGCTGGCGGAAAACTTTTCTCCGCTGACAGACATCTTATCTGCGCTGGCAGATTATTTATCTTTGCTGACAAAATACATCTCTCCGCTGGCGGAAAACTTATGTCCGGTGGCGGGAAATTGATATCCGCTGGCGGAAAACTTTTCTCCAGAGGGTGAAATTTATATCTCCCGCCGGACAACTTATCTCTGCTGACAAAATACGTCTCTCCGCGGGCGGAAAACTTATCTCCGGTGGCGGAAAACTTTTCTCCAGAAGGGGAAATTTATATCTCCCGCCGGAAAACTTATCTCTGCTGATAAAATACGTCTCTCCGCTGGCGGAAAACTTATTTCCGGAGGCGGGATATCTATATCACCCGCCGGACATCTTATCTCTGCTGACAAAATAAGTCTCTTCGCTGTCGGTAAACTTATCTCCGGTGGCGGGAAATTTATATCCGCTGGCGGAAAACTTTTCTCCGCTGACAGACATCTTATCTCCGCTGGCAGATAATTTATCTCCGCTGACGAACTACGTTTCTCCGCAGGCAGAAAACTGATCTCCGCTGGCAGAACATTTACTTCCGTCGGCGGGGAATTTGTATCCCCTACCGGACATCTTATCTCTGCTGACAAAATAAGTCTCTCCGCTGTCGGAAAACTTATCTCCGGCGGCGGGAAATTTATATCCGCTGGCGGAAAACTTTTCTCCGCTGACAGACATCTTATCTCCGCTGGCAGATAATTTTTCTCCGCTGACGAACTACGTTTCTCCGCAGGCAGAAAACTTATCTCCGCTGGCAGAACATTTACTTCCGTCGGCGGGGAATTTGTATCCCCTGCCGGACATCTTATCTCTACTGACAAAATACATCTCTCCGCAGGCGGAAAACTTATCTGCGGTGGCGGGAAATTTATATCCGCTGGCGGAAAACTTTTCTCCGCTGAGAGACATCATATCTCCGCTGCCGGACAACTTATCTCTGCTGACAAAATACATCTCTCCGCTGTCGGAAAAACGTATCTCCGGTGGTGGGAAATTTATATCCGTAGGCGGAAAACTTTTCTCCGCTGACAGACATCTTATCTCCGCTGGCAGATAATTTATCTCCGCTGACGAACTACGTTTCTCCGCAGGCAGAAAACTTATCTCCGCTGGCAGAATATTTACTTCCGGCGGCGGGGAATTTATATCCCCTGCCGGAGAACGTATCTCTGCTGACAAAATACATCTCTAGGCTGGCGGAAAACTTATCTGCAGTGGCGGGAAATTTATATCCGCTGGCGGAAAACTTTTCTCCGCTGACATACATCTTATCTACGCTACCGGACAACTTATCTCTGCTGACAAAATACGTCTCTCCGCTGTCGGAAAACTTATCTCCGGTGGCGGGAAATTTATATCCGCTGGCGGAAAACTTTTCTCCAGAGGGGGAAATTTATATCCCCTGCCGGACAACTTATCTCCCCTGACGAACTATGTTTCTCCGCCGGCAGAAACGTATCTCCGCTGGCAGAAAATTTACTTCCGGCGGCGAGGAATTTATATCCCCTGCCGGACATCTTATCTCTGTTGACAAAATACATCTCTCCGCTGGCGGAAAACTTTTCTCCGCTGACAGACATCTTATATCTCCTGCCGGACAACTTATCTCCGCTGAAGAGCTACGTTTCTCCGCCGGCAGAAAACATAACTCTGCTGGCAGAACATTTACCTCCGGCGGCGGGGAATTTATATCCCCTGCCAGACATCTTATCTCTGCTGACAAAATACATCTCTCCGCAGGCGGAAAACTTATCTGCGGTGGCCGGAAAATTATATTTGCTGGCGGAAAACTTTTCTCCGCTGAGACACATCATATCTCCGCTCCCGGACAAATTATCTCTGCTGACAAAATACAACTCTCCGCTGGCGGAAAACTTATCTGTGGTGGTGGGAAATTTATATCCGCTGGCGGAAAACTTTTCTCCGCTGATAGACATATTATCTACGCTGCCGGACAACTTATCTCTTCTGACGAAATACGCCCCTCCGCTGGCGGAAAACTTATCTCCGGTGACGGGAAATTTATATCCGCTGGCAGAAAACTTATCGCCAGAGGGGGAAATTTATATCTCCCGCCGGGCAACTTATCTCTGCTGAAAAAATACGTCTCTCCGCTGGCGGAAAACTTATCTTCGGTGGCGCGAAATTTATATCCGCTGGCGGAAAACTTTTCTCCGCTGACAGATAGTTTATCTTTGCTGACAAAATACGTCTCTCCGCTGGCGGAAAACTTATCTCCGGTGGCGGAAAATTGATATTCGCTGGCGGAAAACTTTTCTCCAGAGGGGGAAATTTATATCTCCCGCCGGACAACTTATCTCTGCTGACGAAATACGTCTCTCCGCTGGCGGAAAACTTATATCCGGTGGCGGGATATCTATATCAACCGCCGGACATCTTATCTCTGCTGACAAAATAAGTATCTCCGCTGGCGGAAAACTTATTTCCGGTGGCGGGATATCTATATCACCCGCCGGACATCTTATCTCTGCTGACAAAATAAGTCTCTCCGCTGGCGGAAAACTTATCTCCGGTGGCGGGAAATTTATATCCGCTGGCGGAAAACTTTTCTCCAGAGGGTGAAATTTATATCTCCCGCCGGACAACTTATCTCTGCTGACAAAATACGTCTCTCCGCTGGCGGAAAACTTATCTGCGGTGGCGGGAAATTTATATCCGCTGGCGGAAAACTTTTCTCCGCTGACAGACATCTTATCTCCGCTGGCAGATAATTTATCTCCGCTGACGAACTACGTTTCTCCGCTGGCAGAAAACTTATTTCCGCTGGCAGAACATTTACTTCCGGCGGCGAGGAATTTATATCCCCTGCCGGACATCTTATCTCTGCTGACAAAATACATCTCTCCGCTGGCGGAAAACTTATCTGCGGTGGCGGGAAATTTATATCCGCTGGCGGAAAAGTTTTCTCCGCTGACAGACATCTTATCTCCGCTGGCAGATAATTTATCTCCGCTGACGAACTACGTTTCTCCGCTGACAGACATCTTATCTCCGCTGGCAGAACATTTACTTTCGGCGGCGAGGAATTTATATCCCCTGCCGGACAGCTTATCTCTTCTGACGAAATACGTCTCTCCGCTGGCGGAAAACTTATTTCCGGTGGCGGGATATCTATATCAACCGCCGGACATCTTATCTCTGCTGACAAAATAAGTCTCTCCGCTGGCGGAAAACTTATCTCCGGTGGCGGGAAATTTACATCCGCTGTCGGAAAACTTTTCTGCGCTGACAGACATCTTATCTCCGCTGGCAGATTAATTATCTTTGCTGACAAAATACGTCTCTCCGCTGGCGGAAAACTTATCTCCGGTGGCGGGAAATTGATATCCGCTGGCGGAAAACTTTTCTCCAGAGGGTGAAATATACATATCTCCCGCCGGACAACTTATCTCTGCTGACAAAATACGTCTCTCCGCTGGCGGAAAACTTATTTCCGGTGGCGGGATATCTATATCAAGCGCCGGACATCTTATCTCTGCTGACAAAATAATTCTCTCCGCTGGCGGAAAACTTATCTCCGGTGGCGGGAAATTTACATCCGCTGTCGGAAAACTTTTCTGCGCTGACAGACATCTTATCTCCGCTGGCAGATTAATTATCTTTGCTGACAAAATACGTCTCTCCGCTGGCGGAAAACTTATCTCCGGTGGCGGGAAATTGATATCCACTGGCGGAAAACTTTTCTCCAGAGGGTGAAATTTATATCTCCCGCCGGACAACTTATCTCTGCTGACAAAATACGTCTCTCCGCTGGCGGAAAACTTATCTCCGGTGGCGGGAAATTTATATCCGCTGGCGGAAAAGTTTTCTTCGCTGACAGACATCTTATCTCCGCTGGCAGATAATTTATCTCCGCTGACGAGCTACGTTTCTCCGCTGACAGACATCTTATCTCCGCTGGCAGAACATTTACTTTCGGCGGCGAGGAATTTATATCCCCTGCCGGACAGCTTATCTCTTCTGACGAAATACGTCTCTCCTCTGGCGGAAAAATTATTTCCGGTTTCGGGATATCTATATACCCCGCCGGACATCTTATCTCTGCTGACAAAATACTTCTCTCCGCTGGCTTAAAACTTATCTGCGGTGGCGGGAAATTTATATCCGCTGGCAGAAAACTTTTCTCCGCTGACAGAAATCTTATCTCCGCTGGCAGATTAATTATCTTTGCTGACAAAATACGTCTCTCCGCTGGCGGAAAACTTATCTCCGGTGGCGGGAAATTGATATCCGCTTTCGGAAAACTTTTCTCCAGAGGGTGAAATATATATATCTCCCGCCGGACAACTTATCTCTGCTGACAAAATACGTCTCTCAGCTGGCGGAAAACTTATCTCCGGTGGCGGGAAATTTATATCCGCTGGCGGAAAACTTTTCTCCGCTGACAGACATCTTATCTCCGCTGGCAGATAATTTATCTCCGCTGACGAACTACGTTTCTCCGCTGGCAGAAAACTTATCTCCGCTGGCAGAACATTTACTTTCGGCGGCGAGGAATTTATATCCCCTGCCGGACATCTTATCTCTGCTGCGGAAAACTTATCTGCGGTGGCGGGAAATGTATATCCGCTGGCGGAAAACTTTTCTCCGCTGACAGAAAACTTATCCCCGCTGTCAGAGCTTTTACTTCCGGCGGGGAGGAATTTTAATCCCCTGCCGGACATCTTATCTCTGCTGACAAAATACGTCTCTCCGCTGGCGGTAAACTTATCTCCAGTGGCGGGAAATTGATATCCGCTGGCGGAAAACTTTTCTCCGCTGACAGACATCTTATCTCCGCTGGCAGATTATTTATCTTTGCTGACAAAATACGTCTCACCGCCGGCGGAAAACTTATCTCCGCTGGCGGGGAATTGATATCCGCTGGCGGAAAACTTTCCTCCAGAGGGTGAAATTTATATCTCCCGCCGGACAACTGATCTCTGCTGACAAAATACGTCTCTCCGCTGTCGGAAAACTTATCCCCGGTGGCTGGAAATTTATATCCGCTGGCAGAAAACTTTTCTCGAGAGGGGGAAATTGATATTCCCTGCCGGACAACTTATCTCCGCCGGCAGAAAACGTATCTCCGCTGGCAGAACATTTACCTCCGGCGGCGGGAAGCTTATATCCCCTGCCGGACACCTTATCTCTGCTGACAAAATACATCTCTCCGCTGGTGGAAAATTTATATCCGGTGGCGGGAAATTTATATCCGCTGGCGGAAAACTTTTCTCCAGAGGGGGAAATTGATATCCCCTGCCGGACAACTTATCTCCGCTGACGAACTTCGTTTCTCCGCCGGCAGAAAACGTATCTCCGCTGGCAGAACATTTACTTCCGGCGGCGGGAAGTTTATATCCCCTGCCGGACATCTTATTTCTGCTGACAAAATACATCTCTCCGCTGGCGGAGAACTTTTCTCCGCTGACAGACATCTTATCTCCCCTGCCGGACATCTTACCTCTGCTGACAAAATAAGTCTCTCCGCTGTCGGAAAACTTATCTCCGGTGGCGGGAAATTTATATCCTCTGGCGGAAAACTTTTCTCCAGAGGGGGAAATTTATATCCCCTGCCGGACAACTTATCTCCGCCGGCAGAAAACAAAACTCCGCTGGCAGAACGTATACCTCCGGCGGCGGGAAATTTATATCCCCTGCCGGACAACTTATCTCTGCTGACGAAATACGTCTCTCCGCTGGCGGAAAACTTATCTCCGCTGGCAGATAATTTATCTAAGCTGACGAACTACGTTTCTCCGCAGGCAGAAAACTTATATCCGCTGGCAGAATATTTACTTCCGGCGGCGGGGAATTTATATCCCCTGCCGGAGAACTTATCTCTGCTGACAAAATACATCTCTCTGCTGGCGGAAAACTTATCTGCGGTGGAGGGAAATTTATATCCGCTGGCGGAAAACTTTTCTCCGCTGACATACATCTTATCTACGCAACCGGACAACTTATCTCTGCTGACAAAATACGTCTCTCCGCTGTCGGAAAACTTATCTCCGGTGGCGGGAAACTGATATCCGCTGGCGGAAAACTTTTCTCCAGAGGGGGAAATTTATATCCCCTGCCGGACAACTTATATCCTCTGACGAACTATGTTTCTCCGCCGGCAGAAAACGTATCTCCGCTGGCAGAAAATTTACTTCCGGCGGCGAGGAATTTATATCCCCTGCCGGACATCTTATCTCTGTTGACAAAATACATCTCTCCGCTGGCGGAAAGCTTATCTGCGGTGGCGGGATATTTATATCCGCTGGCGGAAAACTTTTCTCCGCTTACAGACATCTTATATCCCCTGCCGGACAACTTATCTCTGCTGACGAAATACGTCTCTCCGCTGGCGGAAAACTTATCTCCGGTGGCGGGAAATTTATATCAGCTGGCGGAAAACTTTTCTCCGCTGACAGACATCTTATCTCCGCTGGCAGAATATTTACTTCCGGCGGCGAGGAATTTATATCCCCTGCCGGACATCTTATCTGTGCTGACAAAATACATCTCTCCGCAGGCGGAAAACTTATCTGCGGTGGCGGGAAATTTATATCCGCCGGCGGAAAACTTTTCTCCGGTAACAGACATCTCATCTCCGCTGCCGGACAACTTATCTCTGCTGACAAAATACGTCTCTCCGCTGTCGGAAAACTTATTTCCGGTGGCGGGAAATTTATATCCGCTGGCGGAAAACTTTTCTCCAGAGGGGGAAATTTATATCCCCTGCCGGACAACTTATCTCCGCTGAAGAACTACGTTTCTCCGCCGGCAGAAAACATAACTCCGCTGGCAGAACATTTACCTCCGGCGGCGGGAAATTTGTATCCCCTGCCGGACATCTTATCCCTGCTGACAAAATACATCTCTCCGCTGTCGGAAAACTTATCTCCGAAGGCGGGAAATTTATATCCGCTGGCAGAAAACTTATCGCCAGAGGGGGAAATTTATATCCCCCGCCGGACAACTTATCTCTGCTGACAAAATACGTCTCTCCGCTGGCGGAAAGCTTATATCCGGTGTCGGGAAATTTATATCCGCTGGCGGAAAACTTTTCTCCGCTGACAGTCATCTTATCTTCTTTGGCAGATAATTTATCTCCGCTGACGAACTACGTTTCTCCGCTGGCAGAAAACTTATCTCTAGAGGGGGATATTTATATCCCCTGCCGGACAACTTATCTCTGCTGACAAAATACGTCTCTCCGCTGGCGGAAAACTTATCTCCGGCGGCGGGAAATGTATATCCGCTGGCAGACAATTTATTTCCGCTGAAGATCCCCGGCGGCGGTAAATTTATTTCCCCTGCCGGAAAATGTATCCCCGCTGACCAAATACATCTCTCTGCGGGCGGAAAACTTATCTCCGGTGTCGGGAAATTTATATCCGCTGGCGGAAAACTTTTCTCCGCTGACAGACATCTTATCTCCGCTGGCAGATAATTTATCTCCGCTAACGAACTACGTTTCTCCGCTGGCAGAAAACTTATCTCTAGAGGGGAATATTTATATCCCCTGCCGGACAACTTATCTCTGCTGACAAAATACGTCTCTCCGCTGGCGGAAAACTTATCTCCGGTGGCGGGAAATTTATATCCGCTGGCGGAAAACTTTTCTCCGCTGACATACATCTTATCTCCGCTGGCAGAAAACTTATCTCCGGCGGCGGGAAATTTATATCCCCTGCCGGAAAATGTATCCCCGCTGACGAAATACGTCTCTCTGCGGGCGGAAAACTTATCTCCGGTGGCGGGAAATTTATATCCGCTGGCGGAAAACTTTTCTCCGCTGACAGACATCTTATCTCAGCTGGCAGAAAACTTATCTACAGAGGGGGAAAATTATATCCCCTGCCGGACAACTTATCTCTGCTGAGGAAATACGTCTCTCCGCTGGCGGAATAATTATTTCCAGTGGCGGGAAACCTATATCCGCTGACAGACATCTTATCTCCGCTGGCAGACAATTTATTTCCGCTGACGAACTTAATTTCTCCGCTGGCAGAAAACTTATCTCCGGTGGCGGGAAATTTACATCCCCTGCCGGACAACTTATCTCTGCTGACGAAATACGTCTCTCTGCGGACGGAAAACTTATTTCCGGTGGCGGGAAATTTATATCCGCTGGCGGAAAACTTTTCTCCAGAGGGGGAAATTTATATCCCCTGCCAGACATCTTATCTCTGCTGACAAAATACATCTCTCCGCTGGCGGCAAACTTATCTGTGGTGGCGGGAAATGTATATCCCCTGCCGGACAACTTGTCTCTGCTGACGAAATACGTCTCTCCGCTGGCGGAAAACTTATTTCCTTTGGCGGGAAATCTATACCCGCTGGCGGACAACTTATCTCCGCTGGCAGACAATTTATCTCCGGTGACGAACTACGTTTCACCGCTGGCAGAAAACTTATCTTCGGTGGCGGGAAATTTATTTGCGGTGGTGGGAAATCTTTATCCCCCGCCGGACAACGTATCTCCGCTGACGAACTTAGTTTCTCCGCTGGCAGAAAACTTATCTCCGGCGGCGGGAAACTTATATCCCCTGCCGGAAAATGTATCCCCGCTGACGAAATACGTCTCTCTGCGGGCGGAAAACATATCTCCGGGGTCGGGAGATTTATATCCGCTGGCGAAAAACTTTTCTCCGCTGACAGACATCTTATCTCCGCTGGCGGAAAATTTATTTGCGGTGGCGGGAAATCTTATCCCCCGCCGGACAACGTATCTCCGCTGACGAACTACGATTCTCCGCTGGCAGAAAACTTATCTCAGGCGGCGGGAAATTTATATCCCCTGCCGGAAAATGTATCCCCGCTGACGAAATATGTCTCTCCGTTGGCGGAAAACTTATTTCCGGTGGCGGAAAATCTATATCCCCAACCGGACAACTTATATCTGCTGACGAAATACATCTCTCCGCTGGCGGAAAACTTATCTGCGGTGGCGGGACAAATGTATATCCCCTGCCGGACAACTTATCTCTGCTCACGAAATACGTCTCTCCGCTGGTTGAAAACTTATTTCCGGTGCCGGGAAATCTATATCCGCTGGCAGAAAACTTAGCTCCGGTGGCGGGAAATTTATATCCCCTGCCGGACAGCTTATCTCTGCTGACGAAAAACGTCTCTCCGCTGGCTGAAAACTTATTTCCGATGGCGGGAAATCTATTTCCCTGCCGGACAACTTATCTCTGCTGACGAAATACGTCTCTCCGCTGGCGGAAAACTTATTTCCGGTGCCGGGAAATCTATATCCGCTGGCGGACAACTTATCTCCGCTGGCAGACAATTTATCTCCGCTGACGAACTAAGCTTCTCCGCTGGCAGAAAACTTATCTCCGCTGGCAGAACATTTACCTCCGGCGGTGGGAATTGTATATCCGCTGCCGGACATCTTATCTCTGCTGACAATATACATCTCTCCGTTGGCGGAAAATTTATATACGCTGGCGGAAAACTTTTCTTCGCTGACAGACATCTTATCTCTGCTGACGAAATACGTATCTCCGCTGGCGGAAAACTTATTTCCGGTGGTGGGAAATCTTTATCCCCTGCCGGACAACTTATCTCTGCTGACGAAATACATCTCTCCGCTGGCGCAAAACTTATTTCCGGTGGCGGGAAATTTATAGCCGCTGGCGGAAAACTTTTCTCCAGAGGGGGAAATTTATATCCCCTGCCAGACATCTTATCTCTGCTGACAAACTACGTCTCTCCGCTGGCGGCAAACTTATCTGTGGTGGCGGGAAATTTATATCCCCTGCCGGACATTTTATATCTGCTGACGAAATACAACTCTCCGCTGGCGGAAAACTTATCTGTGGTGGCGGGAAATGTATATCCCCTGCCGGACAACTTGTCTCTGCTGACGAAATACGTCTCTCCGCTGGCGGAAAACTTATTTCCTTTGGCGGGAAATCTATACCCGCTGGCGGACAACTTATCTCCGCTGGCAGACAATTTATCTCCGCTGACGAACTACGTTTCACCGCTGGCAGAAAACTTATCTTCGGTGGCGGGAAATTTATTTGCGGTGGTGGGAAATCTTTATCCCCCGCCGGACAACGTATCTCCGCTGACGAACTTAGTTTCTCCGCTGGCAGAAAACTTATCTCCGGCGGCGGGAAACTTATATCCCCTGCCGGAAAATGTATCCCCGCTGACGAAATACGTCTCTCTGCGGGCGGAAAACATATCTCCGGTGTCGGGAGATTTATATCCGCTGGCGAAAAACTTTTCTCCGCTGACAGACATCTTATCTCCGCTGGCGGAAAATTTATTTGCGGTGGCGGGAAATCTTATCCCCCGCCGGACAACGTATCTCCGCTGACGAACTACGATTCTCCGCTGGCAGAAAACTTATCTCAGGCGGCGGGAAATTTATATCCCCTGCCGGAAAATGTATCCCCGCTGACGAAATATGTCTCTCCGTTGGCGGAAAACTTATTTCCGGTGGCGGAAAATCTATATCCCCTACCGGACAACTTATATCTGCTGACGAAATACATCTCTCCGCTGGCGGAAAACTTATCTGCGGTGGCGGGACAAATGTATATCCCCTGCCGGACAACTTATCTCTGCTCACGAAATACGTCTCTCCGCTGGCTGAAAACTTATTTCCGGTGCCGGGAAAACTATATCCGCTGGCAGAAAACTTAGCTCCGGTGGCGGGAAATTTATATCCCCTGCCGGACAGCTTATCTCTGCTGACGAAAAACGTCTCTCCGCTGGCTGAAAACTTATTTCCGATGGCGGGAAATCTATTTCCCTGCCGGACAACTTATCTCTGCTGACGAAATACGTCTCTCCGCTGGCGGAAAACTTATTTCCGGTGCCGGGAAATCTATATCCGCTGGCGGACAACTTATCTCCGCTGGCAGACAATTTATCTCCGCTGACGAACTAAGCTTCTCCGCTGGCAGAAAACTTATCTCCGCTGGCAGAACATTTACCTCCGGCGGTGGGAATTGTATATCCGCTGCCGGACATCTTATCTCTGCTGACAATATACATCTCTCCGTTGGCGGAAAATTTATATACGCTGGCGGAAAACTTTTCTTCGCTGACAGACATCTTATCTCTGCTGACGAAATACGTATCTCCGCTGGCGGAAAACTTATTTTCGGTGGTGGGAAATCTTTATCCCCTGCCGGACAACTTATCTCTGCTGACGAAATACATCTCTCCGCTGGCGCAAAACTTATTTCCGGTGGCGGGAAATTTATAGCCGCTGGCGGAAAACTTTTCTCCAGAGGGGGAAATTTATATCCCCTGCCAGACATCTTATCTCTGCTGACAAACTACGTCTCTCCGCTGGCGGCAAACTTATCTGTGGTGGCGGGAAATTTATATCCCCTGCCGGACAACTTATCTCTGCTGACGAAATACGTCTCTTCGCTGGCGAAAAACTTATTTCCGGTGCCGGGAAATCTATATCCGCTGGCGGACAACTTATCTCCGCTGGCGGAAAACTTATCTCCGCTGGCAGACAATTTATCTCCGCTGACGAACGACGTTTCTCCGCTGGCAGAAAACTTATCTCTAGAGGGGGATATTTATATCCCCTGCCAGACAGCTTATCTCTGCTGACAAAATACGTCTCTCCGCTGGCGGAAAACTTATCTCCGGCTGCGGGAAATTTATATCCGCTGCCGGAAAACTTTTCTCCGCTGACAGACATCTTATCTCCGCTGGCAGAAAACTTATCTCCAACTTATGCCCTGCCGGACAACTTATCTCTGCTGACGAAATACGACTCTCCGCTGGCGGAAAACTTATTTCCGGTGGTGGGAAATCTATATCCCCTGCCGGACAACTTATCTCTGCTGACAAAATACGTCTCTCCGCGGGCGGAAAACTTATTTCCGGTGGCGGGAAATTTATAGCCGCTGGCGGAAAACTTTTCTCCAGAGGGGGATATTTATATCTCCTGCCAGACATCTTATCTCTGCTGACAAAATACGTCTCTCCGCTGGCGGCAAACTTATCTGTGGTGGCGGGAAATTTATATCCCCTGCCGGACAACTTATATCTGCTGACGAAATACATCTCTCCGCTGGCTGAAAACTTATCTGCGGTGGCGGGAAAATGTATATACCCTGCCGGACAACTTATCTCTGCTGACGAAATACGTCTCTTCGCTGGCGAAAAACTTATTTCCGGTGCCGGGAAATCTATATCCGCTGGCGGACAACTTTTCTCCGCTGGCAGACAATTTATCTCCGCTGACGAACTACGATTCTCCGCTGGCAGAAAACTTATCTCCGCTGGCAGACAATTTATCTCCGCTGACGAACTAAGCTTCTCCGCTGGCAGAAAACTTATCTCCGCTGGCAGAACATTTACCTCCGGCGGTGGGAATTGTATATCCGCTGCCGGACATCTTATCTCTGCTGACAATATACATCTCTCCGTTGGCGGAAAATTTATATACGCTGGCGGAAAACTTTTCTTCGCTGACAGACATCTTATCTCTGCTGACGAAATACGTATCTCCGCTGGCGGAAAACTTATTTCCGGTGGTGGGAAATCTTTATCCCCTGCCGGACAACTTATCTCTGCTGACGAAATACATCTCTCCGCTGGCGCAAAACTTATTTCCGGTGGCGGGAAATTTATAGCCGCTGGCGGAAAACTTTTCTCCAGAGGGGGAAATTTATATCCCCTGCCAGACATCTTATCTCTGCTGACAAACTACGTCTCTCCGCTGGCGGCAAACTTATCTGTGGTGGCGGGAAATTTATATCCCCTGCCGGACATTTTATATCTGCTGACGAAATACAACTCTCCGCTGGCGGAAAACTTATCTGTGGTGGCGGGAAATGTATATCCCCTGCCGGACAACTTGTCTCTGCTGACGAAATACGTCTCTCCGCTGGCGGAAAACTTATTTCCTTTGGCGGGAAATCTATACCCGCTGGCGGACAACTTATCTCCGCTGGCAGACAATTTATCTCCGCTGACGAACTACGTTTCACCGCTGGCAGAAAACTTATCTTCGGTGGCGGGAAATTTATTTGCGGTGGTGGGAAATCTTTATCCCCCGCCGGACAACGTATCTCCGCTGACGAACTTAGTTTCTCCGCTGGCAGAAAACTTATCTCCGGCGGCGGGAAACTTATATCCCCTGCCGGAAAATGTATCCCCGCTGACGAAATACGTCTCTCTGCGGGCGGAAAACATATCTCCGGTGTCGGGAGATTTATATCCGCTGGCGAAAAACTTTTCTCCGCTGACAGACATCTTATCTCCGCTGGCGGAAAATTTATTTGCGGTGGCGGGAAATCTTATCCCCCGCCGGACAACGTATCTCCGCTGACGAACTACGATTCTCCGCTGGCAGAAAACTTATCTCAGGCGGCGGGAAATTTATATCCCCTGCCGGAAAATGTATCCCCGCTGACGAAATATGTCTCTCCGTTGGCGGAAAACTTATTTCCGGTGGCGGAAAATCTATATCCCCTACCGGACAACTTATATCTGCTGACGAAATACATCTCTCCGCTGGCGGAAAACTTATCTGCGGTGGCGGGACAAATGTATATCCCCTGCCGGACAACTTATCTCTGCTCACGAAATACGTCTCTCCGCTGGCTGAAAACTTATTTCCGGTGCCGGGAAAACTATATCCGCTGGCAGAAAACTTAGCTCCGGTGGCGGGAAATTTATATCCCCTGCCGGACAGCTTATCTCTGCTGACGAAAAACGTCTCTCCGCTGGCTGAAAACTTATTTCCGATGGCGGGAAATCTATTTCCCTGCCGGACAACTTATCTCTGCTGACGAAATACGTCTCTCCGCTGGCGGAAAACTTATTTCCGGTGCCGGGAAATCTATATCCGCTGGCGGACAACTTATCTCCGCTGGCAGACAATTTATCTCCGCTGACGAACTAAGCTTCTCCGCTGGCAGAAAACTTATCTCCGCTGGCAGAACATTTACCTCCGGCGGTGGGAATTGTATATCCGCTGCCGGACATCTTATCTCTGCTGACAATATACATCTCTCCGTTGGCGGAAAATTTATATACGCTGGCGGAAAACTTTTCTTCGCTGACAGACATCTTATCTCTGCTGACGAAATACGTATCTCCGCTGGCGGAAAACTTATTTTCGGTGGTGGGAAATCTTTATCCCCTGCCGGACAACTTATCTCTGCTGACGAAATACATCTCTCCGCTGGCGCAAAACTTATTTCCGGTGGCGGGAAATTTATAGCCGCTGGCGGAAAACTTTTCTCCAGAGGGGGAAATTTATATCCCCTGCCAGACATCTTATCTCTGCTGACAAACTACGTCTCTCCGCTGGCGGCAAACTTATCTGTGGTGGCGGGAAATTTATATCCCCTGCCGGACAACTTATCTCTGCTGACGAAATACGTCTCTTCGCTGGCGAAAAACTTATTTCCGGTGCCGGGAAATCTATATCCGCTGGCGGACAACTTATCTCCGCTGGCGGAAAACTTATCTCCGCTGGCAGACAATTTATCTCCGCTGACGAACGACGTTTCTCCGCTGGCAGAAAACTTATCTCTAGAGGGGGATATTTATATCCCCTGCCAGACAGCTTATCTCTGCTGACAAAATACGTCTCTCCGCTGGCGGAAAACTTATCTCCGGCTGCGGGAAATTTATATCCGCTGCCGGAAAACTTTTCTCCGCTGACAGACATCTTATCTCCGCTGGCAGAAAACTTATCTCCAACTTATGCCCTGCCGGACAACTTATCTCTGCTGACGAAATACGACTCTCCGCTGGCGGAAAACTTATTTCCGGTGGTGGGAAATCTATATCCCCTGCCGGACAACTTATCTCTGCTGACAAAATACGTCTCTCCGCGGGCGGAAAACTTATTTCCGGTGGCGGGAAATTTATAGCCGCTGGCGGAAAACTTTTCTCCAGAGGGGGATATTTATATCTCCTGCCAGACATCTTATCTCTGCTGACAAAATACGTCTCTCCGCTGGCGGCAAACTTATCTGTGGTGGCGGGAAATTTATATCCCCTGCCGGACAACTTATATCTGCTGACGAAATACATCTCTCCGCTGGCTGAAAACTTATCTGCGGTGGCGGGAAAATGTATATACCCTGCCGGACAACTTATCTCTGCTGACGAAATACGTCTCTTCGCTGGCGAAAAACTTATTTCCGGTGCCGGGAAATCTATATCCGCTGGCGGACAACTTTTCTCCGCTGGCAGACAATTTATCTCCGCTGACGAACTACGATTCTCCGCTGGCAGAAAACTTATCTCCGCTGGCAGAACATTTACCTCCGGCGGTGGGAATTGTATATCCGCTGCAGGACATCTTATCTCTGCTGACAAAATACATCTCTCCGTTGGCGGAAAATTTATACCCGCTGGCGGAAAACTTTTCTTCGCTGACAAACATCTTATCTCCGCTGACGAACTACGTTTCTCCGCTGCAAGAAAACTTATCTCCGCTGGCAGAAAACTTAGCTCCGGTGGCGGCAAATTTATATCCCCTGCCGGATAGCTTATCTCTGCTGACGAAATACTTATCTCCGCTGGCAGAACATTTACCTCCGGCGGTGGGAATTGTATATCCGCTGCCGGACAACTTATCTCTGCTGACGAAATACGTCTCTATGCTGGCGAAAAACTTATTTCCGGAGGCGGAAAATTTATAGCCGCTGGCGGAAAACTTTTCTCCAGAGGGAGAAATTAATATCCCCTGCCAGACATCTTATATCTGCTGTCAAAATACGTCTCTCCGCTGGCGGCAAACTTATCTGTGGTGGCGGGAAATTTATATCACCTGCCAGACATCTTATATCTGCTGACAAAATACGTCTCTCCGCTGGCGGCAAACTTATCTGTGGTGGCGGGAAATTTATATACCCTGCCGGACAACTTATATCTGCTGACGAAATACATCTCTCCGCTGGCGGAAAACTTATCTGCGGTGGCGGGAAAATGTATATCCCCTACCGGACAACTTATCTCTGCTGACGAAATACGTCTCTGCGTTGGCGGAAAACTTATTTCCGGTTGTGGAAAATCTATATCCCCTACCGGGCAACTTATTTCCGCTGACGAACTTAGTTTCTCCGCTGGCAGAAAACTTATCTCCGGTGGCGGGAAATTTTTATCCCCTGCCGGACAACTTATCTCTTCTGACGAAATACGTCTCTATGCTGGCGAAAAACTTATTTCCGGAGGCGGAAAATTTATAGCCGCTGGCGGAAAACTTTTCTCCAGAGGGAGAAATTAATATCCCCTGCCAGACATCTTATATCTGCTGTCAAAATACGTCTCTCCGCTGGCGGCAAACTTATCTGTGGTGGCGGGAAATTTATATCACCTGCCAGACATCTTATATCTGCTGACAAAATACGTCTCTCCGCTGGCGGCAAACTTATCTGCGGTGGCGGGAAATTTATATCCCCTGCCGGACAACTTATCTCTGCTGACGAAATACGTCTCTCCGCTGGCGGAATATTTATTTCCGGTGGCGGGAAACCTATATCCGCTGACAGACAGCTTATCTCCGCTGGCAGACAATTTATTTCCGCTGACGAACGAAGTTTCTCCGCTGGCAGAAAACTTATCTCCGGTGGCGGGAAATTTTTATACCCTGCCGGACAACTTATCTCTGCTGATGAAATACGTCTCTCCGCTGGGAGAAAACGTATCTCCGGCGGAGCACATGTTATCTCCGCTGGCGGACAATTTATCCCCGCTGGCGAACTACGTTTCTCCGCTGACGAACTACGATTCTCCGCTGGCAGAACACTTATCTCCAGAGGAAAAAATTTATATCCCCTGCCGGACAACTTATCTCTGCTGACGAAATACGTCTCTCCGCTGGCGGAATAATTATTTCCGGTGGCGGGAAATTTATATCCGCTGGAGGAAAACTTATATCTGCTGACGAAATACATCTCTCCGCTGGCGGAAAACTTATCTGCGGTGGCGGGAAAATGTATATCCCCTGCCGGACAACTTATCTCTGCTGACGAAATACGTCTCTCCGCTGGCGAAAAACTTATTTATGGTGGCGGGAATTTTATATCCGCTGGCGGAAAACATATACCTGCTGACGAAATACATCTCTCCGCTGGCGGAAAACTTATCTGCGGTGGCGGGAAAATGTATATCCCCTGCCGGACAACTTATCTCGCTGACGAAATACGTCTCTCCGCTGGCGAAAAACTTATTTCCGGTGGCGGGAATTTTATATCCGCTGGCGGAAAACTTATATCTGCTGACGAAATACATCTCTCCGCTGGCGGCAAACTTATGTGCGGTGGCGGGAAATTTATATCCACTGCCGGAAAATGTATCCCCGCTGACGAATTACGTTTCTCCGCTGGCAGAAAACGTATCTCCGGCGGAGCACAAGTTATCTCCGCTGGCGGACAATTTATCCCCGCTGGCGAACTACGTTTCTCCGCTGACGAACTACGATTCTCCGCTGGCAGAACACTTATCTCCAGAGGGGAAAATTTACATCCCCTGCCGGACAACTTATCTCTGCTGACGAAATACGTCTCTCCGCTGGCGGAATAATTATTTCCGGTGGCGGGAAATTTATATCCGCTGGCGGAAAACTTATATCTGCTGACGAAATACATCTCTCCGCTGGCGGAAAACTTATCTGCGGTGGCGGGAAAATGTATATCCCCTGCCGGACAACTTATCTCTGCTGACGAAATACGTCTCTCCGCTGGCGAAAAACTTATTTCCGGTGGCGGGAATTTTATATCCGCTGGCGGAAAACTTATATCTGCTTACGAAATACATCTCTCCGCTGGCGGAAAACTTATCTGCGGTGGCGGGAAAATGTATATCCCCTGCCGGACAACTTATCTCTGCTGACGAAATACGTCTCTCCGCTGGCGAAAAACTTATTTCCGGTGGCGGGAATTTTATATCCGCTGGCGGAAAACTTATATCTGCTGACGAAATACATCTCTCCGCTGGCGGCAAACTTATGTGCGGTGGCGGGAAATTTATATCCACTGCCGGAAAATGTATCCCCGCTGACGAATTACGTTTCTCCGCTGGCAGAAAACGTATCTCCGGCGGAGCACAAGTTATCTCCGCTGGCGGACAATTTATCCCCGCTGGCGAACTACGTTTCTCCGCTGACGAACTACGATTCTCCGCTGGCAGAACACTTATCTCCAGAGGGGAAAATTTACATCCCCTGCCGGACAACTTATCTCTGCTGACGAAATACGTCTCTCCGCTGGCGGAATAATTATTTCCGGTGGCGGGAAATTTATATCCGCTGGCGGGAAATTTATATCCGCTGGCGGAAAACTTATATCTGCTGACGAAATACATCTCTCCGCTGGCGGAAAACTTATTTCCGGTGGCGGGAAATGTATATCCCCTGCCGGACAACTTATCTTTGCTGACGAAATACGTCTCTCCGTTGTCGGAAAACTTATTTCCTGTGGCGGAAAATCTATATCCCCTACCGGACAACTTATCTCTGCTGACGAAATACATCTCTCCGCTGGCGGAAAACTTATTTCCGGTGGCGGGAAATGTATATCCCCTGCCGGACAACTTATCTTTGCTGACGAAATACGTCTCTCCGTTGTCGGAAAACTTATTTCCGGTTGCGGAAAATCTATATCCCCTACCGGGCAACTTATTTCCGCTGACGAACTTAGTTTCTCCGCTGGCAGAAAACTTATCTCCGGTGGCGGGAAATTTATATCCCCTGCCGGACAACTTATCTCTGCTGACGAAATACGTCTCTCCGCTGGCGGAATAATTATTTCCGGTGGCGGGAAACCTTTATCCGCTGACAGACAGCTTATCTCCGCTGGCAGACAATTTATTTCCGCTAACGAACTAAGTTTTTCCGCTGGCAGAAAACTTATCTCCGGTGGCGGGAAATTTTTATCCCCTGCCGGACAACTTATCTCTGCTGACGAAATACGTCTCTCCGCTGGCGGAAAACATATTTCCGGTGGCGGGAAATTTATATCCGCTGGCGGAAATCTTATATCTGCTGACGAAATACATCTCTCCGCTGACAGACATCTTATCTCCGCTGGCAGACAGTTTATTTCCGCTGCCGAACTAAGTTTCTCCGCTGGCAGAAAACTTATCTCCGGTGGCGGGAAATTTATATCCCCTGCCGGACAGCTTATCTCTGCTGACGAAATACGTCTCTCCACTGGCGAAAAACTTAGCTTCGTTGGCGGGAAATTTATATCCGCTGGCGGAAAACTTATATCTGCTGACGAAATACATCTCTCCGCTGGCGGAAAACTTATCTGCGGTGCCGGGAAATTGTATATCCCCTGCCGGACAACTTATCTCTGCTGACGAAATACATCTCTCCGCTGGCGGAAAACTTATTTCCGGTGGCGGGAAATGTATATCCCCTGCCGGACAACTTATCTTTGCTGACGAAATACGTCTCTCCGTTGGCGGAAAACTTATTTCCGGTGGCGGAAAATCTATATCCCCTACCGGACAACTTATCTCTGCTGACGAAATACGTCTCTCCGTTGGCGGAAAACTTATTTCCGGTGGCGGAAAATCTATATCCCCTACCGGGCAACTTATTTCCGCTGACGAACTTAGTTTCTCCGCTGGCAGAAAACTTATCTCCGGTGGCGGGAAATTTATATCCCCTGCCGGACAACTTATCTCTGCTGACGAAATACGTCTCTCCGCTGGCGGAATAATTATTTCCGGTGGCGGGAAACCTATATCCGCTGACAGACAGCTTATCTCCGCTGGCAGACAATTTATTTCCGCTGACGAACTAAGTTTCTCCGCTGGCAGAAAACTTATCTCCGGTGGCGGGAAATGTATATCCCCTGCCGGACAACTTATCTTTGCTGACGAAATACGTCTCTCCGTTGGCGGAAAACTTATTTCCGGTGGCGGGAAATGTATATCCCCTGCCGGACAGCTTATCTCTGCTGACGAAATACGTCTCTCCACTGGCGAAAAACTTAGCTTCGTTGGCGGGAAATTTATATCCGCTGGCGGAAAACTTATATCTGCTGACGAAATACATCTCTCCGCTGGCGGAAAACTTATCTGCGGTGGCGGGAAATTGTATATCCCCTGCCGGACAACTTATCTCTGCTGACGAAATACATCTCTCCGCTGGCGGAAAACTTATCTGCGGTGGCGGGAAATTGTATATCCCCTGCCGGACAACTTATCTCTGCTGACGAAATACATCTCTCCGCTGGCGGAAAACTTATTTCCGGTGGCGGGAAATGTATATCCTCTGCCGGACAACTTATCTTTGCTGACGAAATACGTCTCTCCGTTGGCGGAAAACTTATTTCCGGTGGCGGAAAATCTATATCCCCTACCGGACAACTTATCTCTGCTGACGAAATACGTCTCTCCGTTGGCGGAAAACTTATTTCCGGTTGCGGAAAATCTATATCCCCTACCGGGCAACTTATTTCCGCTGACGAACTTAGTTTCTCCGCTGGCAGAAAACTTATCTCCGGTGGCGGGAAATTTATATCCCCTGCCGGACAACTTATCTCTGCTGACGAAATACGTCTCTCCGCTGGCGGAATAATTATTTCCGGTGGCGGGAAACCTATATCCGCTGACAGACAGCTTATCTCCGCTGGCAGACAATTTATTTCCGCTGACGAACTAAGTTTCTCCGCTGGCAGAAAACTTATCTCCGGTGGCGGGAAATGTATATCCCCTGCCGGACAACTTATCTTTGCTGACGAAATACGTCTCTCCGTTGGCGGAAAACTTATTTCCGGTGGCGGGAAATGTATATCCCCTGCCGGACAGCTTATCTCTGCTGACGAAATACGTCTCCCCACTGGCGAAAAACTTAGCTTCGTTGGCGGGAAATTTATATCCGCTGGCGGTAAACTTATATCTGCTGACGAAATACATCTCTCCGCTGGCGGAAAACTTATCTGCGGTGGCGGGAAAATGTATATCCCCTGCCGGACAACTTATCTCTGCTGACGAAATACATCTCTCCGCTGGCGGAAAACTTATCTCCGGTGGCGGGAAATTTATATCCCCTGCCGGACAACTTATCTCTGCTGACGAAATACGTCTCTCCACTGGCGAAAAACTTAGCTTCGTTGGCGGGAAATTTATATCCGCTGGCGGAAAACTTATATCTGCTGACGAAATACATCTCTCCGCTGGCGGAAAACTTATCTGCGGTGGCGGGAAATTGTATATCCCCTGCCGGACAACTTATCTCTGCTGACGAAATACATCTCTCCGCTGGCGGAAAACTTATCTCCGGTGGCGGGAAATTTATATCCCCTGCCGGACAACTTATCTCTGCTGACGAAATACGTCTCTCCACTGGCGAAAAACTTAGCTTCGTTGGCGGGAAATTTATATCCGCTGGCGGAAAACTTATATCTGCTGACGAAATACATCTCTCCGCTGGCGGAAAACTTATCTGCGGTGGCGGGAAATTGTATATCCCCTGCCGGACAACTTATCTCTGCTGACGAAATACGTCTCCCCACTGGCGAAAAACTTAGCTTCGTTGGCGGGAAATTTATATCCGCTGGCGGTAAACTTATATCTGCTGACGAAATACATCTCTCCGCTGGCGGAAAACTTATCTCCGGTGGCGGGAAATTTATATCCCCTGCCGGACAACTTATCTCTGCTGACGAAATACGTCTCTCCACTGGCGAAAAACTTAGCTTCGTTGGCGGGAAATTTATATCCGCTGGCGGAAAACTTATATCTGCTGACGAAATACATCTCTCCGCTGGCGGAAAACTTATCTGCGGTGGCGGGAAATGTATATCCCCTGCCGGACAGCTTATCTCTGCTGACGAAATACGTCTCCCCACTGGCGAAAAACTTAACTTCGTTGGCGGGAAATTTATATCCGCTGGCGGTAAACTTATATCTGCTGACGAAATACATCTCTCCGCTGGCGGAAAACTTATCTCCGGTGGCGGGAAATTGTATATCCCCTGCCGGACAACTTATCTCTGCTGACGAAATACATCTCTCCGCTGGCGGAAAACTTATCTCCGGTGGCGGGAAATTTATATCCCCTGCCGGACAACTTATCTCTGCTGACGAAATACGTCTCTCCACTGGCGAAAAACTTAGCTTCGTTGGCGGGAAATTTATATCCGCTGGCGGAAAACTTATATCTGCTGACGAAATACATCTCTCCGCTGGAGGAAAACTTATCTGCGGTGGCGGGAAATTGTATATCCCCTGCCGGACAACTTATCTCTGCTGACGAAATACATCTCTCCGCTGGCGGAAAACTTATCTGCGGTGGCGGGAAATTGTATATCCCCTGCCGGACAACTTATCTCTGCTGACGAAATACATCTCTCCGCTGGCGGAAAACTTATTTCCGGTGGCGGGAAATGTATATCCCCTGCCGGACAACTTATCTCTGCTGACGAAATATATCTCTCCGCTGGCGGAAAACTTATTTCCGGTGGCGGGAAATGTATATCCCCTGCCGGACAACTTATCTTTGCTGACGAAATACGTCTCTCCGTTGTCGGAAAACTTATTTCCGGTGGCGGAAAATCTATATCCCCTACCGGACAACTTATCTCTGCTGACGAAATACGTCTCTCCGTTGGCGGAAAACTTATTTCCGGTGGCGGGAAATTTATATCCGCTGGCGGAAAACTTATATCTGCTGACGAAATACATCTCTCCGCTGACAGACATCTTATCTCCGCTGGCAGACAATTTATTTCCGCTGCCGAACTAAGTTTCTCCGCTGGCAGAAAACTTATCTCCGGTGGCGGGAAATTTATATCCCCTGCCGGACAGCTTATCTCTGCTGACGAAATACGTCTCTCCACTGGCGAAAAACTTAGCTTCGTTGGCGGGAAATTTATATCCGCTGGCGAAAAAATTATATCTGCTGACGAAATACATCTCTCCGCTGGCGGAAAACTTATCTGCGGTGGCGGGAAATTGTATATCCCCTGCCGGACAACTTATCTCTGCTGACGAAATACATCTCTCCGCTGGCGGAAAACTTATCTCCGGTGGCGGGAAATTTATATCCCCTGCCGGACAACTTATCTCTGCTGACGAAATACGTCTCTCCACTGGCGAAAAACTTAGCTTCGTTGGCGGGAAATTTATATCCGCTGGCGGAAAACTTATATCTGCTGACGAAATACATCTCTCCGCTGGCGGAAAACTTATCTGCGGTGGCGGGAAATTGTATATCCCCTGCCGGACAACTTATCTCTGCTGACGAAATACATCTCTCCGCTGGCGGAAAACTTATCTGCGGTGGCGGGAAATTGTATATCCCCTGCCGGACAACTTATCTCTGCTGACGAAATACATCTCTCCGCTGGCGGAAAACTTATTTCCGGTGGCGAGAAATGTATATCCCCTGCCGGACAACTTATCTTTGCTGACGAAATACGTCTCTCCGTTGGCGGAAAACTTATTTCCGGTGGCGGAAAATCTATATCCCCTACCGGAAAACTTATCTCTGCTGACGAAATACGTCTCTCCGTTGGCGGAAAACTTATTTCCGGTGGCGGAAAATCTATATCCCCTACCGGGCAACTTATTTCCGCTGACGAACTTAGTTTCTCCGCTGGCAGAAAACTTATCTCCGGTGGCGGGAAGGTGGGAGGGAAATTTATATCCCCTGCCGGACAACTTATCTCTGCTGACGAAATACGTCTCTCCACTGGCGAAAAACTTAGCTTCGTTGGCGGGAAATTTATATCCCCTGCCGGACAACTTATCTCTGCTGACGAAATACGTCTCTCCGCTGGCGGAATAATTATTTCCGGTGGCGGGAAACCTATATCCGCTGACAGACAGCTTATCTCCGCTGGCAGACAATTTATTTCCGCTGACGAACTAAGTTTCTCCGCTGGCAGAAAACTTATCTCCGGTGGCGGGAAATTTTTATCCCCTGCCGGACAACTTATCTCTGCTGACGAAATACGTCTCTCCGCTGGCGGAAAACATATTTCCGGTGGAGGGAAATTTATATCCGCTGGCGGAAATCTTATATCTGCTGACGAAATACATCTCTCCGCTGACAGACATCTTATCTCCGCTGGCAGACAGTTTATTTCCGCTGCCGAACTAAGTTTCTCCGCTGGCAGAAAACTTATCTCCGGTGGCGGGAAATTTATATCCCCTGCCGGACAGCTTATCTCTGCTGACGAAATACGTCTCTCCACTGGCGAAAAACTTAGCTTCGTTGGCGGGAAATTTATATCCGCTGGCGGAAAACTTATATCTGCTGACGAAATACATCTCTCCGCTGGCGGAAAACTTATCTGCGGTGCCGGGAAATTGTATATCCCCTGCCGGACAACTTATCTCTGCTGACGAAATACATCTCTCCGCTGGCGGAAAACTTATTTCCGGTGGCGGGAAATGTATATCCCCTGCCGGACAACTTATCTTTGCTGACGAAATACGTCTCTCCGTTGGCGGAAAACTTATTTCCGGTGGCGGAAAATCTATATCCCCTACCGGACAACTTATCTCTGCTGACGAAATACGTCTCTCCGTTGGCGGAAAACTTATTTCCGGTGGCGGAAAATCTATATCCCCTGCCGGGCAACTTATTTCCGCTGACGAACTTAGTTTCTCCGCTGGCAGAAAACTTATCTCCGGTGGCGGGAAATTTATATCCCCTGCCGGACAACTTATCTCTGCTGACGAAATACGTCTCTCCGCTGGCGGAATAATTATTTCCGGTGGCGGGAAACCTATATCCGCTGACAGACAGCTTATCTCCGCTGGCAGACAATTTATTTCCGCTGACGAACTAAGTTTCTCCGCTGGCAGAAAACTTATCTCCGGTGGCGGGAAATGTATATCCCCTGCCGGACAACTTATCTTTGCTGACGAAATACGTCTCTCCGTTGGCGGAAAACTTATTTCCGGTGGCGGGAAATGTATATCCCCTGCCGGACAGCTTATCTCTGCTGACGAAATACGTCTCTCCACTGGCGAAAAACTTAGCTTCGTTGGCGGGAAATTTATATCCGCTGGCGGAAAACTTATATCTGCTGACGAAATACATCTCTCCGCTGGCGGAAAACTTATCTGCGGTGGCGGGAAATTGTATATCCCCTGCCGGACAACTTATCTCTGCTGACGAAATACATCTCTCCGCTGGCGGAAAACTTATCTGCGGTGGCGGGAAATTGTATATCCCCTGCCGGACAACTTATCTCTGCTGACGAAATACATCTCTCCGCTGGCGGAAAACTTATTTCCGGTGGCGGGAAATGTATATCCTCTGCCGGACAACTTATCTTTGCTGACGAAATACGTCTCTCCGTTGGCGGAAAACTTATTTCCGGTGGCGGAAAATCTATATCCCCTACCGGACAACTTATCTCTGCTGACGAAATACGTCTCTCCGTTGGCGGAAAACTTATTTCCGGTTGCGGAAAATCTAAATCCCCTACCGGGCAACTTATTTCCGCTGACGAACTTAGTTTCTCCGCTGGCAGAAAACTTATCTCCGGTGGCGGGAAATTTATATCCCCTGCCGGACAACTTATCTCTGCTGACGAAATACGTCTCTCCGCTGGCGGAATAATTATTTCCGGTGGCGGGAAACCTATATCCGCTGACAGACAGCTTATCTCCGCTGGCAGACAATTTATTTCCGCTGACGAACTAAGTTTCTCCGCTGGCAGAAAACTTATCTCCGGTGGCGGGAAATGTATATCCCCTGCCGGACAACTTATCTTTGCTGACGAAATACGTCTCTCCGTTGGCGGAAAACTTATTTCCGGTGGCGGGAAATGTATATCCCCTGCCGGACAGCTTATCTCTGCTGACGAAATACGTCTCTCCACTGGCGAAAAACTTAGCTTCGTTGGCGGGAAATTTATATCCGCTGGCGGTAAACTTATATCTGCTGACGAAATACATCTCTCCGCTGGCGGAAAACTTATCTGCGGTGGCGGGAAAATGTATATCCCCTGCCGGACAACTTATCTCTGCTGACGAAATACATCTCTCCGCTGGCGGAAAACTTATTTCCGGTGGCGGGATATGTATATCCCCTGCCGGACAACTTATCTCTGCTGACGAAATATATCTCTCCGCTGGCGGAAAACTTATTTCCGGTGGCGGGAAATGTATATCCCCTGCCGGACAACTTATCTTTGCTGACGAAATACGTCTCTCCGTTGTCGGAAAACTTATTTCCGGTGGCGGAAAATCTATATCCCCTACCGGACAACTTATCTCTGCTGACGAAATACGTCTCTCCGTTGGCGGAAAACTTATTTCCGGTGGCGGGAAATTTATATCCGCTGGCGGAAAACTTATATCTGCTGACGAAATACATCTCTCCGCTGACAGACATCTTATCTCCGCTGGCAGACAATTTATTTCCGCTGCCGAACTAAGTTTCTCCGCTGGCAGAAAACTTATCTCCGGTGGCGGGAAATTTATATCCCCTGCCGGACAGCTTATCTCTGCTGACGAAATACGTCTCTCCACTGGCGAAAAACTTAGCTTCGTTGGCGGGAAATTTATATCCGCTGGCGGAAAACTTATATCTGCTGACGAAATACATCTCTCCGCTGGCGGAAAACTTATCTGCGGTGGCGGGAAATTGTATATCCCCTGCCGGACAACTTATCTCTGCTGACGAAATACATCTCTCCGCTGGCGGAAAACTTATCTCCGGTGGCGGGAAATTTATATCCCCTGCCGGACAACTTATCTCTGCTGACGAAATACGTCTCTCCACTGGCGAAAAACTTAGCTTCGTTGGCGGGAAATTTATACCCGCTGGCGGAAAACTTATATCTGCTGACGAAATACATCTCTCCGCTGGCGGAAAACTTATCTGCGGTGGCGGGAAATTGTATATCCCCTGCCGGACAACTTATCTCTGCTGACGAAATACATCTCTCCGCTGGCGGAAAACTTATCTGCGGTGGCGGGAAATTGTATATCCCCTGCCGGACAACTTATCTCTGCTGACGAAATACATCTCTCCGCTGGCGGAAAACTTATTTCCGGTGGCGGGAAATGTATATCCCCTGCCGGACAACTTATCTTTGCTGACGAAATACGTCTCTCCGTTGGCGGAAAACTTATTTCCGGTGGCGGAAAATCTATATCCCCTACCGGACAACTTATCTCTGCTGACGAAATACGTCTCTCCGTTGGCGGAAAACTTATTTCCGGTGGCGGAAAATCTATATCCCCTACCGGGCAACTTATTTCCGCTGACGAACTTAGTTTCTCCGCTGGCAGAAAACTTATCTCCGGTGGCGGGAAATTTATATCCCCTGCCGGACAACTTATCTCTGCTGACGAAATACGTCTCTCCACTGGCGAAAAACTTAGCTTCGTTGGCGGGAAATTTATATCCGCTGGCGGAAAACTTATATCTGCTGACGAAATACATCTCTCCGCTGGCGGAAAACTTATCTGCGGTGGCGGGAAATTGTATATCCCCTGCCGGACAACTTATCTCTGCTGACGAAATACATCTCTCCGCTGGCGGAAAACTTATCTGCGGTGGCGGGAAATTGTATATCCCCTGCCGGACAACTTATCTCTGCTGACGAAATACATCTCTCCGCTGGCGGAAAACTTATTTCCGGTGGCGGGAAATGTATATCCCCTGCCGGACAACTTATCTTTGCTGACGAAATACGTCTCTCCGTTGGCGGAAAACTTATTTCCGGTGGCGGAAAATCTATATCCCCTACCGGACAACTTATCTCTGCTGACGAAATACGTCTCTCCGCTGGCGGAATAATTATTTCCGGTGGCGGGAAACCTATATCCGCTAACAGACAGCTTATTTCCGCTGGCAGACAATTTATTTCCGCTGACGAACTAAGTTTCTCCGCTGGCAGAAAACTTATCTCCGGTGGCGGGAAATTTTTATCCCCTGCCGGACAACTTATCTCTGCTGACGAAATACGTCTCTCCGCTGGCGGAAAACTTATTTCCGGTCGCGGGAAATCTATATCCCCTGCCGGACAGCTTATCTCTGCTGACGAAATACGTCTCTCCACTGGCGAAAAACTTAGCTTCGTTGGCGGGAAATTTATATCCGCTGGCGGAAAACTTATATCTGCTGACGAAATACGTCTCTCTGCTGGCGAAAAACTTATTTCCGGTGTCGGGAAATTTATATCCGCTGGCGGACAACTTATCTCTGCTGACGAAATACATCTCTCCGCTGGCGGAAAACTTATTTCCGGTGGCGGGAAATGTATATCCCCTGCCGGACAACTTATCTTTGCTGACGAAATACGTCTCTCCGTTGGCGGAAAACTTATTTCCGGTGGCGGAAAATCTATATCCCCTACCGGACAACTTATCTCTGCTGACGAAATACGTCTCTCCGCTGGCGGAATAATTATTTCCGGTGGCGGGAAACCTATATCCGCTGACAGACAGCTTATCTCCGCTGGCAGACAATTTATTTCCGCTGACGAACTAAGTTTCTCCGCTGGCAGAAAACTTATCTCCGGTGGCGGGAAATTTTTATCCCCTGCCGGACAACTTATCTCTGCTGACGAAATACGTCTCTCCGCTGGCGGAAAACATATTTCCGGTGGAGGGAAATTTATATCCGCTGGCGGAAATCTTATATCTGCTGACGAAATACATCTCTCCGCTGACAGACATCTTATCTCCGCTGGCAGACAGTTTATTTCCGCTGCCGAACTAAGTTTCTCCGCTGGCAGAAAACTTATCTCCGGTGGCGGGAAATTTATATCCCCTGCCGGACAGCTTATCTCTGCTGACGAAATACGTCTCTCCACTGGCGAAAAACTTAGCTTCGTTGGCGGGAAATTTATATCCGCTGGCGGAAAACTTATATCTGCTGACGAAATACGTCTCTCTGCTGGCGAAAAACTTATTTCCGGTGTCGGGAAATTTATATCCGCTGGCGGACAACTTATCTCTGCTGACGAAATACATCTCTCCGCTGGCGGAAAACTTATTTCCGGTGGCGGGAAATGTATATCCCCTGCCGGACAACTTATCTTTGCTGACGAAATACGTCTCTCCGTTGGCGGAAAACTTATCTCCGGTGGCGGGAAATTTTTATCCCCTGCCGGACAACTTATCTCTGCTGACGAAATACGTCTCTCCGCTGGCGGAAAACTTATTTCCGGTGGCGGGAAATCTATACCCGCTGGCGGACAACTTATCTCCGCTGGCAGACAATTTATCTCCGCTGACGAACTACGTTTCACCGCTGGCAGAAAACTTATCTCCGGCGGCGGGAAAATGTAAATCCCCTGCCGGAAAATGTATCCCCGCTCACGAAATACGTCTCTCTGCGGGCGGAAAACTTATTTCCGGTGGCGGGAAATGTATATCCCCTGCCGGACAACTTATCTTTGCTGACGAAATACGTCTCTCCGTTGGCGGAAAACTTATTTCCGGTGGCGGAAAATCTATATCCCCTACCGGACAACTTATCTCTGCTGACGAAATACGTCTCTCTGCTGGCGAAAAACTTATTTCCGGTGTCGGGAAATTTATATCCGCTGGCGGAAAACTTTTCTCCAGAAGGGGAAATTTATATCCCCTGCCGGACAACTTATATCTGCTGACGAAATACATCTCTCCGCTGGCGGAAAACTTATCTGCGGTGGCGGGAAAATGTACATCCCCTGCCGGACAACTTATATATGCTGACGAAATACGTCTCTCCGCTGGCAGAAAACGTATCTCCGGCGGAGCACAAGTTATGTCCGCTGGCGGACAATTTATCCCCGCTGGCGAACTACGTTTCTCCGCTGACGAACTACGATTCTCCTCTGGCAGAACACTTATCTCCAGAGGGGAAAATTTATATCCCCTGCCGGACAACTTATCTCTGCTGACGAAATACGTCTCTCCGCTGGCGGAAAACTTATTTCCGGTGGCGGGAAATCTATACCCGCTGGCGGACAACTTATCTCCGCTGGCAGACAATTTATCTCCGCTGACGAACTACGTTTCACCGCTGGCAGAAAACTTATCTCCGGCGGCGGGAAAATGTAAATCCCCTGCCGGAAAATGTATCCCCGCTCACGAAATACGTCTCTCTGCGGGCGGAAAACTTATTTCCGGTGGCAGGAAAATGTATATCCCCTGCCGGACAACTTATCTCTGCTGACGAAATACGTCTCTCCGTTGGCGGAAAACTTATTTCCGGTGGCATAAAATCTATATCCCCTACCGGACAACTTATCTCTGCTGACGAAATACGTCTCTCTGTTGGCGAAAAACTTATTTTCGGTGGCGGGAAATTTATATCCGCTGGCGGAAAACTTTTCTCCAGAGGGGGAAATTTATATCCCCTGCCAGACATCTTATCTCTGCTGACAAAATACGTCTCTCCGCTGGCGGCAAACTTATCTGTGGTGGCAGGAATTTTATATCCCCTGCCGGACAACTTATATCTGCTGACGAAATACATCTCTCCGCTGGCGAAAAACTTATCTGCGGTGGCGGGAAAATGTATATCCCCTGCCGGACAACTTATATATGCTGACGAAATACGTCTCTCCGCTGGCAGAAAACGTATCTCCGGCGGAGCACAAGCTATGTCCGCTGGCGGACAATTTATCCCCGCTGGCGAACTACGTTTCTCCGCTGACGAACTACGATCTTCCGCTGGCAGAACACTTATCTCTAGAGGGGAAAATTTATATCCCCTGCCGGACAACTTATATCTGCTGACGAAATACGTCTCTCCGCTGGCGGAAAACTTATTTCCGGTGGCGGAAAATCTATATCCCCTACCGGACAACTTATCTCTGCTGAAGAAATACGTCTCTCCGCTGGCGGCAAACTTATCTGTGGTGGCGGGAAATTTATATCCCCTGCCGGACAACTTATCTCTGCTGACGAAATACGTATCTCCGCTGGCGGAAAACTTATTTCCTACCTCATTGTCAAATCACATATAAGGCTCTGATTTTAAGAATAAAATTTCGTTTGAATTTACAACTCAACTCGCAAATGTCTAGACTTTTCTTTAAGGTCTTAACATTTTGGTCCTTCGAGACTCTCCGTTGTTTCCCCCCTGTGGTAAGAGCACGGAGTTAGTTAAACCAGCTTCCTTGAGACTGAACAAGTGTCTAGTTCACTGACAGCTAAAGGTAGCAAAATAAAAAACTTTGATTTCCCTCCTATAGGAAGGAACAGAGTATAAAATAAATTAATGAAACGAAAGTTTCAATTAATAATTTGGAAAAATACGAGCTAAACAGGCTGTTATTTTAATAGATAACTGGGTATATCTAATGTGATCGGAGAATACAAAAAAAAAATAAATAAAAATTAATGAAACGGAAGTTTCAATTAATAATTTTGAAAAATACGAGCTGGACAGGCTGTATATTAATATATAACGAAATATGTATATCTATTGTAATTGAAAAATAAAAAGTTTTCGCGACGGTGGCGTTTTCGCCAGAGAAAAAAATAATAATCCGAAACATCGAAAGTGCTTATTGACTAGAATTGAAAAAAAAGTGGCAAATAACTGTGACTGTGAAAAATAAATATATAAATGGGTTTGTGTGTGCCCACTGTGCCAGCAACAATAACTGCAGCGACAGCGATATCAGCAGCAGCGACGTAAGCAGAGGCAACACCAGCAGCAGCAACAGCGGTATCAGCAGCAGCGACTTCAGCGGCATCAGTAACAACAACAGCAGAAGCAGAATTCATCAGCTAAGTCTCATATTTCAAATTTTTTTTAAGCCTAATTAAGTAAAAAAAAAAATTAAACTAAGATGTTGTCGGAACAAATAATTAAGCTATTAGAGGCTCGAGCAGCGATAGCAAGGGAGACTTAAAAGATTGAAGCTGGTCATTTGACCAGCGATGTAATCCAAAGGTTAGGAGACCTTAAAAACAAAGTTACAGGCAATAATTCTGCACTGTTAACATATGGAGTAGTCGATCATGACTACTATAAGAGACAGCAGTACGAAAAAATGATTAAAAATATAGAGGACATACATAAAAAGTATGTAGAGTCAAAACATAATGAAACATTAACGAAAGGGAAGGTAGAAAAAACAAACTTACAACCAGTGGAGACTGGAACTTTGAAGGAAAACATAGAGCCCAAAATTTACAATAGCATAGAAAAAGTATCTGAGGAAATCGACAGAATAGTGGAAAACCTAAGGACATATTTAGAGCAAACCATGCAGAGGTTTGATCAGGCTAAAATGGGAGAGTGTAGAATAAGAAAGGAAAAAATTGAGTTCCTCAGTAAAAAACTGAGCTCAAAAATTGAGGAGTTTAATCATAGCTATGAAGCTATTGCTGACCAAGCGGTATGAAAATAAGCGAAACATTTTTTCGGATCAGCTGAATCGATTACTAGACTTACCAATGCTAGATCACGATTCAGCGAAACATATTAAATGGTTTTCGGATTCTATAAATGAGTCAATACATTTAATTAAATTAAAGTCACAATTAACAGAAGAAGTTGATGTGATTTTCGCGCACATTGTGTTGAAAAATTCAACAAAGATACCTTACAGTTATATGAAAGTCATATAAAAAGGACAAAAGAGATCCAAGCATTGCCAGATGTAATGGAATTTTTAGAACATCGGTACACTTCTCTTACACGTCGCAGGATAAAGAGTGGGAACCGTTGAAAAAAGTAGTGCAATATGGTAAAATAAAAGAAAATTGTCCGCTATGTAAAATGGCAGGACATACCATAATTCACTGCTATAAGTTTAAGGGAATGAGTCCGATAGATAGAGGCCAGTTTATTAAAAAACAGCGCCTTTGCACAAAATGCTGTAGGCATGATATGTATAAGAAATTCTTTTCTGAAATTTTATGTGGGATTTGTAAAAAACCTCATCATACGATGCTCCATATTCCCTACGAAAAGAGGGAAAATGTTAACACTTGCTTGACAAAAGAACAAGCGTTCTTAGCCACAGCACTTATAAAAGTAAGGGCAAGGAATGGTGGCTATCAAAACCTTAGAGCTCTCATTGATTGTGGGTCGCAATGTACCATAGTTTCAGAAGAAGCTGCGCAAATATTAAACTTAGTACGAAAAAGAGCGAACACCGAGGTAAGTGGAGTGTCATCTACAGACTCTTGCACTTCAAAGTACAAAATTACTTTATCGGTAAAAACTCGTGATTATAATAAAGGTCCTCTAAATATTGAAGAAATTATTCTTCCGAAACTGATGAAAGCTTTACCATTAAACTCTTTCAATATTGATACAACTAAGTGGCAAGATTATGTGTTGGCAGACCCTAACTTTAACAAACCAAGTAGGGTAGATGTAATAATTGGAATAAATTTGTATACCCACATTTAAAAAGACGGAGTAGTAAAAATAGACGGATTACTTAGACAAAATACAGAATTCGGATGGATTATATCCGGTTGCACCAAATCAAATGGTGATAAATTTATTGTAGCGACAACAATTGAAGTTGGGGACTTAGAGCGGTTCTGGGAATTGGAAAGTGAAAAGAATGACGTAGGAGCATTTCTTGGAAACAACAAGAAGAGATGAGAATGGTAGGTATGTGGTTAAAATACCATTTAAAAAAGAAAAGGATCTAGGAGATTCAAAACCCCAAGCTATAGCGCGATTTTATAGTTTAGAAAGAAAGCTCAGCAATAATAAAACATTAAAAGATAATTATGTAAAGTTCATGCATGAATATAAAAACTTAGGACATATGGTAGAGTCCAAAGAAGATGGGAAATATTATTTACCCCATCAAGGAGTCATAAGAGATTCCAGTCTAACGACAAAGCTGAGGGTAGTTTTCGATGCTTCAGCAAAAACCACAAACAATAAAAGTTTAAATGATATCATGTGGGTTGGACCAAGGGTCCAAAAAGATATCTTCGATATTATGGTGAAATGGCGTAAATGGCCATTTGTAATATCTGCGGACATTGAAAAAATGTACCGGCAAATTAATGTTGATAAAGACGATCAACAATATTTGCATATAATTTGGAGAGATAATCCAAACGAAAAGTTAAAAGATTGTAAACTTACAACCGTTACGTACGGTACAGCTTCAGCACCCTACTTATCAACCAGGGTGCTTGTTGCAACAGCAGATAATTGCAAAAATCAAGCAATTAGGGAAATCATAAAGAATGATTTTTATATGGACGACCTGATGACAGGTGCCGACACGATACTGGATGCTAAAAAGCATGTAAAGGAAGTTACCCGGGAGTTTAATAAGGTTGGGTTTAACTTAAGAAAGTGGATAACAAATATCCCAGAAATTATAGAAGGCATTAGAGATGACCAAGAAAATAAAGTATTAACCATTGAGGAGAATGAATCTGTCAAAACATTAGGACTACAATGGGAACCGGTTAAATACGAGTTTAGGTTCAATTTCCACTATGAACCAATTAAGAAAAATAACAAAAGAATAGTATTATCTACCTTTGCCAAGATATATGACCCCTTAGGCTGGTTGTCTCCAGTGACACTTGTCGGAAAATTGTTTATTCAAAAACTTTGGCTAGCAGACAAAAATTGGGATGAAGAATTATCAGAACAGGATACTCGGGAATGGAATTCCCTAACAGAGTTAGAGAGCATTCGGATACCGATATGGCTAAATTCTCAGCACAGTAAGTCGATGCAAATTCATGGGTTTGCCGATGCATCCGAAAAGGCTTATGCTGCCGTAGTGTATGCCAAGGTAGATTGTTCTACAATTATAATAGCCAGCAAAGGCAAAGTTAATCCAAAGAAGAATCGGAAAACTATTCCAAAATTAGAACTTTGTGCAGCACATCTTCTGGCAAAATGAATTCAACGGGTGAAAGTAGCGGTAGGAAGTAATGTAGAGTGTTATGCCTTGAGTGATTCTACTATTACTCTAGCCTGGATAAAGAATGGAGACAATAAAGACAAGTTTATCAGGCGTCGAAATGACGAAGTAAGAAAGATTAAGGAAATTAAATAGGGACACGTTAGAACTGAAGACAATCCAGCAGATGTAGCATCAAGGGGCATTAGTGCAGATAAGCTAAAAGATTTTAAGATTTGGTGGAAAGGGCCTCAATGGTTGGCAAAACCTAAGAAACATTGGCCAAAAGAGGAAATTGAAGAAAAATTAGTTGTTGGCAAAACAATGGTAACAGCAAAAAATAACATTTTTTGTGAATTATTACAAAAATATTCGTGTATGCATAAACTAGAAGGAGTCATTGCATATGTATTGAGGTTTATTCAAATCAAAACCAAAAAGAAAGAATTTCCTTCATTTTTGACAGTGAAGGAGATTAAGAGCGCCAAAGTATTAATAGTAAAACAACAACAAGCTGTCCAATTCGGTTCCGAAATAGCTAGCCTAATTAATAAAAAGGAAATAGAAACAAAAAATAAACTATTAAGCTTAAATCCGTTCTTAGATAAAGACGGATTGTTACGAGTTGGAGGTAGATTGCAAAACTCCAACGCGGAATTTGAGGTTAAACATCCCTTGATTTTAGATAAGTGTCACTTGACGTCTTTAATTATCAAGAATGCACATAAAGAAACATTGCACGGTGGAATTAATCTGATGCGAAACTATATCCAGCGAAAGTTTTGGATATTTGGGCTAAGAAATTGCTTAAAGAAAAAACTTGAAGAGTGTGTCACCTGTGCTAGGTATCGACAGAATACTGCAGAACAAATTATGGGAAATCTGCCGAAACACAGAGCTACAATGTCGCACCCATTTACAAATACAGGTGTAGACTTCGCCGGGCCTTACCATATCCGATGCTCTAAAAACCGGGGGCAGAAATCCTATAAGGGATATATTGCCGTATTCGTATGCATGGCGACAAAAGCTATTCATTTGGAAGTAGTCAGCGATCTTACTTCAGATGCATTTCTAGCTGCACTTAGAAGATTTTTTTCAAGAAGAGGAAAATGTGCAAAAAAATTTTCCGATAATGGAACCAACTTTGTGGGAGCTTCGCGCAAATTAGACGAGGAATACCAAAAAGCCCTCAAAGACAACATAAAAGGAGAACAGATTCTCCAATATTAGAAGGAGAACAGATCGAGTGGCAATTTATTCCCCCGGCAGGACTTCACTTCGGAGGTATTTGGGAAGCTGGGGTAAAATCAGTGAAATATCACTTAAAAAGGGTAATTGGGGACAATAATTTAACCTATGAGGAAATGGAAATTATGTCAAATTGAGCTGGTACTAAATTCACGCCCTTTGTATACAGCTACAAATGATATTAACGATCTGGATGTATTAACACCAGGTCATTTTATAATTGGAAGGCCAATATTTGGCCCGATTGAGACAATTTCAGAGGAAAAGAGGGGGAACGTTGTGAGTTGCTGCGTACACCGCAACTCTACAGTTATACCCGATACTAAGTCAGTATGGCTCTCCTGCGGCAGACGCCGCTAATATTGAACCACACGACAAAGAGTGCATGCGAGAGAGACAGAAAATCAGTCTGAGCGTGACGTCGGGCGCTGCGTGGCCACTGCAAATTGATTTCTTGCTTTTGGCTACAAAAATGATCCGATCTGATCCAGATTCAGCAATCTGATAGATATAATCATTATCTATGATTCTGCGTTTTTAGTTTTCTCGAATGTGCAATATTGTGGATGCAACAGATTTTCGTTCTTTGTGGGGGCGGAAGGGGGTGGGGCGAAATTCTGAGATATACGTTTTATAGTGAGATATAACAGAAGTGCGGATACCAAATTTGGTTACTCTAGCCTTAATAGTCTCTGAGATTTGTGGATACCCCAGATTTTCGTCCTTTGCGGTGGCGGAAGGGGGTGTGGCGAAATTTGGACACGAAACGGTCAAGGTCCGATATCACAGGAAGGTGGATAACAAATTTGGTTGCTCTGGCTCTTATAGGTTCTGAGATCCTTGAACTCATATTTTGCAATTGGCAAAGCCGACCATGAAACCTGTGTGTTAGAGAGAGACAGAGCGAGAAAGAATGAAATTGTTTTCTTGATTCTGGCTATAATAATTATAGTGTGGACGTTGACATGCAATGACTGCATCTTTCAAGAGGCGATGCAGTTACAGCACCGTCAAGTGGCCCGTGTGACACCAGCAGAAGGCTGTTACGCGCGGATCCCAGGCAAAACGCAGCCCTCCTCCCGCCCAACCGACCGAGGGGCGCTGTCGCATGACGCGCGGTGCGTAGCCGAACCAAACGCGAACATGCAAGAAAGATAGCTATTAGACTAACATTCGAGGAAAATTAGTACTAAACTTACTAAGAAACTAAGCATGCAATCAAAGTACAAATACCACTACAGTTACTAATTAATAGAAAGGTGTGTAAGGATTAATAATTTAATAACAGGAAGAGAATTAGTGGTGGATATAATATGGTAGAGGGAATTATAATCCGAGCATAAGACCCTAAACGGTTCATGCAAGGAATAATTCGATCTACAAAGTGGAAGGAACAACGGTATAAAATTTCTAGTCAGTCTAATAGGAATCGTGAAGTTTATGCGGCTCAACAGATCAGGGCTGTCTATGTCACCCCTGATCAAGTTGTGCATAAATATCACACCAAGCATTTTTCTACGGTTAACTAAGGATGGGAGGTTTACTAATAGTAGTCTACTAGAGTAAGATGGGAGTCTTACACCCGCATCCCAGTTAAGGCCCCGCAGAGCAAAGAGTAAAAAGTTTTTCTGTACTGATTCTATACGGTCCTGGTGTACTTTGTACTGAGGGCACCATACACAGGAGCCGTATTCTAAGATCGGACGAACAAGCGAGGTATAGAGAGTCTTTGTTATATAGGGGTCGTCAAATTCCTTTGACCACCTCTTTATAAACCCAAGCACGCTCATGGCCTTATTTACCATGGTAGAAATGTGTTCGGAAAACTTTAACTTGGGGTCTAACATAACACCCAGATCATCCACCAGGGTAATTCTCTCAAGAGAACCACCAAATAGGGTGTAAGGAGCCAACAAAGGGCTAGAACGATGAAATGTCATAACTTTGCATTTCGAGGCATTAAGGTGTAACAAGTTTGCACAACACCATGACTGAAAGTTATTGAGATCGGATTGCAAGCGAGAATGAAATGAAATGTCCTTGTACTGGACACAGAGTTTAACATCATCCGCATACATAAGTACTCGAGAGTATGTTAATACTGAAGGTAAGTCATTAATAAAGAGTGTGAAGAGTAAGGGGCCTAGATGGCTGCCTTGTGGTACTCCCGAAGAAACCTTTACTGGGAAAGAGAGGGAGTTTTTGAAGAGGACTCTTTGAGACCTAGAACAAAGATAGCTAGAAATCCATCTCAGGAGGTTGGGCGGAAACCCTAAAAGGTCAAGTTTATGCGCTAAAAGGGAATGGTTTACAGAGTCGAATGCTTTACTAAAGTCGGTGTAAATAACATCCGTCTGTAAGTTACCTTGAAAGCCTTTAATAATGAAAGAGGTAAACTCTAACAAGTTCGTGGTGGTTGATCGCCGCCTTATAAATCCATGCTGAGTTGGAGATATAAGTGACTTGCAGAGATGTTGCAGGTGCGGAGTTAAAACCCTCTCAAACATTTTAGGAATAGCGGATAACTTTGCTATACCTCCATAATTTTTTGCATCAGACTTGCTACCTTTTTTATGGAGAGGAATTATAAACGATTCCTTCCAGATCGGGGGGAAGCAAGAAGAATCAATGGATAGGGTGAATAGTTTAAGCAAAGGTCCACACAGAGCCTCGGCGCAGTACCTGAGTACACAACCTGGAACCCCGTCTGGACCCGGTGAAAACACCGGCTTAACTAGTCGAAGATCATGAAGTAGGGAACATTCATTTAACAAGGGACTGAAAATGCCGTTCGACCTCGGTAAACCGTATGGGTACGGATGACCAGAGTAGCTTTCCTCAGAATAGGTGGTTTCGAAAAATTGGGCAAAAAGATCGGCAATTGCCTGATCATTATTTGCCGACGTATTACAAAATGATAGCGAGGATGGGTGTGCGGACGTTCTACGCTTACTGTTTACGAAGCTGTAATACTGTTTAGGGTCCTGAGAAAAACGTATCCTGCATCGAGATAGGTAGTTCTTATAGCATTGAGCATTAAGAACTGAAAAGTTTGACCAAGCTATTACATAGCGAGAGTGAGAAGTAGGAGAACCCACTTCTTGAAATTTTTTATAAAGTCTTGATTTTAAGTTTTTTAGACTGGATAACTCTTTGGTAAACCAAGGGGGTTTTCCAGATCTAGTCGGACAAGAAAGTGGGACACAAGAATCGAAAAATGTGCCAAGAGCATTGTAAAAAATGTTTGTGCCTTTTATGATATCAGTGCACAAGTACAAAGCGGACCAATCAAAATCCCTAATGAGGTTATTAAGCTTCGCAAACTCGGCTTTACGAAAGCAGCGGACACGTTCGGGCAGCCTACTCGACCGATCCAATACAGTTGGTCCTATATCTAGCGACACCTCGAAAGTAGGGTGGTAGGCGTCTTCAGGTATAGTGAGCGGAAGGGCTCGGGTTAACAACACTATGGTCGGATCCGATACAAAGCACAGATCAAGCAATCGACCCAAGGAATTATTCACATGGTTGACTTGAGACAGGGATAGGTCAAGCAAGCCGTCAACAAAGTCATGTCGTGACATGGGCACTAGGATACTAGACTCGTTTACCGAAGACCAAACAGTTCCTGGCAAGTTGAAGTCACCAAGAACTATCATACGATCTTTATCAGATAGCGAGGAAGATCTGGTTGAGATTTCACACTCTAGAACATATAGTCATCCTCTACGATGCTGCGTTTTTCGTTTTATCGTACCTTTAAAAATGTGGATGCCACAGATTTTCGTCCTTTGTGGGGGCGGAAGTGGGCGGGGCAAAGTTTTGAAATATTTTTGTAGCAGTGACATATCACTGCCGATTGGCCGTCAGCCATCGGGTGCTACAGGGGGACAAACGGATGACGGGTCGGCTCGCACAACTGTGAACTCGGAACTGAGGCGCAGCCGCTCCGGTTAGTAATACCCGGTGCGGTCTGCGTCTCACACCCCCCCCCCCCTAGGACACAGAGGGTTGCGAGCGAACCGTCACCCGCCGTAACTGTGCACACCGGTGGAAGTGCGACTATACTCTCCCCGTGAGGGCGGCTGGAAACAGGTCCTAGCACGGTCATGTCTCTGCTAGGATGCTGGCGAATGGTAGTCGGGCGGAGAGAAGAAAACTCTCAGTGAAATTACCCCAATCCAAGGTGACACTGTTATATGCCGAGGGATGCATGGCCGGGGGGGTGCCCGGTCGCTAATATGCGGACTCTGGATACCTGCCGACCTCCAGTTTAAATCAGGCTTCCCGGGGCAAGCGGGCTATGCCTCGGGTGACCATCCCCTTCCCGCCTACTCGTGGGAACTACTATGCCAAATAATAAACATATAAAAACCAACAAAGCCGCAAAGGAGCAGAGCGTATTCGCGGCTGGTAAGCGCACCGGGACCGAAGAACCCATGGGAGCCCCGGCGGGCAGCGTCTCTGCACCACGGGGTGGAAAGCCGTCGTACCAGGACAGGAGACGAGCGGCTTTCATCCTGTCCAACGAAGACCCGAACTTCAAGGCGTCAGCCGAAGGAAAGGAGCAGAGGCTGTGGGCCTGCTCAATCCTTCCACTGTTCCAGCCAGCCAAAGCCGGAAAGGGCGCAGCCAAGGCCGCCAACAAGCGGCAACGCTCAGCGGAGGACCCCGCAAATCAGCCAGGCCAAGCCCAGCAAGCCAAGCGGGTGAAGACCCACCTCACGAACCGGTCGTTCGCTGAGGTGGCGAGGGGCAGGACCCTGATCGGTGTCCTGGACAGGGGCGCCGAGGACGGCCATGTCCCTCGCGATAAGTGGCACCTGGTGGAGAACGAGCTCCAGGACCGGTTCCTACTGGAACTGGAGGAGAACGGCGGACCACCGCCAAAGTGTGAGGACGCAGGGTGGCATCAAGGCAAGGTGAAGGCCATCGCCTGCCAAGACGCTTGCTCTGCGGCCCTCTACATGAAGGCGGTGGCGGCCCTAAAAGAGGTCTATCCAGGGGCGAAACTGGAGGCCGTGAAGTGGGAAGATGTCCCTAGTCGCCCGAGAGCCAGAGCGTGGGTCTCGGCTAAGCCTGCAGAGCCTGAGAAGATCCTCAGGTTACTGCAGGTCTGCAACCCCCACCTTCCTACAGACGATTGGAAGGTGGCAAAGGTGGAGGATATCCAAGGGCAGAGGCGCCAGATTATCCTCGTCCTAAATGAGGAATCCATTGATCTCCTCGCAAAGTCGGACGGTGTAGTGGATTATGGCTACAAGAAGGTCACCATATCCACTTACAAGTCCGATCGCAAGGGCAGGCAAGCGGAGGTCGAGCCGGACCCGGAGCTGCCGGAGATCCCGAAAGAGGGGGCCTCGTGCGAGGAAGACAACCCGGCGTCGGATGCGGCGTCCATGATGTCGGACGATATCTTGGACGACTACGCGTTCGACGAGAGTGACCTAGCCAGAGGTCTCAGCCACATCGTTGTCGGGGAGGAGCCGGAGTCCCCTGACAGCGATCTAGAAGCAACAATGGTGGAGGCGAGCCTCAGGAATGTCGTTGACGCTCCTGCAGATAAACCTCCACCATTGTAAGGCAGCATGCGCTGCTCTACTGCTCCACCTGGCCAAGGGTGGAGCCGACATAGTCCTCATTCAGGAGCCCTGGATCCTCGGAAACAGGGTCTCCTGTCTGAGGACTTCTGACTACAAGCTATATGTAGCTGAAACCGCAGGTAAAATTCGTACCTGCATTCTTGCAAAAAGAGAGTTGCACCTATTTTTGCTCCCAAATTTCAGCAATGAAGACCACACCGCAGTGAGCCTCGAAGGCCAGGAGCGCTCACTGAGGATCTGTTCCGCATACATGGGGCATGAACAACCAGACCCCCTCCACACGCGCCTCTCCGGGCTCTAATCGCAGACTGCTCGGCCAAGGACATCGGCCTAATTGTGGGGTGCGATGCCAATGCACATCACTGTCAGTGGGGAAGCACTGACACAAACGAAAGGGGTGAGTACCTTTTCAGTTACTTACTGACCACTCAGATGGTCTTACTAAACCGGGGTAGTGATCCCACCTTTATCATTAAAAACCGCAAGGAGGTCCTGGACCTCACGCTTGCCTCTCATGAGATACAGCGTAACATTGTATCCTGGAGGGTCCTGGAAGAGCACTCCTTCTCGGACCACAGGTACGTGGAAACTGTCTTCTCCTTCTCAGTACCGAAGCCAGTCCGATTCCGAAACATCAGGCGGACAAACTGGACTCGGTACTCTGATTACCTCTGTCGTGTTCTCCCTGAGCCCCCATCTGAGGAGGAGTTCTCCACGGAGGCCACGACTCGTCTTCTTAAGATCTTTACCGACGCCTGCAATAAGGCGCTCGACAAAGCATGCCCCTCTGGCAAGAACAGAGGCCGGAAGAAACCTGAATGGTGGAATCCGAAACTGGGTGAACTCCGGAAAGCCTCCCGGAGACTCTTCAATAAAGCTAAGGCTGAAAACGTTGAGCAAAACTGGGCCGACTACAAGGCCAGTCTGTCAACCTACAACAAAGAACTTAGAAAAGCCAAAAGCGCCTCCTGGCGTAAGTTCTGCAGCGAAATCGAGAGTAACTCAGAAGCCTCACGCTTGCGCAGAGTTCTCTCGAAGACAACACCCACCCTGGGCTACTTGAAGAACACCGACCAGTCGTGGACTACGTCCAGCGAGGAGTCGCTAAATCTTCTCCTAAATACCCACTTCCCTGGCTGCGATGAAAACAGACCCAACTACCTCGCGCCTCCTTCTGTCGCCTCAAATGCCATCTTGGGACTGCTAAGCCAGGAGAACATTTCCTGGGCGATCAGAAGCTTTAAACCCTACAAGTCCGCGGGGCCAGACGGCATTTTCCCTGCCCAACTGATTCACGCGGGACATAAAGCCATTAACTGGCTCAAAATAATTTACGAGGGAATCTTCTCCCACGGGTGCATTCCTGACACCTGGCTTCAGACCAAAGTCGTATTCATACCCAAGGCAGGCAAGCCCTCGCACACTGCCCCAAAAGATTTCAGACCCATAAGTCTATCGTCTTTTCTTCTAAAGGCGATGGAGCGGCTCCTGGGGCTGCATCTAACGGCGTGCATTCCGTCTAGTCTGATCTCAGACTCCCAGCATGCCTATCGGAAGGGAAGATCCACCGAAACGGCCCTACACTCGATCACATCGATCATCGAAGCATCCCTTAATTTTAAGGAGTACACCCTAGTAGCCTTCCTCGACATAGAAGGCGCCTTTAACAACATCCTTCCGACCGCCATCACGGGCGCACTGACGGATCTGGGCGTTGACTCCAGGACGGTGAGCCTGATCGATCAGATGCTACAATGCAGGACGGTTGAGGCATCACTGGGGACGTCAACGTGTACCAGATTTGTCAGCAGAGTCACACCGCATGCCCCTATATAGTTCGGTGGCTCTACACCGCCATCATACGACCAATCATGCTCTATGGAGTGGTGGTATGGTGGCCAGCCTTGGACAGAAGGACATGCCTCAATAAACTCAGCAGAGTTCAACGCATGGCAGAGCTATGCATAACTGGCGGTCTACGCACTACTCCAGGGGAAGCCCTGGATACTGTGCTGGACCTCCTCCCTGTGGATCTCATGGGAAAGAAGGTGGCAACACTTTCCGCCCTCAGAATGAGAGAAGCCAGACTGTGGAAAGCATCCGCGGTTGGGCACTCGGGAATCCTGATGAGACTCCCGCAATTACCAGAGAGGACAGATTACTGTATCCCCAGTGATCACCTCTCGACGCCCTTCCAGGTATCAATCCCATCTAGGGAGGACTGGGAGATGGGCGAACCAGGACCTGCAAATGCGGTCCACTTCTACACTGATGGCTCAAAGCTAGACGGCCGCGTGGGAGGCGGAGTCTACTGCAGCGAGCTGAACATCAGTCATTGCTTCAGGCTCCCGGATCACTGTAGTGTGTTCCAAGCGGAGGTTGAAGCCATCAAGGAGGCCATTTCGATCGTCTCCAAATTACTTCTAGATACGCACTTAGTGTGCGTCTTCTCGGACAGCCAAGCAGCTATCAAAGCTCTAGGCTCAATATCGTCGAACTCAGCGACTGTAAATGACTGCCGCAGGTCTCTGCACGAGATCGCAGAGCAGTTAGATCTCTTCCTTATATGGGTCCGCGGCCACAGGGACATCGAGGGGAATGACGCCGCCGACGAGCTAGCCAGGCAGGGTACTACGATTCCTCTCCTACCGGAGAGGGAGCAAGTAGCGATGCCCTTGGCTACGTGCAGGCTCCTAACGCACGAATTGTTCGAGCAAAATGCCAATAGGAGATGGCAGCAAACCGTTTCCTGTAAAGTCTCAAGATTGATATGGCCATATCGATCGAAGAAGCGCTCAGCAGAGCTGTATAAACTCAGCAGAGCACAGTGCTCTGCAGTTACTAGAGCCATTACGGGACACTGGCAGATCGGCACTCACGCCTCTAGACTGTCAATCCCTCATAACGACTTCTGCAGGAGTTGTCGCGACGAGGAGGAGGAGGAATCGGTCCCCCACTTCTTCTGCCACTGCCCAGCCCTTGGAAATCGTCGTCTTCGTATTCTCGGGGCCGCTTTCCTCACGGACATTTCGGACCTGTCCGTAATCAAACCAGGGACCTTGTCCAAATACATCCACGCCACCGGATGGGACTGCACTTAACCTGCAGTAGTATGCTCTCACGGTTCGGGCAACGCGAAGGGGCACATGCCCATGCGGCAACACAACGGACCTTTTATAGGTCCAAGTGAGCTTGGGGGCGGGAGGCTCTTATCCCCCCCCTCCCGGCTGCCGCCTTAACCTAACCTAACCTAACATATCACAGATGTCTGGATCCAAAACATCGTTGCTCTAGCTCTTATAGTCTTTGAGCACTAGGCGCTGAAGGGGACGGACGGACGGACGGACGGACGGACGGACGGACGGACGGACGGACGGACGGACGGACGGACGGACGGACAGACGGACAGACAGACAGGGCTCAATCGACTCGGCTATTGATGCTGATCAAGAATATATATACTTTATGGGGTCGGAAACGATTCCTTCTGGACGTTACACACATCCACTTTTACCACAAATCTAATATACCCCAATACTCATTTTGAGTATCGGGTATAACGAGGGGGAACGTTGTGAGTTGCTGCGGAGACCGCAACTCCACAGTTATACCCGATACTAAGTAGGTATGACTCTCCTCCGGCAGACGCCGATAATCTTAAACGACACGACAAGAAGTGCGTGCGAGAGAGACAGAAAATCAGTCTGAGCGTGACGTCGGGGGCTGCGTAGCCAGTGCAAATTGAGTTGTTCCTTTTGGCTATAAAAATGATCTGATCTGATCCAGATTCAGCAATCTGATAGATATGGTCATTATCTATAATTCTGCGTTTTTAGTTTTCTCGAATGTGCAATATTGTGGATGCAACAGATTTTCGTCCTTTGTGGGGGCGGAAAAGGGTGGGGCGAAATTCTGAGATATACGTTTTATAGTGAGATCTAACAGAAGTGCGGATACCAAATTTGGTTACTCTAGCCTTAATAGTCTCTGAGATTTGTGGATGCCCCAGATTTTCGTCCTTTGCGGGGGCGGAAAGGGGTGTGGCGAAATTTGGACACAAAACGGTCAAGGTCCGATATCACAGGAGTGTGGATAACAAATTTGGTTGCTCTGGCTCTTATAGGTTCTGAGATCCTTGAACTCATATTTTGCAATTGACAAAACCGACCATGAAACCTGTGTGTTAGAGAGAGACAGAGCGAGAAAGAATGAAATTGTTTTCTTGATTCTGGCTAAAATCATTATACGATCTGGTTCAGATTTTGCACTGTAGAAGATATGGTCATCCTCACCGATTCTGCGTTTTTGGTTTTATCGTATCTTTAAAAATGTGGATGCCACAGATTTTCGTCCTTTGTGGGGGCGGAAGTGGGCGGGGCGAAGTTTTGAAATATTTTTGTAGCAGTGACATATCACAGAAGCCTAAATCCAAAACATCGTTGCTCTAGCTCTTATAGTCTTTGAGCACTAGGCGCTGAAGGGGACGGACGGACCGACGGACGGACGGACCGACGGACGGACGGACGGACGGACGGACAGACGGACAGACAGACAGGGCTCAATCGACTCGGCTATTGATGCTGATCAAGAATATATATACTTTATGGGGTCGGAAACGATTCCTTCTGGACGTTACACACATCCACTTTTACCACAAATCTAATATACCCCAAAATCGGGAATCGGGAATAGATGGAGATTAATTCAGAAAATGAAAAGAGAATTTTGGATTAAATGGAAAGAGGATTATTTGCACACACTGCAACAAAGAAATAAATGGAAAATGGGAATGCAGAATATTAAAACAGGACAGATTGTATTAATAAAAGATGAAACCTGTCAGCCAGTTAGATGGTCCTTGGGAAAAATAGAAGAAATACATAAAGGTAGGGACGATAGAGTCAGAGTAGTAACTATAAAACGACCTATAACTAAAATTTGTCCATTAGCTGGAATTGAGTCAGAAGAGCAAGACTCAGGAATGACTCCAAAAGAGACCAGAAGTACGCGTAGTAGACCTCGAATGTCCAAGCTAGGACTGATGGCAGCATTGTTCATGCTTGTGTTATGTTGCCAAGTGTCAAATGCAAACATTGCTGCTAGAGGAACGGCGAAGTGGTCAATTGAAAAAATGAACAGTTCCACTTCGATATATTTGGACCCGATGGGGGACGTTGAAATAGTCGCCTCATCGTAGGATTTAATTGTTTATTATAACATGGACCCGTATTTCCAAATGATAACGAGGGGGAACGTTGTGAGTTGCTGCGGACACCGCAACTCTACAGTTATACCCGATACTAATTCAGTATGGCTTTCCTCCGGCAGACGCTGCTAATATTAAAGGACACGACAAAGAGTGCGTGCGAGAGAGACAGAAAATCAGTCTGAGCGTGACGTCGGGGGCTGCGTAGCCAGTGCAAATTGATTTGTTCCTTTTGGCTATAAAAATGATCTGATCTGGTCCAGATTCAGCAATCTGATAGATATGGTCGTTATCTATGATTCTGCGTTTTTAGTTTTCTCGAATGTGCAATATTGTGGATGCAACAGATTTTCGTCTTTTGTGGGGGCGGAAAAGGGTGGGGCGAAATTCTGAGATATACGTTTTATAGTGAGATCTAACAGAAGTGCGGATACCAAATTTGGTTACTCTAGCCTTAATAGTCTCTGAGATTTGTGGATGCCCCAGATTTTCGTCCTTTGCGGGGGCGGAAGGGGGTGTGGCGAAATTTGGACATGAAACGGTCAAGGTCCGATATCACAGGAGTGTGGATAACAAATTTGGTTGCTCTGGCTCTTATAGGTTCTGAGATCCTTGAACTCATATTTTGCAATTGGCAAGGCCGACCATGAAACCTGTGTGTTAGAGAGAGACAGAGCGAGAAAGAATGAAATTGTTTTCTTGATTCTGGCTATAATAATTATACGATCTGGTTGAGATTTTACACTCTAGAACATATAGTCATCTTCTACGATTCTGCGTTTTTGGTTTTATCGTATCTTTAAAAATGTGGATGCCACAGATTTTCGTCCTTTGTGGGGGCGGAAGTGGGCGGGGCGAAGTTTTGAAATATTTTGGTAGCAGTGACATATCACAGAAGTCTGGATCCAAAACATCGTTGCTCTAGATCTTATAGTCTTTGAGCACTAGGCGCTGAAGGGGACGGACGGACGGACGGACGGACGGACGGACGGACGGACGGACGGACGGACGGACGGACGGACGGACGGACGGACAGACGGACAGACAGACAGGGCTCAATCGACTCGGCTATTGATGCTGATCAAGAATATATATACTTTATGGGGTCGGAAACGATTCCTTCTGGACGTTACACACATCCACTTTTACCACAAATCTAATATACCCCAATACTCATTTTGAGTATCGGGTATAACGAGGGGGAACGTTGTGAGTTGCTGCGGAGACCGCAACTCCACAGTTATACCCGATACTAAGTAGGTATGACTCTCCTCCGGCAGACGCCGATAATCTTAAACGACACGACAAGAAGTGCGTGCGAGAGAGACAGAAAATCAGTCTGAGCGTGACGTCGGGGGCTGCGTAGCCAGTGCAAATTGAGTTGTTCCTTTTGGCTATAAAAATGATCTGATCTGATCCAGATTCAGCAATCTGATAGATATGGTCATTATCTATAATTCTGCGTTTTTAGTTTTCTCGAATGTGCAATATTGTGGATGCAACAGATTTTCGTCCTTTGTGGGGGCGGAAAAGGGTGGGGCGAAATTCTGAGATATACGTTTTATAGTGAGATCTAACAGAAGTGCGGATACCAAATTTGGTTACTCTAGCCTTAATAGTCTCTGAGATTTGTGGATGCCCCAGATTTTCGTCCTTTGCGGGGGCGGAAAGGGGTGTGGCGAAATTTGGACACAAAACGGTCAAGGTCCGATATCACAGGAGTGTGGATAACAAATTTGGTTGCTCTGGCTCTTATAGGTTCTGAGATCCTTGAACTCATATTTTGCAATTGACAAAACCGACCATGAAACCTGTGTGTTAGAGAGAGACAGAGCGAGAAAGAATGAAATTGTTTTCTTGATTCTGGCTAAAATCATTATACGATCTGGTTCAGATTTTGCACTGTAGAAGATATGGTCATCCTCACCGATTCTGCGTTTTTGGTTTTATCGTATCTTTAAAAATGTGGATGCCACAGATTTTCGTCCTTTGTGGGGGCGGAAGTGGGCGGGGCGAAGTTTTGAAATATTTTTGTAGCAGTGACATATCACAGAAGTCTGGATCCAAAACATCGTTGCTCTAGATCTTATAGTCTTTGAGCACTAGGCGCTGAAGGGGACGGACGGACGGACGGACGGACGGACCGACGGACGGACGGACGGACGGACGGACAGACGGACAGACAGACAGGGCTCAATCGACTCGGCTATTGATGCTGATCAAGAATATATATACTTTATGGGGTCGGAAACGATTCCTTCTGGACGTTACACACATCCACTTTTACCACAAATCTAATATACCCCAAAATCGGGAATCGGGAATAGATGGAGATTAATTCAGAAAATGAAAAGAGAATTTTGGATTAAATGGAAAGAGGATTATTTGCACACACTGCAACAAAGAAATAAATGGAAAATGGGAATGCAGAATATTAAAACAGGACAGATTGTATTAATAAAAGATGAAACCTGTCAGCCAGTTAGATGGTCCTTGGGAAAAATAGAAGAAATACATAAAGGTAGGGACGATAGAGTCAGAGTAGTAACTATAAAACGACCTATAACTAAAATTTGTCCATTAGCTGGAATTGAGTCAGAAGAGCAAGACTCAGGAATGACTCCAAAAGAGACCAGAAGTACGCGTAGTAGACCTCGAATGTCCAAGCTAGGACTGATGGCAGCATTGTTCATGCTTGTGTTATGTTGCCAAGTGTCAAATGCAAACATTGCTGCTAGAGGAACGGCGAAGTGGTCAATTGAAAAAATGAACAGTTCCACTTCGATATATTTGGACCCGATGGGGGACGTTGAAATAGTCGCCTCATCGTAGGATTTAATTGTTTATTATAACATGGACCCGTATTTCCAAATGATAACGAGGGGGAACGTTGTGAGTTGCTGCGGACACCGCAACTCTACAGTTATACCCGATACTAATTCAGTATGGCTTTCCTCCGGCAGACGCTGCTAATATTAAAGGACACGACAAAGAGTGCGTGCGAGAGAGACAGAAAATCAGTCTGAGCGTGACGTCGGGGGCTGCGTAGCCAGTGCAAATTGATTTGTTCCTTTTGGCTATAAAAATGATCTGATCTAGTCCAGATTCAGCAATCTGATAGATATGGTCGTTATCTATGATTCTGCGTTTTTAGTTTTCTCGAATGTGCAATATGGTGGATGCAACAGATTTTCGTCCTTTGTGGGGGCGGAAGAGGGTGGGGCGAAATTCTGAGATATACGTTTTATAGTGAGATCTAACAGAAGTGCGGATACCAAATTTGGTTACTCTAGCCTTAATAGTCTCTGAGATTTGTGGATGCCCCAGATTTTCGTCCTTTGCGGGGGCGGAAGGGGGTGTGGCGAAATTTGGACATAAAACGGTCAAGGTCCGATATCACAGGAGTGTGGATAACAAATTTGGTTGCTCTGGCTCTTATAGGTTCTGAGATCCTTGAACTCATATTTTGCAATTGGCAAGGCCGACCATGAAACCTGTGTGTTAGAGAGAGACAGAGCGAGAAAGAATGAAATTGTTTTCTTGATTCTGGCTATAATAATTATACGATCTGGTTGAGATTTTACACTCTAGAACATATAGTCATCTTCTACGATTCTGCGTTTTTGGTTTTATCGTATCTTTAAAAATGTGGATGCCACAGATTTTCGTCCTTTGTGGGGGCGGAAGTGGGCGGGGCGAAGTTTTGAACTATTTTGGTAGCAGTGACATATCACAGAAGTCTGGATCCAAAACATCGTTGCTCTAGATCTTATAGTCTTTGAGCACTAGGCGCTGAAGGGGACGGACGGACGGACGGACGGACGGACAGACGGACAGACAGACAGGGCTCAATCGACTCGGCTATTGATGCTGATCAAGAATATATATACTTTATGGGGTCGGAAACGATTCCTTCTGGACGTTACACACATCCACTTTTACCACAAATCTAATATACCCCAATACTAATTTTGAGTATCGGGTATAACGAGGGGGAACGTTGTGAGTTGCTGCGGAGACCGCAACTCTACAGTTATACCCGATACTAAGTAGGTATGACTCTCCTCCGGCAGACGCCGCTAATCTTAAACGACACGACAAGAAGTGCGTGCGAGAGAGACAGAAAATCAGTCTGAGCGTGACGTCGGGGGCTGCGTAGCCAGTGCAAATTGAGTTGTTCCTTTTGGCTATAAAAATGATCTGATCTGATCCAGATTTAGCAATCTGATAGATATGGTCATTATCTATAATTCTGCGTTTTTAGTTTTCTCGAATGTGCAATATTGTGGATGCAACAGATTTTCGTCCTTTGTGGGGGCGGAAAAGGGTGGGGCGAAATTCTGAGATATACGTTTTATAGTGAGATCTAACAGAAGTGCGGATACCAAATTTGGTTACTCTAGCCTTAATAGTCTCTGAGATTTGTGGATGCCCCAGATTTTCGTCCTTTGCGGGGGCGGAAAGGGGTGTGGCGAAATTTGGACACAAAACGGTCAAGGTCCGATATCACAGGAGTGTGGATAACAAATTTGGTTGCTCTGGCTCTTATAGGTTCTGAGATCCTTGAACTCATATTTTGCAATTGACAAAACCGACCATGAAACCTGTGTGTTAGAGAGAGACAGAGCGAGAAAGAATGAAATTGTTTTCTTGATTCTGGCTAAAATCATTATACGATCTGGTTCAGATTTTGCACTGTAGAAGATATGGTCATCCTCACCGATTCTGCGTTTTTGGTTTTATCGTATCTTTAAAAATGTGGATGCCACAGATTTTCGTCCTTTGTGGGGGCGGAAGTGGGCGGGGCGAAGTTTTGAAATATTTTTGTAGCAGTGACATATCACAGAAGCCTAAATCCAAAACATCGTTGCTCTAGCTCTTATAGTCTTTGAGCACTAGGCGCTGAAGGGGACGGACGGACCGACGGACGGACGGACCGACGGACGGACGGACGGACGGACGGACGGACGGACGGACGGACGGACGGACGGACAGACGGACAGACAGACAGGGCTCAATCGACTCGGCTATTGATGCTGATCAAGAATATATATACTTTATGGGGTCGGAAACGATTCCTTCTGGACGTTACACACATCCACTTTTACCACAAATCTAATATACCCCAAAATCGGGAATCGGGAATAGATGGCGATTAATTCAGAAAATGAAAAGAGAATATTTGCACACACTGCAACAAAGAAATAAATGGAAAATGGGAATGCAGAATATTAAAACAGGACAGATTGTATTAATAAAAGATGAAACCTGTCAGCCAGTTAGATGGTCCTTGGGAAAAATAGAAGAAATACATAAAGGTAGGGACGATAGAGTCAGAGTAGTAACTATAAAACGACCTATAACTAAAATTTGTCCATTAGCTGGAATTGAGTCAGAAGAGCAAGACTCAGGAATGACTCCAAAAGAGACCAGAAGTACGCGTAGTAGACCTCGAATGTCCAAGCTAGGACTGATGGCAGCATTGTTCATGCTTGTGTTATGTTGCCAAGTGTCAAATGCAAACATTGCTGCTAGAGGAACGGCGAAGTGGTCAATTGAAAAAATGAACAGTTCCACTTCGATATATTTGGACCCGATGGGGAACGTTGTGAGTTGCTGCGGACACCGCAACTCTACAGTTATACCCGATACTAATTCAGTATGGCTTTCCTCCGGCAGACGCTGCTAATATTAAAGGACACGACAAAGAGTGCGTGCGAGAGAGACAGAAAATCAGTCTGAGCGTGACGTCGGGCGCTGCGTAGCCAGTGCAAATTGATTTGTTCCTTTTGGCTATAAAAATGATCTGATCTGGTCCAGATTCAGCAATCTGATAGATATGGTCGTTATCTATGATTCTGCGCTTTTAGTTTTCTCGAATGTGCAATATTGTGGATGCAACAGATTTTCGTCCTTTGTGGGGGCGGAAGAGGGTGGGGCGAAATTCTGAGATATACGTTTTATAGTGAGATCTAACAGAAGTGCGGATACCAAATTTGGTTACTCTAGCCTTAATAGTCTCTGAGATTTGTGGATGCCCCAGATTTTCGTCCTTTGCGGGGGCGGAAGGGGGTGTGGCGAAATTTGGACATGAAACGGTCAAGGTCCGATATCACAGGAGTGTGGATAACAAATTTGGTTGCTCTGGCTCTTATAGGTTCTGAGATCCTTGAACTCATATTTTGGCAATATAATTGGCAAAGCCGACCATGAAACCTGTGTGTTAGAGAGAGACAGAGCGAGAAAGAATGAAATTGTTTTCTTGATTCTGGCTATAATAATTATACGATCTGGTTGAGATTTTACACTCTAGAACATATAGTCATCCTCTACGATTCTGCGTTTTTGGTTTTATCGTATCTTTAAAAATGTGGATGCCACAGATTTTCGTCCTTTGTGGGGGCGGAAGTGGGCGGGGCGAAGTTTTGAAATATTTTGGTAGCAGTGACATATCACAGAAGTCTGGATCCAAAACATCGTTGCTCTAGATCTTATAGTCTTTGAGCACTAGGCGCTGAAGGGGACGGACGGACGGACGGACGGACGGACGGACGGACAGACGGACAGACAGACAGGGCTCAATCGACTCGGCTATTGATGCTGATCAAGAATATATATACTTTATGGGGTCGGAAACGATTCCTTCTGGACGTTACACACATCCACTTTTACCACAAATCTAATATACCCCAATACTCATTTTGAGTATCGGGTATAAAAAAGGGGAAAGAATTGATTGGAAAAATGAGAGTTGTGTGTAGTAAACTTTATACTTTTGAAGATCAATGCAATAATGTCTTAGATAATACGGAAAGACAAATTGCAGACCTGGAGGAAAATAATAAACTTTTCATGACTCAGGATAATAAAAGAAAGAAGCGAGCACCATTTGAGTTTATGGGCTCACTTTATCATATATTATTTGGGATAATGGACGCCGAAGATAGGGAAACGTTGGAAGGAAATATGAAAAATTTATTAGAAAACCAACATAACCTAGATGATTTAATTAAAAAACAAACATCGTTGGTAGAGTCATCGGTAAATATTCTCAAAAGAACTACCGAGGAAATAAATTTGAACTTTAGAAGTATGAGCGCTAGAGTAGAAAACATAACGGAAGCATTAAAGGAAAGTTTCTATGTGTACAAAGAATCTATAAATTTCATTATGGTAACAAAGCAACTAAGCTCCTTGATTGAAGAGTGCGATAAAATTCAATCAGCAGTTATTAATCTACTGATAGATATTAATCATGGTAGACTAAATCCAAATATTTTAAAACCTATACAATTAAAGGGAGAAATAGCAAAAATAAAAGATAACTTATTAGAAACATTGGTGCTTCCAGGAAAAAGAACAGGAACAGAATTGAAGGAAATTTACAGCCTATTAACAGCGAAAGGAATTTTGGTTGATAACAAATTAATTCTGAACGTGAAGATTCCCCTGTTTGGTAGACACGCATTCCATTTGTTTAGGATAATTCCAATGCCGGTTGAGCATGAACAAGAATTAGTCAAGGTAGATTTGAGCTCCAGGTATTTAGTATATAATTTCGAAATTGATTCCTATCATTCGATGACTGAAGCTACCTTGAACAAATGCCAAAAATGGCAAACGAATAGAAGCGTATGCGAAGGTAATTGGCCTTGGAGCAATGCCAATGATAATGCTTGTGAGATAGCTCCTTTCAAACCAAAGGGTAATTCAAATTGCGTTTATAGGAAGATAGCAGAGACAAGGTCATTTTGGGTCGAATTAGAAAGACAGAGTAGTTGGAACTTCAAAGTTCCAGTAAACACTAATGCTAGAATTCAATGTAGTAACTCAAATCAAGAACTAATTGATCTTCCGCAACAAGGAATTTTAACAATAATACATGGTTGTACTATGCGAACCGATGATAAAATACTAGTACCTCATCACAGTATACAAACAGAAAGCTACGAGCCAATTTCATCCTATTATATAAGTAATATAAGTAAAATACCAAAAATTGTTTGGAATCCATTAACAGTACCATTAATTAACCATACAGAAGAAATGGATAAGTAAAGAAACGAAATGAAATTGTTAAAAGAAGGTCATCATGACTTAAAAGGACTTAAGTTCCATCATGTATCTGGACATGCGGCCTTGATTATCGGAATCATAATAGTGATAATATTAATAATCTACGCCATAAGAAGAATTAAAGTAGCACGAAGACTGCAAACGATAGCACTTCCCTACCCACTGTAATTGACTGTAAATGATTATCTGTACTTGTAATTATAGCTATAAAGAAAATGTACACAAAAAGGTTAACAAGAATCAAAATACAAAACAATGCCACTATCGGCCCTTTGCAGAATGTTCAAACATGAACATATTATCGTCAATACAATGCCACTTTCGGCCCCTTGAACAATGTCTAAACATAAATAGATTATTGTACACATTCACTCATGTAACAACACCGATCTCTAAAGAAATAACATAAAGTAGACAAGCTATGACTGCACGCGTGTAAACAGAGATCTGTAACCCATTAATACGATAACAAAACACAAGTGAGAAAACACTTAACAAATGCGGTCCTAAAATAAAACTAATGTAAGCATGTACTCAAATAGACACCCTCAGTAAAGTGTATCCTCTGCGTAGGTCTAACGATAATTATAGACTACCAAATTGTACCTCCTACCTCATTGTCAAATCACATATAAGGCTCTGATATTAAGAATAAAATTTAGTTTGAATTTACAACTCAACTCGCAAATGTCTAGACTTTTCTTTTAAGGTCTTAACACCCGCTGACGAAATACGTCTCTCCGCTGGCGGAATAATTATTTCCGGTGGCGGGAAACCTATATCCGCTGACCGACATCTTATCTCCGCTGGCAGACAATTTATTTCCGCTGACGAACAATGATTCTCCGCTGGCAGAACACTTATCTCCAGAGGGGAAAATTTATATCCCCTGCCAGACATCTTATCTCTGCTGACAAAATACATCTCTCCGCTGGCGGCAAACTTATGTGCGGTGGCGGGAAATTTATGTCCCCTGCCGGAAAATGTATCCCCGCTGACGAATTACGTTTCTCCGCCGGCAGAAAACTTATCTCCGCTGGCAGAACATGTACTTCCGGCGGCGAGGAATTTATATCCCTTGCCGGACATCTTATCTCTGCTGACAAAATAAGTCTCTCCGCTGGCGGAATAATTATTTCCGGTGGCGGGAAACCGATATCCGCTGACAGACATCTTATCTCCGCTGGCAGACAATTTATTTCCGCTGACGAACTATGATTCTCCGCTGGCAGAACACTTATCTCCAGAGGGGAAAATTTATATCCCCTGCCAGACATCTTATCTCTGCTGACAAAATACATATCTCCTCTGGCGGCAAACTTCAGAAGAAGCTGCGCAAATATTAAACTTAGTACGAAAAAGAGCGAACACCGAGGTAAGTGTAGTGTCATCTACAGACTCTTGCACTTCAAAGTACAAAATTACTTTATCGGTAAAAACTCGTGATTATAATAAAGGTCCTCTATATATTGAAGCAATTATTCTTCCGAAACTGATGAAAGCTTTACCATTAAAGGCTTTCAATATTGATACAACTAAGTGGCAAGATAATGTGTTGGCAGACCCTAACTTTAACAAACCAGGTAGGGTAGATGTAATAATTGGGATAGATTTGTATTTTATATTTTAAAAGACGGAGTAGTAAAAATAGACGGACTGCTTGGACAAAATACAGAATTCGGATGAATTATATCCGGTTGCACCAAATCAAAAGGTGATAAATTTATTGTGGCGACAACAATTGAAGTTGGGGACTTAGAGCGGTTCTGGGAATTGGAAAGTGAAAGGAATGACGTAGATGAAGCTGTGTGCGAGGAGCATTTCTTGGAAACAACAAGAAGAGATGAGAATGGTAGGTATGTGGTTAAAATACCATTTAAAAAAGAAAAGGATCTAGGAGATTCAAAACCCCAAGCTATAGCGCGATTTTATATTTTAGAAAGAAAGCTCAGCAATAATAAAACATTAAAAGATAATTATGTAAAGTTCATGCATGAATATAAAAACTTAGGACATATGGTAGAGTCCAAAGAAGATGGGAAATATTATTTACCCCATCAAGGAGTCATAAGAGATTCCAGTCTAACGACAAAGCTGAGGGTAGTTTTCGATGCTTCAGCAAAAACCACAAACAATAAAAGTTTAAATGATATCATGTGGGTTGGACCAAGGGTCCAAAAAGATATCTTCGATATTATGGTGAAATGGCGTAAATGGCCATTTGTAATATCTGCGGACATTGAAAAAATGTACCGGCAAATTAATGTTGATAAAGACGATCAACAATATTTGCATATAATTTGGAGAGATAATCCAAACGAAAAGTTAAAAGATTGTAAACTTACAACCGTTACGTACGGTACAGCTTCAGCACCCTACTTATCAACCAGGGTGCTTGTTGCAATAGCAGATAATTGCAAAAATCAAGCAATTAGGGAAATCATAAAGAATGATTTTTATATGGACGACCTGATGACAGGTGCCGACACGATACTGGATGCTAAAAAGCATGTAAAGGAAGTTACCCGGGAGTTTAATAAGGTTGGTTTTAACTTAAGAAAGTGGATAACAAATATCCCAGAAATTATAGAAGGCATTAGAGATGACCAAGAAAATAAAGTATTAACCATTGAGGAGAATGAATCTGTCAAAACATTAGGACTACAATGGGAACCGGTTAAAGACGAGTTTAGGTTCAATTTCCACTATGAACCAATTAAGAAAAATAACAAAAGAATAGTATTATCTACCTTTGCCAAGATATATGACCCCTTAGGCTGGTTGTCTCCAGTGACACTTGTCGGAAAATTGTTTATTCAAAAACTTTGGCTAGCAGACAAAAATTGGGATGAAGAATTATCAGAACAGGATACTCGGGAATGGAATTCCCTAACAGAGTTAGAGAGCATTCGGATACCGGATTTTCGTCCGCCAACGGAGAGATGTATTTTGTCAGCAGAGATAAGATGTCCGGCAGGGGATATAAATTCCTCGCCGCCGGAAGTAAATGTTCTGCCAGCGTAGATAAGTTTTCTGCCAGCGGAGAAGCGTAGTTCGTCAGCGGAAATAAATTGTCTGCCAGCGGAGATAAGTTGTCTGCCAGCGGATATAGATTTCCCGGCACCGGAAATAAGTTTTCCGCCAGCGGAGAGACGTATTTCGTAAGCAGAGATAAGTTTTCCGGTAGGGGATATAGATTTCCCGCCACCGGAAATAAGTTTTCCGCCAGCGGAGAGACGTATTTCGTCAGCAGAGATAAGTTGTCCGGCAGGGGCTATAGATTTCCCGCCATCGGAAATAAGTTTTCAGCCAGCGGAGAGACGTATTTCGTCAGCAGAGATAAGCTGTCCGGCAGGGGATATAAATTTCCCGCCACCGGAGCTAAGTTTTCTGCCAGCGGAGATAAATTGTCTGCCAGCGGATATAGATTTCCCGCCACCGGAAATAAGTTTTCCGCAAACGGAGAGACGTATTTCGTCAGCAGAGATAAGTTGTCCGGCAGGGGATATAAATTTCCCGCCATCGGAAATAAGTTTTCAGCCAGCGGAGAGACTTATTTCGTCAGCAGAGATAAGTTGTCCGGCAGGGGATATACATTTTCCCGCCACCGCAGATAAGTTTGCCGCCAGCGGAGAGATGTTTTTCGTCAGCAGATATAAGTTGTCCGGCAGGGGATATAAATTCCTCGCCGCCGGAAGTACATGTGCTGCCAGCGGAGATAAGTTTTCTGCCGGCGGAGAAACGTAATTCGTCAGCGGGGATACATTTTCCGGCAGGGGACATAAATTTCCCGCCACCGCACATAAGTTTGCCGCCAGCGGAGAGATGTATTTTGTCAGCAGAGATAAGATGTCTGGCAGGGGATATAAATTTTCCCCTCTGGAGATAAGTGTTCTGCCAGCGGAGAATCATTGTTCGTCAGCGGAAATAAATTGTCTGCCAGCGGAGATAAGATGTCGGTCAGCGGATATAGGTTTCCCGCCACCGGAAATAATTATTCCGCCAGCGGAGAGACGTATTTCGTCAGCGGGTGTTAAGACCTTACAAGAAAAGTCTAGACATTTACGAGTTGAGTTTTAAATTCAAGCTAAATTTTATTCTTAAAATCAGAGCCTTATATGTGATTTGACAATGAGGTAGGAGGTACAATTTGGTAGTCTATAATTATCGTTAGACCTGCGCAGAGGATACACTTTACTGAGGTTGTCTATTTGAGTTCATGCTTACATTAGTTTTATTTTAGGACCGCATTTATTAAGTGTTTTCTCCACTTGTGTTTTGCTGTCGTATTAATGGGTTACAGATCTCTGTTTACCCCCTTGCAGTCATAACTTGTCTACTTTATGTGATTTCTTTAGAGATCGGTTTTGTTACATGAGTGAATGTGTACAATAACATATTTATGTTTAAACATTCTGCAAGGGGCCGAAGGTGGCATCGTATTGACGATAATGTGTTCATGCTTTGAACATTCTGCAAAGGGCCGAAAGTGGCATTATTTTGTATTTTGATTCTTGTGAACCTTTTTGTGTACATTTTCTTTATAGCTATAATTATAAGTAGAGATAATCATTTACAGTCAATTACAGTGGGTAGGGAAGTGCTATCGTTTGCAGTCTTCGTGCTACTTTAATTCTTCTTATGGCATAGATTATTAATATTATTATTATTATGATTCCGATAATCAAGGCCGCATGTCCAGATACATGATGGAACTTAAGTCCTTTTAACACATGATGACCTTCTTTTATCAATTTTAATTCGTTTCTTAACTTATCCATTTCTTCTGTGTGGTTAATTAATGGTACTGCTAATGGATTCCAACCAATTTTTGTGGTATTTTACTTATATTACTTATATAATAGGATGAAATTGGCTCGTAGCTTTCTGTTTGTATACTGTGATGAGGTACTAGTATTTTATCATCGGTTCGCATAGTACAACCATGTATTATTGTTAAAATTCCTTGTTGCGGAAGATCAATTAGTTCTTGATTTGAGTTACTACATTGAATTCTAGCATTAGTGTTTACTGGAACTTTGAAGTTCCAACTACCCTGTCTTTCTAATTCGACCCAAAATGACCTTGTCTCTGCTATCTTCCTATAAACGCAATTTTTATTACCCTTTGGTTTGAAAGGAGCTATCTCACAAGCATTATCATTGGCATTGCTCCAAGGCCAATTACCTTCGCATACTCTTCTATTCGTTTGCCATTTTTGGCATTTGTTCAAGGTAGCTTCAGACATCGAATGATAGGAATCAATTTCGAAATTATATACTAAATACCTGGAGCTCAAATCTACCTTGACTAATTCTTGTTCATGCTCAACCGGCATTGGAATTATCCTAAACAAATGGAATGCGTGTCTACCAAACAGGGGAATCTTCACGTTCAGAATTAATTTGTTATCAACCAAAATTCCTTTCGCTGTTAATAGGCTGTAAATTTCCTTCAATTCTGTTCCTGTTCTTTTTCCTGGAAGCACCAATGTTTCTAATAAGTTATCTTTTATTTTTGCTATTTCTCCCTTTAATTGTATAGGTTTTAAAATATTTGGATTTAGTCTACCATGATTAATATCTATCAGTAGATTAATAACTGCTGATTGAATTTTATCGCACTCTTCAATCAAGGAGCTTAGTTACTTTGTTACCATAATGAAATTTATAGATTCTTTGTACACATAGAAACTTTCCTTTAATGCTTCCGTTATGTTTTCTACTCTAGCGCTCATACTTCTAAAGTTCAAATTTATTTCCTCGGTAGTTCTTTTGAGAATATTTACCGATGACTCTACCAACGATGTTTGTTTTTTAATTAAATCATCTAGGTTATGTTGGTTTTCTAATAAATTTTTCATATTTCCTTCCAACGTTTCCCTATCTTCGGCGTCCATTATCCCAAATAATATATGATAAAGTGAGCCCATAAACTCAAATGGTGCTCGCTTCTTTCTTTTATTATCCTGAGTCATGAAAAGTTTATTATTTTCCTCCAGGTCTGCAATTTGTCTTTCCGTATTATCTAAGACATTATTGCATTGATCTTCAAAAGTATAAAGTTTACTACACACAACTCTCATTTTTCCAATCAATTCTTTCCCCTTTTTTATACCCGATACTCAAAATGAGTATTGGGGTATATTAGATTTGTGGTAAAAGTGGATGTGTGGAACGTCCAGAAGGAATCGTTTCCGACCCCATAAAGTATATATATTCTTGATCAGCATCAATAGCCGAGTCGATTGAGCCCTGTCTGTCTGTCCGTCTGTCCGTCCGTCCGTCCGTCCCCTTCAGCGCCTAGTGCTCAAAGACTATAAGATCTAGAGCAACGATGTTTTGGATCCAGACTTCTGTGATATGTCACTGCTACCAAAATATTTCAAAACTTCGCCCCGCCCACTTCCGCCCCCACAAAGGACGAAAATCTGTGGCATCCACATTTTTAAAGATACGATAAAACCAAAAACGCAGAATCGTAGAGGATGACTATATGTTCTAGAGTGTAAAATCTCAACCAGATCGTATAATTATTATAGCCAGAATCAAGAAAACAATTTCATTCTTTCTCGCTCTGTCTCTCTCTAACACACAGGTTTCATGGTCGGCTTTGCCAATTGCAAAATATGAGTTCAAGGATCTCAGAACCTATAAGAGCCAGAGCAACCAAATTTGTTATCCACACTCCTGTGATATCGGACCTTGACCGTTTCATGTCCAAATTTCGCCACACCCCCTTCCGCCCCCGCAAAGGACGAAAATCTGGGGCATCCACAAATCTCAGAGACTATTAAGGCTAGAGTAACCAAATTTGGTATCCGCACTTCTGTTAGATCTCACTATAAAACGTATATCTCAGAATTTCGCCCCACCCTCTTCCGCCCCCACAAAGGACGAAAATCTGTTGCATCCACAATATTGCACATTCGAGAAAACTAAAAGCGCAGAATCATAGATAACGACCATATCTATCAGATTGCTGAATCTGGACCAGATCAGATCATTTTTATAGCCAAAAGGAACAAATCAATTTGCACTGGCTACGCAGCGCCCGACGTCACGCTCAGACTGATTTTCTGTCTCTCTCGCACGCACTCTTTGTCGTGTCCTTTAATATTAGCAGCGTCTGCCGGAGGAAAGCCATACTGAATTAGTATCGGGTATAACTGTAGAGTTGCGGTGTCCGCAGCAACTCACAACGTTCCCCATCGGGTCCAAATATATCGAAGTGGAACTGTTCATTTTTTCAATTGACCACTTCGCCGTTCCTCTAGCAGCAATGTTTGCATTTGACACTTGGCAACATAACACAAGCATGAACAATGCTGCCATCAGTCCTAGCTTGGACATTCGAGGTCTACTACGCGTACTTCTGGTCTCTTTTGGAGTCATTCCTGAGTCTTGCTCTTCTGACTCAATTCCAGCTAATGGACAAATTTTAGTTATAGGTCGTTTTATAGTTACTACTCTGACTCTATCGTCCCTACCTTTATGTATTTCTTCTATTTTTCCCAAGGACCATCTAACTGGCTGACAGGTTTCATCTTTTATTAATACAATCTGTCCTGTTTTAATATTCTGCATTCCCATTTTCCATTTATTTCTTTGTTGCAGTGTGTGCAAATAATCCTCTTTCCATTTAATCCAAAATTCTCTTTTCATTTTCTGAATTAATCTCCATCTATTCCCGATTCCCGATTTTTTCCTCTGAAATTGTCTCAATCGGGCCAAATATTGTCCTTCCAATTATAAAATGACCTGGTGTTAATACATCCAGATCGTTAATATCATTTGTAGCTGTATACAAAGGCCGTGAATTTAGTACCATTTCAATTTGACATAATAGAGTTGCCATTTCCTCATAGGTTAAATTATTGTCCCCAATTACCCTTTTTAAGTGATATTTCACTGATTTTACCCCAGCTTCCCAAATACCTCCGAAGTGAGGTCCTGCCGGGGGAATAAATTGCCACTCGATCTGTTCTCCTTCTAATATTGGAACCACTTTTATTTTGTCTTTGAGGGCTTTTTGGTATTCCTCGTCTAATTTGCGCGAAGCTCCCACAAAGTTGGTTCCATTATCGGAAAAGTTTTTTGCACATTTTCCTCTTCTTGAAAAAAATCTTCTAAGTGCAGCTAGAAGTGCATCTGAAGTAAGATCGCTGACTACTTCCAAATGAATAGCTTTTGTCGCCATGCATACGAATACGGCAATATATCCCTTATACCATTTCTGCCCCCGGTTTTTAGAGCATCGGATATGGTAAGGCCCGGCGAAGTCTACACCTGTATTTGTAAACGGGTGCGACATTGTAGCTCTGTGTTTCGGCAGATTTCCCATAATTTGTTCTGCAGTATTCTGTCGATACCTAGCACAGGTGACACACTCTTTAAGTTTTTTCTTTAAGCAATTTCTTAGCCCAAATATCCAAAACTTTCGCTGGATATAGTTTCGCATCAGATTAATTCCACCGTGCAATGTTTCTTTATGTGCATTCTTGATAATTAAAGACGTCAAGTGACAAATCAAGGGATGTTTAACCTCAAATTCCGCGTTGGAGTTTTGCAATCTACCTCCAACTCGTAACAATCCGTCTTTATCTAAGAACGGATTTAAGCTTAATAGTTTATTTTTTGTTTCTATTTCCTTTTTATTAATTAGGCTAGCTATTTCGGAACCGAATTGGACAGCTTGTTGTTGTTTTACTATTAATACTTTGGCGCTCTTTATCTCCTTCACTGTCAAAAATGAAGGAAATTCTTTCTTTTTGGTTTTGATTTGAATAAACCTCAATACATATGCAATGACTCCTTCTAGTTTATGCATACACGAATATTTTTGTAATAATTCACAAAAAATGTTATTTTTTGCTGTTACCATTGTTTTGCCAACAACTAATTTTTCATCAATTTCCTCTTTTGGCCAATGTTTCTTAGGTTTTGCCTGTAGTCCTAATGTTTTGACAGATTCATTCTCCTCAATGGTTAATACTTTATTTTCTTGGTCATCTCTAATGCCTTCTATAATTTCTGGGATATTTGTTATCCACTTTCTTAAGTTAAACCCAACCTTATTAAACTCCCGGGTAACTTCCTTTACATGCTTTTTAGCATCCAGTATCGTGTCGGCACCTGTCATCAGGTCGTCCATATAAAAATCATTCTTTATGATTTCCCTAATTGCTTGATTTTTGCAATTATCTGCTATTGCAACAAGCACCCTGGTTGCTAAGTAGGGTGCTGAAGCTGTTGTAAGTTTATAATCTTTTAACTTTTCGTTTGGATTATCTCTCCAAATGATATGCAAATATTGTTGATCGTCTTTATCAACATTAATTTGCCGGTACATTTTTTCAATGTCCGCAGATATTACAAATGGCCATTTACGCCATTTCACCATAATATCGAAGATATCTTTTTGGACCCTTGGTCCAACCCACATGATACCATTTAAACTTTTATTGTTTGTGGTTTTTGCTGAAGCATTGAAAACAACCCTCAGCTTTGTCGTTAGACTGGAATCTCTTATGACTCCTTGAAGGGGTAAATAATATTTCCCATCTTCTTTGGACTCTACCATATGTCCTAAGTTTTTATATTCATGCATGAACTTTACATAATTATCTTTTAATGTTTTATTATTGCTGAGCTTTCTTTCTAAACTATAAAATCGCGCTATAGCTTGGGGTTTTGAATCTCCTAGATCCTTTTCTTTTTTAAATGGTATTTTAACCACATACCTACCATTCTCATCTCTTCTTGTTGTTTCCAAGAAATGCTCCTCGCACACAGCTTCATCTACGTCATTCCTTTCACTTTCCAATTCCCAGAACCGCTCTAAGTCCCCAACTTCAATTGTTGTCGCCACAATAAATTTATCACCTTTTGATTTGGTGCAACCGGATATAATTCATCCGAATTCTGTATTTTGTCCAAGTAGTCCGTCTATTTTTACTACTCCGTCTTTTAAAATATGGGTATACAAATCTATCCCAATTATTAGATCTACCCTACCTGGTTTGTTAAAGTTAGGGTCTGCCAACACATTATCTTGCCACTTAGTTTTATCAATATACCCCTGCCGGACATCTTATCTCTGCTGACAAAATACATCTCTCCGTTGGCGGAAAATTTATATATGCTGGCGGAAAACTTATCTCCGCTGGCCGACGTTTTATGTCCGCTGACGAACTACGATTCTTCGCTGGCGGAAAACTTATTTCCGGTGGCGGGAAATGTATATCCCCTGCCGGACAACTTATCTCTGCTGACGAAATACGTCTCTCCGCTGGCTGAAAACTTATTTCCGATGGCGGGAAATCTATATCCCCTGCCGGACAACTTATCTCTGCTAACGAAATACGTCTCTCCGCTGGCGGAAAACTTATTTCAGGTGGCGGGAAATCTATATCTGCTGGCGGACAACTTATCTCCGCTGGCAGAAAACTTAGCTCCGATGGCGGGAAATTTATATTCCCTGCCGGACAACTTATCTCTGCTAACGAAATACGTCTCTCCGCTGGCGGAAAACTTATTTCCGGTGGCGGGAAATCTATATCTGCTGGCGGACAACTTATCTCCGCTAGCTGAAAACTATTTCCGATGGCGGGAAATCTATATCCCCTGCCGGACAACTTATCTCTGCTGACGAAATACGTCTCTCCGTTGGCGGAAAGCTTATTTCCGGTGGCGGGAAATCTATATCCGCTGGCGGACAACTTATCTCCGCTGGCAGACGATTTATGTCCGCTGACGAACTACGATTCTTCGCTGGCGGAAAACTTATTTCCGGTGGCGGGAGATGTATATCCCCTGCCGGACAACTTATCTCTGCTGACGAAATACGTCTCTCCGCTGGCTGAAAACTTATTTCCGGTGGCGGGAAATTTATATCCCCTGCCGGACAGCTTATCTCTGCTGACGAAATACGTCTCTCCGCTGGCTGAAAACTTATTTCCGGTGGCGGGAAATTTATATCCCCTGCCGGACAGCTTATCCCTGCTGACGAAATACGTCTCTCCGCTGGCGGAAAACTTATTTCCGGTGGCGGGAAATCTATATCTGCTGGCGGACAACTTATCTCCGCTGGCAGAAAACTTAGCTCCGGTGGCGGGAAATTTATTTCCCCTGCCGGACAGCTTATCTCTGCTGACGAAATACGTCTCTCCGCTGGCTGAAAACTTATTTCCGATGGCGGGAAATCTATATCCCCTACCGAAAAACTTATCTCTGCTAACGAAATACGTCTCTCCGCTGGCGGAAAACTTATTTCCGGTGCCGGGAAATCTATACCCGCTGAAGGACAACTTATCTCCGCTGGCAGACAATTTATCTCCGCTGACGAACTACGTTTCTCCGCTGGCAGAAAACTTATCTCCGGTGGCGGGAAATTTATATCCCCTGCCGGACAGCTAATCTCTGCTGACGAAATACGTCTCTCCGCGGGCGGAAAACTCATTTCCGGTGGCGGGAAATCTATATCCCCTGCCAGACAATTTATGTCCGCTGACGAACTACGATTCTCCGCTGGCAGAAAACTTATCTCCGGCGGCGGGAAAATGTATATCCCCTGCCCGAAAATGTATCCCCGCTGACGAAATACGTCTCTCTGCGGGCGGAAAAGTTATGTCCGGTGGCGGGAAATTTATATCCCCTGCCGGACAGCTTATCTCTGCTGACGAAATACGTCTCTCCGCTGGCTGAAAACTTATTTCCGGTGGCGGGAAATCTATATCTGCTGGCGGACAACTTATCTCCGCTGGCAGAAAACTAAGCTCCGATGGCGGGAAATTTATATTCCCTGCCGGACAACTTATCTCTGCTAACGAAATACGTCTCTCCGCTGGCGGAAAACTTTTTTCCAGTGGCGGGAAATCTATATCTGCTGGCGGACAACTTATCTCCGCTAGCTGAAAACTATTTCCGATGGCGGGAAATCGATATCCCCTGCCGGACAACTTATCTCTGCTGACGAAATACGTCTCTCCGTTGGCGGAAAGCTTATTTCCGGTGGCGGGAAATCTATATCCGCTGGCGGACAACTTATCTCCGCTGGCAGACGATTTATGTCCGCTGACGAACTACGATTCTTCGCTGGCGGAAAACTTATTTCCGGTGGCGGGAGATGTATATCCCCTGCCGGACAACTTATCTCTGCTGACGAAATACGTCTCTCCGCTGGCGGAAAACTTATTTCCGGTGGCGGGAAATTTATATCCCCTGCCGGACAGCTTATCTCTGCTGACGAAATACGTCTCTCCGCTGGCTGAAAACTTATTTCCGATGGCGGGAAATCTATATCCCCTACCGAAAAACTTATCTCTGCTAACGAAATACGTCTCTCCGCTGGCGGAAAACTTATTTCCGGTGCCGGGAAATCTATACCCGCTGAAGGACAACTTATCTCCGCTGGCAGACAATTTATCTCCGCTGACGAACTACGTTTCTCCGCTGGCAGAAAACTTATCTCCGGTGGCGGGAAATTTATATCCCCTGCCGGACAGCTAATCTCTGCTGACGAAATACGTCTCTCCGCGGGCGGAAAACTCATTTCCGGTGGCGGGAAATCTATATCCCCTGCCAGACAATTTATGTCCGCTGACGAACTACGATTCTCCGCTGGCAGAAAACTTATCTCCGGCGGCGGGAAAATGTATATCCCCTGCCCGAAAATGTATCCCCGCTGACGAAATACGTCTCTCTGCGGGCGGAAAAGTTATGTCCGGTGGCGGGAAATTTATATCCCCTGCCGGACAGCTTATCTCTGCTGACGAAATACGTCTCTCCGCTGGCTGAAAACTTATTTCCAATGGCGGGAAGTCTATATCCTCTACCGGAAAACTTATCTCTGCTAACGAAATACGTCTCTCCGCTGGCGGAAAACTTATTTCCGGTGGCGGGAAATCTATATCTGCTGGCGGACAACTTATCTCCGCTGGCAGAAAACTTAGCTCCGGTGGCGGGAAATTTATTTCCCCTGCCGGACAGCTTATCTCTGCTGACGAAATACGTCTCTCCGCTGGCTGAAAACTTATTTCCGATGGCGGGAAATCTATATCCCCTACCGAAAAACTTATCTCTGCTAACGAAATACGTCTCTCCGCTGGCGGAAAACTTATTTCCGGTGCCGGGAAATCTATACCCGCTGAAGGACAACTTATCTCCGCTGGCAGACAATTTATCTCCGCTGACGAACTACGTTTCTCCGCTGGCAGAAAACTTATCTCCGGTGGCGGGAAATTTATATCCCCTGCCGGACAGCTAATCTCTGCTGACGAAATACGTCTCTCCGCGGGCGGAAAACTCATTTCCGGTGGCGGGAAATCTATATCCCCTGCCAGACAATTTATGTCCGCTGACGAACTACGATTCTCCGCTGGCAGAAAACTTATCTCCGGCGGCGGGAAAATGTATATCCCCTGCCCGAAAATGTATCCCCGCTGACGAAATACGTCTCTCTGCGGGCGGAAAAGTTATGTCCGGTGGCGGGAAATTTATATCCCCTGCCGGACAGCTTATCTCTGCTGACGAAATACGTCTCTCCGCTGGCTGAAAACTTATTTCCAATGGCGGGAAGTCTATATCCTCTACCGGAAAACTTATCTCTGCTAACGAAATACGTCTCTCCGCTGGCGGAAAACTTATTTCCGGTGGCGGGAAATCTATACCCGCTGAAGGACAACTTATCTCCGCTGGCAGACAATTTATCTCCGCTGACGAACTACGTTTCTCCGATGGCAGAAAACTTATCTCCGGTGGCGGGAAAATGTATATCCCCTGCCCGAAAATTTATCTCCGCTGGCAGAAAACTTATTTCCGGTGGCGGGAAATTTATATCCCCTAACGGACAGCTTATCTCTGCTGACGAAATACGTCTCTCCGCTGGCTGAAAACTTATTTCCGATGGCGGGAAATCTATATCCCCTACCGGAAAACTTATCTCTGCTAACGAAATACGTCCCTCCGCTGGCGGAAATTTTATTTCCGGTGCCGGAAAATCTATATCCGCTGGCGGACAACTTATCTCCGCTGGCAGACAATTTATTTCCGCTGACGAACTACGCTTCTCCGCTGGCGGACAACTTATCTCCGCTGGCAGACGATTTATGTCCGCTGACGAACTACGATTCTTCGCTGGCGGAAAACTTATTTCCGGTGGCGGGAGATGTATATCCCCTGCCGGACAACTTATCTCTGCTGACGAAATACGTCTCTCCGCTGGCTGAAAACTTATTTCCGGTGGCGGGAAATTTATATCCCCTGCCGGACAGCTTATCTCTGCTGACGAAATACGTCTCTCCGCTGGCTGAAAACTTATTTCCGGTGGCGGGAAATTTATATCCCCTGCCGGACAGCTTATCCCTGCTGACGAAATACGTCTCTCCGCTGGCGGAAAACTTATTTCCGGTGGCGGGAAATCTATATCTGCTGGCGGACAACTTATCTCCGCTGGCAGAAAGCTTAGCTCCGGTGGCGGGAAATTTATTTCCCCTGCCGGACAGCTTATCTCTGCTGACGAAATACGTCTCTCCGCTGGCTGAAAACTTATTTCCGATGGCGGGAAATCTATATCCCCTACCGAAAAACTTATCTCTGCTAACGAAATACGTCTCTCCGCTGGCGGAAAACTTATTTCCGGTGCCGGGAAATCTATACCCGCTGAAGGACAACTTATCTCCGCTGGCAGACAATTTATCTCCGCTGACGAACTACGTTTCTCCGCTGGCAGAAAACTTATCTCCGGTGGCGGGAAATTTATATCCCCTGCCGGACAGCTAATCTCTGCTGACGAAATACGTCTCTCCGCGGGCGGAAAACTCATTTCCGGTGGCGGGAAATCTATATCCCCTGCCAGACAATTTATGTCCGCTGACGAACTACGATTCTCCGCTGGCAGAAAACTTATCTCCGGCGGCGGGAAAATGTATATCCCCTGCCCGAAAATGTATCCCCGCTGACGAAATACGTCTCTCTGCGGGCGGAAAAGTTATGTCCGGTGGCGGGAAATTTATATCCCCTGCCGGACAGCTTATCTCTGCTGACGAAATACGTCTCTCCGCTGGCTGAAAACTTATTTCCGGTGGCGGGAAATCTATATCTGCTGGCGGACAACTTATCTCCGCTGGCAGAAAACTAAGCTCCGATGGCGGGAAATTTATATTCCCTGCCGGACAACTTATCTCTGCTAACGAAATACGTCTCTCCGCTGGCGGAAAACTTTTTTCCGGTGGCGGGAAATCTATATCTGCTGGCGGACAACTTATCTCCGCTAGCTGAAAACTATTTCCGATGGCGGGAAATCGATATCCCCTGCCGGACAACTTATCTCTGCTGACGAAATACGTCTCTCCGTTGGCGGAAAGCTTATTTCCGGTGGCGGGAAATCTATATCCGCTGGCGGACAACTTATCTCCGCTGGCAGACGATTTATGTCCGCTGACGAACTACGATTCTTCGCTGGCGGAAAACTTATTTCCGGTGGCGGGAGATGTATATCCCCTGCCGGACAACTTATCTCTGCTGACGAAATACGTCTCTCCGCTGGCTGAAAACTTATTTCCGGTGGCGGGAAATTTATATCCCCTGCCGGACAGCTTATCTCTGCTGACGAAATACGTCTCTCCGCTGGCTGAAAACTTATTTCCGGTGGCGGGAAATTTATATCCCCTGCCGGACAGCTTATCCCTGCTGACGAAATACGTCTCTCCGCTGGCGGAAAACTTATTTCCGGTGGCGGGAAATCTATATCTGCTGGCGGACAACTTATCTCCGCTGGCAGAAAACTTAGCTCCGGTGGCGGGAAATTTATTTCCCCTGCCGGACAGCTTATCTCTGCTGACGAAATACGTCTCTCCGCTGGCTGAAAACTTATTTCCGATGGCGGGAAATCTATATCCCCTACCGAAAAACTTATCTCTGCTAACGAAATACGTCTCTCCGCTGGCGGAAAACTTATTTCCGGTGCCGGGAAATCTATACCCGCTGAAGGACAACTTATCTCCGCTGGCAGACAATTTATCTCCGCTGACGAACTACGTTTCTCCGCTGGCAGAAAACTTATCTCCGGTGGCGGGAAATTTATATCCCCTGCCGGACAGCTAATCTCTGCTGACGAAATACGTCTCTCCGCGGGCGGAAAACTCATTTCCGGTGGCGGGAAATCTATATCCCCTGCCAGACAATTTATGTCCGCTGACGAACTACGATTCTCCGCTGGCAGAAAACTTATCTCCGGCGGCGGGAAAATGTATATCCCCTGCCCGAAAATGTATCCCCGCTGACGAAATACGTCTCTCTGCGGGCGGAAAAGTTATGTCCGGTGGCGGGAAATTTATATCCCCTGCCGGACAGCTTATCTCTGCTGACGAAATACGTCTCTCCGCTGGCTGAAAACTTATTTCCAATGGCGGGAAGTCTATATCCCCTACCGGAAAACTTATCTCTGCTAACGAAATACGTCTCTCCGCTGGCGGAAAACTTATTTCCGGTGGCGGGAAATCTATACCCGCTGAAGGACAACTTATCTCCGCTGGCAGACAATTTATCTCCGCTGACGAACTACGTTTCTCCGATGGCAGAAAACTTATCTCCGGTGGCGGGAAAATGTATATCCCCTGCCCGAAAATTTATCTCCGCTGGCAGAAAACTTATTTCCGGTGGCGGGAAATTTATATCCCCTAACGGACAGCTTATCTCTGCTGACGAAATACGTCTCTCCGCTGGCTGAAAACTTATTTCCGATGGCGGGAAATCTATATCCCCTACCGGAAAACTTATCTCTGCTAACGAAATACGTCCCTCCGCTGGCGGAAATTTTATTTCCGGTGCCGGAAAATCTATATCCGCTGGCGGACAACTTATCTCCGCTGGCAGACAATTTATTTCCGCTGACGAACTACGCTTCTCCGCTGGCGGACAACTTATCTCCGCTGGCAGACGATTTATGTCCGCTGACGAACTACGATTCTTCGCTGGCGGAAAACTTATTTCCGGTGGCGGGAGATGTATATCCCCTGCCGGACAACTTATCTCTGCTGACGAAATACGTCTCTCCGCTGGCTGAAAACTTATTTCCGGTGGCGGGAAATTTATATCCCCTGCCGGACAGCTTATCTCTGCTGACGAAATACGTCTCTCCGCTGGCTGAAAACTTATTTCCGGTGGCGGGAAATTTATATCCCCTGCCGGACAGCTTATCCCTGCTGACGAAATACGTCTCTCCGCTGGCGGAAAACTTATTTCCGGTGGCGGGAAATCTATATCTGCTGGCGGACAACTTATCTCCGCTGGCAGAAAACTTAGCTCCGGTGGCGGGAAATTTATTTCCCCTGCCGGACAGCTTATCTCTGCTGACGAAATTCGTCTCTCCGCTGGCTGAAAACTTATTTCCGATGGCGGGAAATCTATATCCCCTACCGAAAAACTTATCTCTGCTAACGAAATACGTCTCTCCGCTGGCGGAAAACTTATTTCCGGTGCCGGGAAATCTATACCCGCTGAAGGACAACTTATCTCCGCTGGCAGACAATTTATCTCCGCTGACGAACTACGTTTCTCCGCTGGCAGAAAACTTATCTCCGGTGGCGGGAAATTTATATCCCCTGCCGGACAGCTAATCTCTGCTGACGAAATACGTCTCTCCGCGGGCGGAAAACTCATTTCCGGTGGCGGGAAATCTATATCCCCTGCCAGACAATTTATGTCCGCTGACGAACTACGATTCTCCGCTGGCAGAAAACTTATCTCCGGCGGCGGGAAAATGTATATCCCCTGCCCGAAAATGTATCCCCGCTGACGAAATACGTCTCTCTGCGGGCGGAAAAGTTATGTCCGGTGGCGGGAAATTTATATCCCCTGCCGGACAGCTTATCTCTGCTGACGAAATACGTCTCTCCGCTGGCTGAAAACTTATTTCCGGTGGCGGGAAATCTATATCTGCTGGCGGACAACTTATCTCCGCTGGCAGAAAACTAAGCTCCGATGGCGGGAAATTTATATTCCCTGCCGGACAACTTATCTCTGCTAACGAAATACGTCTCTCCGCTGGCGGAAAACTTTTTTCCGGTGGCGGGAAATCTATATCTGCTGGCGGACAACTTATCTCCGCTAGCTGAAAACTATTTCCGATGGCGGGAAATCGATATCCCCTGCCGGACAACTTATCTCTGCTGACGAAATACGTCTCTCCGTTGGCGGAAAGCTTATTTCCGGTGGCGGGAAATCTATATCCGCTGGCGGACAACTTATCTCCGCTGGCAGACGATTTATGTCCGCTGACGAACTACGATTCTTCGCTGGCGGAAAACTTATTTCCGGTGGCGGGAGATGTATATCCCCTGCCGGACAACTTATCTCTGCTGACGAAATACGTCTCTCCGCTGGCTGAAAACTTATTTCCGGTGGCGGGAAATTTATATCCCCTGCCGGACAGCTTATCTCTGCTGACGAAATACGTCTCTCCGCTGGCTGAAAACTTATTTCCGGTGGCGGGAAATTTATATCCCCTGCCGGACAGCTTATCCCTGCTGACGAAATACGTCTCTCCGCTGGCGGAAAACTTATTTCCGGTGGCGGGAAATCTATATCTGATGGCGGACAACTTATCTCCGCTGGCAGAAAACTTAGCTCCGGTGGCGGGAAATTTATTTCCCCTGCCGGACAGCTTATCTCTGCTGACGAAATACGTCTCTCCGCTGGCTGAAAACTTATTTCCGATGGCGGGAAATCTATATCCCCTACCGAAAAACTTATCTCTGCTAACGAAATACGTCTCTCCGCTGGCGGAAAACTTATTTCCGGTGCCGGGAAATCTATACCCGCTGAAGGACAACTTATCTCCGCTGGCAGACAATTTATCTCCGCTGACGAACTACGTTTCTCCGCTGGCAGAAAACTTATCTCCGGTGGCGGGAAATTTATATCCCCTGCCGGACAGCTAATCTCTGCTGACGAAATACGTCTCTCCGCGGGCGGAAAACTCATTTCCGGTGGCGGGAAATCTATATCCCCTGCCAGACAATTTATGTCCGCTGACGAACTACGATTCTCCGCTGGCAGAAAACTTATCTCCGGCGGCGGGAAAATGTATATCCCCTGCCCGAAAATGTATCCCCGCTGACGAAATACGTCTCTCTGCGGGCGGAAAAGTTATGTCCGGTGGCGGGAAATTTATATCCCCTGCCGGACAGCTTATCTCTGCTGACGAAATACGTCTCTCCGCTGGCTGAAAACTTATTTCCAATGGCGGGAAGTCTATATCCCCTACCGGAAAACTTATCTCTGCTAACGAAATACGTCTCTCCGCTGGCGGAAAACTTATTTCCGGTGGCGGGAAATCTATACCCGCTGAAGGACAACTTATCTCCGCTGGCAGACAATTTATCTCCGCTGACGAACTACGTTTCTCCGATGGCAGAAAACTTATCTCCGGTGGCGGGAAAATGTATATCCCCTACCGAAAAACTTATCTCTGCTAACGAAATACGTCTCTCCGCTGGCGGAAAACTTATTTCCGGTGCCGGGAAATCTATACCCGCTGAAGGACAACTTATCTCCGCTGGCAGACAATTTATCTCCGCTGACGAACTACGTTTCTCCGCTGGCAGAAAACTTATCTCCGGTGGCGGGAAATTTATATCCCCTGCCGGACAGCTAATCTCTGCTGACGAAATACGTCTCTCCGCGGGCGGAAAACTCATTTCCGGTGGCGGGAAATCTATATCCCCTGCCAGACAATTTATGTCCGCTGACGAACTACGATTCTCCGCTGGCAGAAAACTTATCTCCGGCGGCGGGAAAATGTATATCCCCTGCCCGAAAATGTATCCCCGCTGACGAAATACGTCTCTCTGCGGGCGGAAAAGTTATGTCCGGTGGCGGGAAATTTATATCCCCTGCCGGACAGCTTATCTCTGCTGACGAAATACGTCTCTCCGCTGGCTGAAAACTTATTTCCAATGGCGGGAAGTCTATATCCCCTACCGGAAAACTTATCTTTGCTAACGAAATACGTCTCTCCGCTGGCGGAAAACTTATTTCCGGTGGCGGGAAATCTATACCCGCTGAAGGACAACTTATCTCCGCTGGCAGACAATTTATCTCCGCTGACGAACTACGTTTCTCCGATGGCAGAAAACTTATCTCCGGTGGCGGGAAAATGTATATCCCCTGCCCGAAAATTTATCTCCGCTGGCAGAAAACTTATTTCCGGTGGCGGGAAATTTATATCCCCTGCCGGACAGCTTATCTCTGCTGACGAAATACGTCTCTCCGCTGGCTGAAAACTTATTTCCGATGGCGGGAAATCTATATCCCCTACCGGAAAACTTATCTCTGCTAACGAAATACGTCCCTCCGCTGGCGGAAATTTTATTTCCGGTGCCGGAAAATCTATATCCGCTGGCGGACAACTTATCTCCGCTGGCAGACAATTTATTTCCGCTGACGAACTACGCTTCTCCGCTGGCGGACAACTTATCTCCGCTGGCAGACGATTTATGTCCGCTGACGAACTACGATTCTTCGCTGGCGGAAAACTTATTTCCGGTGGCGGGAGATGTATATCCCCTGCCGGACAACTTATCTCTGCTGACGAAATACGTCTCTCCGCTGGCTGAAAACTTATTTCCGGTGGCGGGAAATTTATATCCCCTGCCGGACAGCTTATCTCTGCTGACGAAATACGTCTCTCCGCTGGCTGAAAACTTATTTCCGGTGGCGGGAAATTTATATCCCCTGCCGGACAGCTTATCCCTGCTGACGAAATACGTCTCTCCGCTGGCGGAAAACTTATTTCCGGTGGCGGGAAATCTATATCTGCTGGCGGACAACTTATCTCCGCTGGCAGAAAACTTAGCTCCGGTGGCGGGAAATTTATTTCCCCTGCCGGACAGCTTATCTCTGCTGACGAAATACGTCTCTCCGCTGGCTGAAAACTTATTTCCGATGGCGGGAAATCTATATCCCCTACCGAAAAACTTATCTCTGCTAACGAAATACGTCTCTCCGCTGGCGGAAAACTTATTTCCGGTGCCGGGAAATCTATACCCGCTGAAGGACAACTTATCTCCGCTGGCAGACAATTTATCTCCGCTGACGAACTACGTTTCTCCGCTGGCAGAAAACTTATCTCCGGTGGCGGGAAATTTATATCCCCTGCCGGACAGCTAATCTCTGCTGACGAAATACGTCTCTCCGCGGGCGGAAAACTCATTTCCGGTGGCGGGAAATCTATATCCCCTGCCAGACAATTTATGTCCGCTGACGAACTACGATTCTCCGCTGGCAGAAAACTTATCTCCGGCGGCGGGAAAATGTATATCCCCTGCCCGAAAATGTATCCCCGCTGACGAAATACGTCTCTCTGCGGGCGGAAAAGTTATGTCCGGTGGCGGGAAATTTATATCCCCTGCCGGACAGCTTATCTCTGCTGACGAAATACGTCTCTCCGCTGGCTGAAAACTTATTTCCGGTGGCGGGAAATCTATATCTGCTGGCGGACAACTTATCTCCGCTGGCAGAAAACTAAGCTCCGATGGCGGGAAATTTATATTCCCTGCCGGACAACTTATCTCTGCTAACGAAATACGTCTCTCCGCTGGCGGAAAACTTTTTTCCGGTGGCGGGAAATCTATATCTGCTGGCGGACAACTTATCTCCGCTAGCTGAAAACTATTTCCGATGGCGGGAAATCGATATCCCCTGCCGGACAACTTATCTCTGCTGACGAGATACGTCTCTCCGTTGGCGGAAAGCTTATTTCCGGTGGCGGGAAATCTATATCCGCTGGCGGACAACTTATCTCCGCTTGCAGACGATTTATGTCCGCTGACGAACTACGATTCTTCGCTGGCGGAAAACTTATTTCCGGTGGCGGGAGATGTATATCCCCTGCCGGACAACTTATCTCTGCTGACGAAATACGTCTCTCCGCTGGCTGAAAACTTATTTCCGGTGGCGGGAAATTTATATCCCCTGCCGGACAGCTTATCTCTGCTGACGAAATACGTCTCTCCGCTGGCTGAAAACTTATTTCCGGTGGCGGGAAATTTATATCCCCTGCCGGACAGCTTATCCCTGCTGACGAAATACGTCTCTCCGCTGGCGGAAAACTTATTTCCGGTGGCGGGAAATCTATATCTGCTGGCGGACAACTTATCTCCGCTGGCAGAAAACTTAGCTCCGGTGGCGGGAAATTTATTTCCCCTGCCGGACAGCTTATCTCTGCTGACGAAATACGTCTCTCCGCTGGCTGAAAACTTATTTCCGATGGCGGGAAATCTATATCCCCTACCGAAAAACTTATCTCTGCTAACGAAATACGTCTCTCCGCTGGCGGAAAACTTATTTCCGGTGCCGGGAAATCTATACCCGCTGAAGGACAACTTATCTCCGCTGGCAGACAATTTATCTCCGCTGACGAACTACGTTTCTCCGCTGGCAGAAAACTTATCTCCGGTGGCGGGAAATTTATATCCCCTGCCGGACAGCTAATCTCTGCTGACGAAATACGTCTCTCCGCGGGCGGAAAACTCATTTCCGGTGGCGGGAAATCTATATCCCCTGCCAGACAATTTATGTCCGCTGACGAACTACGATTCTCCGCTGGCAGAAAACTTATCTCCGGCGGCGGGAAAATGTATATCCCCTGCCCGAAAATGTATCCCCGCTGACGAAATACGTCTCTCTGCGGGCGGAAAAGTTATGTCCGGTGGCGGGAAATTTATATCCCCTGCCGGACAGCTTATCTCTGCTGACGAAATACGTCTCTCCGCTGGCTGAAAACTTATTTCCAATGGCGGGAAGTCTATATCCCCTACCGGAAAACTTATCTCTGCTAACGAAATACGTCTCTCCGCTGGCGGAAAACTTATTTCCGGTGGCGGGAAATCTATACCCGCTGAAGGACAACTTATCTCCGCTGGCAGACAATTTATCTCCGCTGACGAACTACGTTTCTCCGATGGCAGAAAACTTATCTCCGGTGGCGGGAAAATGTATATCCCCTGCCCGAAAATTTATCTCCGCTGGCAGAAAACTTATTTCCGGTGGCGGGAAATTTATATCCCCTGCCGGACAGCTTATCTCTGCTGACGAAATACGTCTCTCCGCTGGCTGAAAACTTATTTCCGATGGCGGGAAATCTATATCCCCTACCGGAAAACTTATCTCTGCTAACGAAATACGTCCCTCCGCTGGCGGAAATTTTATTTCCGGTGCCGGAAAATCTATCTCCGCTGGCAGACAATTTATCTCCGCTGACGAACTACGTTTCTCCGCTGGCAGAAAACTTATCTCCGCTGGCAGAACATTTACTTCCGGTGGCGGGAAATGTATATCCCCTGCCGGATATCGTATCTCTGCTGACCAATTACATCTCTCCGTTGGCGGAAAATTTATATCCGCTGGCGGAAAACTTTTCTCCGCTGGCAGACGATTTATGTCCGCTGACGAACTACGATTCTTCGCTGGCGGAAAACTTATTTCCGGTGGCGGGAAATTTATATCCCCTGCCGGACAACTTATCTCTGCTGACGAAATACGTCTCTCCGCTGGCTGAAAACTTACTTCCGGTGGCGGGAAATTTATATCCCCTTTCGGACAGCTTATCTCTGCTGACGAAATACGTCTCTCCGCTGGCTGAAAACTTAGCTCCGATGGCGGGAAATCTATATCCCCTGCCGGACAACTTATCTCTGCTGAAGAAGTACGTCTCTCCGTTTGCGGAAAACTTATTTCCGGTGGCGGGAAATCTATATCCGCTGGCAGACAATTTATCTCCGCTGGCAGAAAACTTAGCTCCGGTGGCGGGAAATTTATATCCCCTGCCGGACAGCTTATCTCTGCTGACGAAATACGTCTCTCCGCTGGCTGAAAACTTATTTCCGATGGCGGGAAATCTATATCCGCTGGCGGACAACTTATCTCCGCTGGCAGACAATTTATCTCCGCTGACGAACTACGCTTCTCCGCTGGCAGACAATTTATCTCCGCTGGCAGAAAACATAGCTCCGGTGGCGGGAAATTTAAATCCCCTGCCGGACAGCTTATCTCTCCTAACGAAATACGTCTCTCCGCTGGCGGAAAACTTATTTCCGGTGGCGGGAAATCTATATCTGCTGGCGGAAAACTTATCTCCGCTGGCAGACGTTTTATGTCCGCGGACGAACTACGATTCTTCGCTGGCGGAAAACTTATTTCCGGTGGCGGGAAATGTATATCCCCTGCCGGACAACTTATCTCTGCTGACGAAATACGTCTCTCCGCTGGCTGAAAACTTATTTCCGGTGGCGGGAAATTTATATCCCATTCCAGACAGCTTATCTCTGCTGACGAAATACGTGTCTCCGCTAGCTGAAAACTTATTTCCGATGGCGGTAAATCTATGTCCCCTGCCGGACAATTTATCTCTGCTGACGAAATACGTCTCTCCGCTGGCGGAAAGCTTATTTCCGGTGGCGGGAAATCTATATCCGCCGGCGGACAACTTATCTCCGCTGACAGACGATTTATGTCCGCTGACGAACTACGATTCTTCGCTGGCGGAAAACTTATTTCCGCTGGCGGGAAATGTATATCCCCTGCCCGACAACTTATCTCTGCTGTCGAAATACGTATCTCCGCTGGCTGAAAACTTATTTCCGGTGGCGGGAAATTTATATCCCCTGCCGGACAGCATATCTCTGCTGACGAAATACGTCTCTCCGCTGGCTGAAAACTTATTTCCGGTGGCGGGAAATCTATATCTGCTGGCGGACAACTTATCTCCGCTGGCAGAAAACTTAGCTCCGATGGCGGGAAATTTATATCCCCTGCCGGACAGCTTATCTCTGCAGACGAAATACGTCTCTCCGCTAGCTGAAAACTTATTTCCGATGGCGAGAAATCTATATCCCCTACCGTACAACTTATCTCTGCTGACGAAATACGTCTCTCCGCTGGCGAAAAGCTTATTTCCGGTGGCGGGAAATCTATATCCGCTGGCGGACAACTTATCTCTGCTGTCGAAATACGTATCTCCGCTGGCTGAAAACTTATTTCCGGTGGCGGGAAATCTATATCCCCTGCCAGACAATTTATGTCCGCTGACGAACTAGGATTCTTCGCTGGCAGAAAACTTATCTCCGGCGGCGGGAAAATGTATATCACCTGCCCGAAAATGTTTCCCCGCTGACGAAATACGTCTCTCTGCGGGCGGAAAAGTTATGTCCGGTGGCGGGAAATGTATATCCGCTGCCGGATAACTCATCTCTGCTGACGAAGTACGTCTCTCCGTTTGCGGAAAACTTATTTCCGGTGGCGGGAAATCTATATCCGCTGGCAGACAATTTATCTCCGCTGGCAGAAAACTTAGCTCCGGTGGCGGGAAATTTATATCCCCTGCCGGACAGCTTATCTCTGCTGACGAAATACGTCTCTCCGCTGGCTGAAAACTTATTTCCGATGGCGGGAAGTCTATATCCCCTACCGGAAAACTTATCTCTGCTAACGAAATACGTCTCTCCGCTGGCGGAAAACTTATTTCCGGTGCCGGGAAATCTATATCCGCTGGCGGACAACTTATCTCCGCTGGCAGACAATTTATCTCCGCTGACGAATTACGCTTCTCCGCTGGCAGAAAACTTATCTCCGCTGGCAGAACATTTACTTCCGGCGGCGAGGAATTTATATCCCCTGCCGGACATCTTATCTCTGCTGACAAAATACATCTCTCCCTTGGCGGAAAATTTATATCCGCTGGCGGAAAACTTTTCTCCGCTGACAGACATCTTATCTCCGCTGACGAACTACGTTTCTCCGCTGCCAGAAAACTTATCTCCGCTGGCAGAACATTTACTTCCGCCGTCGAGGAATTTATATCCCCTGCCGGACATCTTATCTCTGCTGACAAAATACATCTCTCCGCTGGCGGCAAACTTATCTGTGGTGGCGGGAAATTTATATCCCCTGCCGGACAACTTATCTCTGCTGACGAAATAAGTCTCTCCGCTGGCGGAAAACTTATTTCCGGTGGCGGGAAATTTATATCCCCTGCCGGACAGCTTATCTCTGCTGACGAAATACGTCTCTCCGCTGGCTGAAAACTTATTTCCGATGGCGGGAAATCTATATCCCCTACCGGAAAACTTATCTCTGCTAACGAAATACGTCTCTCCGCTGGCGGAAAACTTATTTCCGGTGGCGGGTAATCTATATCTGCTGGCGGACAACTTATCTCCGCTGGCAGAAAACTTAGCTCCGATGGCGGGAAATTTATATCCCCTGCCGTACAGCTTATCTCTGGTGACGAAATACGTCTCTCCGCTAGCTGAAAACTTATTTCCGATGGCGGGAAATCTATATCCCCTGCCGGACAACTTATCTCTGCTGAAGAAATACGTCTCTCCGCTGGCGGAAAGCTTATTTCCGGTGGCGGGAAATTTATATCCGCTGGCGGACAACTTATCTCCGCTGGCAGACAATTTATCTCCGCTGATGAACTACGCTTCTCCGCTGGCAGAAAACTTATCTCCGCTGGCAGAACATTTACTTCCGGCGGCGAGGAATTCATATCCCCTGCCGGAAATCTTATCTCTGCTGACGAAATACGTCTCTCCGCTGGCTGAAAACTTATTTCCGATAGCGGGAAATCTATATCCCCTGCCAGACAACTTATCTCTGCTAACGAAAAACGTCTCTCCGCTGGCGGAAAACTTATTTCCGGTGGCGGGAAATCTATATCTGCTGGCGGACGACTTATCTCCGCTGGCAGAAAACTTAGCTCCGATGGCGGGAAATTTATATCCCCTGCCGGACAGCTTATCTCTGCTGACGAAATACGTCTCTCCGCTAGCTTAAAACTTACTTCCGATGGCGGGAAATCTATATCCCCTGCCGGACAACTTATCTCTGCTGACGAAATACGTCTCTCCGCTGGCGGCAAGCTTATTTCCGGTGGCGGGAAATCTATATCCGCTGGCGGACAACTTATCTCCGCTGGCGGACGATTTATGTCCGCTGACGAACTACGATTCTTCGCTGGCGGAAAACTTATTTCCGGTGGCGGGAAATGTATATCCCCAGCCGGAGAACTTATCTCTGCTGACGAAATACATCTCTCCGCTGGCTGAACACTTATTTCCGGTGGCGGGAAATTTATATCCCCTGCCGGACAGCATATCTCTGCTGACGAAATACGTCTCTCCGCTGGCTGTAAACTTAGCTCCGATGGCGGGAAATTTATAGGCCTTGCCGGACAGCTTATCTCTGCTGACGAAATACGTCTCTCCGCTAGCTGAAAACTTATTTCCGATGGCGGGAAATCTATATCCCCTGCCGCACAACTTATCTCTGCTGACGAAATACGTCTCTCCGCTGGCGGAAAGCTTATTTCCGGTGGCGGGAAATCTATATCCGCTGGCGTACAACTTATCTCCGCTGGCAGACGATTTATGTCCGCTTACGAACTACGATTCTTCGCTGGCGGAAAACTTATTTCCGGTGTCGGGAAATGTATATCCCCTGCCGGACAACTTATCTCTGCTGACGAAATACGTCTCTCCGCTGGCTGAAAACTTCTTTCCGGTGGCGGGAAATTTATATCCCCTGCCGGACAGCTTATCTCTGCTGACGAAATACGTCTCTCCGCTGGCGGAAAACTTATTTCCGGTGGCGGGAATTCTATATCCCCTACCGGAAAACTTATCTCTGCTAAAGAAATACGTCTCTCCGCTGGCGGAAAACTTATTTCCGGTGCCGGGAAATCTATATCCGCTGGCGGACACCTTATCTCCGCTGGCAGACAATTTATCTCCGCTGACGAACTACGCTTCTCCGCTGGCAGAAAACTTATCTCCGCTGGCAGAACATTTACTTCCGGCGGCGAGGAATTTATATCCCCTGCCGGACATCTTATCTCTGCTGACAAAATACATCTCTCCGTTGGCGGAAAATTTATATCCGCTGGCGGAAAACTTTTCTCCGCTGACAGACATCTTATCTCCGCTGACGAACTACGTTTCTCCGCTGCCAGAAAACTTATCTACGCTGGCAGAACATTTACTTCCGGCGGCGAGGAATTTATATCCCCTGCCGGACATCTTATCTCTGCTGACAAAATACATCTCTCCGCTGGCGGCAAACTTATCTGTGGTGGCGGGAAATTTATATCCCCTGCCGGACAACTTATCTCTGCTGACGAAATACGTCTCTCCGCTGGCGGAAAGCTTATTTCCGGTGGCGGGAAAACTATATCCGCTGGCGGACAACTTATCTCCGCTGACGAACTACGATTCTCCGCTGGCAGAAAACTTATCTCTGCTGGCAGAACATTTACCTGCCCGGCGGTGGGAAATGTATATCCCCTGCCGGACAACTTATCTCTGCTGACGAAAAACGTCTCTCCGCTGGCGGAAAACTTATTTCCGGTGGCGGGAAATTTATATCCCCTACCAGACAACTTATCTCTGCTGACGAAATACGTCTTTCCGCTGCCGAAATAATTATTTCCGGTGGCGGGAAACCTATATCCGCTGGCGGACAACTTATCTCCGCTGGCAGACAATTTATCTCCGCTGACGAACTACGTTTCTCCGCTGGCAGAAAGCTTATCTCCGGTGGCAGGAAATTTATATCCCCTGCCGGACAACTTATCTCTGCTGACGAAATACGTCTCTCCGCTGGCGGAAAACTTATTTCCGGTGGCGGAAAATTTTTATCCCCTGCCGGACAACTTATCTCTGCTGACGAAATACGTCTCTCTGCTGGCGGAAAACTTATTTCCGGTGGCGGCAAATCTATATCCGCTGGCGGACAACTTATCTCCGCTGGCAGACAATTTATCTCCGCTGACGAACTACGATTCTCCGCTGGCAGAAAACTTATCTCTGCTGGCAGAACATTTACCTCCGGCGGTGGGAAATGTATATCCCCTGCCGGACAACTTATCTCTGCTGACGAAAAACGTCTCTCCGCTGGCGGAAAACTTATTTACGGTGGCGGGAAATTTATATCCCCTACCAGACAACTTATTTCTGCTGACGAAATACGTCTCTCCGCTGCCGGAATAATTATTTCCGGTGGCGGGAAACCTATATCCGCTGGCGGACAACTTATCTCCGCTGGCAGACAATTTATCTCCGCTGACGAACTACGTTTCTCCGCTGGCAGAAAGCTTATCTCCGGTGGCAGGAAATTTATATCCCCTGCCGGACAACTTATCTCTGCTGACGAAATACGTCTCTCCGCTGGCGGAAAACTTATTTCCGGTGGCGGGAAATTTAAATCCCTTGCCGGACAGCGTATCTCTGCTGACGAAATACGTCTCTCCGCTGGCGGAAAACTTATTTCCGGTGGCGGGAAATCTATATCCCTTGCCAGGCACCTTATCTCTGCTGACGAAATACGTCTCTCCGCTGGCGGAAAACTTATTTCCGGTGGCGGAAAATCTTTATCCCCTACCGGAAAACTTATCTCTGCTGACGAAATACGTCTCTCTGCTGGCGGAAAACTTATTTCCGGTGGCGGCAAATCTATATCCGCTGGCGGACAACTTATCTCCGCTGGCAGACAATTTATCTCCGCTGACGAACTACGATTCTCCGCTGGCAGAAAACTTATCTCCGCTGGCAGAACATTTACCTCCGGCGGTGGGAAATGTATATCCCCTGCCGGACAACTTATCTCTGCTCACGAAAAACGTCTCTCCGCTGGCGGAAAACTTATTTCCGGTGGCGGGAAATTTATATCCCCTACCAGACAACTTATCTCTGCTGACGAAATACGTCTCTCCGCTGCCGGAATAATTATTTCCAATGGCGGAAAACCTATATCCGCTGGCGGACAACTTATCTCCGCTGGCAGACAATTTATCTCCGCTGACGAACTACGTTTCTCCGCTGGCAGAAAGCTTATCTCCGGTGGCAGGAAATTTATATCCCCTGCCGGACAACTTATATCTGCTGACGAAATACGTCTCTCCGCTGGCGGAAAACTTATTTCCGGTGGCGGAAAATTTTTATCCCCTGCCGGACAACTTATCTCTGCTGACGAAATACGTCTCTCTGCTGGCGGAAAACTTATTTCCGGTGGCGGCAAATCTATATCCGCTGGCGGACAACTTATCTCCGCTGGCAGACAATTTATCTCCGCTGACGAACTACGATTCTCCGCTGGCAGAAAACTTATCTCTGCTGGCAGAACATTTACCTCCGGCGGTGGGAAATGTATATCCCCTGCCGGACAACTTATCTCTGCTGACGAAAAACGTCTCTCCGCTGGCGGAAAACTTATTTCCGGTGGCGGGAAATTTATATCCCCTACCAGACAACTTATTTCTGCTGACGAAATACGTCTCTCCGCTGCCGGAATAATTATTTCCGGTGGCGGGAAACCTATATCCGCTGGCGGACAACTTATCTCCGCTGGCAGACAATTTATCTCCGCTGACGAACTACGTTTCTCCGCTGGCAGAAAGCTTATCTCCGGTGGCAGGAAATTTATATCCCCTGCCGGACAACTTATCTCTGCTGACGAAATACGTCTCTCCGCTGGCATAAAACTTATTTCCGGTGGCGGGAAATCTATATCCCCTGCCGGACAACTTAACTCTGCTGACGAAATACGTCTCTCCGCTGGCGGAAAACTTATTTCCGGTGGCGGGAAATCTGTACCCGCTGAAGGACAACTTATCTCCGCTGACGAACTACGTTTCTCCGCTGGCAGAAAACTTATCTCCGGTGGCGGGAAATTTATATCCCCTGCCGGACAGCTTATCTCTGCTGACGAAATACGTCTCTCCGCTGGCGGAAAACTTATTTCCGGTGGCGGGAATTCTATATCCCCTACCGGAAAACTTATCTCTGCTAAAGAAATACGTCTCTCCGCTGGCGGAAGACTTATTTCCGGTGCCGGGAAATCTATATCCGCTGGCGGACAACTTATCTCCGCTGGCAGACAATTTATCTCCGCTGACGAACTACGCTTCTCCGCTGGCAGAAAACTTATCTCCGCTGGCAGAACATTTACTTCCGGCGGCGAGGAATTTATATCCCCTGCCGGACATCTTATCTCTGCTGACAAAATACATCTCTCCGTTGGCGGAAAATTTATATCCGCTGGCGGAAAACTTTTCTCCGCTGACAGACATCTTATCTCCGCTGACGAACTACGTTTCTCCGCAGCCAGAAAACTTATCTACGCTGGCAGAACATTTACTTCCGGCGGCGAGGAATTTATATCCCCTGCCGGACAGCTTATCTCTGCTGACGAAATACGTCTCTCCGCTGGCGGAAAGCTTATTTCCGGTGGCGGGAAATCTATATCCGCTGGCGGACAACTTATCTCCGCTGGCAGACGATTTATGTCCGCTGACGAACTACGATTCTTCGCTGGCGGAAAACTTATTTCCGGTGGCGGGAAATGTATATCCCCTGCCGGACAACTTATCTCTGCTGACGAAATACGTCTCTCCGCTGGCTGAAAACTTATTTCCGGTGGCGGGAAATTTATATCCCCTGCCGGACAGCATATCTCTGCTGACGAAATACGTCTCTCCGCTGGCTGAAAACTTATTTCCGGTGGCGGGAAATTTATATCCCCTGCCGGACAGCATATCTCTGCTGACGAAATACGTCTCTCCGCTGGCGGAAAACTTATTTCCGGTGGCGGGAAATCAATATCTGCTGGCGGACAACTTATCTCCGCTGGCAGAAAACTTAGCTCCGATGGCGGGAAATTTATATCCCCTGCCGGGCAGCTTATCTCTGCTGACGAAATACGTCTCTCCGCTAGCTGAAAACTTATTTCCGATGGCGGGAAATCTATATCCCCTGCCGGACAGCTTATCTCTGCTGACGAAATACGTCTCTCCGCTGTCGGAAAGCTTATTTCCGGTGGCGGGAATTCTATATCCGCTGGCGGACAACTTATCTCCGCTGGCAGACGATTTATGTCCGCTGACGAACTACGATTCTTCGCTGGCGGAAAACTTATTTCCGGTGGCGGGAAATGTATATCCCCTGCCGGACAACTTATCTCTGCTGACGAAATACGTCTCTCCGCTGGCGGAAAGCTTATTTCCGGTGGCGGGAAATCTATATCCGCTGGCGGACAACTTATCTCCGCTGGCAGACGATTTATGTCCGCTGACGAACTACGATTCTTCGCTGGCGGAAAACTTATTTCCGGTGGCGGGAAATGTATATCCCCTGCCGGACAACTTATCTCTGCTGACGAAATACGTCTCTCCGCTGGCTGAAAACTTATTTCCGGTGGCGGGAAATTTATATCCCCTGCCGGACAGCATATCTCTGCTGACGAAATACGTCTCTCCGCTGGCTGAAAACTTATTTCCGGTGAGGGAAATTTATATCCCCTGCCGGACAGCATATCTCTGCTGACGAAATACGTCTCTCCGCTGGCGGAAAACTTATTTCCGGTGGCGGGAAATCAATATCTGCTGGCGGACAACTTATCTCCGCTGGCAGAACACTTAGCTCCGATGGCGGGAAATTTATATCCCCTGCCGGACAGCTAATCTCTGCTGACGAAATACGTCTCTCCGCTAGCTGAAAACTTATTTCCGATGGCGGGAAATCTATATCCCCTGCCGGACAGCTTATCTCTGCTGACAAAATACGTCTCTCCGCTGTCGGAAAGCTTATTTCCGGTGGCGGGAATTCTATATCCGCTGGCGGACAACTTATCTCCGCTGGCAGACGATTTATGTCCGCTGACGAACTACGATTCTTCGCTGGCGGAAAACTTATTTCCGGTGGCGGGAAATGTTTATCCCCTGCCGGACAACTTATCTCTGCTGACGAAATACGTCTCTCCGCTGGCTGAAAACTTATTTCCGGTGGCGGGAAATTTATATCCCCTGCCGGACAGCTTATCTCTGCTGACGAAATACGTCTCTCCGCTGGCGGAAAACTTATTTCCGGTGGCGGGAATTCTATATCCCCTACCGGAAAACTTATCTCTGCTAACGAAATACGTCTCTCCGCTGGCGGAAAACTTATTTCCGGTGGCGGGAAATCAATATCTGCTGGCGGACAACTTATCTCCGCTGGCAGAACACTTAGCTCCGATGGCGGGAAATTTATATCCCCTGCCGGACAGCTAATCTCTGCTGACGAAATACGTCTCTCCGCTAGCTGAAAACTTATTTCCGATGGCGGGAAATCTATATCCCCTGCCGGACAGCTTATCTCTGCTGACAAAATACGTCTCTCCGCTGTCGGAAAGCTTATTTCCGGTGGCGGGAATTCTATATCCGCTGGCGGACAACTTATCTCCGCTGGCAGACGATTTATGTCCGCTGACGAACTACGATTCTTCGCTGGCGGAAAACTTATTTCCGGTGGCGGGAAATGTTTATCCCCTGCCGGACAACTTATCTCTGCTGACGAAATACGTCTCTCCGCTGGCTGAAAACTTATTTCCGGTGGCGGGAAATTTATATCCCTTGCCAGGCAACTTATCTCTGCTGACGAAATACGTCTCTCCGCTGGCGGAAAACTTATTTCCGGTGGCGGAAAATCTTTATCCCCTACCGGACTATTGTGAATTGCGCCTTTTGTCATGTATTAAATAGAGAACGACGCGTCTGTGCTCATAAGTGGTTTATTCAGAACTGAAGAGATGACATGTGTACATATGTACTTACATACGAATAGGAGAGACGAGAGATAACAGAGGCTCTCGCTGTTCATGTACATTATGTTAATTAGCGTTGCCAGACAGATCATATTATGGTTACATTTCAAATTTCAACACTTTTGCTTAAGCATAATATTTTGTGATTACAATGTATTAATCAATTAATCCAAGCGATTTTACAAATCTATAATGCTTTTGCTTACATAAACTTTTGGTTAATACATCGGCAACGTTTTTCTGTGTGGATACATATTCAAGTTTTATCTCTTTACTTTCTACTTTGTCTCTAACAAAATGATATTTTAAATCTATATGCTTTGTGCGTTTATGGTGGATAGGATTTTTCGCAATATGATGCGCACTGAGGTTGTCACCATAGATAGCCATTGGCCCTTGATTTGAGTATCCAATCTCTTGCAACAGACCTTGTAGATATACTGCTTCTCTAGCGGCTGTTGATAGCGCCACATACTCTGCTTCGGTGCTGCTCATGGCGACGACGCTCTGCTTGGCTGATGTCCACGAAAACGCACTACCAGCTAGGAAGAAAACGTATCCGGAATATGATTTTCGGTCCAGCTTGTCATTTGCCCAATCAGCATCGGCGAACCCTTTTACTGGCTCTCCAGACTTTTGGTAGATGATGCTCATATTTATTGTGCCTCGTAAATAGCGCAACACATGCTTAGCTGCAGTTTCGTGCTCCACATGAGGGTCTTGGTTTCGCTGTGATAGTTTGCTCACAGCATGAAGAATGTCGGGCCGGCTCAAAACTGCTAAGTACATGAGCGAACCAATAAGTGATTGATAATATGTCTTATTTACCTTTACACATTCTTCATCTTTACAACCAACGTGAAAACCTGGGTCAGGTGTGTTGCGACTGGACGGCAATCCTGCATACCGAAAGTATTCAAAACGCTTTCAATATACCTCTTCTGGCATAACTTGAGGGCGCCTTGTTTGCCTTCTCGATGAATTTCCATGCCTGGGAAAAAGTTGAGCTGACCTCCATCTTTCATCTCAAATACGGATGCGATATTTTGCTTGATCGCGCTGACGTCCATCTCTTTTGGACAGATGATTATCAGGTCGTCGACGTAAACTGCTATATAACTGAAGCCTTGTTGATGCTGTTTGACGTATAGACATGGCTCGTGTTGACTTTTTTTAAAGCCCATGTTAACCAGCACCTCGTTCAATGTGTCATTCCAGACACGTCCAGACTGCTTCAGCCCATAGATAGCCTTTTGAAGTTTGAGTACCTTGTGGGGGTTCTGCTCATCTATAAAGCCTACGGGTTGCTTCATATAGACGACTTCTTGGAGTTTACCGTTGAGATACGCGTTAGAGATATCCACCTGATGCATGTGTAACTGCTTTTCTGCAGCAATCGCAAATAACATTCGGATTGTCTTATAACTTATCACTGGAGAATATGTCTCCGTAGTTAACGCCAAACTGCTGGCCACATCCTTGTGCCACAAGTCTCGACTTAAACCTTTCAATGTCACCGTTTTGGTTGCGTTTGATTCTGAAAACCCATTTTAAACCTATAGCCTTTTTTCCGGGCGGAAGATTGACAGGAGTCCATGTATTATTTGACACGAGTGCATCGAATTCCTTTCGCATAGATTTTTTCCATTCTTCTGCATCGTGGCTTTGCAACGCCTCTGCAACGGTCCGTGGAGTCTCAATGTCATCGGAGCAGCTAAGATTGTTGAGGACATTGTACTGCTTCTTTGGTCTGCCAGGTTGACCAGTACGAATGATTTTTGGCCTTCCTGGGCCACGTATTTGTGGGATGTCTTCTTCATCTGAGCTGCGGCTCTGTTCTGGATCGCTTGCACTTACGAAGTACTCCTCCTCATCATCATCGCTGTTGTCAATGTTGCTAATCGTTTCGTCTTCGGGCTCAACAACAGTTTGTACCTGCACAGGTTCTTCGTTTGACTCAAAGCGTATGATGATTTTTGCAAGATCGTCAGTCTGATCTCCATTTTCGTAAATATCATTTACTTCCTTGACGAACTGGCAATTTTGACGTCTCGGCGTTCCACTATCATTCGCTTTTCTTGGTCATATCAACGATATGCTTTTGCTGCAAAAGAGTAGCCAACAAAAATGTACTCCTTTCCTTTTGCAACGAATTTGCCTTTTTTGGTTTTTTCCAGTGCAAATGCGCGTGAACCAAATATTTTCAGATGGTTTACCGACGGCTTGCGCTTGTTCCAAGCCTCGAAGGGGGTGCATCCATTTAACGCTCTGGTCGGACATCTATTTCTCAAATATACTGCAGTTTGAACGGCTTCAGCCCACAAAAATTCTTTTAAATTTGCATGAATTAACATACTCCTAGCCATTACAACGATTGTACGATTTGCGCGCTCAGCAACGCCGTTTTGCTGAGGTGTGTAAGGCACCGTTAGTTCTCTTTTTATTCCGCACGCATTTAAAAAATTTGTAAATTCATTGTTTATGTACTCAGTACCGTTATCGCTTCGCAAGGCTTTGATTGTTTTTTCGGTTTGGCACTCAACATAACTTTTATACATTTTAAATTTCTCAAAAACTTCATTTTTGGCGCGCATAAAATATACGTGAATTTTTCGCGAGTAATCGTCTATAAATGTAACAAAATAACGGTTTCCAGCCAGAGATTTAACATTCATAGGTCCGCATACGTCGGTATGGATCAATTCGAGAACACTTTTCGTAACACGTTCTGCCTTTTGTGGGAACGGCAATGCACATATTTTAGCCTTATTGCATGTGTCGCAATTTGTGTTTACGGATACGTTTTTAATTTTCATCCCGATTACAAGTTCTTTCTCACAAAGATTCTTTAAATATTGAAAATTTAAATGCCCGTAGCGGCTATGCCATTTTTTTGCAAGAGATATATCGGATATCAAATGCACTGCATCAGTGGTTTTTTCCACTCCATACACGTATAAATTGTTTTCTTGTACCGCTCGCAACATTATATGTCCATGTTTATTTCGCACTAAAGCTTCTGAATTTCCGAATGTAGTGACATTCCCGAACTCGGCTGCTTTGCTCACCGACAAAAAATTCATTTTTAAATCCGGCACATTCAACACGTTTCGCAATTCTATATTTGTTTCATTTGATTTAATTTTTACAGTTCCAATACCTAGGGACTCAATATACTTTTCTGCAGCCAACATAATGGTTGTGTTTTTCTTATTAAAGGTTTCAAACAAATTTTTATTACAACACATATGCGATGTTGCCCCACTGTCGATACACCAAGAATTTTTTCGCTGCTTAACAACGCAGCTGTGCATTAAACAGTTTGATTTTTCATCCCTTACGCACTCTTTCGTATTATCTTTGTTGCTTTTGCACTCGGATGCGCGGTGCCCGCTTTGTTTACATTTGTAGCATTTTCCTCGAAACTCGCGATGCTCGTTGGATTTCTGGCCGTCTCGTTTGCTGTCTTTTCGACTGGCGCCGTAATTCTTCGAACGCGCACCGTTTCTTTGAGTCTGTGTGTGTGCGTACACTGCCTGTACAGCAAGCTCACGATCGTCTCTTTCGTCTTTACGTGCTCCTTCTTCAAGTATTTTTACTTTTACCGTTTCGAACGGCGGCAGACTGTCGCGTGTTTCTATCGCCACGACGAAATTTTCCCAACCGCTGGGCAAGCTCGACAACAACATTATTACTTTTAGCTCGTCTTGAATGTCGATATTTAGCTCGGCTAACTTTTCAGTAATTTCCACGAAAGAATTTACATATTGTACCACGTTATCACCGTTTTGCATATTTTGCCGCAAAAGTTTTTGGTATAACTGTACCTTTCGCACTGGTCCCACTGACACATGTACATCGCGTAATTTTTGCCACGCCTGCTTCGACGTTGTGCACGACTTTATGTGCATCAACTGCGTTGCTTTTACATTTAATATAATACATGCCAACGCCTTTTGATCAGCCTTGTCCCACTGTGCCAAGTGTTCCTGTGTTCCTGCTGCTTCCTCCTGTGGCCTTTCGGTTTTACCACTTACATATGTCCAAAAATCCGTTGTGATCAATACACTACGCATGGACATAGACCACACATCGTAATTGTCTTCCCCCAATTTTTCAATTTGCAGAGACACACTCATTTTGTTTTAATTGCTACACGCCACTTTCTAACTGGTGCACGATTTATTTGCAATTGCATCAAACAAAATATTAACTTCCAGTTCTACCACGGTGATCTGGGCCCATAACCTATTGTGAATTGCGCCTTTTGTCATGTATTAAATAGAGAACGACGCGTCTGTGCTCATAAGTGGTTTATTCAGAACTGAAGAGATGACATGTGTACATATGTACTTACATACGAATAGGAGAGACGAGAGATAACAGAGGCTCTCGCTGTTCATGTACATTATGTTAATTAGCGTTGCCAGACAGATCATATTATGGTTACACTTCAAATTTCAACACGGACAACTTATCTCTGCTGACGAAATACGTCTCTCTGCTGGCGGAAAACTTATTTCCGGTGGCGGCAAATCTATATCCGCTGGCGGCAAATCTATATCCGCTGGCGGACAACTTATCTCCGCTGGCAGACAATTTATCTCCGCTGACGAACTACGATTCTCCGCTGGCAGAAAACTTATCTCTGCTGGCAGAACATTTACCTCCGGCGGTGGGAAATGTATATCCCCTGCCGGACAACTTATCTCTGCTGACGAAAAACGTCTCTCCGCTGGCGGAAAACTTATTTCCGGTGGCGGGAAATTTATATCCCCTACCAGACAACTTATCTCTGCAGACGAAATACGTCTCTCCGCTGGCGGAAAACTTATTTCCGGTGGCGGGAAATCTGTACCCGCTGAAGGACAACTTATCTCCGCTGACGAACTACGTTTCTCCTCTGGCAGAAAACTTATCTCCGGTGGCAGGAAATTTATATCCCCTGCCGGACAGCTTATCTCTGCTGACGAAATACGTCTCTCCGCTGGCGGAAAACTTATTTCCGGTGGCGGGAAATCTATATACCTTGCCAGGCAACTTATCTCTGCTGACGAAATACGTCTCTCCGCTGTCGGAAAACTTATTTCCGGTGGCGGAAAATCTTTATCCCCTACCGGACAACTTATCTCTGCTGACGAAATACGTCTCTCTGCTGGCGGAAAACTTATTTCCGGTGGCGGCAAATCTATATCCGCTGGCGGACAACTTATCTCCGCTGGCAGACAATTTATCTCCGCTGACGAACTACGATTCTCCGCTGGCAGAAAACTTATCTCCGCTGGCAGAACATTTACCTCCGGCGGTGGGAAATGTATATCCCCTGCCGGACAACTTATCTCTGCTGACGAAAAACGTCTCTCCGCTGGCGGAAAACTTATTTCCGGTGGCGGGAAATTTATATCCCCTACCAGACAACTTATCTCTGCTGACGAAATACGTCTCTCCGCTGCCGGAATAATTATTTCCGGTGGCGGGAAACCTATATCCGCTGGCGGACAACGTATCTCCGCTGGCAGACAATTTATCTCCGCTGACGAACTAAGTTTCTCCGCTGGCAGAAAGCTTATCTCCGGTGGCAGGAAATTTATATCCCCTGCCGGACAACTTATCTCTGCTGACGAAATACGTCTCTCCGCTGGCGGAAAATTTATTTCCGGTGGCGGGAAATCTATATCCCCTGCCGGACAACTTAGCTCTGCTGACGAAATACGTCTCTCCGCTGGCGGAAAACTTATTTCCGGTGGCGGGAAATCTGTACCCGCTGAAGGACAACTTATCTCCGCTGACGAACTACGTTTCTCCGCTGGCAGAAAACTTATCTCCGGTGGCGGGAAATTTATATCCCCTGCCGGACAGCTTATCTCTGCTGACGAAATACGTCTCTCCGCTGGCGGAAAACTTATTTCCGGTGGCGGGAATTCTATATCCCCTACCGGAAAACTTATCTCTGCTAAAGAAATACGTCTCTCCGCTGGCGGAAAACTTATTTCCGGTGCCGGGAAATCTATATCCGCTGGCGGACAACTTATCTCCGCTGGCAGACAATTTATCTCCGCTGACGAACTACGCTTCTCCGCTGGCAGAAAACTTATCTCCGCTGGCAGAACATTTACTTCCGGCGGCGAGGAATTTATATCCCTGCCGGACATCTTATCTCTGCTGACAAAATAAATCTCTCCGTTGGCGGAAAACTTTTCTCCGCTGACAGACATCTTATCTCCGCTGACGAACTACGTTTCTCCGCTGCCAGAAAACTTATCTACGCTGGCAGAACATTTACTTCCGGCGGCGAGGAATTTATATCCCCTGCCGGACATCTTATCTCTGCTGACAAAATACATCTCTCCGCTGGCGGCAAACTTATCTGTGGTGGCGGGAAATTTATATCCCCTGCCGGACAACTTATCTCTGCTGACGAAATACGTCTCTCCGCTGGCGGAAAGCTTATTTCCGGTGGCGGGAAATCTATATCAGCTGGCGGACAACTTATCTCCGCTGGCAGACGATTTATGTCCGCTGATGCACTACGATTCTTCGCTGGCGGAAAACTTATTTCCGGTGGCGGGAAATGTATATTCTCTGCCGGACAACTTATCTCTGCTGACGAAATACGTCTCTCCGCTGGCTGAAAACTTATTTCCGGTGGCGGGAAATTTATATCCCCTGCCGGACAGCATATCTCTGCTGACGAAATACGTCTCTCCGCTGGCTGAAAACTTATTTCCGGTGGCGGGAAATTTATATCCCCTGCCGGACAGCTTATCTCTGCTGACGAAATATGTCTCTCCGCTGGCGGAAAACTTATTTCCGGTGGCGGGAATTCTATATCCCCTACCGGAAAACTTATCTCTGCTAACGAAATACGTCTCTCCGCTGTCGGAAAACTTATTTCCGGTGCCGGGAAATCTATATCCGCTGGCGGACAACTTATCTCCGCTGGCAGACAATTTATCTCCGCTAACGAACTACGCTTCTCCGCTGGCAGAAAACTTATCTCCGCTGGCAGAACATTTACTTCCGGCGGCGAGGAATTTATATCCCCTGCCGGACATCTTATCTCTGCTGACAAAATACATCTCTCCGTTGGCGGAAAATTTATATCCGCTGGCGGAAAACTTTTCTCCGCTGACAAACATCTTATCTCCGCTGACGAACTACGTTTCTCCGCTGCCAGAAAACTTATCTACGCTGGCAGAACATTTACTTCCAGCGGCGAGGAATTTATATCCCCTGCCGGACATCTTATCTCTGCTGACAAAATACATCTCTCCGCTGGCGGCAAACTTATCTGTGGTGGCGGGAAATTTATATCCCCTGCCGGACAACTTATCTCTGCTGACGAAATACGTCTCTCCGCTGGCGGAAAACTTATTTCCGGTGGCGGGAAATCTATACCCGCTGAAGGACAACTTATTTCCGCTGGCAGACAATTTATCTCCGCTGACGAACTACGTTTCTCCGCTGGCAGAAAACTTATCTCCGGTGGCGGGAAATTTATATCCCCTGCCGGACAGCTTATCTCTGCTGACGAAATACGTCTCTCCGCTGGCGGAAAACTTATTTCCGGTGGCGGGAAATCTATATCCCTTGCCAGGCAACTTATCTCTGCTGACGAAATACGTCTCTCCGCTGGCGGAAAACTTATTTCCGGTGGCGGAAAATCTTTATCCCCTACCGGACTATTGTGAATTGCGCCTTTTGTCATGTATTAAATAGAGAACGACGCGTCTGTGCTCATAAGTGGTTTATTCAGAGCTGAAGAGATGACATGTGTACATATGTACTTACATACGAATAGGAGAGACGAGAGATAACTGAGGCTCTCGCTGTTCATGTACATTATGTTAATTAGCGTTGCCAGACAGATCATATTATGGTTACACTTCAAATTTCAACACTTTTGCTTAAGCATAATATTTTGTGATTACAATGTATTAATCAATTAATCCAAGCGATTTTACAAATCTATAATGCTTTTGCTTACATAAACTTTTGGTTAATACATCGGCAACGTTTTTCTGTGTGGATACATATTCAAGTTTTATCTCTTTACTTTCTACTTTGTCTCTAACAAAATGATATTTTAAATCTATATGCTTTGTGCGTTTATGGTGAATAGGATTTTTCGCAATATGATGCGCACTGAGGTTGTCACCATAGATAGCCATTGGCCCTTGATTTGAGTATCCAATCTCTTGCAACAGACCTTGTAGATATACTGCTTCTCTAGCGGCTGTTGATAGCGCCACATACTCTGCTTCGGTGCTGCTCATGGCGAGGACGCTCTGCTTGGCTGATGTCCACGAAAACGCACTACCAGCTAGGAAGAAAACGTATCCGGAATATGATTTTCGGTCCAGCTTGTCATTTGCCCAATCAGCATCGGCGAACCCTTTTACTGGCTCTCCAGACTTTTGGTAGATGATGCTCATATTTATTGTGCCTCGTAAATAGCGCAACACATGCTTAGCTGCAGTTTCGTGCTCCACATGAGGGTCTTGGTTTCGCTGTGATAGTTTGCTCACAGCATGAAGAATGTCGGGCCGGCTCAAAACTGCTAAGTACATGAGCGAACCAATACGTGATTGATAATATGTCTTATTTACCTTTACACATTCTTCATCTTTACAACCAACGTGAAAACCTGGGTCAAGTGGTGTTGCGACTGGACGGCAATCCTGCATACCGAAAGTATTCAAAACGCTTTCAATATACCTCTTCTGGCATAACTTGAGGGCGCCTGTTTGCCTTCTCGATGAATTTCCATGCCTAGGAAAAAGTTGAGCTGACCTCCATCTTTCATCTCAAATACGGATGCGATATTTTGCTTGATCGCGCTGACGTCCATCTCTTTTGGACAGATGATTATCAGGTCGTCGACGTAAACTGCTATATAACTGAAGCCTTGTTGATGCTGTTTGACGTATAGACATGGCTCGTGTTGACTTTTTTTAAAGCCCATGTTAACCAGCACCTCGTTCAATGTGTCATTCCAGACACGTCCAGACTGCTTCAGCCCATAGATAGCCTTTTGAAGTTTGAGTACCTTGTGAGGGTTCTGCTCATCTATAAAGCCTACGGGTTGCTTCATATAGACGACTTCTTGGAGTTTACCGTTGAGATACGCGTTAGAGATATCCACCTGATGCATGTGTAACTGCTTTTCTGCAGCAATCGCAAATAACATTCGGATTGTCTCATAACGTATCACTGGAGAATATGTCTCCCAGTAGTTTACGCCAAACTGCTGGCCACATCCTTGTGCCACAAGTCTCGACTTAAACCTTTCAATGTCACCGTTTTGGTTGCGTTTGATTCTGAAAACCCATTTTGAACCTATAGCCTTTTTTCCGGGCGGAAGATTGACAGGAGTCCATGTATTATTTGACACGAGTGCATCGAATTCCTTTCGCATAGATTTTTTCCATTCTTCTGCATCGTGGCTTTGCAACGCCTCTGCAACGGTCCGTGGAGTCTCAATGTCATCGGAGCAGCTAAGATTGTTGAGGACATTGTACTGCTTCTTTGGTCTGCCAGGTTGACCAGTACGAATGATTTTTGGCCTTCCTGGGCCACGTATTTGTGGGATGTCTTCTTCATCTGAGCTGCGGCTCTGTTCTGGATCGCTTGCACTTACGAAGTACTCCTCCTCATCATCATCGCTGTTGTCAATGTTGCTAATCGTTTCGTCTTCGGGCTCAACAACAGTTTGTACCTGCACAGGTTCTTCGTTTGACTCAAAGCGTATGATGATTTTTGCAAGATCGTCAGTCTGATCTCCATTTTCGTAAATATCATTTACTTCCTTGACGAACTGGCAATTTTGACGTCTCGGCGTTCCACTATCATTCGCTTTTCTTGGTCATATAAACAATATGCTTTTGCTGCAAAAGAGTAGCCAACAAAAATGTACTCCTTTCCTTTTGCAACGAATTTGCCTTTTTTGGTTTTTTCCAGTGCAAATGCGCGTGAACCAAATATTTTCAGATGGTTTACCGACGGCTTGCGCTTGTTCCAAGCCTCGAAGGGGGTGCATCCATTTAACGCTCTGGTCGGACATCTATTTCTCAAATATACTGCAGTTTGAACGGCTTCAGCACACAAAAATTCTTTTAAATTTGCATGAATTAACATACTCCTAGCCATTTCAACGATTGTACGATTTGCGCGCTCAGCAACGCCGTTTTGCTGAGGTTTGTAAGGCACCGTTAGTTCTCTTTTTATTCCGCACGCATTTAAAAAATTTGTAAATTCATTGTTTATGTACTCAGTACCGTTATCGCTTCGCAAGGCTTTAATTGTTTTTTCGGTTTGGCACTCAACATAACTTTTATACATTTTAAATTTCTCAAAAACTTCATTTTTGGCGCGCATAAAATATACGTGAATTTTTCGCGAGTAATCGTCTATAAATGTAACAAAATAACGGTTTCCAGCCAGAGATTTAACATTCATAGGTCCGCATACGTCGGTATGGATCAATTCCAGAACACTTTTCGTAACACGTTCTGCCTTTTGTGGGAACGGCAATGCACATATTTTAGCCTTATTGCATGTGTCGCAATTTGTGTTTACGGATACGTTTTTAATTTTCATCCCGATTACAAGTTCTTTCTCACAAAGATTCTTTAAATTTTGAAAATTTAAATGCCCGTAGCGGCTATGCCATTTTTTTGCAAGAGATATATCGGATATCAAATGCACTGCATCAGTGGTTTTTTCCACTCCATACACGTATAAATTGTTTTCTTGTACCGCTCGCAACATTATATGTCCATGTTTATTTCGCACTAAAGCTTCTGAATTTCCGAATGTAGTGACATTCCCGAACTCGGCTGCTTTGCTCACCGACAAAAAATTCATTTTTAAATCCGGCACATACAACACGTTTCGCAATTCTATATTTGTTTCATTTGATTTAATTTTTACAGTTCCAATACCTAGGGACTCAATATACTTTTCTGCAGCCAACATAATGGTTGTGTTTTTCTTATTAAAGGTTTCAAACAAATTTGTATTACAACACATATGCGATGTTGCCCCACTGTCGATACACCAAGAATTTTTTCGCTGCTTAACAACGCAGCTGTGCATTAAACAGTTTGATTTTTCATCCCTTACGCACTCTTTCGTATTATCTTTGTTGCTTTTGCACTCGGATGCGCGGTGCCCGCTTTGTTTACATTTGTAGCATTTTCCTCGAAACTCGCGATGCTCGTTGGATTTCTGGCCGTCTCGTTTGCTGTCTTTTCGACTGGCGCCGTAATTCTTCGAACGCGCACCGTTTCTTTGAGTCTGTGTGTGTGCGTACACTGCCTGTACAGCAAGCTCACGATCGTCTCTTTCGTCTTTACGTGCTCCTTCTTCAAGTATTTTTACTTTTACCGTTTCGAACGGCGGCAGACTGTCGCGTGTTTCTATCGCCACGACGAAATTTTCCCAACCGCTGGGCAAGCTCGACAACAACATTATTACTTTTAGCTCGTCTTGAATGTCGATATTTAGCTCGGCTAACTTTTCAGTAATTTCCACGAAAGAATTTACATATTGTACCACGTTATCACCGTTTTGCATATTTTGCCGCAAAAGTTTTTGGTATAACTGTACCTTTCGCACTGGTCCCACTGACACATGTACATCGCGTAATTTTTGCCACGCCTGCTTCGACGTTGTGCACGACTTTATGTGCATCAACTGCGTTGCTTTTACATTTAATATAATACATGCCAACGCCTTTTGATCAGCCTTGTCCCACTGTGCCAAGTGTTCCTGTGTTCCTGCTGCTTCCTCCTGTGGCCTTTCGGTTTTACCACTTACATATGTCCAAAAATCCGTTGTGATCAATACACTACGCATGGACATAGACCACACATCGTAATTGTCTTCCCCCAATTTTTCAATTTGCAGAGACACACTCATTTTGTTTTAATTGCTACACGCCACTTTCTAACTGGTGCACGATTTATTTGCAATTGCATCAAACAAAATATTAACTTCCAGTTCTACCACGGTTTTTTAATTGTTTTTAGTACACGCCCGATCTTTCGGTGATCTGGGCCCATAACCTATTGTGAATTGCGCCTTTTGTCATGTATTAAATAGAGAACGACGCGTCTGTGCTCATAAGTGGTTTATTCAGAACTGAAGAGATGACATGTGTACATATGTACTTACATACGAATAGGAGAGACGAGAGATAACAGAGGCTCTCGCTGTTCATGTACATTATGTTAATAAGCGTTGCCAGACAGATCATATTATGGTTACACTTCAAATTTCAACACGGACAACTTATCTCTGCTGACGAAATACGTCTCTCTTCTGACGGAAAACTTATTTCCGGTGGCGGCAAATCTATATCCGCTGGCGGCAAATCTATATCCGCTGGCGGACAACTTATCTCCGCTGGCAGACAATTTATCTCCGCTGACGAACTACGATTCTCCGCTGGCAGAAAACTTATCTCTGCTGGCAGAACATTTACCTCCGGCGGTGGGAAATGTATATCCCCTGCCGGACAACTTATCTCTGCTGACGAAAAACGTCTCTCCGCTGGCGGAAAACTTATTTCCGGTGGCGGGAAATTTATATCCCCTACCAGACAACTTATCTCTGCTGACGAAATACGTCTCTCCGCTGCCGGAATAATTATTTCCGGTGGCGGGAAACCTATATCCGCTGGCGGACAACTTATCTCCGCTGGCAGACAATTTATCTCCGCTGACGAACTACGTTTCTCCGCTGGCAGAAAGCTTATCTCCGGTGGCAGGAAATTTATATCCCCTGCCGGACAACTTATCTCTGCTGACGAAATACGTCTCTCCGCTGGCGGAAAACTTATTTCCGGTGGCGGGAAATCTATATCCCCTGCCGGACAACTTAACTCTGCTGACGAAATACGTCTCTCCGCTGGCGGAAAACTTATTTCCGGTGGCGGGAAATCTGTACCCGCTGAAGGACAACTTATCTCCGCTGACGAACTACGTTTCTCCGCTGGCAGAAAACTTATCTCCGGTGGCAGGAAATTTATATCCCCTGCCGGACAACTTATCTCTGCTGACGAAATACGTCTCTCCGCTGGCGGAAAACTTATTTCCGGTGGCGGGAAATCTATATCCCCTGCCGGACAACTTAGCTCTGCTGACGAAATACGTCTCTCCGCTGGCGGAAAACTTATTTCCGGTGGCGGGAAATCTGTACCCGCTGAAGGACAACTTATCTCCGCTGACGAACTACGTTTCTCCGCTGGCAGAAAACTTATCTCCGGTGGCGGGAAATTTATATCCCCTGCCGGACAGCTTATCTCTGCTGACGAAATACGTCTCTCCGCTGGCGGAAAACTTATTTCCGGTGGCGGGAATTCTATATCCCCTACCGGAAAACTTATCTCTGCTAAAGAAATACGTCTCTCCGCTGGCGGAAAACTTATTTCCGGTGCCGGGAAATCTATATCCGCTGGCGGACAACTTATCTCCGCTGGCAGACAATTTATTTCCGCTGACGAACTACGCTTCTCCGCTGGCAGAAAACTTATCTCCGCTGGCAGAACATTTACTTCCGGCGGCGAGGAATTTATATCCCCTGCCGGACATCTTATCTCTGCTGACAAAATACATCTCTCCGTTGGCGGAAAACTTTTCTCCGCTGACAGACATCTTATCTCCGCTGACGAACTACGTTTCTCCGCTGCCAGAAAACTTATCTACGCTGGCAGAACATTTACTTCCGGCGGCGAGGAATTTATATCCCCTGCCGGACATCTTATCTCTGCTGACAAAATACATCTCTCCGCTGGCGGCAAACTTATCTGTGGTGGCGGGAAATTTATATCCCCTGCCGGACAACTTATCTCTGCTGACGAAATACGTCTCTCCTCTGGCGGAAAGCTTATTTCCGGTGGCGGGAAATCTATATCCGCTGGCGGACAACTTATCTCCGCTGGCAGACGATTTATGTCCGCTGACGAACTACGATTCGTCGCTGGCGGAAAACTTATTTCCGTTGGCGGGAAATGTATATCCCCTGCCGGACAACTTATCTCTGCTGACGAAATACGTCTCTCCGCTGGCTGAAAACTTATTTCCGGTGGCGGGAAATTTATATCCCCTGCCGGACAGCTTATCTCTGCTGACGAAATACGTCTCTCCGCTGGCGGAAAACTTATTTCCGGTGGCCGGAAATCAATATCTGCTGGCGGACAACTTATCTCCGCTGGCAGAAAACTTAGCTCCGATGGCGGGAAATTTATATCCCCTGCCGGACAGCTTATCTCTGCTGACGAAATACGTCTCTCCGCTAGCTGAAAACTTATTTCCGATGGCGGGAAATCTATATCCCCTGCCGGACAGCTTATCTCTGCTGACGAAATACGTCTCTCCGCTGTCGGAAAGCTTATTTCCGGTGGCGGGAATTCTATATCCGCTGGCGGACAACTTATCTCCGCTGGCAGACGATTTATGTCCGCTGACGAACTATGATTCTTCGCTGGCGGAAAACTTATTTCCGGTGGCGGGAAATGTATATCCCCTGCCGGACAACTTATCTCTGCTGACGAAATACGTCTCTCCGCTGGCTGAAAACTTATTTCCGGTGGCGGGAAATTTACATCCCCTGCCGGACAGCTTATCTCTGCTGACGAAATACGTCTCTCCGCTGGCGGAAAACTTATTTCCGGTGGCGGGAATTCTATATCCCCTAACGGAAAACTTATCTCTGCTAACGAAATACGTCTCTCCGCTGGCGGAAAACTTATTTCCGGTGCCGGGAAATCTATATCCGCTGGCGGACAACTTATCTCCGCTGGCAGACAATTTATCTCCGCTAACGAACTACGCTTCTCCGCTGGCAGAAAACTTATCTCCGCTGGCAGAACATTTACTTCCGGCGGCGAGGAATTTATATCCCCTGCCGGACATCTTATCTCTGCTGACAAAATACATCTCTCCGTTGGCGAAAAATTTATATCCGCTGGCGGAAAACTTTTCTCCGCTGACAAACATCTTATCTCCGCTGACGAACTACGTTTCTCCGCTGCCAGAAAACTTATCTACGCTGGCAGAACATTTACTTCCAGCGGCGAGGAATTTATATCCCCTGCCGGACATCTTATCTCTGCTGACGAAATACGTCTCTCCGCTGGCGGAAAACTTATTTCCGGTGGCGGGAAATCTATATCCCCTGCCGGACAACTTAGCTCTGCTGACGAAATACGTCTCTCCGCTGGCGGAAAACTTATTTCCGGTGGCGGGAAATCTGTACCCGCTGAAGGACAACTTATCTCCGCTGACGAACTACGTTTCTCCGCTGGCAGAAAACTTATCTCCGGTGGCGGGAAATCTATATCCCCTGCCGGACAGCTTATCTCTGCTGACGAAATACGTCTCTCCGCTGGCGGAAAACTTATTTCCGGTGGCGGGAATTCTATATCCCCTACCGGAAAACTTATCTCTGCTAAAGAAATACGTCTCTCCGCTGGCGGAAAACTTATTTCCGGTGCCGGGAAATCTATATCCGCTGGCGGACAACTTATCTCCGCTGGCAGACAATTTATTTCCGCTGACGAACTACGCTTCTCCGCTGGCAGAAAACTTATCTCCGCTGGCAGAACATTTACTTCCGGCGGCGAGGAATTTATATCCCCTGCCGGACATCTTATCTCTGCTGACAAAATACATCTCTCCGTTGGCGGAAAACTTTTCTCCGCTGACAAACATCTTATCTCCGCTGACGAACTACGTTTCTCCGCTGCCAGAAAACTTATCTACGCTGGCAGAACATTTACTTCCAGCGGCGAGGAATTTATATCCCCTGCCGGACATCTTATCTCTGCTGACAAAATACATCTCTCCGCTAGCGGCAAACTTATCTGTGGTGGCGGGAAATTTATATCCCCTGCCGGACAACTTATCTCTGCTGACGAAATACGTCTCTCCGCTGGCGGAAAACTTATTTCCGGTGGCGGGAAATCTATACCCGCTGAAGGACAACTTATTTCCGCTGGCAGACAATTTATCTCCGCTGACGAACTACGTTTCTCCGCTGGCAGAACTCTTATCTCCGGTGGCGGGAAATTTATATCCCCTGCCGGACAGCTTATCTCTGCTGACGAAATACGTCTCTCCGCTGGCGGAAAACTTATTTCCGGTGGCGGAAAATCTTTATCCCCTACCGGACTATTGTGAATTGCGCCTTTTGTCATGTATTAAATAGAGAACGACGCGTCTGTGCTCATAAGTGGTTTATTCAGAGCTGAAGAGATGACATGTGTACATATGTACTTACATACGAATAGGAGAGACGAGAGATAACTGAGGCTCTCGCTGTTCATGTACATTATGTTAATTAGCGTTGCCAGACAGATCATATTATGGTTACACTTCAAATTTCAACACTTTTGCTTAAGCATAATATTTTGTGATTACAATGTATTAATCAATTAATCCAAGCGATTTTACAAATCTATAATGCTTTTGCTTACATAAACTTTTGGTTAATACATCGGCAACGTTTTTCTGTGTGGATACATATTCAAGTTTTATCTCTTTACTTTCTACTTTGTCTCTAACAAAATGATATTTTAAATCTATATGCTTTGTGCGTTTATGGTGGATAGGATTTTTCGCAATATGATGCGCACTGAGGTTGTCACCATAGATAGCCATTGGCCCTTGATTTGAGTATCCAATCTCTTGCAACAGACCTTGTAGATATACTGCTTCTCTAGCGGCTGTTGATAGCGCCACATACTCTGCTTCGGTGCTGCTCATGGCGACGACGCTCTGCTTGGCTGATGTCCACGAAAACGCACTACCAGCTAGGAAGAAAACGTATCCGGAATATGATTTTCGGTCCAGCTTGTCATTTGCCCAATCAGCATCGGCGAACCCTTTTACTGGCTCTCCAGACTTTTGGTAGATGATGCTCATATTTATTGTGCCTCGTAAATAGCGCAACACATGCTTAGCTGCAGTTTCGTGCTCCACATGAGGGTCTTGGTTTCGCTGTGATAGTTTGCTCACAGCATGAAGAATGTCGGGCCGGCTCAAAACAGCTAATTACATGAGCGAACCAATAAGTGATTGATAATATGTCTTATTTACCTTTACACATTCTTCATCTTTACAACCAACGTGAAAACCTGGGTCAAGTGGTGTTGCGACTGGACGGCAATCCTGCATACCGAAAGTATTCAAAACGCTTTCAATATACCTCTTCTGGCATAACTTGAGGGCGCCTTGTTTGCCTTCTCGATGAATTTCCATGCCTAGGAAAAAGTTGAGCTGACCTCCATCTTTCATCTCAAATACGGATGCGATATTTTGCTTGATCGCGCTGACGTCCATCTCTTTTGGACAGATGATTATCAGGTCGTCGACGTAAACTGCTATATAACTGAAGCCTTGTTGATGCTGTTTGACGTATAGACATGGCTCGTGTTGACTTTTTTTAAAGCCCATGTTAACCAGCACCTCGTTCAATGTGTCATTCCAGACACGTCCAGACTGCTTCAGCCCATAGATAGCCTTTTGAAGTTTGAGTACCTTGTGGGGGTTCTGCTCATCTATAAAGCCTACGGGTTGCTTCATATAGACGACTTCTTGGAGTTTACCGTTGAGATACGCGTTAGAGATATCCACCTGATGCATGTGTAACTGCTTTTCTGCAGCAATCGCAAATAACATTCGGATTGTCTCATAACGTATCACTGGAGAATATGTCTCCCAGTAGTTTACGCCAAACTGCTGGCCACATCCTTGTGCCACAAGTCTCGACTTAAACCTTTCAATGTCACCGTTTTGGTTGCGTTTGATTCTGAAAACCCATTTTGAACCTATAGCCTTTTTTCCGGGCGGAAGATTGACAGGAGTCCATGTATTATTTGACACGAGTGCATCGAATTCCTTTCGCATAGATTTTTTCCATTCTTCTGCATCGTGGCTTTGCAATGCCTCTGCAACGGTCCGTGGAGTCTCAATGTCATCGGAGCAGCTAAGATTGTTGAGGACATTGTACTGCTTCTTTGGTCTGCCAGGTTGACCAGTACGAATGATTTTTGGCCTTCCTGGGCCACGTATTTGTGGGATGTCTTCTTCATCTGAGCTGCGGCTCTGTTCTGGATCGCTTGCACTTACGAAGTACTCCTCCTCATCATCATCGCTGTTGTCAATGTTGCTAATCGTTTCGTCTTCGGGCTCAACAACAGTTTGTACCTGCACAGGTTCTTCGTTTGACTCAAAGCGTATGATGATTTTTGCAAGATCGTCAGTCTGATCTCCATTTTCGTAAATATCATTTACTTCCTTGACGAACTGGCAATTTTGACGTCTCGGCGTTCCACTATCATTCGCTTTTCTTGGTCATATAAACGATATGCTTTTGCTGCAAAAGAGTAGCCAACAAAAATGTACTCCTTTCCTTTTGCAACGAATTGGCCTTTTTTGGTTTTTTCCAGTGCAAATGCGCGTGAACCAAATATTTTCAGATGGTTTACCGACGGCTTGCGCTTGTTCCAAGCCTCGAAGGGGGTGCATCCATTTAACGCTCTGGTCGGACATCTATTTCTCAAATATACTGCAGTTTGAACGGCTTCAGCCCACAAAAATTCTTTTAAATTTGCATGAATTAACATACTCCTAGCCATTTCAACGATTGTACGATTTGCGCGCTCAGCAACGCCGTTTTGCTGAGGTGTGTAAGGCACCGTTAGTTCTCTTTTTATTCCGCACGCATTTAAAAAATTTGTAAATTCATTGTTTATGTACTCAGTACCGTTATCGCTTCGCAAGGCTTTGATTGTTTTTTCGGTTTGGCACTCAACATAACTTTTATACATTTTAAATTTCTCAAAAACTTCATTTTTGGCGCGCATAAAATATACGTGAATTTTTCGCGAGTAATCGTCTATAAATGTAACAAAATAACGGTTTCCAGCCAGAGATTTAACATTCATAGGTCCGCATACGTCGATATGGATCAATTCCAGAACACTTTTCGTAACACGTTCTGCCTTTTGTGGGAACGGCAATGCACATATTTTAGCCTTATTGCATGTGTCGCAATTTGTGTTTACGGATACGTTTTTAATTTTCATCCCGATTACAAGTTCTTTCTCACAAAGATTCTTTAAATTTTGAAAATTTAAATGCCCGTAGCGGCTATGCCATTTTTTTGCAAGAGATATATCGGATATCAAATGCACTGCATCAGTGGTTTTTTCCACTCCATACACGTATAAATTGTTTTCTTGTACCGCTCGCAACATTATATGTCCATGTTTATTTCGCACTAAAGCTTCTGAATTTCCGAATGTAGTGACATTCCCGAACTCGGCTGCTTTGCTCACCGACAAAAAATTCATTTTTAAATCCGGCACATACAACACGTTTCGCAATTCTATATTTGTTTCATTTGATTTAATTCTTACAGTTCCAACTGCAACTTCCAATTCTGCAGCCAACATAATGGTTGTGTTTTTCTTATTAAAGGTTTCAAACAAATTTTTATTACAACACGTATGCGATGTTGCCCCACTGTCGATACACCAAGAATTTTTTTGATTTTTCATCCCTTACGCACTCTTTCGTATTATCTTTGTTGCTTTTGCACTCGGATGCGCGGTGCCCGCTTTGTTTACATTTGTAGCATTTTCCTCGAAACTCGCGATGCTCGTTGGATTTCTGGCCGTCTCGTTTGCTGTCTTTTCGACTGGCGCCGTAATTCTTCGAACGCGCACCGTTTCTTTGAGTCTGTGTGTGTGCGTACACTGCCTGTACAGCAAGCTCACGATCGTTTCTTTCGTCTTTACGTGCTCCTTCTTCAAGTATTTTTACTTTTACCGTTTCGAACGGCGGCAGACTGTCGCGTGTTTCTATCGCCACGACGAAATTTTCCCAACCGCTGGGCAAGCTCGACAACAACATTATTACTTTTAGCTCGTCTTGAATGTCGATATTTAGCTCGGCTAACTTTTCAGTAATTTCCACGAAAGAATTTACATATTGTACCACGTTATCACCGTTTTGCATATTTTGCCGCAAAAGTTTTTGGTATAACTGTACCTTTCGCACTGGTCCCACTGACACATGTACATCGCGTAATTTTTGCCACGCCTGCTTCGACGTTGTGCACGACTTTATGTGCATCAACTGCGTTGCTTTTACATTTAATATAATACATGCCAACGCCTTTTGATCAGCCTTGTCCCACTGTGCCAAGTGTTCCTGTGTTCCTGCTGCTTCCTCCTGTGGCCTTTCGGTTTTACCACTTACATATGTCCAAAAATCCGTTGTGATCAATACACTACGCATGGACATAGACCACACATCGTAATTGTCTTCCCCCAATTTTTCAATTTGCAGAGACACACTCATTTTGTTTTAATTGCTACACGCCACTTTCTAACTGGTGCACGATTTATTTGCAATTGCATCAAACAAAATATTAACTTCCAGTTCTACCACGGTTTTCTAATTGTTTTTAATACACGCCCGATCTTTCGGTGATCTGGGCCCATAACCTATTGTGAATTGCGCCTTTTGTCATGTATTAAATAGAGAACGACGCGTCTGTGCTCATAAGTGGTTTATTCAGAACTGAAGAGATGACATGTGTACATATGTACTTACATACGAATAGGAGAGACGAGAGATAACAGAGGCTCTCGCTGTTCATGTACATTATGTTAATTAGCGTTGCCAGACAGATCATATTATGGTTACACTTCAAATTTCAACACGGACAACTTATCTCTGCTGACGAAATACGTCTCTCTGCTGGCGGAAAACTTATTTCCGGTGGCGGCAAATCTATATCCGCTGGCGGCAAATCTATATCCGCTGGCGGACAACTTATCTCCGCTGGCAGACAATTTATCTCCGCTGACGAGCTACGATTCTCCGCTGGCAGAAAACTTATCTCTGCTGGCAGAACATTTACCTCCGGCGGTGAGAAATGTATATCCCCTGCCGGACAACTTATCTCTGCTGACGAAAAACGTCTCTCCGCTGGCGGAAAACTTATTTCCGGTGGCGGGAAATTTATATCCCCTACCAGACAACTTATCTCTGCTGACGAAATACGTCTCTCCGCTGCCGGAATAATTATTTCCGGTGGCGGGAAACCTATATCCGCTGGCGGACAACTTATCTCCGCTGGCAGACAATTTATCTCCGCTGACGAACTACGTTTCTCCGCTGGCAGAAAGCTTATCTCCGGTGGCTGGAAATTTATATCCCCTGCCGGACAACTTATCTCTGCTGACGAAATACGTCTCTCCGCTGGCGGAAAACTTATTTCCGGTGGCGGGAAATCTATATCCCCTGCCGGACAACTTAACTCTGCTGACGAAATACGTCTCTCCGCTGGCGGAAAACTTATTTCCGGTGGCGGGAAATCTGTACCCGCTGAAGGACAACTTATCTCCGCTGACGAACTACGTTTCTCCGCTGGCAGAAAACTTATCTCCGGTGGCGGGAAATTTATATCCCCTGCCGGACAGCTTATCTCTGCTGACGAAATACGTCTCTCCGCTGGCGGAAAACTTATTTCCGGTGGCGGGAAATCTATATCCCCTGCCGGACAACTTAACTCTGCTGACGAAATACGTCTCTCCGCTGGCGGAAAACTTATTTCCGGTGGCGGGAAATCTGTACCCGCTGAAGGACAACTTATCTCCGCTGACGAACTACGTTTCTCCGCTGGCAGAAAACTTATCTCCGGTGGCGGGAAATTTATATCCCCTGCCGGACAGCTTATCTCTGCTGACGAAATACGTCTCTCCGCTGGCGGAAAACTTATTTCCGGTGGCGGGAAATCTATATCTCTTGCCAGGCAACTTATCTCTGCTGACGAAATACGTCTCTCCGCTGGCGGAAAACTTATTTCCGGTGGCGGGAAATCTGTACCCGCTGAAGGACAACTTATCTCCGCTGACGAACTACGTTTCTCCGCTGGCAGAAAACTTATCTCCGGTGGCGGGAAATTTATATCCCCTGCCGGACAGCTTATCTCTGCTGACGAAATACGTCTCTCCGCTGGCGGAAAACTTATTTCCGGTGGCGGGAAATCTATATCCCTTGCCAGGCAACTTATCTCTGCTGACGAAATACGTCTCTCCGCTGGCGGAAAACTTATTTCCGGTGGCGGAAAATCTTAATCCCCTACCGGACAACTTATCTCTGCTGACGAAATACGTCTCTCTGCTGGCGGAAAACTTATTTCCGGTGGCGGCAAATCTATATCCCCTGCCGGACAACTTATCTCTGCTGACGAAATACGTCTCTCCGCTGGCGGAAAACTTATTTCCGGTGGCGGGAAATCTATATCCCCTGCCGGACAACTTAACTCTGCTGACGAAATACGTCTCTCCGCTGGCGGAAAACTTATTTCCGGTGGCGGGAAATCTGTACCCGCTGAAGGACAACTTATCTCCGCTGACGAACTACGTTTCTCCGCTGGCAGAAAGCTTATCTCCGGTGGCAGGAAATCTATATCCCCTGCCGGACAACTTAACTCTGCTGACGAAATACGTCTCTCCGCTGGCGGAAAACTTATTTCCGGTGGCGGGAAATCTGTACCCGCTGAAGGACAACTTATCTCCGCTGACGAACTACGTTTCTCCGCTGGCAGAAAGCTTATCTCCGGTGGCAGGAAATTTATATCCCCTGCCGGACAACTTATCTCTGCTGACGAAATACGTCTCTCCGCTGGCGGAAAACTTATTTCTGGTGGCGGGAAATCGATATCCCCTGCCGGACAACTTATCTCTGCTGACGAAAAACGTCTCTCCGCTGGCTGAAAACTTATCTCCGGTGGCGGGAAATTTATATCCCCTGCCGGACAGCTTATCTCTGCTGACGAAATACGTCTCTCCGCTGGCTGAAAACTTATTTCCGATGGCGGGAAATCTATATCCCCTGCCGGACAACTTATCTCTGCTGACAAAATACGTCTCTCCGCTGGCGGAAAGCTTATTTCCGGTGGCGGGAAATCTATATCCGCTGGCGGACAATTTATCTCCGCTGGCAGACGATTTATGTCCGCTGACGAACTACGATTCTTCGCTGGCGGAAAACTTATTTTCGGTGGCGGGAAATGTATATCCCCTGCCGGACAACTTATCTCTGCTGACGAAAAACGTCTCTCCGCTGGCGGAAAGCTTATATCCGGTTTCGGAAAATGTATATCCGCTCGCGGAAAACTTTTCTCGTCTGGCAGATAATTTATCTCCGCTGACGAACTACAATCCTCTGCTTGCAAAACACTTATCTCCAGAGCGGAAAATTTATACCCCCTGCCGGACATCTTATCTCTTCTGACGAAATACGTCTCTCCGCTAGCGGAAAACTTATTTCCGGTGGCGGGATATCTATATCTCCCGCCGGACAACTTATCTCTGCTGACAAAATACGTCTCTCCGCTGTCGGAAAACTTATCTCCGGTGGCAGGAAATTTATATGCGCTGGCGGAAAACTTTTCTCCAGAGGGGGAAATTTATATCCCCTGCCGGACAACTTATCTCCGCTGACGAACTACGTTTCTCCGCCGGCAGAAACTTTTCTCCGCTGGCAGAAAATTTACTTCCGGCGGCGAGGAATTTATATCCCCTGCCGGACAACTTATCTCTGCAGACAAAATACGTCTCTCCGCTGGCGGAAAACTTATTTCAGGTTGCGGGATATCTATATCCCCCGCCGGACAACTTATCTCTGCTGACAAAATACGTCTCTCCGCTGTCGGAAAACTTATCTCCGGTGGCAGGAAATTTATATCCGCTGGCGGAAAACTTTTCTCCAGAGGGGGAAATTTATATCCACTGCCGGACAACATATCTCCGCTGACGAACTACGTTTCTCCGCCGGCAGAAAACGTATCTCCGCTTTCAGAACATTTACCTCCGGCGGCGGGAAATTTATATCCCCTGCCGGACATCTTATCTCTGCTGACAAAATACATCTCTCCGCTGGTCGAAAATTTATATCCAATGACGGAAAACTTTTTTCCGCTGACAGACATCTTATCTCCGCTGGCAGATATTTTATCTCCGCTGACGAACTACAATCCTCTGCTTGCAAAACACTTATCTCCAGAGCGGAAAATTTATACCCCCTGCCGGACACGTTATCTCTTCTGACAAAATACGTCTCTCCGCTGGTGGAAAATTTATTTCCGGTGGCGGGATATCTATATCCCCGGCCGGACAACTTATCTCTGCAGACAAAATACGTCTCTCCGCTGGCGGAAAACTTATTTCCGGTGGCGGCAAATCTATATCCGCTGGCGGCAAATCTATATCCGCTGGCGGACAACTTATCTCCGCTGGCAGACAATTTATCTCCGCTGACGAACTACGATTCTCCGCTGGCAGAAAACTTATCTCTGCTGGCAGAACATTTACCTCCGGCGGTGGGAAATGTATATCCCCTGCCGGACAACTTATCTCTGCTGACGAACTACGTTTCTCCGCTGGCAGAAAGCTTATCTCCGGTGGCAGGAAATTTATATCCCCTACCGGACAACTTATCTCTGCTGACGAAATACGTCTCTCCGCTGGCGGAAAACTTATTTCCGGTGGCGGCAAATCTATATCCGCTGGCGGACAACTTATCTCCGCTGGCAGACAATTTATCTCCGCTGACGAACTACGATTCTCCGCTGGCAGAAAACTTATCTCCGCTGGCAGAACATTTACCTCCGGCGGTGGGAAATGTATATCCCCTGCCGGACAACTTATCTCTGCTGACGAAAAACGTCTCTCCGCTGGCGGAAAACTTATTTCCGGTGGCGGGAAATCTATATCCCCTACCAGACAACTTATCTCTGCTGACGAGATACGTCTCTCCGCTGCCGGAATAATTATTTCCGGTGGCGGGAAACCTATATCCGCTGGAGGACAACTTATCTCCGCTGGCAGACGATTTATGTCCGCTGACGAACTACGATTCTTCGCTGGCGGAAAACTTATTTCCGATGGCGGGAAATCTATATCCCCTGCCGGACAACTTATCTCTGCTAACGAAATAAGTCTCTCCGCTGGCGGAAAACTTATTTCCGGTGGCGGGATATCTACATCCCCGGCCGGACAACTTATCTCTGCAGACAAAATACGTCTCTCCGCTGGCGGAAAGCTTATATCCGCTGGCAGATAATTTATCTCCGCTGACGAACTACGATTCTCCGCTGTCGGAAAACTTATCTCCGGTGGCGGGAAATTTATATCCGCTGGCGGAAAATTTTTCTCCCGAGGGGTAAGTTTATATAACCTGCACGACAACTTATCTCCGCTGACGAACAACGTTTCTCCGCCGGCAGAAAACGAATCTCCGCTGGCAGAACATTTAACTCCGTCGGCGGGAAATTTATATCCCCTGCCGGACATCTTATCTCTGCTGACAAAATACATCTCTTCACTGGTGGAAAATTTTTATCCGCTGGCGGAAAACTTTTCTCCGCTGACAGACATCTTATCTCCGCTGGCAGATAATTTATCTCCGCTGACGAACTACGATTCTCCGCTGGCGGAAAACTTATCTCCGGTGGCGGGAAATTTATATCCGCTGGCGGAAAATTTTTCTCCAGAGGGGCAAATTTATATCCCCTGCCGCACAGCTTATCTCTTCTGACGAAATACGTCTCTCCGCTGGCGGAAAACTTATTTCCGGTGGCGGGATATCTATATCCCCCGCCCGACAACTTATCTCTGCTGACAAAATACGTCTCTCCGCTGGCGGAAAGCTCATATCCGGTGGCGGGAAATTTCTATTCGCTGGCGGAAACTTGTCTCCGCTAACAGACATCTTATCTCCGCTGGCAGATAATTTATCTCCGCTGACGAAATACGTTTCTCCGCTAGCGGAAAACTTATCTCCGGTGGCGGGAAATTTATATCCGCTGGCGGAAAACTTTTCTTCAGAGGGGCAAATTTATATCCCCTGCCGCACAGCTTATCTCTTCTGACGAAATACGTCTCTCCGCTGGCGGAAAACTTATTACCGGTGGCGGGATATCTATATCCCCCGCCCGACAACTTATCTCTGCTGACAAAATACGTCTCTCCGCTGGCGGAAAGCTTATATCTGGTGGCGGGAAATTTCTATTCGCTGGCGGAAACTTGTCTCCGCTAACAGACATCTTATCTCCGCTGGCAGATAATTTATCTCCGCTGACGAAATACGTTTCTCCGCTGGCAGAAATCTTAATTTACCTCCGGCGGCGGGAAATTTATATCCCCTGCCGGACAACTTATCTCTGCTAACGAAATACGTCTCTCCGCTTGTGGAAAACTTATTTCCGGTGGCGGGAAATCTATATCCCCTGACGGACAATTTATCCGCGCTGACGAATTACGTTTCTCCGCTGGCAGAACATTTACTTCCGGCGGCGAGGAATTAATATCCCCTGCCGGACATCTTATCTCTGCTGACCAAATACATCTCTCCGCTGGCGGAAAACTTATCTGCAGTGGCGGGAAATTTATATCCGCTGACAGACATCATATCGTTCCTTCTCTTTCGTAGGGATCAGACGCGTTTTTGATTTGCGCTCCGCATTTTTTTCCTTTTGTTTTGAATAAACAGCCGGTGTTTTCCTAAATAAACTTTATTTAACTTCCTAACCAGCCAACAATCTGGAAACCTATTCTATTCCGCGAGTGCATGCCTTTTGATTTGTGTTAAAACATTATTTATCTTTTTACTTTTCGGCGTCGGCTTGTCGTGTTTGTGTTGTTGCAGTGAGTGAGTACGCATTACATTGCATTGCAGTCCGCTCTTGTCTGGTAGCTTTTGTTGTGTTATCACTCTCTCCCTATCACCTAAACTTAAATAACTGTTCTTTCTCTCTCGCTCTCGTAACTTTCTGTTCAGTAGCTCTCTCTCTCTCTCATTAGCTGCTGCTGCAACTGTTCTCCTCTCCTCCTATTAGCGTTTGTCTGGCACACTGGTTTGATAGCCATTTCTTTTGAAATATTATTTGATTTTAATTTTGTTCAAATTTCTTATTATGGAGTTTTCTGTTGTATGTGCCAAAAAATCATGCAATAAGCAGATCACCCACGATCAGCCGATTATCCCCTGCTGGCTCTGCGACAGCGTAGTGCACGCAAAATGCGCTGGATTTTCTGGCCTTGTGAGTGATGCCATTTCAAAGCGTAATGGTTTGCACTACAGTTGCGAGGCATGCCGTGCGGTGGAGAAAGACATGGTAGCTTTTATGAGGCAGACGCGGTGTGGCTTTAAGGAGCTGACCGTTGGTTTTAAAAACCAATACGATCGGCTCCTAGCCATGGAGGCTCAGTTTAGCGGTTTAAAACTGCTGAATGAGTCTCCGAGGCGCAAAAAGGTCACTCCGCGGGATCTGCAAGTGCCAACCGTCACTCAGCCGTGCGCCGCCGAAAAACTGACTCCGACCACTTAAAGTGTGCAGCAGTTGATCTCGTTTGCCACTCCAAGGGCAACGACAGCTGCTGGCGATGCAGATTCGGTAGCCGAATTCATCGCCTCGGAAAATGTGCAGCCAAGTACGTCTGCAGCGTCCGTGTCCGTGGTGCCCGCAAGTTCGCTAGTTGTCCCGTCTATCCCGATCCCACCAGTAAATAGACGTTCCGGACCTCCGGATATTGCCACCACAGGTACTAGGCCTGTGGTGACTAAACCACTGGTGGGAGTCCCACCAAAACGACAAGTTTTTATTTCACGGCTGGCCCCTGACCTCACATCTAATGATGTAATTGCTTTTATTCAAAGCAAAATAAAAGCCGTGGGTTTAAAGGTGGAGAAATTTAACTTCTCTTATGCCAGGGAGATAGCCTCGTTTAAGATAAGCATCTCCCCAACTCAATTTGACACCATTTGCTCCGCCAAATTTTGGCCGGAGCATTTGGTGGTGAAGGAGTTTAAGGCTAAGAAGAAGAATAGGCCCCCCATATCCCTTCCAAATCTTTCCAGTGTGCCACCCTCAACCTCAACTTCCTCTTCCTCAACTTCCCGTCTTGCTTCCACCTTTCCAAAAAACTAACTTCTCTTTTAGTAACCTATCAGAATGTAAGAGGCTTGCGTAGTAAGCTCAGCATTCTTTTCCGGGATAGTGTTGCATTTGCTTCCCACGTTATTGTGTTTACTGAAACCTGGTTAAGGCCGGACATTCTTAGTTCCGAGGTTTTGGCAGGTCGGTACACAACTTTTAGAAAGGACCGTTCGTCTCGACGGGCAGGGGGGTTCTAATTGCAGTGGACTCTTACTTCACGTCGGAACACTTCACAGTCCAAGTTCAACAGGAACTGGAATTCCTGTGTGTAAAACTGATTCTTCCCGCTTTCGCTATATTCATTACTTGCTCGTATATCCCACCTTCTTCGGATATTTCAATTTATGAGCAGCACTTGTCCGCTTTAACCGCTGTTTCTTCCTCGCTATCTGATAAAGATCGTATGATAGTTCTTGGTGACTTCAACTTGACAGGAAATGTTTGGTCTTCGGTAAACGAGTCTAGTATCCTAGTGCCCATGTCACGACATGACTTTGTTGACGGCTTGCTTGACCTATCCCTGTCTCAAGTCAACCATGTGAAAAATTCCTTGGGTCGATTGCTTGATCTGTGCTTTGTATCGGATCCGACCATAGTGTTGTTAACCCGAGCCCTTCCGCTCACTATACCTGAAGACGCCTACCACCCTACTATCGAGGTGTCGCTAGATATAGTACCAAGTGTATTGGATCGGTCGAGTAGGCTGCCCAAACGTGTCCGCTGCTTTCGTAAAGCCGAGCTTGCGAAGCTTAATAACCTCATTAGGGATTTTGATTGGTCCGCTTTGTACTTGTGCACTGATATCATAAAAGGCACAAACATTTTTTACAATGCTCTTGGCACATTTTTCGATTCTTGTGTCCCACTTTCTTGTCCGACTAGATCTGGAAAACCCCCTTGGTTTACCAAAGAGTTATCCAGTCTAAAAAACTTAAAATCAAGACTTTATAAAAAATTTCAAGAAGTGGGTTCTCCTACTTCTCACTCTCGCTATGTAATAGCTTGGTCAAACTTTTCAGTTCTTAATGCTCAATGCTATAAGAACTACCTATCTCGATGCAGGATACGTTTTTCTCAGGACCCTAAACAGTTTTACAGCTTCGTAAACAGTAAGCGTAGAACGTCCGCACACCCATCCTCGCTATCATTTTGTAATACGTCGGCAAATAATGATCAGGCAATTGCCGATCTTTTTGCCCAATTTTTCCAAACCACCTATTCTGAGGAAAGCTACTCTGGTCATCCGTACCCATACGGTTTACCGAGGTCGAACGGCATTTTCAGTCCCTTGTTAAATGAATGTTCCCTACTTCATGATCTTCGACTAGTTAAGCCGGTGTTTTCACCGGGTCCAGACGGGGTTCCAGGCTGTGTACTCAGGTACTGCGCCGAGGCTCTGTGTGGACCTTTGCTTAAACTATTCACCCTGTCCATTGATTCTTCTTGCTTCCCCCCGATCTGGAAGGAATCGTTTATAATTCCCCTCCATAAAAAAGGTAGCAAGTCTGATGCAAAAAATTATAGAGGTATAGCAAAGTTATCCGCTATTCCTAAAATGTTTGAGAAGGTTTTAACTCCGCACTTGCAACATCTCTGCAAGTCACTTATATCTCCAACTCAGCATGGATTTATAAGGCGGCGATCAACCACCACGAACTTGTTAGAGTTTACCTCTTTCATTATTAAAGGCTTTCAAGGTAACTTACAGACGGATGTTATTTACACCGACTTTAGTAAAGCATTCGACTCTGTAAACCATTCCCTTTTAGCGCATAAACTTGACCTTTTAGGGTTTCCGCCCAACCTCCTGAGATGGATTTCTAGCTATCTTTGTTCCAGGTCTCAAAGAGTCCTCTTCAAAAACTCCCTCTCTTTACCAGTAAAGGTTTCTTCGGGAGTACCACAGGGCAGCCATCTAGGCCCCTTACTCTTCACACTCTTTATTAATGACTTGCCTTCAGTATTAACATACTCTCGAGTACCTATGTGTGCGGATGATGTTAAACTCTGTGTCCAGTACAAGGACATCTCATTTCATTCTCGCTTGCAATCCGATCTCAATAACTTTCAGTCATGGTGTTGTGCAAACCTGTTACACCTTAATGCCTCGAAATGCAAAGTTATGACATTTCATCGTTCTAGCCCTTGGCTCCCTATACCCTATTTGGTGGTTCTCTTGAGAGAATTACCCTGGTGGATGATCTGGGTGTTATGTTGGACCCCAAGTTAAAGTTTTCCGAACACATTTCTACCATGGTAAATAAGGCCATGGGCGTGCTTGTGTTTATAAAGAGGTGGTCAAAGGAATTTGACGACCCCTATATAACAAAGACTCTCTATACCTCGCTTGTTCGTCCGATCTTAGAATACGGCTCGTGTGTATGGTGCCCTCAGTACAAAGTACACCAGGACCGTATAGAATCAGTACAGAAAGACTTTTTACTCTTTGCTCTGCGGGGACTTACCTGGGATGCGGGTGTAAGACTCCCATCTTACTCTAGTAGACTACTATTAGTAAACCTCCCATCCTTAGTTAACCGTAGAAAAATGCTTGGTGTGATATTTATGCACAACTTGATCAGGGGTGACATAGACAGCCCTGATCTGTTGAGCCGCATAAACTTCACGATTCCTATTAGACTGACTAGAAATTTTATACCGTTGTTCCTTCCACTTTGTAGATCGAATTATTCCTTGCATTAACCGTTTAGGGTCTTATGCTCGTATTATAATTCCCTCTACCATATTATATCTAACACTAAATCTCTTCCTCTTATTAAATTATTAATCCCTACACACCTTTCTATTAATTAGTAACTGTAGTGGTATTTGTATTTTGATTGCATGCTTAGTTTCTTAGTAAGCTTAGTGATAATTTTCCTCGAATGTTAGTCTAATAGCTATCTTTCTTGCATGTTCGCGTTTGGTTCGGCTACGCACCGCGCGTCATGCGGCAGCGCCCCTCGGTCGGTTGGGCGGGAGGAGGGCTGCGTTTTGCTTGGGATCCGCGCGTAACAGCCTTCTGCTGGTGTCACACGGGCCACTTGACGGTGCAGTAACTGCATCGCCTCTTGAAAGATGCAGTCATTGCATGTCAACGTCCAAATATTAGAAATACGTCTCTCAGCTGGCGGAAAACTTATTTCTGGTGGCGGGATATCTATATCCCCGGCCGGACAACTTATCTCTACTGACGTAATACATCTCTCCGCTGGTGGAAAATTTATATCCGCTGGCGGAAAACTTTTCTCCGCTGACAGACATCTTTTCTCGGCTGGAAGATAATTTATCTCCGCTGACGAACTACAATCCTCTGCTGGCAGAACACTTATCTCCAGAGGGAAAAATTTATATCCCCTGCCGGAAAACTTATCTCTGCTGACGAAATGCGTCTCTCCGCTGGCGGAAAACTAATTTCCGGGGCCGGTAAATCTATATCCGCTGGCGGACAACTTATCTCCGCTGGCAGACAATTTATCTCCGCTGACGAACTACGATTCTCCGCTGGCAGAAATCTTATCTCCGGCGGCGGGAAATTTATATCCCCTGCCGGACAACTTATCTCTGCTGACGAAATACGTCTCTCCGCTGGCGGAAAGCTTATATCCGGTAGCGGTAAATTTATATCCCCTGCGGGACAACTTATCTCTGCTGACGAAATACGTCTCTCCGCTGGCGGAAAACTTATTTCCGGGGCCGGGAAATCTATATCCGCTGGCAGACAACTTATCTCTGCTGACGAAATACGTCTCTCCGCTGGCAGTGAACTTATCTCCGGCGGCTGGAAATTTATATCCCCTGCCGGACAACTTATCTCTGCTGACGAAATACGTCTCTCCGCTGGCAGTAAACTTATCTCCGGCGGCGGGAAATTTATATCCCCTGCCGGAAAACTTATCTCTGCTGACGAAATACGTCTCTCCGCTGGCGGAAAACTAATTTCCGGTTGCGGGAAATCAATATTCGCTGGCGGAAAACTTGTCGCCGCTGACGAAATACGTCTCTCCGCTGGCGGAAAAGTTATTTCCGGGGCCGGGAAATCTATATCCGCTGGCAGACAGCTTATCTCTTCTGGCGAAATACGTCTCTCCGCTGGCGGAAAACTTATTTCCAGTGGCGGGATATCTATATCCCCCGCCGGACAACTTATCTCTGCTGACAAAATACGTCTCTCCGCTGGCGGAAAGCTTATATCCGTTTGCGGGAAATCTATATTTGCTGGCGGAAAACTTGTCTCCGCTGACAGACATCTTATCTCCGCTGGCAGATAATTTATCTCCGCTGACGAACTACGTATCTCCACTGGCAGAAAACTTATCTCCGCTGGCAGAACATTTACTTCCGGTGGCGAGGAGTTTATATCCCCTGCCGGACATCTAATCTCTGCTGGCTTTATATCCACTGGCGGAAAACTTTTCTCCGCTGACAGACATCTTATCTCCGCTGCCGGACAACTTATCTCTGCTGACAAAATACGTCTCTCCGCTGTCGGAAAACTTATCTCCGGTGGCGGGAAATTTATATCCGCTGGCGAACAAATTATACCCGCTGACGAATAACGTTTCTCCGCCGGCAGAAAACTTATCTCCGCTGGCAGCACATTTACTTCCGGCGGCGAGGAATTTAAATCCCCTGCCGGACATCTTATCTCTGCTGAAAATATACATCTCTCCGCTGGCGGAAAACTTATCTGCGGTGGCGGGAAATTTATATCCGCTGGCGGAAAACTTATCTCCGTTGGCAGACAATTTATCTCCGCTGACGAACTACGATTCTCCGCTGGCGAATAACTTGTCTGCGGTGGCGGGAAATTTATATCCCCAGCCGGACAATTTATCCCCGCTGACGAATTTCGTTTCTCCGCGGGCAGAAAACTAATCTCCGCTGGCAGAACATTTACTTCCGGCGGCGAGGAATTTATATCCCCTGCCGGACATCTTATCTCTGCTGACAAAATACATCTCTCCGCTGGCGGAAAACTTATCTGCGGTGGCGGGAAATTTATATCCCCCGCCGGACAATTTATCCACGCTGACGAATTTCTTTTCTCCGCCGGCAGAAAACATATCTCCGCTGGCAATTCATTTTCCTCCTCCGGCGAGGAATTTATATCCCGGAACTTTTCTCCGCTGACAGAAATCTTATCTCCGCTGCCGGACAACTCTGCTGACAAAATACGTCTGTCCGCTGGCGGAAAACTTATCTCCGGTGGCGGGAAAATTATATCCGCTGGCGGACAACTTATCTCCGTTGGCAGAGAATTTATCTCCGCTGACGAACTACGATTCTCCGCTGGCGAATAACTTATCTCCGGTGGCGGGAAATTTATATCCGCTGGCGGACAACTTATCTCCGTTGGCAGACAATTTATCTCCGCTGACGAACTACGATTCTCCGCTGGCGGAAAACTTATCTGCGTTGGCGGGAAATTAATATCCGCTGGCGGAGAACTTTTCTCCGCTGACAGACATCTTATCTCCGCTCCCGGACAACTTATCTCTGCTCACAAAATACATCTCTCCGCTGGCGGAAAACTTATCTCCGGTGGCGGAAAATTTATATCCGCTGGTGGAAAACTTTTCTCCGCTGACAGACATCTTATCTCCGCTGGCAGATAATTTATCTCCGCTGACGAACTATGATTCTCCGCTGGCAGAAAACTTATCTGCGGTGGCGGGAAATTTATATCCGCTGGCGGACAAATTATACCCGCTGACGAATAACGTTTCTCTGCCGGCAGAAAACTTATCTCCGCTGGCAGCACATTTACTTCCGGCGGCGAGGAATTTAAATCCCCTGCCGGATATCTTATCTCTGCTGAAAATATACATCTCTCCGCTGGCGGAAAACTTATCTGCGGTGGCGGGAAATTTATATCCGCTGGCGGAAAACTTATTACCTGTGGCGGGAAAATTATAATCCCCTGCCGGACAATTTATCTCCGCTGACGAATTACGTTTCTCCGCCGGCAGAAAACTTATCTCCGCTGCCGGACAACTTATCTCTGCGGACAAAATAAGTCTTTTCGCTGGAAGAAAACTTATCTCCGGTGGCGGGAAATTTATATCCGCTGCCGGACAACTTATCACTGCAGACGAAATACGTCTCTCCGCTGGCGGAAATTTTATTTCTGGTGGCGGGAAATTTATATCCGCTGGCGGAAAACTTTTTTCCGCTGACAGACATCTTATCTCCGCTGGCAGAATTTATCTCTGCTGACAAAATACGTCTCTCCGCTGGCGGAAAACTTATTTCCGGATGCGGGAAATATATATCCCCTGCCGGACAACTTATCTCTGCTGACGAAATACGTCTCTCCGCTGGCGGAAAACTTATTTCTGGTGGCGGGAAATTTATAATAACGTTTCTCCGCCGGCAGAAAACCTATCTCCGCTGGCAGAACATTTACTTCCGGCGGTGAGCAATTTATTTCTCCTGCCGGACATTTTATCTCTGCTGAAAGAATACATCTCTCCGCTGGCGGAAAACTTATCTGCGGTGGCGTGAATATTATATCCGCTGGCGGACAACTTTTCTCCAGAGGGGGAAATTTATATCCCCTGCCGGAAAACTTATCTCCGGTGGCGGGAAATTTATATCCGCTGACGGAAAACTTTTCTCCGCTGACAGACATCTTATCTCCGCTACCGGACAACTTATCTCTGCTGACAAAATACGTCTCTCCGCTGGCGGAAGACTTATCTCCGGTGGTGGGAAATTTATATCCGCTGGCGGAAAACTTTTCTCCATAGGGGGAAATTTATATCCCCTGCCAGACAACTTATCTCCGCTGATGAACTACGTTTCTCCGCTGGCAGAAAACTTATCTTCGGCGGTGGGAAATTTATATCCCCTGACGGACAACTTATCTCTGCTAACAAAATACATCTCTCCGCTGACGGAAAACTTATCTGCGGTTGCGGGAAATTTATATCCGCTGGCGGAAAACTTTTCTCCGCTGACAGACAACATATCTCCGCTGCCGAACAACTTATCTCTGCTGACAAAATACATCTCTCCGCTGGCGGATAACTTATCTACGGTGGCGGGAAATTTATATCTGCTTTCGGACAATTTGTACCCGCTGACGAATTACGTTCCTTCGCCGGCAGAAAACTTGTCTCCACTGGCAGAACATTTACTTCCGGCGGCGAGGAATTTATATCCCCTGCCGGACAACTTATCTCCGCTGACGAACTACGTTTCTTCGCTGGCAGAAAACTCATCTCCGGCGGCGGGAAATTTATATCCCCTGCCGGACAACTTATCTTTGCTGACGAAATACGTTTCTCCGCTGGCAGAAAACGTATCTCCGGCGGCGCACAACTTATCTCCGCTGGCGGACAATTTATACCCGCTGACGAACTACGTTTCTCCGCCGGCAGAAAGCTTATCTCCGCTGGCAGAACATTTACTTCCGGCGGCGAGGAATTTATATCCCCTGCCGGACATCTTATCTTTGCTGAAAATATACATCTCTCCGCTGGCGGAAAACTTATCTGCGGTGGCGGGAAATTTATACCCGCTGGCGGAAAACTTTTCTCCGCTGACAGACATCTTATCTCCGCTGCCGGAAAACTTATCTCTGCTGACAAAATACGTCTGTCCGCTGGCGGAAAACTTATCTCCGGTGGCGGGAAATTTATATCCGCTGGTGGAAAACTTTTCTACAGAGGGGGAAATTTAAAGCCCCTGCCGGACAACTTATCTCCGCTGACGAACTACGTTTCTCCGCTGGCAAAAAACTTATCTTCGGCGGCGGGAAATTTATATCCCCTGCCGGACATCTTATCTCTGCTGAAAAAATACATCTCTCCGCTGGCGGAACACTTATCTACGGTGGCGGGAAATTTATATCCGCTGGCGGAAAACTTTTCTCCAGAGGGTGAAATTTATATCCCCTGCCGGACAACTTATCTCCGATGACGAACTAAGTTTCTCCGCTGGCAGAAAACTTATCTCCGGCGGCGGGAAATTTTTTATCACCTGCCTGACAAATTATCTCTGCTGACGAAATACGTCTCTCCCGTGGCAGAAAACTTATCTCCGGCGGCGCACAATTTATCTCCCCTGCCGGACAATTTATCCCCGCTGACGAATTACGTTTCTCCGCCGGCAGAAAGCTTATCTCCGCTGGCAGAACATTTACTTCCGGCGGCGAGGAATTTATATCCCCTGCCGGACATCTTATCTTTGCTGAAAATATACTTCTCTCCGCTGGCGGAAAACTTATCTGCGGTGTCGGGAAATTTATATCCGCTGGCGGAAAACTTTTCTCCGCTGACAGACATCATATCTCCGCTGCCGAACAACTTATCTCTGCTGACAAAATACATCTCTCCGCTGGCGGATAACTTATCTACGGTGGCGGGAAATTTATATCTGCTTTCGGACAATTTGTACCCGCTGACGAATTACGTTTCTTCGCCGGCAGAAAACTTGTCTCCACTGGCAGAACATTTACTTTCGGCGGCGAGGAATTTATATCCCCTGCCGGACAACTTATCTCCGCTGACGAACTACGTTTCTTCGCTGGCAGAAAACTCATTTCCGGCGGCGGGAAATTTATATCCCCTGCCGGACAACTTATCTTTGCTGACGAAATACGTTTCTCCGCTGGCAGAAAACGTATCTCCGGCGGCGCACAACTTATCTCCGCTGGCGGACAATTTAACCCCGCTGACGAACTACGTTTCTCCGCTGACGAACTACGTTTCTCCGCTGGCAGAAAATTAACCGCCGGCGGCGGGAAATTTATATCCCCTGCCGGACATCTTATCTCTGCTGAAAAAATACATCTCTCCGCTGGCGGAACACTTATCTACGGTGGCGGGAAATTTATTTCCGCTGGCGGAAAACTTTTCTCCGCTGACAGACATCTTATCTCGGCTGCCGGACAACTTATCTCTGCTGACAAAATACGTCTGTCCGCTGGCGGAAATCTTATCTCCGGTGGCAGGAAATTTATATCCGCTGGTGGAAAAGTTTTCTCCAGAGGGGGAAATTTATAGCCCCTGCCGGACAACTTATCTCCGCTGACGAACTACGTTTCTCCGCTGGCAAAAAACTTATATTCGGCGGCGGGAAATTTATATCCCCTGCCGGACATCTTATCTCTGCTGAAAAAATACATCTCTCCGCTGGCGGAACACTTATCTACGGTGGCGGGAAATTTATATCCGCTGGCGGAAAACTTTTCTCCGCTGACAGACATCTTATCTCCGCTGCCGGACGACTTATCTCTGCTGACAAAATACGTCTGTCCGCTGGCGGAAAACTTATCTCCGGTGGCGGGAAATTGATATCCGCTGGCGGACAACTTATCTCCGCTGGCAGACAATTTATCTCCGCTGACGAACTACGATTCTCCGCTGGCAGAAAACTTATCTCCGGCGGCGGGAAATTTATATCCCCTGCCGGACATCTTATCTCTGCTGATAAAATACGCCACTCCGCTGGCGGAAAACTTATCTGCGGTGGCGGGAAATTTATATCCGCTGGCGGACAAATTATACCCGCTGATGAATAACGTTTCTCCGCCGGCAGAAAACTTATCTCCGCTGGCAGAACATTTACTTCTGGCGGAGAGGAATTTATATACCCTGCCGGACATCTTATCTCTGCTGAAAAAATACATCTCTCCGCTGGCGGAAAACTTATCTGCGGTGGCGGGAAATTTATATCCGCTGGCGGAAAACTTTTCTCCAGAGGTTGAAATTTATATCCCCTGCCGGACAACTTATCTCCGATGACGAACTAAGTTTCTCCGCTGGCAGAAAACTTATCTCCGGCGGCGGGAAATTTTTTATCCCCTGCCTGACAAATTTTCTCTGCTGACGAAATACGTCTCTCCCGTGGCAGAAAACTTATCTCCGGCGGCGCACAAGTTATCTCCCCTGCCGGACAATTTATCCCCGCTGACGAATTACGTTTCTCCGCCGGCAGAAAGCTTATCTCCGCTGGCAGAACATTTACTTCCGGCGGCGAGGAATTTATATCCCCTGCCGGACATCTTATCTTTGCTGAAAATATACTTCTCTCCGCTGGCAGAAAACTTATCTGCGGTTGCGGGAAATTTATACCCGCTGGCGGAAAACTTTTTTCCAGAGGGGGAAATTTATATCCCCTGCCGGAAAATTTATCCCCGCTGACGAATTTCTTTTCTCCGCCGGCAGAAAACAAATCTCCGCTGGCAATTCATTTACTTCCTCCGGCGAGGAATTTATATCCCCTGCCGGACATCTTATCTCTGCTGACAAATTACATCTCTCCGCTGGCGGAAAACTTATCTGCGGTGCCGGGAAATTTATATCCGCTGGCGGACAAATTATACCCGCTGACGAATAACGTTTCTCCGCCGGCAGAAAACTTATCTCCGCTGGCAGAACATTTACTTCCGGCGGAGAGGAATTTATATCCCCTGCCGGACATCTTATCTCTGCTGAAAAAATACATCTCTCCGCTGGCGGAAAACTTATCTGCGTTGGCGGGAAATTTATATCCGCTAGCGGAAAACTTTTCTCCGCTGACAGACATCTTATCTCCGCTCCCGGACAACTTATCTCTGCTGACAAAATACGAGGGGGGAAATTTATATCCCCTGCCGGACAACTTATCTCCGCTGACGAACTACGTTTCTCCGCCGGCAGAAAGCTTATCTCCGCTGGCAGAACATTTACTTCCGGCGGCGAGGAATTTATATCCCCTGCCGGACATCTTATCTTTGCTGAAAATATACTTCTCTCCGCTGGCAGAAAACTTATCTGCGGTGGCGGGAAATTTATACCCGCTGGCGGAAAACTTTTTTCCAGAGGGGGAAATTTATATCCCCTGCCGGAAAATTTATCCCCGCTGACGAATTTCTTTTCTCCGCCGGCAGAAAACAAATCTCCGCTGGCAATTCATTTACTTCCTCCGGCGAGGAATTTATATCCCCTGCCGGACATCTTATCTCTGCTGACAAATTACATCTCTCCGCTGGCGGAAAACTTATCTGCGGTGCCGGGAAATTTATATCCGCTGGCGGACAAATTATACCCGCTGACGAATAACGTTTCTCCGCCGGCAGAAAACTTATTTCCGCTGGCAGAACATTTGCTTCCGGCGGCGAGGAATTTATATCCCCTGCCGGACATCTTATCTCTGCTGAAAAAATACATCTCTCCGCTGGCGGTAAGCTTATCTGTGGTGGCGGGAAATTTATATCCGCTGGCGGAAAACTTTTTTCCAGAGGGGGAAATTTATATCCCCTGCCAGAAAATTTATCCCCGCTGACGAATAATGTTTCTCCGCCGGCAGAAAACAAATCTCCGCTGGCAATTCATTTACTTCCTCCGGCGAGGAATTTATATCCCCTGCCGGACATCTTATCTCTGCTGACAAATTACATCTCTCCGCTGGCGGAAAACTTATCTGCGGTGCCGGGAAATTTATATCCGCTGGCGGAAAATTTATCCCCGCTGACGAATAACGTTTCTCCGCCGGCAGAAAACTTATCTCCGCTGGAAGAACATTTACTTCCGGCGGAGAGGAATATATATCCCCTGCCGGACATCTTATCTCTGCTGAAAAAATACATCTCTCCGCTGGCGGAAAACTTATCTGCGTTGGCGGGAGATTTATATCCGCTAGCGGAAAACTTTTCTCCGCTGACAGACATCTTATCTCCGCTGCCGGACAACTTATCTCTGCTGACAAAATACGTCTGTCCGCTGGCGGAAAACTTATCTCCGGTGGCGGGAAATATATATCCGCTGGCGGACAACTTATCTCTGTTGGCAGACAATTTATCTCCGCTGACGAACTACGATTCTCCGATGGCGAATAACTTATCTGCGGTGGCGGGAAATTTATGTCCCCTTCCGGACAATTTATCCCCGCTGACGAATTTCGTTTCTCCGCCGGCAGAAAACTTATCTCCGCTGGCAGAACATTTACTTCCGGCGGCGAGGAATTTATATCCCCTGCCGGACATCTTATCTCTGCTGACAAAATACATCTCTCCGCTGGCGGAAAACTTATCTGCGGTGGCGGGAAATTTAATTCCGCTGGCGGACAATTTATCCCCGCTGACGAATAATGTTTCTCCGCCGGCAGAAAACTTATCTCCGCTGGCAGAACATTTACTTCCGGCGGCGAGGAATTCATAACCCCTTGCCGGACATCTTATCTCTGCTAACAAAATACATCTCTCCGCTGACGGAAAACTTATCTGCGGTGGCGGGAAATTTATATCCGCTGGCGGAAAACTTTTCTCCGCTGACAGACATCATATCTCCGCTGCCGAACAACTTATCTCTGCTGACAAAATACATCTCTCCGCTGGCGGATAACTTATCTACGGTGGCGGGAAATTTATATCCGCTGGCGGAAAACTTTTCTCCGCTGACAGACATCATATCTCCGCTGCCGAACAACTTATCTCTGCTGACAAAATACATCTCTCCGCTGGCGGATAACTTATCTACGGTGGCGGGAAATTTATATCTGCTGGCGGACAATTTGTACCCGCTGACGAATTACGTTTCTTCGCCGGCAGAAAACTTGTCTCCACTGGCAGAACATTTACTTCCGGCGGCGAGGAATTTATATCCCCTGCCGGACAACTTATCTCCGCTGACGAACTACGTTTCTTCGCTGGCAGAAAACTCATCTCCGGCGGCGGGAAATTTATATCCCCTGCCGGACATCTTATCTCTGCTGAAAAAATACATCTCTCCGCTGGCGGAACACTTATCTACGGTGGCGGGAAATTTATATCCGCTGGCGGAAAACTTTTCTCCGCTGACAGACATCTTATCTCCGCTGCCGGACAACTTATCTCTGCTGACAAAATACGTCTGTCCGCTGGCGGAAAACTTATCTCCGGTGGCGGGAAATTTATATCCGCTGGCGGACAACTTATCTCCGCTGGCAGACAATTTATCTCCGCTGACGAACTACGATTCTCCGCTGGCAGAAAACTTATCTCCGGCGGCGGGAAATTTATATCCCCTGCCGGACATCTTATCTCTGCTGATAAAATACGCCACTCCGCTGGCGGAAAACTTATCTGCGGTGGCGGGAAATTTATATCCGCTGGCGGACAAATTATACCCGCTGATGAATAACGTTTCTCCGCCGGCAGAAAACTTATCTCCGCTGGCAGAACATTTACTTCCGGCGGAGAGGAATTTATATACCCTGCCGGACATCTTATCTCTGCTGAAAAAATACATATCTCCGCTGGCGGAAAACTTATCTGCGGTGGCGGGAAATTTATATCCGCTGGCGCAAAACTTTTCTCCAGAGGTTGAAATTTATATCCCCTGCCGGACAACTTATCTCCGATGACGAACTAAGTTTCTCCGCTGGCAGAAAACTTATCTCCGGCGGCGGGAAATTTTTTATCCCCTGCCTGACAAATTTTCTCTGCTGACGAAATACGTCTCTCCCGTGGCAGAAAACTTATCTCCGGCGGCGCACAAGTTATCTCCCCTGCCGGACAATTTATCCCCGCTGACGAATTACGTTTCTCCGCCGGCAGAAAGCTTATCTCCGCTGGCAGAACATTTACTTCCGGCGGCGAGGAATTTATATCCCCTGCCGGACATCTTATCTTTGCTGAAAATATACTTCTCTCCGCTGGCAGAAAACTTATCTGCGGTGGCGGGAAATTTATACCCGCTGGCGGAAAACTTTTTTCCAGAGGGGGAAATTTATATCCCCTGCCGGAAAATTTATCCCCGCTGACGAATTTCTTTTCTCCGCCGGCAGAAAACAAATCTCCGCTGGCAATTCATTTACTTCCTCCGGCGAGGAATTTATATCCCCTGCCGGACATCTTATCTCTGCTGACAAATTACATCTCTCCGCTGGCGGAAAACTTATCTGCGGTGCCGGGAAATTTATATCCGCTGGCGGACAAATTATACCCGCTGACGAATAACGTTTCTCCGCCGGCAGAAAACTTATCTCCGCTGGCAGAACATTTACTTCCGGCGGAGAGGAATTTATATCCCCTGCCGGACATCTTATCTCTGCTGAAAAAATACATCTCTCCGCTGGCGGAAAACTTATCTGCGTTGGCGGGAAATTTATATCCGCTAGCGGAAAACTTTTCTCCGCTGACAGACATCTTATCTCCGCTCCCGGACAACTTATCTCTGCTGACAAAATACGAGGGGGAAATTTATATCCCCTGCCGGACAACTTATCTCCGCTGACGAACTACGTTTCTCCGCCGGCAGAAAACTTATTTCCGCTGGCAGAACATTTGCTTCCGGCGGCGAGGAATTTATATCCCCTGCCGGACATCTTATCTCTGCTGAAAAAATACATCTCTCCGCTGGCGGTAAACTTATCTGTGGTGGCGGGAAATTTATATCCGCTGGCGGAAAACTTTTTTCCAGAGGGGGAAATTTATATCCCCTGCCAGAAAATTTATCCCCGCTGACGAATAATGTTTCTCCGCCGGCAGAAAACAAATCTCCGCTGGCAATTCATTTACTTCCTCCGGCGAGGAATTTATATCCCCTGCCGGACATCTTATCTCTGCTGACAAATTACATCTCTCCGCTGGCGGAAAACTTATCTGCGGTGCCGGGAAATTTATATCCGCTGGCGGACAATTTATCCCCGCTGACGAATAACGTTTCTCCGCCGGCAGAAAACTTATCTCCGCTGGCAGAACATTTACTTCCGGCGGAGAGGAATATATATCCCCTGCCGGACATCTTATCTCTGCTGAAAAAATACATCTCTCCGCTGGCGGAAAACTTATCTGCGTTGGCGGGAAATTTATATCCGCTAGCGGAAAACTTTTCTCCGCTGACAGACATCTTATCTCCGCTGCCGGACAACTTATCTCTGCTGACAAAATACGTCTGTCCGCTGGCGGAAAACTTATCTCCGGTGGCGGGAAATATATATCCGCTGGCGGACAACTTATCTCTGTTGGCAGACAATTTATCTCCGCTGACGAACTACGATTCTCCGCTGGCGAATAACTTATCTGCGGTGGCGGGAAATTTATGTCCCCTTCCGGACAATTTATCCCCGCTGACGAATTTCGTTTCTCCGCCGGCAGAAAACTTATCTCCGCTGGCAGAACATTTACTTCCGGCGGCGAGGAATTTATATCCCCTTGCCGGACATCTTATCTCTGCTAACAAAATACATCTCTCCGCTGACGGAAAACTTATCTGCGGTGGCGGGAAATTTATATCCGCTGGCGGAAAACTTTTCTCCGCTGACAGACATCATATCTCCGCTGCCGAACAACTTATCTCTGCTGACAAAATACATCTCTCCGCTGGCGGATAACTTATCTACGGTGGCGGGAAATTTAATTCCGCTGGCGGACAATTTATCCCCGCTGACGAATAATGTTTCTCCGCCGGCAGAAAACTTATCTCCGCTGGCAGAACATTTACTTCCGGCGGCGAGGAATTCATAACCCCTTGCCGGACATCTTATCTCTGCTAACAAAATACATCTCTCCGCTGACGGAAAACTTATCTGCGGTGGCGGGAAATTTATATCCGCTGGCGGAAAACTTTTCTCCGCTGACAGACATCATATCTCCGCTGCCGAACAACTTATCTCTGCTGACAAAATACATCTCTCCGCTGGCGGATAACTTATCTACGGTGGCGGGAAATTTATATCTGCTGGCGGACAATTTGTACCCGCTGACGAATTACGTTTCTTCGCCGGCAGAAAACTTGTCTCCACTGGCAGAACATTTACTTCCGGCGGCGAGGAATTTATATCCCCTGCCGGACAACTTATCTCCGCTGACGAACTACGTTTCTTCGCTGGCAGAAAACTCATCTCCGGCGGCGGGAAATTTATATCCCCTGCCGGACAACATATCTTTGCTGCCGAAATACGTTTCTCCGCTGGCAGAAAACGTATCTCCGGCGGCGCACAACTTATCTCCGCTGGCGGACAATTTATCCCCGCTGACGAGCTACGTTTCTCCGCCGGCAGAAAGCTCATGTCCGCTGGCAGAACATTTACTTCCGGCGGCGAGGAATTTATATCCCCTGCCGGACATCTTATCTTTGCTGAAAATATACATCTTTCCGCTGGCGGAAAACTTATCTGCGGTGGCGGGAAATTTATACCCGCAGGCGGAAAACTTTTCTCCGCTGACAGACATCTTATCTCCGCTGCCGGACAACTTATCTCTGCTGACAAAATACGTCTGTCCGCTGGCAGAAAACGTATCTCCGGCGGCGGGAAATTTATATCTGCTGGCGGACAATTTGTACCCGCTGACGAGCTACGTTTCTCCGCCGGCAGAAAGCTCATCTCCGCTGGCAGAACATTTACTTCCGGCGGCGAGGAATTTATATCCCCTGCCGGACATCTTATCTTTGCTGAAAATATACATCTCTCCGCTGGCGGAAAACTTATCTGCGCTGACAGACATCTTATCTCCGCTGCCTGACAACTTATCTCTGCTGACAAAATACGTCTGTCCGCTGGCGGAAAACTTATCTCCGGTGGCGGGAAATTTATATCCGCTGGCGGACAACTTATCTCCGCTGGCAGACAATTTATCTCCGCTGACGAACTACGATTCTTCGCTGGCAGAAAACTTATCTCCGGCGGCGGGAAATTTATATCCCCTGCCGGACATCTTATCTCTGCTGATAAAATACATCTCTCCGCTGGCGGTAAACTTATCTGTGGTGGCGGGAAATTTATATCCGCTGGCGGAAAACTTTTTTCCAGAGGGGGAAATTTATATCCCCTGCCGGAAAATTTATCCCCGCTGACGAATTTCTTTTCTCCGCCGGCAGAAAACAAATCTCCGCTGGCAATTCATTTACTTCCTCCGGCGAGGAATTTATATCCCCTGCCGGACATCTTATCTCTGCTGACAAATTACATCTCTCCGCTGGCGGAAAACTTATCTGCGGTGCCGGGAAATTTATATCCGCTGGCAGACAATTTATCTCCGCTGACGAACTACGATTCTTCGCTGGCAGAAAACTTATCTCCGGCGGCGGGAAATTTATATCCCCTGCCGGACATCTTATCTCTGCTGATAAAATACATCTCTCCGCTGGCGGTAAACTTATCTGTGGTGGCGGGAAATTTATATCCGCTGGCGGAAAACTTTTTTCCAGAGGGGGAAATTTATATCCCCTGCCAGAAAATTTATCCCCGCTGACGAATTTCTTTTCTCCGCCGGCAGAAAACAAATCTCCGCTGGCAATTCATTTACTTCCTCCGGCGAGGAATTTATATCCCCTGCCGGACATCTTATCTCTGCTGACAAATTACATCTCTCCGCTGGCGGAAAACTTATCTGCGGTGCCGGGAAATTTATATCCGCTGGCGGACAATTTATCCCCGCTGACGAATAACGTTTCTCCGCCGGCAGAAAACTTATCTCCGCTGGCAGAACATTTACTTCCGGCGGAGAGGAATATATATCCCCTGCCGGACATCTTATCTCTGCTGAAAAAATACATCTCTCCGCTGGCGGAAAACTTATCTGCGGTGGCGGGAAATTTATATCCGCTGGCGGAAAACTTTTCTCTAGAGGGTGAAATTTATATCCCCTGCCGGACAACTTATCTCCGATGACGAACTAAGTTCCTCCGCTGGCAGAAAACTTATCTCCGGCGGCGGGAAATTTTTTTTCCCCTGCCTGACAACTTATCTCTGCTGACGAAATACGTTTCTCCCGTGGCAGAAAACTTATCTCCGGCGGCGCACAAGTTATCTCCGCTGGCGGACAATTTATCCCCGCTGACGAGCTACGTTTCTCCGCCGGCAGAAAACTCATGTCCGCTGGCAGAACATTTACTTCCGGCGGCGAGGAATTTATATCCCCTGCCGGACATCTTATCTTTGCTGAAAATATACTTCTCTCCGCTGGCGGAAAACTTATCTGCGGTGGCGGGAAATTTATACCCGCTGGCGGAAAACTTTTCTCCGCTGACAGACATCTTATCTCCGCTGCCGGACAACTTATCTCTGCTGACAAAATACGTCTGTCCGCTGGCAGAAAACGTATCCCCGGCGGCGGGAAATTTATATCCGCTGGCGGACAACTTATCTCCGCTGGCAGACAATTTATCTCCGCTGACGAACTACGATTCTCCGCTGGCAGAAAACTTATCTTCGGCGGCGGAAAATTTTTATCCCCTGCCGGACATCTTATCTCTGCTGATAAAATACATCTCTCCGCTGGCGGTAAACTTATCTGTGGTGGCGGGAAATTTATATCCGCTGGCGGAAAACTTTTTCCAGAGGGGGAAATTTATATCCCCTGCCGGAAAATTTATCCTCGCTGACGAATTTCTTTTCTCCGCCGGCAGAAAACAAATCTCCGCTGGCAAATCATTTACTTCCTCCGGCGAGGAATTTATATCCCCTGCCGGACATCTTATCTCTGCTGACAAAATACGTCTGTCCGCTGGCAGAAAACGTATCTCCGGCGGCGGGAAATTTATAACTGCTGGCGGACAATTTGTACCCGCTGACGAGCTACGTTTCTCCGCCGGCAGAAAGCTCATCTCCGCTGGCAGAACATTTACTTCCGGCGGCGAGGAATTTATATCCCCTGCCGGACATCTTATCTTTGCTGAAAATAAACATCTCTCCGCTGGCGGAAAACTTTTCTCCGGCGGCGGGAAATTTATATCCGCTGGCGGACAAATTATACTTGCTGATGAATAACGTTTCTCCGCCGGCAGAAAACTTATCTCCGCTGGCAGAACATTTACTTCCGGCGGAGAGGAATTTATATCCCCTGCCGGACATCTTATCTCTGCTGAAAAAATACATCTCTCCGCTGGCGGAAAACTTATCTGCGGTGGCGGGAAATTTATATCCGCTGGCGGAAAACTTTTCTCCAGAGGGTGAAATTTATATCCCCTGCCGGACAACTTATCTCCGATGACGAACTAAGTTTCTCCGCTGGCAGAAAACTTATCTCCGGCGGCGGGAAATTTTTTTTCCCCTGCCTGACAACTTATCTCTGCTGACGAAATACGTCTCTCCCGTGGCAGAAAACTTATCTCCGGCGGCGCACAAGTTATCTCCCCTGCCGGACAATTTATCCCCGCTGACGAATTACGTTTCTCCGCCGGCAGAAAGCTTATCTCCGCTGGCAGAACATTTACTTCCGGCGGCGAGGAATTTATATCCCCTGCCGGACATCTTATCTTTGCTGAAAATATACTTCTCTCCGCTGGCGGCAAACTTATCTGCGGTGGCGGGAAATTTATACCCGCTGGCGGAAAACTTTTCTCCGCTGACAGACATCTTATCTCCGCTGCCGGACAACTTATCTCTGCTGACAAAATACGTCTGTCCGCTGGCAGAAAACGTATCTCCGGCGGCGGGAAATTTATATCCGCTGGCGGACAACTTATCTCCGCTGGCAGACAATTTATCTCCGCTGACGAACTACGATTCTCCGCTGGCAGAAAACTTATCTCCGGCGGCGGGAAATTTATATCCCCTGCCGGACATCTTATCTCTGCTGATAAAATACATCTCTCCGCTGGCGGTAAACTTATCTGTGGTGGCGGGAAATTTATATCCGCTGGCGGAAAACTTTTTTCCAGAGGGGGAAATTTATATCCCCTGCCGGAAAATTTATCCCCGCTGACGAATTTCTTTTCTCCGCCGGCAGAAAACAAATCTCCGCTGGCAAATCATTTACTTCCTCCGGCGAGGAATTTATATCCCCTGCCGGACATCTTATCTCTGCTGACAAAATACGTCTTTCCGCTGGCAGAAAACGTATCTCCGGCGGCGGGAAATTTATATCTGCTGGCGGACAATTTGTACCCGCTGACGAGCTACGTTTCTCCGCCGGCAGAAAGCTCATCTCCGCTGGCAGAACATTTACTTCCGGCGGCGAGGAATTTATATCCCCTGCCGGACATCTTATCTCTGCTGATAAAATACATCTCTCCGCTGGCGGTAAACTTATCTGTGGTGGCGGGAAATTTATATCCGCTGGCGGAAAACTTTTTTCCAGAGGGGGAAATTTATATCCCCTGCCGGAAAATTTATCCCCGCTGACGAATTTCTTTTCTCCGCCGGCAGAAAACAAATCTCCGCTGGCAAATCATTTACTTCCTCCGGCGAGGAATTTATATCCCCTGCCGGACATCTTATCTCTGCTGAAAAAATACATCTCTCCGCTGGCGGAAAACTTATCTGCGGTGGCGGGAAATTTATATCCGCTGGCGGAAAACTTTTCTCCAGAGGGTGAAATTTATATCCCCTGCCGGACAACTTATCTCCGATGACGAACTAAGTTTCTCCGCTGGCAGAAAACTTATCTCCGGCGGCGGGAAATTTTTTTTCCCCTGCCTGACAACTTATCTCTGCTGACGAAATACGTCTCTCCCGTGGCAGAAAACTTATCTCCGGCGGCGCACAAGTTATCTCCCCTGCCGGACAATTTATCCCCGCTGACGAATTACGTTTCTCCGCCGGCAGAAGGCTTATCTCCGCTAGCAGAACATTTACTTCCGGCGGCGAGGAATTTTTATCCCCTGCCGGACATCTTATCTTTGCTGAAAATATACTTCTCTCCGCTGGCGGAAAACTTATCTGCGGTGGCGGGAAATTTATACCCACTGGCGGAAAACTTTTCTCCGCTGACAGACATCTTATCTCCGCTGCCGGACAACTTATCTCTGCTGACAAAATACGAGGGGGGAAATTTGTATCCCCTGCCGGACAACTTATCTCCGCTGACGAACTACGTTTCTCCGCCGGCAGAAAACTTATTTCCGCTGGCAGAACATTTGCTTCCGGCGGCGAGGAATTTATATCCCCTGCCGGACATCTTATCTCTGCTGAAAAAATACATCTCTCCGCTGGCGGAAAACTTATCTGCGGTGGCGGGAAATTTATATCCGCTGGCGGAAAACTTTTTTCCAGAGGGGGAAATTTATATCCCCTGCCGGAAAATTTATCCCCGCTGACGAATTTCTTTTCTCCGCCGGCAGAAAACAAATCTCCGCTGGCAAATCATTTACTTCCTCCGGCGAGGAATTTATATCCCCTGCCGGACATCTTATCTCTGCTGACAAAATACGTCTTTCCGCTGGCAGAAAACGTATCTCCGGCGGCGGGAAATTTATATCTGCTGGCGGACAATTTGTACCCGCTGACGAGCTACGTTTCTCCGCCGGCAGAAAGCTCATCTCCGCTGGCAGAACATTTACTTCCGGCGGCGAGGAATTTATATCCCCTGCCGGACATCTTATCTCTGCTGATAAAATACATCTCTCCGCTGGCGGTAAACTTATCTGTGGTGGCGGGAAATTTATATCCGCTGGCGGAAAACTTTTTTCCAGAGGGGGAAATTTATATCCCCTGCCGGAAAATTTATCCCCGCTGACGAATAATGTTTCTCCGCCGGTAGAAAACAAATCTCCGCTGGCAATTCATTTACTTCCTCCGGCGAGGAATTTATATCCCCTGCCGGACATCTTATCTCTGCTGACAAATTACATCTCTCCGCTGGCGGAAAACTTATCTGCGGTGCCGGGAAATTTATATCCGCTGGCGGACAATTTATCCCCGCTGACGAATAACGTTTCTCCGCCGGCAGAAAACTTATCTCCGCTGGCAGAACATTTACTTCCGGCGGAGAGGAATATATATCCCCTGCCGGACATCTTATCTCTGCTGAAAAAATACATCTCTCCGCTGGCGGAAAACTTATCTGCGTTGGCGGGAAATTTATATCCGCTAGCGGAAAACTTTTCTCCGCTGACAGACATCTTATCTCCGCTGCCGGACAACTTATCTCTGCTGACAAAATACGTCTGTCCGCTGGCGGAAAACTTATCTCCGGTGGCGGGAAATTTATATCCGCTGGCGGACATCTTATCTCTGTTGGCAGACAATTTATCTCCGCTGACGAACTACGATTCTCCGCTGGCGAATAACTTATCTGCGGTGGCGGGAAATTTATATCCCCTGCCGGACAATTTATCCCCGCTGACGAATTTCGTTTCTCCGCCGGCAGAAAACTTATCTTCGCTGGCAGAACATTTACTTCCGTCGGCGAGGAATTTATATCCCCTGCCGGACATCTTATCTCTGCTGACAAAATACATCTCTCCGCTGGCGGAAAACTTATCTGCGGTGCCGGGAAATTTATATCCGCTGGCGGACAATTTATCCCCGCTGACGAATAACGTTTCTCCGCCGGCAGAAAACTTATCTCCGCTGGCAGAACATTTGCCTCCGGCGGCGAGGAATTCATAACCCCTTGCCGGACATCTTATCTCTGCTGACAAAATACATCTCTCCGCTGGCGGATAACTTATCTGCGGTGTCGGGAAATTTATATCCGCTGGCGGAAAACTTTTCTCCGCTGACAGACATCATATCTCAGCTGCCGAACAACTTATCTCTGCTGACAAAATACATCTCTCCGCTGGCGGATAACTTATCTACGGTGGCGGGAAATTTATATCTGCTTTCGGACAATTTGTACCCGCTGACGAATTACGTTTCTTCGCCGGCAGAAAACTTGTCTCCACTGGCAGAACATTTACTTCCGGCGGCGAGGAATTTATATCCCCTGCCGGACAACTTATCTCCGCTGACGAACTACGTTTCTTCGCTGGCAGAAAACTCATTTCCGGCGGCGGGAAATTTATATCCCCTAACGGACAACTTATCTTTGCTGACGAAATACGTTTCTCCGCTGGCAGAAAACGTATCTCCGGCGGCGCACAACTTATCTCCGCTGGCGGACAATTTAACCCCGCTGACGAACTACGTTTCTCCGCTGACGAACTACGTTTCTCCGCTGGCAGAAAATTAACCGCCGGCGGCGGGAAATTTATATCCCCTGCCGGACATCTTATCTCTGCTGAAAAAATACATCTCTCCGCTGGCGGAACACTTATCTACGGTGGCGGGAAATTTATATCCGCTGGCGGAAAACTTTTCTCCGCTGACAGACATCTTATCTCCGCTGCCGGACAACTTATCTCTGCTGACAAAATACATCTCTCCGCTGGCGGAAAACTTATCTGCGGTGGCGGGAAATTTATATCCGCTGGTGGAAAACTTTTCTCCAGAGGGAGAAATTTATATCCCCTGCCGGACAACTTATCTTCGCTGACGAACTACGTTTCTCCGCTGGCAAAAAACTTATCTTCGGCGGCGGGAAATTTATATCCCCTGCTGGACATCTTATCTCTGCTGAAAAAATACATCTCTCCGCTGGCGGAACACTTATCTACGGTGGCGGGAAATTTATATCCGCTGGCGGAAAACTTTTCTCCGCTGACAGACATCTTATCTCCGCTGCCGGACAACTTATCTCTGCTGACAAAATACGTCTGTCCGCTGGCGGAAAACTTATCTCCGGTGGCGGGAAATTTATATCCGCTGGCGGACAACTTATCTTCGTTGGCAGACAATTTATCTCCGCTGACGAACTACGATTCTCCGCTGGCAGAAAACTTATCTCCGGTGGCGGAAAATTTATATCCGCTGGCGGACAAATTATACCTGCTGACGAATAACGTTTCTCCGCCGGCAGAAAACTTATCTCCGCTGGCAGCACATTTACTTCCGGCGGCGAGGAATTTAAATCCCCTGCCGGACATCTTATCTCTGCTGAGAAAATACATATCTCCGCTGGCGGATAACTTATCTTCGGCGGCGGGAAATTTATATCCCCTGCTGGACATCTTATCTCTGCTGAAAAAATACATCTCTCCGCTGGCGGAACACTTATCTACGGTGGCGGGAAATTTATATCCGCTGGCGGAAAACTTTTCTCCGCTGACAGACATCTTATCTCCGCTGCCGGACAACTTATCTCTGCTGACAAAATACGTCTGTCCGCTGGCGGAAAACTTATCTCCGGTGGCGGGAAATTTATATCCGCTGGCGGACAACTTATCTTCGTTGGCAGACAATTTATCTCCGCTGACGAACTACGATTCTCCGCTGCCGGAAAACTTATCTGCGGTGGCGGGAAATTTATATCCGCTGGCGGACAAATTATACCCGCTGACGAATAACGTTTCTCCGCCGGCAGAAAACTTATCTCCGCTGGCAGCACATTTACTTCCGGCGGCGAGGAATTTAAATCCCCTGCCGGACATCTTATCTCTGCTGAGAAAATACATATCTCCGCTGGCGGATAACTTATCTGCGGTGTCGGGAAATTTATATCCGCTGGCGGAAAACTTATCTCCGTTGGCAGACAATTTATCTCCGCTGACGAACTACGATTCTCCGCTGGCGGAAAACTTATCTGCGTTGTCGGGAAATTTATATCCGCTGGCGGAAAACTTTTCTCCGCTGACAGACATCTTATCTCCGCTCCCGGACAACTTATCTCTGCTCACAAAATACATCTCTCCGCTGGCGGAAAACTTATCTCCGGTGGCGGAAAATTTATATCCGCTGGTGGAAAACTTTTCTCCGCTGACAGACATCTTATCTTCGCTGGCAGATAATTTATCTCCGCTGACGAACTACGATTCTCCGCTGGCAGAAAACTTATCTGCGGTGGCGGGAAATTTATATCCCCTGAAGGACAATTTATCCCCGCTGACGAATTTCGTTGCTCCGCGGGCAGAAAACTAATCTCCGCTGGCAGAACATTTACTTCCGGCGGCGAGGAATTTATATCCCCTGCCGGACATCTTATCTCTGCTGACGAAGTACATCTCTCCGCTGGCGGGAAACTTATCTGCGGTGGCGGGAAATTTAATTCCGCTGGCGGACAATTTATCCCCGCTGACGAATAATGTTTCTCCGCCGGCAGAAAACTTATCTCCGCTGGCAGAACATTTACTTCCGGCGGAGAGGAATTTATATCCCTGCCGGACATCTTATCTCTGCTGAAAAAATACATCTCTCCGCTGGCGGAAAACTTATCTGCGGTGGCGGGAAATTTATATCCGCTAGCGGAAAACTTTTTTCCGCTGACAGACATCTTATCTCCGCTGCCGGACAACTTATCTCTGCTGACAAAATACATCTGTCCGCTGGCGGAAAACTTATCTGCGTTGGCGGGAAATTTATATCCGCTGGCGGAAAACTTTTCTCCGCTGACAGACATCTTATCTCCGCTCCCGGACAACTTATCTCTGCTCACAAAATACATCTCTCCGCTGGCGGAAAACTTATCTCCGCTGGCGGAAAATTTATATCCGCTGGTCGAAAACTTTTCTCCGCTGACAGACATCTTATCTCCGCTGAAGGACAACTTATCTCTGCTGACAAAATACGTCTGTCCGCTGGCGGAAAACTTATCTCCGGTGGCGGGAAATTTATATCCGCTGGAGGAAAAGTTTTCTCCAGAGGGGGAAATTTATAGCCCCTGCCGGACAACTTATCTTCGCTGACGAACTACGTTTCTCCGCTGGCAAAAAACTTATCTTCGGCGGCGGGAAATTTATATCCCCTGCCGGACATCTTATCTCTGCTGAAAAAGTACATCTCTCCGCTGGCGGAACACTTATCTACGGTGGCGGGAAATTTATATCCCCTGCCGGACATCTTATCTCTGCTGACAAAATACGTCTCTCCGCTGGCGGAAAACTTATCTGCGGTGGCGGGAAATTTATATCTGCTTTCGGACAATTTGTACCCGCTGACGAATTACGTTTCTTCGCCGGCAGAAAACTTGTCTCCACTGGCAGAACATTTACTTCCGGCGGCGAGGAATTTATATCCCCTGCCGGACAACTTATCTCCGCTGGCGGACAATTTAACCCCGCTGACGAACTACGTTTCTCCGCTGACGAACTACGTTTCTCCGCTGGCAGAAAATTAACCGCCGGCGGCGGTAAATTTATATCCCCTGCCGGACATCTTATCTTTGCTGAAAATATACTTCTCTCCGCTGGCGGAAAACTTATCTGCGGTGGCGGGAAATTTATACCCGCTGGCGGAAAACTTTTCTCCGCTGACAGACATCTTATCTCCGCTCCCGGACAACTTATCTCTGCTGACAAAATACGAGGGGGGAAATTTATATCCCCTGCCGGACAACTTATCTCCGCTGACGAACTACGTTTCTCCGCCGGCAGAAAACTTATTTCCGCTGGCAGAACATTTGCTTCCGGCGGCGAGGAATTTGTATCCCCTGCCGGACATCTTATCTCTGCTGAAAAAATACATCTCTCCGCTGGCGGTAAACTTATCTGTGGTGGCGGGAAATTTATATCCGCTGGCGGAAAACTTTTTTCCAGAGGGGGAAATTTATATCCCCTGCCGGAAAATTTATCCCCGCTGACGAATTTCTTTTCTCCGCCGGCAGAAAACAAATCTCCGCTGGCAATTCATTTACTTCCTCCGGCGAGGAATTTATATCCCCTGCCGGACATCTTATCTCTGCTGACAAATTACATTTCTCCGCTGGCGGAAAACTTATCTGCGGTGCCGGGAAATTTATATCCGCTGGCGGACAATTTATCCCCGCTGACGAATAACGTTTCTCCGCCGGCAGAAAACTTATCTCCGCTGGCAGAACATTTACTTCCGGCGGAGAGGAATTTATATCCCCTGCCGGACATCTTATCTCTGCTGACAAAATACATCTCTCCGCTGGCGGAAAACTTATCTGCGTTGGCGGGAAATTTATATCCGCTGCCGGACAACTTATCTCTGCAGACAAAATACGTCTGTCCGCTGGCGGAAAATTTATCTCCGGTGGCGGGAAATTTATATCCGCTGGCGGACAACTTATCTCTGTTGGCAGACAATTTATCTCTGCTGACGAACTACGATTCTGCGCTGGCGAATAACTTATCTGCGGTGGCGGGAAATTTATATCCCCTGCCGGACAATTTATCCCCGCTGACGAATTTCGTTTCTCCGCCGGCAGAAAACTTATCTCCGCTGGCAGAACATTTACTTCCGGCGGCGAGGAATTTATATCCCCTGCCGGACATCTTATCTCTGCTGACAAATTACATCTCTCCGCTGGCGGAAAACTTATAGCCCCTGCCGGACAACTTATCTTCGCTGACGAACTACGTTTCTCCGCTGGCAAAAAACTTATCTTCGGCGGCGGGAAATTTATATCCCCTGCCGGACATCTTATCTCTGCTGAAAAAATACATCTCTCCGCTGGCGGAACACTTATCTACGGTGGCGGGAAATTTATGTCCCCTGCCGGACATCTTATCTCTGCTGACAAAATACGTCTCTCCGCTGGCGGAAAACTTATCTGCGGTGGCGGGAAATTTATATCTGCTTTCGGACAATTTGTACCCGCTGACGAATTACGTTTCTTCGCCGGCAGAAAACTTGTCTCCACTGGCAGAACATTTACTTCCGGCGGCGAGGAATTTATATCCCCTGCCGGACAACTTATCTCCGCTGACGAACTACGTTTCTTCGCTGGCAGAAAACTCATTTCCGGCGGCGGGAAATTTATATCCCCTGCCGGACAACTTATCTTTGCTGACGAAATACGTTTCTCCGCTGGCAGAAAACGTATCTCCGGCGGCGCACAACTTATCTCCGCTGGCGGACAATTTAACCCCGCTGACGAACTACGTTTCTCCGCTGACGAACTACGTTTCTCCGCTGGCAGAAAATTAACCGCCGGCGGCGGTAAATTTATATCCCCTGCCGGACATCTTATCTTTGCTGAAAATATACTTCTCTCCGCTGGCGGAAAACTTATCTGCGGTGGCGGGAAATTTATACCCGCTGGCGGAAAACTTTTCTCCGCTGACAGACATCTTATCTCCGCTCCCGGACAACTTATCTCTGCTGACAAAATACGAGGGGGGAAATTTATATCCCCTGCCGGACAACTTATCTCCGCTGACGAACTACGTTTCTCCGCCGGCAGAAAACTTATTTCCGCTGGCAGAACATTTGCTTCCGGCGGCGAGGAATTTATATCCCTGCCGGACATCTTATCTCTGCTGAAAAAATACATCTCTCCGCTGGCGGTAAACTTATCTGTGGTGGCGGGAAATTTATATCCGCTGGCGGAAAACTTTTTTCCAGAGGGGGAAATTTATATCCCCTGCCGGAAAATTTATCCCCGCTGACGAATTTCTTTTCTCCGCCGGCAGAAAACAAATCTCCGCTGGCAATTCATTTACTTCCTCCGGCGAGGAATTTATATCCCCTGCCGGACATCTTATCTCTGCTGACAAATTACATTTCTCCGCTGGCGGAAAACTTATCTGCGGTGCCGGGAAATTTATATCCGCTGGCGGACAATTTATCCCCGCTGACGAATAACGTTTCTCCGCCGGCAGAAAACTTATCTCCGCTGGCAGAACATTTACTTCCGGCGGAGAGGAATTTATATCCCCTGCCGGACATCTTATCTCTGCTGACAAAATACATCTCTCCGCTGGCGGAAAACTTATCTGCGTTGGCGGGAAATTTATATCCGCTAGCGGAAAACTTTTCTCCGCTGACAGACATCTTATCTCCGCTGCCGGACAACTTATCTCTGCAGACAAAATACGTCTGTCCGCTGGCGGAAAATTTATCTCCGGTGGCGGGAAATTTATATCCGCTGGCGGACAACTTATCTCTGTTGGCAGACAATTTATCTCTGCTGACGAACTACGATTCTGCGCTGGCGAATAACTTATCTGCGGTGGCGGGAAATTTATATCCCCTGCCGGACAATTTATCCCCGCTGACGAATTTCGTTTCTCCGCCGGCAGAAAACTTATCTCCGCTGGCAGAACATTTACTTCCGGCGGCGAGGAATTTATATCCCCTGCCGGACATCTTATCTCTGCTGACAAAATACATCTCTCCGCTGGCGGAAAACTTATCTGCGTTGGCGGGAAATTTAAATCCGCTGGCGGAAAACTTTTCTCCGCTGACAGACATCTTATCTCCGCTGCCGGACAACTTATCTCTGCTGACAAAATACGTCTGTCCGCTGGCGGGAAATTTATTTCCGCTGGCGGACAATTTATCCCCGCTGACGAATAATGTTTCTCCGCCGGCAGAAAACTTATCTCCGCTGGCAGAACATTTACTTCCGGCGGCGAGGAATTTATATCCCCTGCCGGACATCTTATCTCTGCTGACAAAATACATCTCTCCGCTGGCGGAAAACTTATCTGCGGTGGCGGGAAATTTAATTCCGCTGGCGGACAATTTATCCCCGCTGACGAATAACGTTTCTCCGCCGGCAGAAAACTTATCTCCGCTGGCAGAACATTTACTTCCGGCGGAGAGGAATTTATATCCCCTGCCGGACATCTTATCTCTGCTGACAAAATACATCTCTCCGCTGGCGGAAAACTTATCTGCGTTGGCGGGAAATTTATATCCGCTAGCGGAAAACTTTTCTCCGCTGACAGACATCTTATCTCCGCTGCCGGACAACTTATCTCTGCTGACAAAATACGTCTGTCCGCTGGCGGAAAATTTATCTCCGGTGGCGGGAAATTTATATCCGCTGGCGGACAACCTATCTCTGTTAGCAGACAATTTATCTCCGCTGACGAACTACGATTCTCCGCTGGCGAATAACTTATCTGCGGTGGCGGGAAATTTATATCCCCTGCCGGACAATTTACCCCCGCTGACGAATTTCGTTTCTCCGCCGGCAGAAAACTTATCTCCGCTGGCAGAACATTTACTTCCGGCGGCGAGGAATTTATATCCCCTGCCGGACATCTTATCTCTGCTGACAAAATACATCTCTCCGCTGGCGGAAAACTTATCTGCGGTGGCGGGAAATTTTATTCCGCTGGCGGACAATTTATCCCCGCTGACAAATAATGTTTCTCCGCCGGCAGAAAACTTATCTCCGCTGGCAGAACATTTACTTCCGGCGGCGAGGAATTCATAACCCCTTGCCGGACATCTTATCTCTGCTGACAAAATACATCTCTCCGCTGGCGGAAAACTTATCTGCGTTGGCGGGAAATTTAAATCCGCTGGCGGAAAACTTTTCTCCGCTGACAGACATCTTATCTCCGCTGCCGGACAACTTATCTCTGCTGACAAAATACGTCTGTCCGCTGGCGGAAAACTTATCTCCGGTGGCGGGAAATTTATATCCGCTGGCGGACAACTTATCTCTGTTGGCAGACAATTTATCTCCGCTGACGAACTACGATTCTCCGCTGGCGAATAACTTATCTGCGGTGGCGGGAAATTTATATCCCCTGCCGGACAATTTATCCCCGCTGACGAATTTCGTTTCTCCGCCGGCAGAAAACTTATCTCCGCTGGCAGAACATTTACTTCCGTCGGCGAGGAATTTATATCCCCTGCCCGACATCTTATCTCTGCTGACAAAATACATCTCTCCGCTGGCGGAAAACTTATCTGCGGTGCCGGGAAATTTATATCCGCTGGCGGACAATTTATCCCCGCTGACGAATAACGTTTCTCCGCCGGCAGAAAACTTATCTCCGCTGGCAGAACATTTACCTCCGGCGGCGAGGAATTCATAACCCCTTGCCGGACATCTTATCTCTGCTGACAAAATACATCTCTCCGCTGGCGGATAACTTACCTGCGGTGTCGGGAAATTTATATCCGCTGGCGGAAAACTTTTCTCCGCTGACAGACATCATATCTCCGCTGCCGAACAACTTATCTCTGCTGACAAAATACATCTCTCCGCTGGCGGATAACTTATCTACGGTGGCGGGAAATTTATATCTGCTTTTGGACAATTTGTAGCCGCTGACGAATTACGTTTCTTCGCCGGAAGAAAACTTGTCTCCACTGGCAGAACATTTACTTCCGGCGGCGAGGAATTTATATCTCCTGCCGGACAACTTATCTCCGCTGTCGAACTACGTTTCTTCGCTGGCAGAAAACTCATTTCCGGCGGCGGGAAATTTATATCCCCTGCCGGACAACTTATCTTTGCTGACGAAATACGTTTCTCCGCTGGCAGAAAACGTATCTCCGGCGGCGCACAACTTATCTCCGCTGGCGGACAATTTAACCCCGCTGACGAACTACGTTTCTCCGCTGACGAACTACGTTTCTCCGCTGGCAGAAAATTAACCGCCGGCGGCGGGAAATTTATATCCCCTGCCGGACATCTTATCTCTGCTGAAAAAATACATCTCTCCGCTGGCGGAACTCTTATCTACGGTGGCGGGAAATTTATATCCGCCGGCGGAAAACTTTTCTCCGCTGACAGACATCTTATCTCCGCTGCCGGACAACTTATCTCTGCTGACAAAATACGTCTGTCCGCTGGCGGAAAACTTATCTCCGGTGGCGGGAAATTTATATCCGCTGGTGGAAAAGTTTTCTCCAGAGGGGGAAATTTATAGCCCCTGCCGGACAACTTATCTTCGCTGACGAACTACGTTTCTCCGCTGGCAAAAAACTTATCTTCGGCGGCGGGAAATTTATATCCCCTGCCGGACATCTTATCTCTGCTGAAAAAATACATCTCTCCGCTGGCGGAACACTTATCTAAGGTGGCGGGAAATTGATATCCCCTGCCGGACATCTTATCTCTGCTGACAAAATACGTCTCTCCGCTGGCGGAAAACTTATCTCCGCTGGCAGAACATTTACTTCCGGCGGCGAGGAATTTATATCCCCTGCCGGACATCTTATCTCTGCTGACAAAATACATCTCTCCGCTGGCGGAAAACTTATCTGCGGTGGTGGGAAATTTAATTCCGCTGGCGGACAATTTATCCCCGCTGACAAATAATGTTTCTCCGCCGGCAGAAAACTTATCTCCGCTGGCAGAACATTTACTTCCGGCGGCGAGGAATTCATAACCCATTGCCGGACATCTTATCTCTGCTGACAAAATACATCTCTCCGCTGGCGGAAAACTTATCTGCGTTGGCGGGAAATTTAAATCCGCTGGCGGAAAACTTTTCTCCGCTGACAGACATCTTATCTCCGCTGCCGGACAACTTATCTCTGCTGACAAAATACGTCTGTCCGCTGGCGGAAAACTTATCTCCGGTGGCGGGAAATTTATATCCGCTGGCGGACAACTTATCTCAGTTGGCAGACAATTTATCTCCGCTGACGAACTACGATTCTCCGCTGGCGAATAACTTATCTGCGGTGGCGGGAAATTTATATCCCCTGCCGGACAATTTATCCCCGCTGACGAATTTCGTTTCTCCGCCGGCAGAAAACTTATCTCCGCTGGCAGAACATTTACTTCCGTCGGCGAGGAATTTATATCCCCTGCCGGACATCTTATCTCTGCTGACAAAATACAGCTCTCCGCTGTCGGAAAACTTATCTGCGGTGCCGGGAAATTTATATCCGCTGGCGGACAATTTATCCCCGCTGACGAATAACGTTTCTCCGCCGGCAGAAAACTTATCTCCGCTGGCAGAACATTTACCTCCGGCGGCGAGGAATTCATAACCCCTTGCCGGACATCTTATCTCTGCTGACAAAATACATCTCTCCGCTGGCGGATAACTTACCTGCGGTGTCGGGAAATTTATATCCGCTGGCGGAAAACTTTTCTCCGCTGACAGACATCATATCTCCGCTGCCGAACAACTTATCTCTGCTGACAAAATACATCTCTCCGCTGGCGGATAACTTATCTACGGTGGCGGGAAATTTATATCTGCTTTTGGACAATTTGTAGCCGCTGACGAATTACGTTTCTTCGCCGGAAGAAAACTTGTCTCCACTGGCAGAACATTTACATCCGGCGGCGAGGAATTTATATCCCCTGCCGGACATCTTATCTCTGCTGAAAAAATACATCTCTCCGCTGGCGGAACACTTATCTACGGTGGCGGGAAATTTATATCCCCTGCCGGACATCTTATCTCTGCTGACAAAATACGTCTCTCCGCTGGCGGAAAACTTATCTGCGGTGGCGGGAAATTTATATCCGCTGGCGGAAAACTTTTCTCCGCTGACAGACATCTTATCTCCGCTGCCGGACAACTTATCTCTGCTGACAAAATACGTCTGTCCGCTGGCGGAAAACTTATCTCCGGTGGCGGGAAATTTATATCCGCTGGTGGAAAAGTTTTCTCCAGAGGGGGAAATTTATAGCCCCTGCCGGACAACTTATCTTCGCTGACGAACTACGTTTCTCCGCTGGCAAAAAACTTATCTTCGGCGGCGGGAAATTTATATCCCCTGCCGGACATCTTATCTCTGCTGAAAAAATACATCTCTCCGCTGGCGGAACACTTATCTACGGTGGCGGGAAATTTATATCCGCTGGCGGAAAACTTTTCTCCGCTGACAGACATCTTATCTCCGCTGCCGGACAACTTATCTCTGCTGACAAAATACGTCTGTCCGCTGGCGGAAAACTTATCTCCGGTGGCGGGAAATTTATATCCGCTGGTGGAAAAGTTTTCTCCAGAGGGGGAAATTTATAGCCCCTGCCGGACAACTTATCTTCGCTGACGAACTACGTTTCTCCGCTGGCAAAAAACTTATCTTCGGCGGCGGGAAATTTATATCCCCTGCCGGACATCTTATCTCTGCTGAAAAAATACATCTCTCCGCTGGCGGAACACTTATCTACGGTGGCGGGAAATTTATATCCGCTGGCGGAAAACTTTTCTCCGCTGACAGACATCTTATCTCCGCTGCCGGACAACTTATCTCTGCTGACAAAATACGTCTGTCCGCTGGCGGAAAACTTATCTCCGGTGGCGGGAAATTTATATCCGCTGGTGGAAAAGTTTTCTCCAGAGGGGGAAATTTATAGCCCCTGCCGGACAACTTATCTTCGCTGACGAACTACGTTTCTCCGCTGGCAAAAAACTTATCTTCGGTGGCGGGAAATTTATATCCCCTGCCGGACATCTTATCTCTGCTGAAAAAATACATCTCTCCGCTGGCGGAACACTTATCTACGGTGGCGGGAAATTTATATCCCCTGCCGGACATCTTATCTCTGCTGACAAAATACGTCTCTCCGCTGGCGGAAAACTTATCTCCGGTGGCGGGAAATTTATATCCGCTGGTGGAAAAGTTTTCTCCAGAGGGGGAAATTTATAGCCCTGCCGGACAACTTATCTTCGCTGACGAACTACGTTTCTCCGCTGGCAAAAAACTTATCTTCGGCGGCGGGAAATTTATATTCCCTGCCGGACATCTTATCTCTGCTGAAAAAATACATCTCTCCGCTGGCGGAACACTTATCTACGGTGGCGGGAAATTTATATCCGCTGGCGGAAAACTTTTCTCCGCTGACAGACATCTTATCTCCGCTGCCGGACAACTTATCTCTGCTGACAAAATACGTCTGTCCGCTGGCGGAAAACTTATCTCCAGTGGCGGGAAATTTAAATCCGCTGGCGGAAAACTTTTCTCCGCTGACAGACATCTTATCTCCGCTGCCGGACAACTTATCTCTGCTGACAAAATACGTCTGTCCGCTGGCGGAAAACTTATCTCCGGTGGCGGAAAATTTATATCCGCTGGTGGAAAAGTTTTCTCCAGAGGGGGAAATTTATAGCCCCTGCCGGACAACTTATCTTCGCTGACGAACTACGTTTCTCCGCTGGCAAAAAACTTATCTTCGGTGGCGGGAAATTTATATCCCCTGCCGGACATCTTATCTCTGCTGAAAAAATACATCTCTCCGCTGGCGGAACACTTATCTACGGTGGCGGGAAATTTATATCCCCTGCCGGACATCTTATCTCTGCTGACAAAATACGTCTCTCCGCTGGCGGAAAACTTATCTCCGGTGGCGGGAAATTTATATCCGCTGGTGGAAAAGTTTTCTCCAGAGGGGGAAATTTATAGCCCCTGCCGGACAACTTATCTTCGCTGACGAACTACGTTTCTCCGCTGGCAAAAAACTTATCTTCGGCGGCGGGAAATTTATATTCCCTGCCGGACATCTTATCTCTGCTGAAAAAATACATCTCTCCGCTGGCGGAACACTTATCTACGGTGGCGGGAAATTTATATCCGCTGGCGGAAAACTTATCTACGGTGGCGGGAAATTTATATCCGCTGGCGGAAAACTTTTCTCCGCTGACAGACATCTTATCTCCGCTGCCGGACAACTTATCTCTGCTGACAAAATACGTCTGTCCGCTGGCGGAAAACTTATCTCCAGTGGCGGGAAATTTAAATCCGCTGGCGGAAAACTTTTCTCCGCTGACAGACATCTTATCTCCGCTGCCGGACAACTTATCTCTGCTGACAAAATACGTCTGTCCGCTGGCGGAAAACTTATCTCCGGTGGCGGAAAATTTATATCCGCTGGTGGAAAACTTTTCTCCGCTGACAGACATCTTATCTCCGCTGGCAGATAATTTATCTCCGCTGACGAACTACGATTCTCCGCTGGCAGAAAACTTATCTGCGGTGGCGGGAAATTTATATCCCCTGAAGGACAATTTATCCCCGCTGACGAATTTCGTTGCTCCGCGGGCAGAAAACTAATCTCCGCTGGCAGAACATTTACTTCCGGCGGCGAGGAATTTATATCCCCTGCCGGACATCTTATCTCTGCTGACGAAGTACATCTCTCCGCTGGCGGAAAACTTATCTGCGGTGGCGGGAAATTTATATCCGCTAGCGGAAAACTTTTTTCCGCTGACAGACATCTTATCTCCGCTGCCGGACAACTTATCTCTGCTGACAAAATACGTCTGTCCGCTGGCGGAAAACTTATCTGCGTTGGCGGGAAATTTATATCCGCTGGCGGAAAACTTTTCTCCGCTGACAGACATCTTATCTCCGCTCCCGGACAACTTATCTCTGCTCACAAAATACATCTCTCCGCTGGCGGAAAACTTATCTCCGGTGGCGGAAAATTTATATCCGCTGGTGGAAAACTTTTCTCCGCTGACAGACATCTTATCTCCGCTGAAGGACAACTTATCTCTGCTGACAAAATACGTCTGTCCGCTGGCGGAGAACTTATCTCCGGTGGCGGGAAATTTATATCCGCTGGTGGAAAAGTTTTCTCCAGAGGGGGAAATTTATAGCCCCTGCCGGACAACTTATCTTCGCTGACGAACTACGTTTCTCCGCTGGCAAAAAACTTATCTTCGGCGGCGGGAAATTTATATCCCCTGCCGGACATCTTATCTCTGCTGAAAAAATACATCTCTCCGCTGGCGGAACACTTATCTACGGTGGCGGGAAATTTATATCCCCTGCCGGACATCTTATCTCTGCTGACAAAATACGTCTCTCCGCTGGCGGAAAACTTATCTGCGGTGGCGGGAAATTTATATCTGCTTTCGGACAATTTGTACCCGCTGACGAATTACGTTTCTTCGCCGGCAGAAAACTTGTCTCCACTGGCAGAACATTTACTTCCGGCGGCGAGGACTTTATATCCCCTGCCGGACAACTTATCTCCGCTGACGAACTACGTTTCTTCGCTGGCAGAAAACTCATTTCCGGCGGCGGGAAATTTATATCCCCTGCCGGACAACTTATCTTTGCTGACGATATACGTTTCTCCGCTGGCAGAAAACGTATCTCCGGCGGCGCACAACTTATCTCCGCTGGCGGACAATTTAACCCCGCTGACGAACTACGTTTCTCCGCTGACGAACTACGTTTCTCCGCTGGCAGAAAATTAACCGCCGGCGGCGGTAAATTTATATCCCCTGCCGGACATCTTATCTTTGCTGAAAATATACTTCTCTCCGCTGGCGGAAAACTTATCTGCGGTGGCGGGAAATTTATACCCGCTGGCGGAAAACTTTTCTCCGCTGACAGACATCTTATCTCCGCTCCCGGACAACTTATCTCTGCTGACAAAATACGAGGGGGGAAATTTATATCCCCTGCCGGACAACTTATCTCCGCTGACGAACTACGTTTCTCCGCCGGCAGAAAACTTATTTCCGCTGGCAGAACATTTGCTTCCGGCGGCGAGGAATTTATATCCCCTGCCGGACATCTTATCTCTGCTGAAAAAATACATCTCTCCGCTGGCGGTAAACTTATCTGTGGTGGCGGGAAATTTATATCCGCTGGCGGAAAACTTTTTTCCAGAGGGGGAAATTTATATCCCCTGCCGGAAAATTTATCCCCGCTGACGAATTTCTTTTCTCCGCTGACAAAATACGTCTGTCCGCTGGCGGAAAACTTATCTCCGGTGGCGGGAAATTTATATCCGCTGGTGGAAAAGTTTTCTCCAGAGGGGGAAATTTATAGCCCCTGCCGGACAACTTATCTTCGCTGACGAACTACGTTTCTCCGCTGGCAAAAAACTTATCTTCGGCGGCGGGAAATTTATATCCCCTGCCGGACATCTTATCTCTGCTGAAAAAATACATCTCTCCGCTGGCGGAACACTTATCTACGGTGGCGGGAAATTTATATCCGCTGGCGGAAAACTTTTCTCCGCTGACAGACATCTTATCTCCGCTGCCGGACAACTTATCTCTGCTGACAAAATACGTCTGTCCGCTGGTGGAAAACTTATCTCCGGTGGCGGGAAATTTATATCCGCTGGTGGAAAAGTTTTCTCCAGAAGGGGAAATTTATAGCCCCTGCCGGACAACTTATCTTCGCTGACGAACTACGTTTCTCCGCTGGCAAAAAACTTATCTTCGGCGGCGGGAAATTTATATCCCCTGCCGGACATCTTATCTCTGCTGAAAAAATACATCTCTCCGCTGGCGGAACACTTATCTACGGTGGCGGGAAATTTATATCCGCTGGCGGAAAACTTTTCTCCGCTGACAGACATCTTATCTCCGCTGCCGGACAACTTATCTCTGCTGACAAAATACGTCTGTCCGCTGGCGGAAAACTTATCTCCGGTGGCGGGAAATTTATATCCGCTGGTGGAAAAGTTTTCTCCAGAGGGGGAAATTTATAGCCCCTGCCGGACAACTTATCTTCGCTGACGAACTACGTTTCTCCGCTGGCAAAAAACTTATCTTCGGTGGCGGGAAATTTATATCCCCTGCCGGACATCTTATCTCTGCTGAAAAAATACATCTCTCCGCTGGCGGAACACTTATCTACGGTGGCGGGAAATTTATATCCCCTGCCGGACATCTTATCTCTGCTGACAAAATACGTCTCTCCGCTGGCGGAAAACTTATCTCCGGTGGCGGAAAATTTATATCCGCTGGTGGAAAACTTTTCTCCGCTGACAGACATCTTATCTCCGCTGGCAGATAATTTATCTCCGCTGACGAACTACGATTCTCCGCTGGCAGAAAACTTATCTGCGGTGGCGGGAAATTTATATCCCCTGAAGGACAATTTATCTCTGCTGAAAAAATACATTTCTCCGCTGGCGGAACACTTATCTACGGTGGCGGGAAATTTATATCCGCTGGCGGAAAACTTTTCTCCGCTGACAGACATCTTATCTCCGCTGCCGGACAACTTATCTCTGCTGACAAAATACGTCTGTCCGCTGGCGGAAAACTTATCTCCAGTGGCGGGAAATTTAAATCTGCTGGCGGAAAACTTTTCTCCGCTGACAGACATCTTATCTCCGCTGCCGGACAACTTATCTCTGCTGACAAAATACGTCTGTCCGCTGGCGGAAAACTTATCTCCGGTGGCGGAAAATTTATATCCGCTGGTGGAAAACTTTTCTCCGCTGACAGACATCTTATCTCCGCTGGCAGATAATTTATCTCCGCTGACGAACTACGATTCTCCGCTGGCAGAAAACTTATCTGCGGTGGCGGGAAATTTATATCCCCTGAAGGACAATTTATCCCCGCTGACGAATTTCGTTGCTCCGCGGGCAGAAAACTAATCTCCGCTGGCAGAACATTTACTTCCGGCGGCGAGGAATTTATATCCCCTGCCGGACATCTTATCTCTGCTGACGAAGTACATCTCTCCGCTGGCGGAAAACTTATCTGCGGTGGCGGGAAATTTAATTCCGCTGGCGGACAATTTATCCCCGCTGACGAATAATGTTTCTCCGCCGGCAGAAAACTTATCTCCGCTGGCAGAACATTTACTTCCGGCGGAGAGGAATTTATATCCCCTGCCGGACATCTTATCTCTGCTGAAAAAATACATCTCTCCGCTGGCGGAAAACTTATCTGCGGTGGCGGGAAATTTATATCCGCTAGCGGAAAACTTTTTTCCGCTGACAGACATCTTATCTCCGCTGCCGGACAACTTATCTCTGCTGACAAAATACGTCTGTCCGCTGGCGGAAAACTTATCTGCGTTGGCGGGAAATTTATATCCGCTGGCGGAAAACTTTTCTCCGCTGACAGACATCTTATCTCCGCTCCCGGACAACTTATCTCTGCTCACAAAATACATCTCTCCGCTGGCGGAAAACTTATCTCCGGTGGCGGAAAATTTATATCCGCTGGTGGAAAACTTTTCTCCGCTGACAGACATCTTATCTCCGCTGAAGGACAACTTATCTCTGCTGACAAAATACGTCTGTCCGCTGGCGGAAAACTTATCTCCGGTGGCGGGAAATTTATATCCGCTGGTGGAAAAGTTTTCTCCAGAGGGGGAAATTTATAGCCCCTGCCGGACAACTTATCTTCGCTGACGAACTACGTTTCTCCGCTGGCAAAAAACTTATCTTCGGCGGCGGGAAATTTATATCCCCTGCCGGACATCTTATCTCTGCTGAAAAAATACATCTCTCCGCTGGCGGAACACTTATCTACGGTGGCGGGAAATTTATATCCCCTGCCGGACATCTTATCTCTGCTGACAAAATACGTCTCTCCGCTGGCGGAAAACTTATCTGCGGTGGCGGGAAATTTATATCTGCTTTCGGACAATTTGTACCCGCTGACGAATTACGTTTCTTCGCCGGCAGAAAACTTGTCTCCACTGGCAGAACATTTACTTCCGGCGGCGAGGAATTTATATCCCCTGCCGGACAACTTATCTCCGCTGACGAACTATGTTTCTTCGCTGGCAGAAAACTCATTTCCGGCGGCGGGAAATTTATATCCCCTGCCGGACAACTTATCTTTGCTGACGAAATACGTTTCTCCGCTGGCAGAAAACGTATCTCCGGCGGCGCACAACTTATCTCCGCTGGCGGACAATTTAACCCCGCTGACGAACTACGTTTCTCCGCTGACGAACTACGTTTCTCCGCTGGCAGAAAATTAACCGCCGGCGGCGGTAAATTTATATCCCCTGCCGGACATCTTATCTTTGCTGAAAATATACTTCTCTCCGCTGGCGGAAAACTTATCTGCGGTGGCGGGAAATTTATACCCGCTGGCGGAAAACTTTTCTCCGCTGACAGACATCTTATCTCCGCTCCCGGACAACTTATCTCTGCTGACAAAATACGAGGGGGGAAATTTATATCCCCTGCCGGACAACTTATCTCCGCTGACGAACTACGTTTCTCCGCCGGCAGAAAACTTATTTCCGCTGGCAGAACATTTGCTTCCGGCGGCAAGGAATTTATATCCCCTGCCGGACATCTTATCTCTGCTGAAAAAATACATCTCTCCGCTGGCGGTAAACTTATCTGTGGTGGCGGGAAATTTATATCCGCTGGCGGAAAACTTTTTTCCAGAGGGGGAAATTTATATCCCCTGCCGGAAAATTTATCCCCGCTGACGAATTTCTTTTCTCCGCCGGCAGAAAACAAATCTCCGCTGGCAATTCATTTACTTCCTCCGGCGAGGAATTTATATCCCCTGCCGGACATCTTATCTCTGCTGACAAATTACAACTCTCCGCTGGCGGAAAACTTATCTGCGGTGCCGGGAAATTTATATCCGCTGGCGGACAATTTATCCCCGCTGACGAATAACGTTTCTCCGCCGGCAGAAAACTTATCTCCGCTGGCAGAACATTTACTTCCGGCGGAGAGGAATTTATATCCCCTGCCGGACATCTTATCTCTGCTGACAAAATACATCTCTCCGCTGGCGGAAAACTTATCTGCGTTGGCGGGAAATTTATATCCGCTAGCGGAAAACTTTTCTCCGCTGACAGACATCTTATCTCCGCTGCCGGACAACTTATCTCTGCTGACAAAATACGTCTGTCCGCTGGCGGAAAACTTATCTCCGGTGGCGGGAAATTTATATCCGCTGGCGGACAACTTATCTCTGTTGGCAGACAATTTATCTCTGCTGACGAACTACGATTCTCCGCTGGCGAATAACTTATCTGCGGTGGCGGGAAATTTATATCCCCTGCCGGACAATTTATCCCCGCTGACGAATTTCGTTTCTCCGCCGGCAGAAAACTTATCTCCGCTGTCAGAACATTTACTTCCGGCGGCGAGGAGTTCATAACCCTTTGCCGGACATCTTATCTCTGCTGACAAAATACATCTCTCCGCTGGCGGAAAACTTATCTGCGTTGGCGGGAAATTTAAATCCGCTGGCGGAAAACTTTTCTCCGCTGACAGACATCTTATCTCCGCTGCCGGACAACTTATCTCTGCTGACAAAATACGTCTGTCCGCTGGCGGGAAATTTATTTCCGCTGGCGGACAATTTATCCCCGCTGACGAATAATGTTTCTCCGCCGGCAGAAAACTTATCTCCGCTGGCAGAACATTTACTTCCGGTGGCGGGAAATTTATATCCGCTGGCGGACAACCTATCTCTGTTAGCAGACAATTTATATCCGCTGACGAACTACGATTCTCCGCTGGCGAATAACTTATCTGCGGTGGCGGGAAATTTATATCCCCTGCCGGACAATTTACCCCCGCTGACGAATTTCGTTTCTCCGCCGGCAGAAAACTTATCTCCGCTGGCAGAACATTTACTTCCGGCGGCGAGGAATTTATATCCCCTGCCGGACATCTTATCTCTGCTGACAAAATACATCTCTCCGCTGGCGGAAAACTTATCTGCGGTGGCGGGAAATTTAATTCCGCTGGCGGACAATTTATCCCCGCTGACAAATAATGTTTCTCCGCCGGCAGAAAACTTATCTCCGCTGGCAGAACATTTACTTCCGGCGGCGAGGAATTCATAACCCCTTGCCGGACATCTTATCTCTGCTGACAAAATACATCTCTCCGTTGGCGGAAAACTTATCTGCGTTGGCGGGAAATTTAAATCCGCTGGCGGAAAACTTTTCTCCGCTGACAGACATCTTATCTCCGCTGCCGGACAACTTATCTCTGCTGACAAAATACGTCTGTCCGCTGGCGGAAAACTTATCTCCGGTGGCGGGAAATTTATATCCGCTGGCCGAACACTTATCTCTGTTGGCAGACAATTTATCTCCGCTGACGAACTACGATTCTCCGCTGGCGAATAACTTAACTGCGGTGGCGGGAAATTTATATCCCCTGCCGGACAATTTATCCCCGCTGACAAAATACATCTCTCCGCTGGCGGATAACTTACCTGCGGTGTCGGCAGAACATTTACTTCCGTCGGCGAGGAATTTATATCCCCTGCCCGACATCTTATCTCTGCTGACAAAATACATCTCTCCGCTGGCGGATAACTTACCTGCGGTGTCGGGAAATTTATATCCGCTGGCGGAAAACTTTTCTCCGCTGACAGACATCATATCTCCGCTGCCGAACAACTTATCTCTGCTGACAAAATACATCTCTCCGCTGGCGGATAACTTATCTACGGTGGCGGGAAATTTATATCTGCTTTTGGACAATTTGTAGCCGCTGACGAATTACGTTTCTTCGCCGGAAGAAAACTTGTCTCCACTGGCAGAACATTTACTTCCGGCTCATTTCCGGCGGCGGGAAATTTATATCCCCTGCCGGACAACTTATCTTTGCTGACGAAATACGTTTCTCCGCTGGCAGAAAACGTATCTCCGGCGGCGCACAACTTATCTCCGCTGGCGGACAATTTAACCCCGCTGACGAACTACGTTTCTCCGCTGACGAACTACGTTTCTCCGCTGGCAGAAAATTAACCGCCGGCGGCGGGAAATTTATATCCCCTGCCGGACATCTTATCTCTGCTGAAAAAATACATCTCTCCGCTGGCGGAACACTTATCTACGGTGGCGGGAAATTTATATCCGCTGGCGGAAAACTTTTCTCCGCTGACAGACATCTTATCTCCGCTGCCGGACAACTTATCTCTGCTGACAAAATACGTCTGTCCGCTGGCGGAAAACTTATCTCCGGTGGCGGGAAATTTATATCGACTGGTGGAAAAGTTTTCTCCAGAGGGGGAAATTTATAGCCCCTGCCGGACAACTTATCTTCGCTGACGAACTACGTCAAAAAACTTATCTTCGGCGGCGGGAAATTTATATCCCCTGCCGGACATCTTATCTCTGCTGAAAAAATACATCTCTCCGCTGGCGGAACACTTATCTACGGTGGCGGGAAATTTATATCCCCTGCCGAACATCTTATCTCTGCTGACATAATACGTCTCTCCGCTGGCGGAAAACTTATCTCCGCTGGCAGAACATTTACTTCCGGCGGCGAGGAATTTATATCCCCTGCCGGACATCTTATCTCTGCTGACAAAATGCATCTCTCCGCTGGCGGAAAACTTATCTGCGGTGGCGGGAAATTTAATTCCGCTGGCGGACAATTTATCCCCGCTGACAAATAATGTTTCTCCGCCGGCAGAAAACTTATCTCCGCTGGCAGAACATTTACTTCCGGCGGCGAGGAATTCATAACCCCTTGCCGGACATCTTATCTCTGCTGACAAAATACATCTCTCCGCTGGCGGAAAACTTATCTGCGTTGGCGGGAAATTTAAATCCGCTGGCGGAAAACTTTTCTCCGCTGACAGACATCTTATCTCCGCTGCCGGACAACTTATCTCTGCTGACAAAATACGTCTGTCCGCTGGCGGAAAACTTATCTCCGGTGGCGGGAAATTTATATCCGCTGGCGGACAACTTATCTCTGTTGGCAGACAATTTATCTCCGCTGACGAACTACGATTCTCCGCTGGCGAATAACTTATCTGCGGTGGCGGGAAATTTATATCCCCTGCCGGACAATTTATCCCCGCTGACGAATTTCGTTTCTCCGCCGGCAGAAAACTTATCTCCGCTGGCAGAACATTTACTTCCGTCGGCGAGGAATTTATATCCCCTGCCGGACATCTTATCTCTGCTGACAAAATACATCTCTCCGCTGGCGGAAAACTTATCTGCGGTGCCGGGAAATTTATATCCGCTGGCGGACAATTTATCCCCGCTGACGAATAACGTTTCTCCGCCGGCAGAAAACTTATCTCCGCTGGCAGAACATTTACCTCCGGCGGCGAGGAATTCATAACCCCTTGCCGGACATCTTATCTCTGCTGACAAAATACATCTCTCCGCTGGCGGATAACTTACCTGCGGTGTCGGGAAATTTATATCCGCTGGCGGAAAACTTTTCTCCGCTGACAGACATCATATCTCCGCTGCCGAACAACTTATCTCTGCTGACAAAATACATCTCTCCGCTGGCGGATAACTTATCTACGGTGGCGGGAAATTTATATCTGCTTTTGGACAATTTGTAGCCGCTGACGAATTACGTTTCTTCGCCGGAAGAAAACTTGTCTCCACTGGCAGAACATTTACTTCCGGCGGCGAGGAATTTATATCCCCTGCCGGACATCTTATCTCTGCTGAAAAAATACATCTCTCCGCTGGCGGAACACTTATCTACGGTGGCGGGAAATTTATATCCCCTGCCGGACATCTTATCTCTGCTGACAAAATACGTCTCTCCGCTGGCGGAAAACTTATCTGCGGTGGCGGGAAATTTATATCTGCTTTCGGACAATTTGTACCCGCTGACGAATTACGTTTCTTCGCCGGCAGAAAACTTGTCTCCACTGGCAGAACATTTACTTCCGGCGGCGAGGAATTTATATCCCCTGCCGGACAACTTATCTCCGCTGACGAACTACGTTTCTTCGCTGGCAGAAAACTCATTTCCGGCGGCGGGAAATTTATATCTCCTGCCGGACAACTTATTTTTGCTGACGAAATACGTTTCTCCGCTGGCAGAAAACGTATCTCCGGCGGCGCACAACTTATCTCCGCTGGCGGACAATTTAACCCCGCTGACGAACTACGTTTCTCCGCTGACGAACTACGTTTCTCCGCTGGCAGAAAATTAACCGCCGGCGGCGGGAAATTTATATCCCCTGCCGGACATCTTATCTCTGCTGAAAAAATACATCTCTCCGCTGGCGGAACACTTATCTACGGTGGCGGGAAATTTATATCCGCTGGCGGAAAACTTTTCTCCGCTGACAGACATCTTATCTCCGCTGCCGGACAACTTATCTCTGCTGACAAAATACGTCTGTCCGCTGGCGGAAAACTTATCTCCGGTGGCGGGAAATTTATATCCGCTGGTGGAAAAGTTTTCTCCAGAGGGGGAAATTTATAGCCCCTGCCGGACAACTCATCTTCGCTGACGAACTACGTTTCTCCGCTGGCAAAAAACTTATCTTCGGCGGCGGGAAATTTATATCCCCTGCCGGACATCTTATCTCTGCTGAAAAAATACATCTCTCCGCTGGCGGAACACTTATCTACGGTGGCGGGAAATTTATATCCGCTGGCGGAAAACTTTTCTCCGCTGACAGACATCTTATCTCCGCTGCCGGACAACTTATCTCTGCTGACAAAATACGTCTGTCCGCTGGCGGAAAACTTATCTCCGGTGGCGGGAAATTTATATCCGCTGGCGGACAATTTATCTCCGTTGGCAGACAATTTATCTCCGCTGACGAACTACGATTCTCCGCTGGCAGAAAACTTATCTCCGGCGGCGGGAAATTTATATCCCCTGCCGGACATCTTATCACTGCTGACAAAATACGTCTCTCCGCTGGCGGCAAACTTATCTGCGGTGGCGGGAAATTTATATCCGCTGGCGGACAAATTATACCCGCTGACGAATAACGTTTCTCCGCCGGCAGAAAACTTATCTCCGCTGGCAGCACATTTACTTCCGGCGGCGAGGAATTTAAATCCCCTGCCGGACATCTTATCTCTGCTGAGAAAATACATCTCTCCGCTGGCGGAAAACTTATCTGCGGTGGCGGGAAATTTATATCCGCTGGCGGAAAACTTTTCTCCAGAGGGTGAAATTTATATCCCCTGCCGGACAACTTATCACTGCTGACAAAATACGTCTCTCCGCTGGCGGCAAACTTATCTGCGGTGGCGGGAAATTTATATCCGCTGGCGGACAAATTATACCCGCTGACGAATAACGTTTCTCCGCCGGCAGAAAACTTATCTCCGCTGGCAGCACATTTACTTCCGGCGGCGAGGAATTTAAATCCCCTGCCGGACATCTTATCTCTGCTGAGAAAATACATCTCTCCGCTGGCGGAAAACTTATCTCCGGTGGCGGGAAATTTATATCCGCTGGCGGACAACTTTTCTCCGCTGACAGACATCTTATCTCCGCTGCCGGACAACTTATCTCTGCTGACAAAATACGTCTGTCCGCTGGCGGAAAACTTATCTCCGGTGGCGGGAAATTTATATCCGCTGGCGGACAACTTATCTCCGTTGGCAGACAACTTATCTCCGCTGAGGAACAACGTTTCTCCGCCGGCAGAAAACTTATCTCCGCTGGCAGAACATTTACTTCCGGCGGCGAGGAATTTATATCCCCTGCCGGACATCTTATCTCTGCTGAGAAAATACATCTCTCCGCTGGCGGAAAACTTATCTGCGGTGGCGGGAAATTTATATCCGCTGGCGGAAAACTTTTCTCCAGAGGGTGAAATTTATATCCCCTGCCGGACAACTTATCACTGCTGACAAAATACGTCTCTCCGCTGGCGGCAAACTTATCTGCGGTGGCGGGAAATTTATATCCGCTGGCGGACAAATTATACCCGCTGACGAATAACGTTTCTCCGCCGGCAGAAAACTTATCTCCGCTGGCAGCACATTTACTTCCGGCGGCGAGGAATTTAAATCCCCTGCCGGACATCTTATCTCTGCTGAGAAAATACATCTCTCCGCTGGCGGAAAACTTATCTGCGGTGGCGGGAAATTTATATCCGCTGGCGGAAAACTTTTCTCCAGAGGGTGAAATTTATATCCCCTGCCGGACAACTTATCTCCGATGACGAACTAAGTTTCTCCGCTGGCAGAAAACTTATATCCGGCGGCGGGAAATTTTTATCCCCTGCCTGACAACTTATCTCTGCTGAAGAAATACGTCTCTCCCGTGGCAGAAAACTTATCTCCGGCGGCGCACATGTTATCTCCCCTGCCGGACAATTTATCCCCGCTGACTAATTACGTTTCTCCGCCGGCAGAAAGCTTATCTCCGCTGGCAGAACATTTACTTCCGGCGGCGAGGAATTTATATCCCCTGCCGGACATCTTATCTTTGCTGAAAATATACATCTCTCCGCTGGCGGAAAACTTATCTGCGGTGGCGGGAAATTTATATCCGCTGGCGGAAAACTTATCTCCGCTGGCAGATAATTTATCTCCGCTGACGAACTACGATTCTCCGCTGGCGAAAAACTTATCTGCGGTGGCAGAACATTTACTTCCGATGGCGAGGAATTTATATCCCCTGCCGGACATCTTATCTCTGGTGAAAAAATACGTCTCTCCGCTGGCAGAAAACTTATCTCCGTTGGCGTGAATATTATATCCGCTGGCGGACAACTTTTCTCCAGAGGGGGAAATTTATATCACCTGCCGGACAACTTATCTCCGCTGACGAACTACGTTTCTCCGCTGGCAGAAAACTTATCTGCGGTGGCGGGAAATTTATATCCCCTGCCGAACAATTTATCCCCGCTGACGAATTTCGTTTCTCCGCCGGCAAAAAACTTATCTCCGCTGGCAGAAAATATACTTTCGGCGGCGAGGAATTTATATCCCCTGCCGGACATCTTATCTCCGCTGACAAAATACATCTCTCCGCTGGCGGAAAACTTATCTGCGGTGGCGGGAAATTTATATCCGCTGGCGGACAATTTATCCCCGCTGACGAATAACGTTTCTCCGCCGGCAGAAAACTTATCCCCGCTGGCAGAACATTTACTTCCGGTGGCGAGGAATTTATATCCCCTGCCGGACATCTTATCTCGGTGGCGGGAAATTTATGTCCGCTGGCGGAAAACTTGTCTCCGCTGAGAGACATCTTATCACCGCTGCCGGACAACTTATCTCTGCTGACAAAATACGTCTCTCCGCTGGCGGAAAACTTATCTCCGGTGGCTGGAAATTTATATCCGCAGGCGGAAAACTTTTTTCCAGAGGGGAAATGTATATCCCCTGAAGGACAGCTTATCTCCGCTGACGTAATACGTCTCTCCGCTGGCGGAAAACTTTTTTCCGGTGGCGGGAAATCTATATCCCCTGCCGGACAATTTATCCCCGCTGACGAATTACGTTTCTCTGCTGGCGAAAAACTTATCTGCGGTGGCGGGAAATTTATATCCCCTGCCGGACAATTTATCCGCTTTGACGAATTTCGTTTCTCCGCCGGCAAAAAACTTATCTCCGCTGGCAGAACATTTACTTCCGGCGGCGAGAAATTTATATCCCCTGCCGGACATCTTATCTCTGCTGACAAAATACATCTCTCCGCTGGCGGAAAACTTAACTCCGGTGGCGGGAAATTTATATCCGCTGGCGGACAATTTATCCCCGCTGACGAACAACGTTTCTCCGCCGGCAGAAACTTATCTCCGCTGGCAGAACATTTTCTTCCGGCAGCGAGGAATTTATATCCCCTGCCGGACATCTTATCTCTGCTGAAAAAATACGTCTCTCCGCTGGCGGAAAACTTATCTCCGGTGGCGTGAATATTATATCCGCTGGCGGACAACTTTTCTCTAGAGGCGGAAATTTGTATCCCCTGCCGGACAACTTATCTCCGCTGACGAACTAAGATTGTCCGCCGGCAGGAAACTTACCGCCGCTGGCAGAACATTTACTTTCGGGGGCGAGGAATTTATATCCCCTGCCGGACATCTTATCTCGGTGGCGGGAAAATTATATCCGCTGGCGGAAAACTTGTCTCCGCTGAGAGACATTTTATCTCCGCTGCCGGACAACTTACCTCTGCTGACAAAATACGTCTCTCCGCTGTCGGAAAACTTATCTCCGGTGGCTGGAAATTTATATCCGCTGGCAGAAAACTTTATTCCAGAGGGGGAAATTTATATCCCCTGCCGGACACCTTATCTCTGCTGACGTAATAAGTCTCTCCGCTGGCGGAAAACTTATTTCCGGTGGCGGGAAATCTATATCCGCTGGCGGACAATTTATCTCCGCTGGCAGACAATTTATCTCTGCTGACGAACTACGATTCTCCGCTGGCAGAAAACTTATCTCCGGCGGCAGGAAATTTATATCCCCTGCCGGACAATTTATCCCCGCTGACGAATTACGTTTCTCCGCTGGCGAAAAACTTATCTGCGGTGGCGGGAAATTTATATCATCTGCCGGACAATTTATCCCTGATGACGAATTTCGTTTATCCGCTGGCAGAAAACTTATCTCCGCTGGCGAGGAATTTATATCCCCTGCCGGACATCTTATCTCTGCTGACAAAATACATCTCTGCGCTGGCGGAAAACTAATCTGCGGTGGCGGGAAATTTATATCCGCTGGCAAAAAACTTTTTTCCAGAGGGGGAAATTTATATCCCCTGCCGAACAGCTTCGCTCTGTTGACGTAATACGTCTCTCCGCTGGCGGAAAACTTATTTCCGGTGGTGGTAAATATATATGGGCTGGCGCACAATTTATCTCCGCTGACGAACTACGATTCTCCGCTGGCAGAAAACTTATCTCCGGCGGCAGGAAATTTATATCCCCTGCCGGACAATTTATCCCCGCTGACGAATTACGTTTCTCCGCTGGCGAAAAACTTATCTGCGGTGGCGGGAAATTTATATCATCTGCCGGACTGTTTATCCCTGATGACGAATTTCGTTTATCCGCTGGCAGAAAACTTATCTCCGCTGGCAGAACATTTACTTCCGGCGGCGAGGAATTTATATCCCCTGCCGGACATCTTATCTCTGCTGAAAAAATACATCTCTCCGCTGGCGGAAAACTAATCTGCGGTGGCGGGAAATTTATATCCGCTGGCAAAAAACTTTTTTCCAGAGGGGGAAATTTATATCCCCTGCCGAACAGCTTCGCTCTGTTGACGTAATACGTCTGGCGGAAAACTTATTTCCGGTGGTGGTAAATATATATGGGCTGGCGCACAATTTGTCTCCGCTGGCAGACAATTTATCTCCGCTGACGAACTACGATTCTCCGCTGGCAGAAAACTTATCTCCGGCGGCAGGAAATTTATATCCCCTGCCGGACAATTTATCCCCGCTGACGAATTACGTTTCTCCGCTGGCGAAAAACTTATCTGCGGTGGCGGGAAATTTATATCATCTGCCGGACAGTTTATCCCTGATGACGAATTTCGTTTATCCGCTGGCAGAAAACTTATCTCCGCTGGCAGAACATTTACTTCCGGCGGCGAGGAATTTATATCCCCTGCCGGACATCTTATCTCTGCTGACAAAATACATCCCTGCGCTGGCGGAAAACTTATCTGCGGTGGCGGGAAATTTACATCCGCTGGCGGACAATTTATCCCCGCTGACGAAAAACGTTTCTCCGCCGGCAGAAAACTTATCTCCGCTGGTAGAACATTTACTTCCGGCGGCGAGGAATTTATATCCCCTGCCGGACATCTTATCTCTGCTGAAAAAATACATCTCTCCGCTGTCGGAAAACTTATCTCCGGTGGCTGGAATTTTATATCCGCTGGCAGAAAACTTTATTCCAGAGGGGGAAATTTATATCCCCTGCCGAACAGCTTCGCTCTGCTGACGTAATACGTCTCTCCGCTGGCGGAAAACTTATTTCCGGTGGTGGGAAATCTATATGGGCTGGCGCACAATTTATCTCCGCTGGCAGACAATTTATCTCCGCTGACGAACTACGATTCTCCGCTGGCAGAAAACTTATCTCCGGCGGCAGGAAATTTATATCCCCTGCCGGACAATTTATCCCCGCTGACGAATTACGTTTCTCCGCTGGCGAAAAACTTATCTGCGGTGGCGGGAAATTTATATCATCTGCCGGACAGTTTATCCCTGATGACGAATTTCGTTTATCCGCTGGCAGAAAACTTATCTCCGCTGGCAGAACATTTACTTCCGGCGGCGAGGAATTTATATCCCCTGCCGGACATCTTATCTCTGCTGACAAAATACATCTCTGCGCTGGCGAAAAACTTATCTGCGGTGGCGGGAAATTTACATCCGCTGGCGGACAATTTATCCCCGCTGACGAAAAACGTTTCTCCGCCGGCAGAAAACTTATCTCCGCTGGTAGAACATTTACTTCCGGCGGCGAGGAATTTATATCCCCTGCCGGACATCTTATCTCTGCTGAAAAAATACATCTCTCCGCTGGCGAAAAACTTATCTGCGGTGGCGGGAAATTTATATCATCTGCCGGACAGTTTATCCCTGATGACGAATTTCGTTTATCCGCTGGCAGAAAACTTATCTCCGCTGGCAGAACATTTACTTCCGGCGGCGTGGAATTTATATCCCCTGCCCGACATCTTATCTCTGCTGAAAAAATACGTCTCTCCGCTGGCGGAAAACGTATCTCCGGTGGCGTGAAATTTATATCCGCTGGCGGACAACTTTTCTACAGAGGAGGAAATTTATATCCCCTGCCGGACAACTTATCTCCGCTGACGAACTACGTTTCTACGCCGGCAGAAAACTTATCTCCAGAGAGGGAAATTTATATCCCCTGCCGGACAACTTATCTCCGCTGACGGACAACTTATCTCTGCTGACAAAGTACGTCTCTCCGCTGGCGGAAAACTTATCTCCGGTGGCGGGAAATTTATATCCGCTGGCGGAAAACTTTTCTCCAGAGGTGGAAATTTATATTCCCTGCCGGACAACTTATCTCCGCTGACGAACTACGACTCTCCGCTGGCAGAAAACTTATCTCCGGCGGCAGGAAATTTATATCCCCTGCCGGACAGTTTATCCCCGCCGACGAAATACGTTTCTCCGCTGGCGAAAAACTTATCTGCGGTGGCGGGAAATTTGTATCCCCTGCCGGACAATTTATCCCCGCTGACGAATTTCGTTTCTCCGCTGGCAGAAAACCTAACTCCACTGGCAGAACATTTACTTCCGGCGGCGAGGAATTTATATCCCCTGCCGGACATCTTATCTCTGCTAAAAAAAAAATACATCTCTCCGCTGGCGGAAAACTTATCTGCGGTGGCGGGAAATTTACATCCGCTGGCAGACAACTTATCCCCGCTGACGAAAAACGTTTCTCCGCCGGCAGAAAACTTATCTCCGCTGGTAGAACATTTACTTCCGGCGGCGAGGAATTTATATCCCCTGCCGGACATCTTTTCTCTGCTGAAAAAATACATCTCTCCGCCTGCGGAAAACTTATCTGCGGTGGCGGGAAATTTATATCCGCTGGCGGACAATTTATCTCCACTGGCAGACAATTTATCTCCGCAGACGAAATACGTCTCTCCGCTGGCGGAAATTTTATTTCTGGTGGCGGGAAATTTATATCTGCTGGCGGAAAACTTTTTTCCGCTGACAGACATCTTATCTACGCTGGCAGACAATTTATCTCTGCTGACAAAATACATCTCTCCGCTGGCGGATAACTTATTTCCGGATGCGGGAAATATATATCCCCTGCCGGACAACTTATCTCTGCTGACGAAATACGTCTCTCCGCTGGCGGAAACTTATTTCTGGTGGCGGGAAATTTATAATAACGTTTCTCCGCCGGCAGAAAACCTATCTCCGCTGGCAGAACATTTACTTCCGGCGGTGAGGAATTTATATCCCCTGCCGGACATTTTATCTCTGCTGAAAGAATACATCTCTCCGCTGGCGGAAAATTGATCTGCGGTGGCGGGAAATTTATATCCGCTGGCGGAAAACTTTTCTCCGCTGACAGACAACTTATCTCTGCTGACAAAATACGTCTCTCCGCTGGCGGAAAACTTATTTCCGGTGGCGGGAAATTTATATCCGCTGGCGGAAAACTTTTTTCCAGAGGGGGAAATTTATATCCCCTGCCGGACAGCTTATCTCTGCTGACGTAATACGTCTCTCCGCTGGCGGAAAACTTATCTCCGGCGTCGGGAAATTTATATCCCCTGCCGGATAACTTATCTCCGCTGACGAAATACGTTTCTCCGCCGGCAGAAAACTTATCTCCGCTGGCAGAACATTTACTTCCGGCGGCGAGGAATTTACATCCCCTGCCGGACATCTTATCTCTGCTGAAAAAATACATCTCTCCGCTGGCGGAAAACTTATCTGCGGTGGCGGGAAATTTATATCCGCTGGCGGAAAACTTTTTTACAGAGGGGGAAATTTATATCCCCTGCCGGACAGCTTATCTCTGCTGACGTAATACGTCTCTCCGCTGGCGGAAAACTTATTTCCGGTGGCGGCAAATCTATATCCGCTGGCGGACAATTTATCTCCGCTGGCAGACAATTTATCTCCGCTGACGAACTACGATTCTCCGCCGGCAGGAAACTTATCTCCGCTGGCAGAACGTTTACTTCCGGTGGCGAGGAATTTATATCCCCTGCCGGACATCTTATCTCGGTGGCGGAAAATGTATATCCGCTGGTTGAAAACTTGTCTCCGCTGAGAGACATTTTATCTCCGCTGCCAGACAACATATCTCTGCTGACAAAATACGTCTCTCCGCTGCGGAAAACTTATCTCCGGTGGCGGGAAATTTATATCCGCTGGCGGAAAACTTTTCGCCAGAGGGGGAAATTTATATCCCCTGCCGGACAACTTATCTCCACTGACGAACTACGTTTCTCCGCCGGCAGGAAACTTATCTCCGCTGGCAGAACATTTACTTCCGGTAGCGAGGAGTTTATATCCCCTGCCGGACATCTTATCTCGGTGGCGGGAAATGTATATCCGCTGGTTGAAAACTTGTCTCTGCTGAGAGACATTTTATCTCCGCTGACAGACAACTTATCTCTGCTGACAAAATACGTCTCTCCGCTGGCGGAAAACTTATTTCCGGTGGCGGGAAATTTATATCCGCTGGCGGAAAACTTTTTTACAGAGGGGGAAATTTATATCCCCTGCCGGACAGCCTATCTCCGCTGACGAACTACGTTTCTCCGCTGGCGGAAAACTTATATCCGGCGGCGGAAAATCTTTATCCGCTGGCGGACATTTTATCTCCGCTGGCAGACAATTTATCTGCGCTGACGAACTACGATTCACCGCTGGCAGAAAACTTATCTCCGGCGGCAGGAAATTAATATCCCCTGCCGGACAACTTATCTCCGCTGACGAACTACGTTTCTCCGCCGGCAGAAAACTTACTTCCGGTGGCGAGGAATTTATATCCCCTGCCGGACATCTTATCCCGGTGGCGGGAAATTTATATCCGCTGGCGGAAAACTTGTCTCCGCTGAGAGACATCTTATCTCCGCTGCCGGACAACTTATCTTTTCTGACAAAATACGTCTCTCCGCTGGCGGAAAACTTATCTCCGGTGGCGGGAAATTTATATCCGCTGGCGGAAAACTTTTTTCCAGAGCGGGAAATTTATATCCCCTGCCGGACATTTTATCTCTGCTGAAAGAATACATCTCTCCGCTGGCGGAAAATTTATCTGCGGTGGCGGGAAATTTATATCCGCTGGCGGAAAACTGTTGTCCGCTGACAGACATCTTATCTCCGCTGCCGGACAACTTATCTGTGCTGACAAAATACGTCTCTCCGCTGGCGGAAAACTTATTTCCGGTGCCGGAAAATTTCTTTCCCCTGGCGGACAACTTATCTCCAGAGGGGGAAATTTATATCCCCTGCCGGACAACTTATCTCCGCTGACGAACTACATCTCTCCGCTGGCGGAAAATTATCTGCGGTGGCGGGAAATTTATATCCGCTGGCGGAAAACTTTTTTCCAGAGGGGGAAATTTATATCCCCTGCCGGACAGCTTATCTCTGCTGACGTAATACGTCTCTCCGCTGGCGGAAAACTTATTTCCGGTGGCGGGAAATCTATATCCGCTGGCGGACAATTTATCTCCGCTGGCAGACAATTTATCTCCGCTGACGAACTACGATTCTCCGCTGGCAGAAAACTTATCTCCGGCGGAAGGAAATTTATATCCCCAGCCGGACAACTTATCTCCGCTGGCAGAACATTTACTTCCAGTTGCGAGGAATTTATATCCCCTGCCGGACATCTTATCTCTGCTGAAAAAATACATCTTCCGCTTGCGGAAAACTTATCTGTGGTGGCGGGAAATTTATATCCGCTGGCGGAAAACTTTTTTCCAGAGGGGAAATTTATATCCCCTGCCGGACAGCTTATCTCTGCTGACGTAATACGTCTCTCCGCTGGCGGAAAACTTATTTCCGGTGGCGGGAAATCTATATCCGCTGGCGGACAATTTATCTTCGCTGGCAGACAATTTATCTCCGCTGAAGAACTGCGATTCTCCGCTGGCAGAAATCTTATCTCCGACGGCAGGAAATTTATATCCCCTGCCGGACAACTTATCTCCGCTGACGAACTACGTTTCTCCGCCGGCAGGAAACTTATCTCCGCTGGCAGAACATTTACTTCCATTGGCGAGGAATTTATATCTCCTGCCGGACATCTTATCTCGGTGGCGGGAAATGTATATCCGCTGGTTGAAAACTTGTCTCCGCTGAGAGACATTTTATCTCCGCTGCCGGACAACTTATCTCTGCTGACAAAATACGTCTCTCCGCTGGCGGAAAACTTATCTCCGGTGGCGGGAAATTTATATCCGCTGGCGGAAAACTTTTCGCCTGAGGGGGAAATTTATATCCCCTGCCGGACAACTTATCTCCGCTGACGAAATACGTTTCTCCGCCGGCAGAAAACTTATCTCCAGAGAGGAAAATTTATATCCCCTGCCGGACAACTTATCTCCGCTGACGAACTACGTTTCTCCGCCGGCAGAAAACTTATCTCCGCTGGCAGAACATTTACTTCCAGTGGCGAGGAATTTATATCTCCTGCCGGACATCTTATCTCGGTGGCGGGAAATTTATATCCGCTGGCGGAAAACTTGTCTCCGCTGAGAGACATCTTATCTCCGCTGCCGGACAACTTATCTCTGCTGACAAAATACGTCTCTCCGCTGGCGGAAAACTTATCTCCGGTGGCGGGAAATTTATATCCGCTGGCGTATAACTTTTCTCCAGAGGCAGAAATTTATATCCCCTGCCGGACAACTTATCTCCGCTGACGAAATACGTTTCTCCGCCGGCAGAAAACTTATCTCCAGAGAGGAAAATTTATATCCCCTGCCGGACAACTTATCTCCGCTGACGAACTACGTTTCTCCGCCTGCAGAAAACTTATCTCCGCTGGCAGAACATTTACTTCCGGCGGTGAGGAATTTATATCCCCTGCCGGACATCTTATCTCTGCTGAAAAAATACATCTCTCCGCTGGCGGAAAACTTATCTGCGGTGGCGGGAAATTTATATCCGCTGGCGTAAAACTTTTTTCCAGAGGGGAAATTTATATCCCCTGCCGGACAGCTTATCTCTGCTGACGTAATACGTCTCTCCGCTGCCGGAAAACTTATTTCCGGTGGCGGGAAATCTATATCCGCTGGCGGACAATTTATCTCCGCTGGCAGACAATTTATCTCCGCTGACGAACTACGATTCTCCGCTGGCAGAAAACTTATCTCCGGCGGAAGGAAATTTATATCCCCAGCCGGACAACTTATCTCCGCTGGCAGAACATTTACTTCCAGTTGCGAGGAATTTATATCCCCTGCCGGATTTCTTATCTCTGCTGAAAAAATACATCTTCCGCTTGCGGAAAACTTATCTGCGGTGGCGGGAAATTTATATCCGCTGGCGGACAATTTATCTCCACTGGCAGACAATTTATCTCCGCAGACGAAATACGTCTCTCCGCTGGCGGAAATTTTATTTCTGGTGGCGGGAAATTTATATCCGCTGGCGGAAAACTTTTTTCCGCTGACAGACATCTTATCTCCGCTGGCAGACAATTTATCTCTGCTGACAAAATACATCTCTCCGCTGGCGGAAAACTTATTTCCGGATGCGGGAAATATATATCCCCTGCCGGACAACTTATCTCTGCTGACGAAATACGTCTCTCCGCTGGCGGAAAACTTATTTCCGGTGGTGGGAAATCTATATGGGCTGGCGCACAATTTATCTCCGCTGGCAGACAATTTATCTTCGCTGACGAACTACGATTCTCCGCTGGCAGAAAACTTATCTCCGGCGGCAGGAAATTTATATCCCCTGCCGGACAATTTATCCCCGCTGACGAATATCGTTGCTCCGCTGGCGAAAAACTTATCTGCGGTGGCGGGAAATTTATATCTCCTGCCGGACAACTTATCTCCGCTGACGACATACGTTTCTCCGCCGGCAGAAAACTTATCTCCGCTGGCAGAACATTTACTTCCGGCGGCGAGGAATTTATATCCCCTGCCGGACATCTTATCTCTGCTAAAAAAAAAATACATCTCTCCGCTGGCGGAAAACTTATCTGCGGTGGCGGGAAATTTACATCCGCTGGCGGACAATTTATCCCCGCTGACGAAAAACGTTTCTCCGCCGGCAGAAAACTTATCTCCGCTGGTAAAACATTTACTTCCGGCGGCGAGGAATTTATATCCCCTGCCGGACATCTTATCTCTGCTGAAAAAATACATCTCTCCGCCTGCGGAAAACTTATCTGCGGTGGCGGGAAATTTATATCCGCTGGCGGACAATTTATCTTCACTGGCAGACAATTTATCTCCGCAGACGAAATACGTCTCTCCGCTGGCGGAAATTTTATTTCTGGTGGCGGGAAATTTATATCCGCTGGCGGAAAACTTTTTTCCGCTGACAGACATCTTATCTCCGCTGGCAGACAATTTATCTCTGCTGACAAAATACATCTCTCCGCTGGCGGAAAACTTATTTCCGGATGCGGGAAATATATATCCCCTGCCGGACAACTTATCTCTGCTGACGAAATACGTCTCTCCGCTGGCGGAAACTTATTTCTGGAGGCGGGAAATTTATAATAACGTTTCTCCGCCGGCAGAAAACCTATCTCCGCTGGCAGAAAATTTACTTCCGGCGGTGAGGAATTTATATCCCCTGCCGGACAACTTATCTCCGCTGACGACATACGTTTCTCCGCCGGCAGAAAACTTATCTCCGCTGGCAGAACATTTACTTCCGGCGGCGAGGAATTTACATCCCCTGCCGGACATCTTATCTCTGCTGAAAAAATACATCTCTCCGCTGGCGGAAAACTTATCTGCGGTGGCGGGAAATTTATATCCGCTGGCGGAAAAGTTTTTTACAGAGGGGGAAATTTATATCCCCTGCCGGACAGCTTATCTCTGCTGACGTAATACGTCTCTCCGCTGGCGGAAAACTTATTTCCGGTGGCGGCAAATCTATATCCGCTGGCGGACAATTTATCTCCGCTGGCAGACAATTTATCTCCGCTGACGAACTACGATTCTCCGCCGGCAGGAAACTTATCTCCGCTGGCAGAACGTTTACTTCCGGTGGCGAGGAATTTATATCCCCTGCCGGACATCTTATCTCTGCTGAAAAAATACATCTCTCCGCTGGCGGAAAACTTATCTGCGGTGGCGGGAAATTTATATCCGCTGGCGGAAAACTTTTTTACAGAGGGGGAAATTTATATCCCCTGCCGGACGGCCTATCTCCGGTGACGAACTACGTTTCTCCGCTGGCGGAAAACTTATATCCGGTGGCGGGAAATCTTTATCCGCTGGCGGACATTTTATCTCCGCTGGCAGACAATTTATCTGCGCTGACGAACTACGATTCACCGCTGGCAGAAAACTTATCTCCGGCGGCAGGAAATTAATATCCCCTGCCGGACAACTTATCTCCGCTGACGAACTACGTTTCTCCGCCGGCAGAAAACTTACTTCCGGTGGCGAGGAATTTATATCCCCTGCCGGACATCTTATCCCGGTGGCGGGAAATTTATATCCGCTGGCGGAAAACTTGTCTCCGCTGAGAGACATCTTATCTCCGCTGCCGGACAACTTATCTTTGCTGACAAAATACGTCTCTCCGCTGGCGGAAAACTTATCTCCGGTGGCGGGAAATTTATATCCGCTGGCGGAAAACTTTTTTCCAGAGGGTGAAATTTATATCCCCTGCCGGACAGCCTATCTCCGCTGACGAACTACGTTTCTCCGCCGGCAGAAAAATTTTATCTCCGCTGGCAGAACATTTACTTCCGGCGGCGGGGAATTTATATCCCCTGCCGGACATTTTATCTCTGCTGAAAGAATACATCTCTCCGCTGGCGGAAAATTTATCTGCGGTGGCGGGAAATTTATATCCGCTGGCGGAAAACTGTTGTCCGCTGACAGACATCTTATCTCCGCTGCCGGACAACTTATCTGTGCTGACAAAATACGTCTCTCCGCTGGCGGAAAACTTATTTCCGGTGCCGGAAAATTTCTTTCCCCTGGCGGACAACTTATCTCCAGAGGGGGAAATTTATATCCCCTGCCGGACAACTTATCTCCGCTGACGAACTACATCTCTCCGCTGGCGGAAAACTTATTTCCGGTGGCGGGAAATCTATATCCGCTGGCGGACAATTTATCTTCGCTGGCAGACAATTTATCTCCGCTGAAGAACTGCGATTCTCCGCTGGCAGAAATCTTATCTCCGACGGCAGGTAATTTATATCCCCTGCCGGACAACTTATCTCCGCTGACGAACTACGTTTCTCCGCCGGCAGGAAACTTATCTCCGCTGGCAGAACATTTACTTCCATTGGCGAGGAATTTATATCTCCTGCCGGACATCTTATCTCGGTGGCGGGAAATGTATATCCGCTGGTTGAAAACTTGTCTCCGCTGAGAAACATTTTATCTCCGCTGCCGGACAACTTATCTCTGCTGACAAAATACGTCTCTCCGCTGGCGGAAAACTTATCTCCGGTGGCGGGAAATTTATATCCGCTGGCGTAAAACTTTTCGCCTGAGGGGGAAATTTATATCCCCTGCCGGACAACTTATCTCCGCTGACGAAATACGTTTCTCCGCCGGCAGAAAACTTATCTCCAGAGAGGAAAATTTATATCCCCTGCCGGACAACTTATCTCCGCTGACGAACTACGTTTCTCCGCCGGCAGAAAACTTATCTCCGCTGGCAGAACATTTACTTCCAGTGGCGAGGAATTTATATCTCCTGCCGGACATCTTATCTCGGTGGCGGAAAATTTATATCCGCTGGCGGAAAACTTGTCTCCGCTGAGAGACATCTTATCTCCGCTGCCGGACAACTTATCTCTGCTGACAAAATACGTCTCTCCGCTGGCGGAAAACTTATCTCCGGTGGCGGGAAATTTATATCCGCTGGCGTATAACTTTTCTCCAGAGGCAGAAATTTATATCCCCTGCCGGACAACTTATCTCCGCTGACGAAATACGTTTCTCCGCCGGCAGAAAACTTATCTCCAGAGAGGAAAACTTATATCCCCTGCCGGACAACTTATCTCCGCTGACGAACTACGTTTCTCCGCCTGCAGAAAACTTATCTCCGCTGGCAGAACATTTACTTCCGGCGGTGAGGAATTTATATCCCCTGCCGGACATCTTATCTCTGCTGAAAAAATACATCTCTCCGCTGGCGGAAAACTTATCTGCGGTGGCGGGAAATTTATATCCGCTGGCGGAAAACTTTTTTCCAGAGGGTGAAATTTGTATCCCCTGCCGGACAGCTTATCTCTGCTGACGTAATACGTCTCTCCGCTGGCGGAAAACTTATTTCCGGTGGCGGGAAATCTATATCCGCTGGCGGACAATTTATCTCCGCTGGCAGACAATTTATCTCCGCTGACGAACTACGATTCTCCGCTGGCAGAAAACTTATCTCCGGCGGAAGGAAATTTATATCCCCAGCCGGACAACTTACCTCCGCTGGCAGAACATTTACTTCCAGTTGCGAGGAATTTATATCCCCTGCCGGATTTCTTATCTCTGCTGAAAAAATACATCTTCCGCTTGCGGAAAACTTATCTGCGGTGGCGGGAAATTTATATCCGCTGGCGGAAAACTTTTTTCCAGAGGGGGAAATTTATATCCCCTGCCGGACAGCTTATCTCTGCTGACGTAATACGTCTCTCCACTGGCGGAAAACTTATTTCCGGTGGCGGGAAATCTATATCCGCTGGCGGACAATTTATCTCCGCTGGCAGACAATTTATCTCAGCTGACGAACTACGATTCTCCGCTGGCAGAAAACTTATCTCCGGCGGAAGGAAATTTATATCCCCAGCCGGACAACTTATCTCCGCTGGCAGAACATTTACTTCCAGTTGCAAGGAATTTATATCCCCTGCTGGACATCTTATCTCTGCTGAAAAAATACATCTCTCCGCTTGCGGAAAACTTATCTGTGGTGGCGGGAAATTTATATCCGCTGGCGGAAAACTTTTTTCCAGAGGGGAAATTTATATCCCCTGCCGGACAGCTTATCTCTGCTGACGTAATACGTCTCTCCGCTGCCGGAAAGCTTATTTCCGGTGGCGGGAAATCTATATCCGCTGGCGGACAATTTATCTCCGCTGGCAGACAAATTATCTCCGCTGACGAACTACGTTTCTCCGCCGGCAGAAAACTTATCTCCAGAGATATTAATTTATATCCCCTGCCGGACAGCTTATCTCCGCTGACGAACTACGTTTCTCCGCCGGCACAAAACTTATCTCCGCTGGCAGAACATTTACTTCCAGTGGCGAGGAATTTATATCCACTGCCGGACATCTTATCTCGGTGGCGGAAAATGTATATCCGCTGGCGGAAAACTTGTCTCCGCTGAGAGACATCTTATCTCCGCTGCCGGACAACTTATCTCTGCTGACAAAATACGTCTCTCCGCTGGCGGAAAACTTATCTCCGGTGGCGGGAAATTTATATCCGCTGGCGGAAAACTTTTCTCCAGAGGCAGAAATTTACATCCCCTGCCGGACAACTTATCTCCGCTGACGAAATACGTTTCTCCGCCGGCAGAAAACTTATCTACGCTGGCAGAACATTTACTTCCGGCGGTGAGGAATTTATATCCCCTGCCGGACATCTTATCTCTGCTGAAAAAATACATCTCTCCGCTGGCGGAAAACTTATCTGCGGTGGCGGGAAATTTATATCCGCTGGCGGAAAACTTTTTTCCAGAGGGGAAAATTTATATCCCCTGCCGGACAGCTTATCTCTGCTGACGTAATACGTCTCTCCGCTGGCGGAAAACTTATTTCCGGTGGCGGGAAATCTATATCCGCTGGCGGACAATTTATCTCCGCTGGCAGACAATTTATCTCCGCTGACGAACTACGATTCTCCGCTGGCAGAAAACTTATCTCCGGCGGAAGGAAATTTATATCCCCAGCCGGACAACTTATCTCCGCTGACGAACTACGTTTCTCCGCCGGCAGAAAACTTATCTCCGCTGGCAGCACATTTACTTCCAGTTGCGGGGAATTTATATCCCCTGCTGGACATCTTATCTCTGCTAAAAAAAATACATCTCTCCGCTTGCGGAAAACTTATCTTCGGTGGCTGGAAATTTATATCCGCTGGCGGAAAACTTTTTTCCAGAGGGGGAAATTTATATCCCCTGCCGGACAGCTTATCTCTGCTGACGTAATACGTCTCTCCGCTGCCGGAAAGCTTATTTCCGGTGGCGGGAAATCTATATCCGCTGGCGGACAATTTATCTCCGCTGGCAGACAAATTATATCCGCTGACTAACTACGTTTCTCCGCCGGCAGAAAACTTATCTCCAGAGAGGGTAATTTATATCCCCTGCCGGACAGCTTATCTCCGCTGACGAACTACGTTTCTCCGCCGGCACAAAACTTATCTCCGCTGGCAGAACATTTACTTCCATTGGCGAGGAATTTATATCCCCTGCCGGACATCTTATCTCGGTGGCGGAAAATTTATATCCGCTGGCGGAAAACTTGTCTCCGCTGAGAGACATCTTATCTCCGCTGCCGGACAACTTATCTCTGCTGACAAAATACGTCTCTCCGCTGGCGGAAAACTTATCTCCGGTGGCGGGAAATTTATATCCGCTGGCGGAAAACTTTTCTCCAGAGGCAGAAATTTATATCCCCTGCCGGACAACTTATCTCCGCTGACGAAATACGTTTCTCCGCCGGCAGAAAACTTATCTCCGCTGGCAGAACATTTACTTCCGGCGGTGAGGAATTTATATCCCTTGCCGGACATCTTATCTCTGCTGAAAAGATACATCTCTCCGCTGGCGGAAAACTTATCTGCGGTGGCGGGAAATTTATATCCGCTGTCGGAAAACTTTTTTCCAGAGGGGGAAATTTATATCCCCTGCCGGACAGCTTATCTCTGCTGACGTAATACGTCTCTCCGCTGGCGGAAAACTTATTTCCGGTGGCGGGAAATCTATATCCGCTGGCGGACAATTTATCTCCGCTGGCAGACAATTTATCTCCGCTGGCGAACTACGATTCTCCGCTGGCAGAAAACTTATCTCCGGCGGAAGGAAATTTATATCCCCAGCCGGACAACTTATCTCCGCTGACGAACTACGTTTCTCCGCCGGCAGAAAACTTATCTCCGCTGGCAGAACATTTAATTCCAGTTGCGAGAAATTTATATCACCTGCTGGACATCTTATCTCTGCTGAAAAAATACATCTCTCCGCTTGCGGAAAACTTATCTGCGGTGGCGGGAAATTTATATCCGCTGGCGGAAAACTTTTTTCCAGAGGGGGAAATTTATATCCCCTGCCGGAAAGCTTATCTCTGCTGACGTAATACGTCTCTCCGCTGCCGGAAAGCTTATTTCCGGTGGCGGGAAATCTATATCCGCTGGCGGACAATTTATCTCCGCTGGCAGACAAATTATCTCCGCTGACGAACTACGTTTCTCCGCCGGCAGAAAACTTATCTCCAGAGAGGGTAATTTATATCCCCTGCCGGACAGCTTATCTCCGCTGACGAACTACGTTTCTCCGCCGGCACAAAACTTATCTCCGCTGGCAGAACATTTACTTCCAGTGGCGAGGAATTTATATCCCCTGCCGGACATCTTATCTCGGTGGCGGAAAATTTATATCCGCTGGCGGAAAACTTGTCTCCGCTGAGAGACATCTTATCTCCGCTGCCGGACAACTTATCTCTGCTGACAAAATACGTCTCTCCGCTGGCGGAAAACTTATCTCCGGTGGCGGGAAATTAATATCCGCTGGCGGAAAACTTTTCTCCAGAGGCAGAAATTTATATCCCCTGCCGGACAACTTATCTCCGCTGACGAAATACGTTTCTCCGCCGGCAGAAAACTTATCTCCGCTGGCAGAACATTTACTTCCGGCGTTGAGGAATTTATATCCCCTGCCGGACATATTATCTCTGCTGAAAAAATACATCTCTCCGCTGGCGGAAAACTTATCTGCGGTGGCGGGAAATTTATATCCGCTGGCGGAAAACTTTTTTCCAGAGGGGGAAATTTATATCCCCTGCCGGACAGCTTATCTCTGCTGACGTAATACGTCTCTCCGCTGGCGGAAAACTTATTTCCGGTGGCGGGAAATCTATATCCGCTGGCGGACAATTTATCTCCGCTGGCAGACAATTTATCTCCGCTGACGAACTACGATTCTCCGCTGGCAGAAAACTTATCTCCGGCGGAAGGAAATTTATATCCCCAGCCGGACAACTTATCTCCGCTGACGAACTACGTTTCTCCGCCGGCAGAAAACTTATCTCCGCTGGCAGAACATTTAATTCCAGTTGCGAGGAATTTATATCCCCTGCTGGACATCTTATCTTTGCTGAAAAAATACATCTCTCCGCTTGCGGAAAACTTATCTGCGGTGGCGGGAAATTTATATCCGCTGGCGGAAAACTTTTTTCCAGAGGGGGAAATTTATATCCCCTGCCGGACAGCTTATCTCTGCTGACGTAATACGTCTCTCCGCTGCCGGAAAGCTTATTTCCGGTGGCGGGAAATCTATATCCGCTGGCGGACAATTTATCTCCGCTGGCAGACAAATTATCTCCGCTGACGAACTACGTTTCTCCGCCGGCAGAAATTTTATCTCCAGAGAGGGTAATTTATATCCCCTGCCGGACAGCTTATCTCCGCTGACGAGCTACGTTTCTCCGCCGGCACAAAACTTATCTCCGCTGGCAGAACATTTACTTCCAGTGGCGAGGAATTTATATCCCCTGCCGGACATCTTATCTCGGTGGCGGAAAATTTATATCCGCTGGCGGAAAACTTGTCTCCGCTGAGAGACATCTTATCTCCGCTGCCGGACAACTTATCTCTGCTGACAAAATACGTCTCTCCGCTGGCGGAAAACTTATCTCCGGTGGCGGGAAATTTATATCCGCTGGCGGAAAACTTTTCTCCAGAGGCAGAAATTTATATCCCCTGCCGGACAACTTATTTCCGCTGACGAAATACGTTTCTCCGCCGGCAGAAAACTTATCTCCGCTGGCAGAACATTTACTTCCGGCGTTGAGGAATTTATATCCCCTGCCGGACATATTATCTCTGCTGAAAAAATACATCTCTCCGCTGGCGGAAAACTTATCTGCGGTGGCGGGAAATTTATATCCGCTGGCGGAAAACTTTTTTCCAGAGGGGGAAATTTATATTCCCTGCCGGACAGCTTATCTCTGCTGACGTAATACGTCTCTCCGCTGGCGGAAAACTTATTTCCGGTGGCGGGAAATCTATATCCGCTGGCGGACAATTTATCTCAGCTGGCAGACAATTTATCTCCGCTGACGAACTACGATTCTCCGCTGGCAGAAAACTTATCTCCGGCGGAAGGAAATTAATATCCCCAGCAGGACAACTTATCTCCGCTGACGAACTACGTTTCTCCGCCGGCAGAAAACTTATCTCCGCTGGCAGAACATTTACTTCCAGTTGCGAGGAATTTATATCCCCTGCTGGACATCTTATCTCTGCTGAAAAAATACATCTCTCCGCTTGCGGAAAACTTATCTGCGGTGGCGGGAAATTTATATCCGCTGGCGGAAAACTTTTTTCCAGAGGGGGAAATTTATATCCCCTGCCGGACAGCTTATCTCTGCTGACGTAATACGTCTCTCCGCTGCCGGAAAGCTTATTTCCGGTGGCGTGAATTCTATATCCGCTGGCGGACATCTTATCTCCGCTGCCGGACAACTTATCTCTGCTGACAAAATACGTCTCTCCGCTGGCGGAAAACTTATCTCCCGTGGCGGGAAATTTATATCCGCTGGCGGAAAACTTTTCTCCAGAGGCGGAATTTTATATCCCCTGCCGGACAACTTATCTCCGCTGACGAAATACGTTTCTCCGCCGGCAGAAAACTTTTTTCCGGTGGCGGGAAGTCTATATCCGCTGGCGGACAATTTATCTGCGCTGGCAGACAAATTATCTCTGCTGACGAGCTACGTTTCTCCGCCGGCAGAAAACTTATCTCCAGAGAGGGTAATTTATATCCCCTGCCGGACAACTTATCTCCGCTGACGAACTACGTTTCTCCGCCGGCACAAAACTTATCTCCGCTGGCAGAACATTTACTTCCAGTGGCGAGGAATTTATATCCCCTGCCGGACATCTTATCTCGGTGGCGGAATATTTATATCCGCTGGCGGAAAACTTGTCTCCGCTGAGAGACATCTTATCTCCCCTGCCGGACAACTTATCTCTGCTGACGAAATACGTCTCTCCGCTGGCGGAAAACTTATTTCCTGTGTCGGGAAATATATATCCGCTGGCGGAAAACTTTTCTCCGATAACAGACATCTTATCTTCGCTGCCGGACAACTTATCTCTGCTGACAAATTACGTCTCTCCGCTGGCGGAAAACTTATCTCCGGTGGCGGGAAATTCATATCCGCTTGCGGAAAACTTTTCTGCAGAGGCGGAAATTTAAATCCCCTGCCGGAAAACTTATCTCCGCAGACGAACTACGTTTCTCCGCCGGCAGAACACTTATCTCCGCTGGCAGAACATTTACCTCCAGCGGCGGGAAATATATATCCCCTGCCGGACATCTTATCTCGGCTGACAAAATACATCTCTCCGCTGGCGGAAAACTATTTCCGGTGGCGGGAAATCTATGTCCCATGCCGGACAACTTATTTCTGCTGACGAAATACGTCTCCCCGCTTGCAGAAAACTTATCTCTGCTGACGAAATACGTCTCTCCGCTTGCAGAAAACTTATCTCCGGCGGCGAGAAATTTATATCACCGGCCTGACAACTTATCTCTGCAAACGAAATACGTCTCTCCGCTGGCGGAAAACTTATTTCCGGTGGCGGGAAATCTATGTCCCATGCCGGACAACTTATTTCTGCTGACGAAATACGTCTCCCCGCTTGCAGAAAACTTATCTCTGCTGACGAAATACGTCTCTCCGCTTGCAGAAAACTTATCTCCGGCGGCGAGAACTTTATATCCCCGGCCTGACAACTTATCTCTGCAAACGAAATACGTCTCTCCGCTGGCGGAAAACTTATTTCCGGTGGCGGGAAATATATATCCCCTGCCGGTCAACTTATCTCTGCTGACGAAATACGTCTCTACGTTGGCAGAAAACTTATCTCCGGCGACGGGAAATCTATATCCCCTGCCAGACAACTTATCTCTGCTGACGAAATACGTCTCTCCGCTGGCGGAAAACTTATTTCCGGTGCCGGGAAATCTATATCCGCTGGCGGACAACATATCTCCGTTGGCAGACAATTTGTCTCCGCTGACGAACTACGATTCTGGCAGAAATCTTATCTCCGGTGGCGGGAATTTTTTATATCCCCTGACGGACAATTTATCCCCGCTGACGAATTACGTTTCTCCGCCGGCAGAAAACTTATCTCCGCTGGCAGAACATTTACTTCCGGTGGCGAGGAATTTATATCCCCTGCCGGACATCTTATCTCGGTGGCGGAAAATTTATATCCGCTGGCGGAAAACTTGTCTCCGCTGAGAGACATCTTATCTCCGCTGCCGGACAACTTATCTCTGCTGACAAAATACGTCTCTCCGCTGGCGGAAAACTTATCTCCCGTGGCGGGAAATTTATATCCGCTGGCGGAAAACTTTTCTCCAGAGGCGGAATTTTATATCCCCTGCCGGACAACTTATCTCCGCTGACGAAATACGTTTCTCCGCCGGCAGAAAACTTATCTCCGCTGGCAGAACATTTACTTCCGGCGGTGAGGAATTTATATCCCCTGCCGGACATCTTATCTCTGCTTACAGAATACATCTCTTCGCTGGCGGAAAACTTATCTGCGGTGGCGGAAATATATATCCGCTGGCGGAAAACTTTTCTCCGATAACAGACATCTTATCTTCGCTGCCGGACAACTTATCTCTGCTGACGAACTACGTTTCTCCGCCGGCAGAAAACTTATCTCCGCTGGCAGAACATTTACCTCCGGCGGCGGGAAGTTTATATCCCCTGCCAGACATCTTATCTCGGCTGACGAAATACATCTCTCCGCTGGCGGAAAACTTATTTCCGGTGGCGGGAAATCTATATCCCCTGCCGGACAACTTATCTCTGCTGACGAAATACGTCTCTCCGCTTGCAGAAAACTTATCTCCGACGGCGAGAAATTTATATCCCCGGCCTGACAACTTATCTCTGCTAACGAAATACGTCTCTCCGCTGGCGGAAAACTTATCTCCGGCGGCGGGAAATTTATATCCGCTGGCGGAAAACTTTTTTCCAGAGGGGGAAATTTATATCCCCTGCCGGACAGCTTATCTCTGCTGACGTAATACGTCTCTCCGCTGCCGGAAAGCTTATTTCCGGTGGCGTGAAATCTATATCCGCTGGCGGACAATTTATCTCCGCTGGCAGACAAATTATCTCCGCTGACGAACTACGTTTCTCCGCCGGCAGAAAACTTATCTCCAGAGAGGGTAATTTATATCCCCTGCCGGACAGCTTGTCTCCGCTGACGAACTACGTTTCTCCGCCGGCACAAAACTTATCTCCGCTGGCAGAACATTTACTTCCAGTGGCGAGGAATTTATATCCCCTGCCGGACATCTTATCTCGGTGGCGGAAAATTTATATCCGCTGGCGGAAAACTTGTCTCCGCTGAGAGACATCTTATCTCCGCTGCCGGACAACTTATCTCTGCTGACAAAATACGTCTCTCCGCTGGCGGAAAACTTATTTCCGGTGGCGGGAAATCTATGTCCCATGCCGGACAACTTATTTCTGCTGACGAAATACGTCTCCCCGCTTGCAGAAAACTTATCTCTGCTGACGAAATACGTCTCTCCGCTTGCAGAAAACTTATCTCCGGCGGCGAGAAATTTATATCACCGGCCTGACAACTTATCTCTGCAAACGAAATACGTCTCTCCGCTGGCGGAAAACTTATTTCCGGTGGCGGGAAATCTATGTCCCATGCCGGACAACTTATTTCTGCTGACGAAATACGTCTCCCCGCTTGCAGAAAACTTATCTCTGCTGACGAAATACGTCTCTCCGCTTGCAGAAAACTTATCTCCGGCGGCGAGAAATTTATATCACCGGCCTGACAACTTATCTCTGCAAACGAAATACGTCTCTCCGCTGGCGGAAAACTTATTTCCGGTGGCGGGAAATATATATCCCCTGCCGGTCAACTTATCTCTGCTGACGAAATACGTCTCTACGTTGGCAGAAAACTTATCTCCGGCGACGGGAAATCTATATCCCCTGCCAGACAACTTATCTCTGCTGACGAAATACGTCTCTCCGCTGGCGGAAAACTTATTTCCGGTGCCGGGAAATCTATATCCGCTGGCGGACAACATATCTCCGTTGGCAGACAATTTGTCTCCGCTGACGAACTACGATTCTGGCAGAAATCTTATCTCCGGTGGCGGGAATTTTTTATATCCCCTGACGGACAATTTATCCCCGCTGACGAATTACGTTTCTCCGCCGGCAGAAAACTTATCTCCGCTGGCAGAACATTTACTTCCGGTGGCGAGGAATTTATATCCCCTGCCGGACATCTTATCTCGGTGGCGGAAAATTTATATCCGCTGGCGGAAAACTTGTCTCCGCTGAGAGACATCTTATCTCCGCTGCCGAACAACTTATCTCTGCTGACAAAATACGTCTCTCCGCTGGCGGAAAACTTATCTCCCGTGGCGGGAAATTTATATCCGCTGGCGGAAAACTTTTCTCCGATAACAGACATCTTATCTTCGCTGCCGGACAACTTATCTCCGCTGACGAAATACGTTTCTCCGCCGGCAGAAAACTTATCTCCGCTGGCAGAACATTTACTTCCGGCGGTGAGGAATTTATATCCCCTGCCGGACATCTTATCTCTGCTTACAGAATACATCTCTTCGCTGGCGGAAAACTTATCTGCGGTGGCGGAAATATATATCCGCTGGCGGAAAACTTTTCTCCGATAACAGACATCTTATCTTCGCTGCCGGACAACTTATCTCTGCTGACGAACTACGTTTCTCCGCCGGCAGAAAACTTATCTCCGCTGGCAGAACATTTACCTCCGGCGGCGGGAAGTTTATATCCCCTGCCAGACATCTTATCTCGGCTGACGAAATACATCTCTCCGCTGGCGGAAAACTTATTTCCGGTGGCGGGAAATCTATATCCCCTGCCGGACAACTTATCTCTGCTGACGAAATACGTCTCTCCGCTTGCAGAAAACTTATCTCCGACGGCGAGAAATTTATATCCCCGGCCTGACAACTTATCTCTGTTAACGAAATACGTCTCTCCGCTGGCGGAAAACTTATTTCCGGCGGCGGGAAATTTATATCCGCTGGCGGAAAACTTTTTTCCAGAGGGGGAAATTTATATCCCCTGCCGGACAGCTTATCTCTGCTGACGTAATACGTCTCTCCGCTGCCGGAAAGCTTATTTCCGGTGGCGTGAAATCTATATCCGCTGGCGGACAATTTATCTCCGCTGGCAGACAAATTATCTCCGCTGACGAACTACGTTTCTCCGCCGGCAGAAAACTTATCTCCAGAGAGGGTAATTTATATCCCCTGCCGGACAGCTTGTCTCCGCTGACGAACTACGTTTCTCCGCCGGCACAAAACTTATCTCCGCTGGCAGAACATTTACTTCCAGTGGCGAGGAATTTATATCCCCTGCCGGACATCTTATCTCGGTGGCGGAATATTTATATCCGCTGGCGGAAAACTTGTCTCCGCTGAGAGACATCTTATCTCCGCTGCCGGACAACTTATCTCTGCTGACAAAATACGTCTCTCCGCTGGCGGAAAACTTATCTCCCGTGGCGGGAAATTTATATCTGCTGGCGGAAAACTTTTCTCCAGAGGCGGAATTTTATATCCCCTGCCGGACAACTTATCTCCGCTGACGAAATACGTTTCTCCGCCGGCAGAAAACTTATCTCCGCTGGCAGAACATTTACTTCCGGCGGTGAGGAATTTATATCCCCTGCCGGACATCTTATCTCTGCTGAAAAAATACATCTCTCCGCTGGCGGAAAACTTATCTGCGGTGGCGGGAAATTTATATCCACTGGCGGAAAACTTTTTTCCAGAGGGGGAAATTTATATCCCCTGCCGGACAGCTTATCTCTGCTGACGTAATACGTCTCTCCGCTGGCAGAAAACTTATTTCCGGTGGCGGGAAATCTATATCCGCTGGCGGACAATTTATCTCCGCTGGCAGACAATTTATCTCCGCTGACGAACTACGATTCTCCGCTGGCAGAAAACTTATCTCCGGCGGAAGGAAATTTATATCCCCAGCCGGACAACTTATCTCCGCTGACGAACTACGTTTCTCCGCCGGCAGAAAACTTATCTCCGCTGGCAGCACATTTACTTCCAGTTGCGGGGAATTTATATCCCCTGCTGGACATCTTATCTCTGCTAAAAAAAATACATCTCTCCGCTTGCGGAAAACTTATCTTCGGTGGCTGGAAATTTATATCCGCTGGCGGAATACTTTTTTCCCGAGGGGGAAATTTATATCCCCTGCCGGACAGCTTATCTCTGCTGACGTAATACGTCTCTCCGTAGTCTATATCCGCTGGCGGACAATTTATCTCCGCTGGCAGACAAATTATCTCCGCTGACGAGCTACGTTTCTCCGCCGGCAGAAAACTTATCTCCAGAGAGGGTAATTTATATCCCCTGCCGGACAACTTATCTCCGCTGACGAACTACGTTTCTCCGCCGGCACAAAACTTATCTCCGCTGGCAGAACATTTACTTCCAGTGGCGAGGAATTTATATCCCCTGCCGGACATCTTATCTCGGTGGCGGAATATTTATATCCGCTGGCGGAAAACTTGTCTCCGCTGAGAGACATCTTATCTCCGCTGCCGGACAACTTATCTCTGCTGACGAAATACGTCTCTCCGCTGGCGGAAAACTTATTTCCTGTGTCGGGAAATATATATCCGCTGGCGGAAAACTTTTCTCCGATAACAGACATCTTATCTTCGCTGCCGGACAACTTATCTCTGCTGACAAATTACGTCTCTCCGCTGGCGGAAAACTTATCTCCGGTGGCAGGAAATTCATATCAGCTTGCGGAAAACTTTTCTGCAGAGGCGGAAATTTAAATCCCCTGCCGGAAAACTTATCTCCGCAGACGAACTACGTTTCTCCGCCGGCAGAACACTTATCTCCGCTGGCAGAACATTTACCTCCAGCGGCGGGAAATATATATCCCCTGCCGGACATCTTATCTCGGCTGACAAAATACATCTCTCCGCTGGCGGAAAACTTATTTCCGGTGGCGGGAAATCTATGTCCCATGCCGGACAACTTATTTCTGCTGACGAAATACGTCTCCCCGCTTGCAGAAAACTTATCTCTGCCTACGAAATACGTCTCTCCGCTTGCAGAAAACTTATCTCCGGCGGCGAGAAATTTATATCACCGGCCTGACAACTTATCTCTGCAAACGAAATACGTCTCTCCGCTGGCGGAAAACTTATTTCCGGTGGCGGGAAATCTATGTCCCATGCCGGACAACTTATTTCTGCTGACGAAATACGTCTCCCCGCTTGCAGAAAACTTATCTCTGCTGACGAAATACGTCTCTCCGCTTGCAGAAAACTTATCTCCGGCGGCGAGAACTTTATATCCCCGGCCTGACAACTTATCTCTGCAAACGAAATACGTCTCTCCGCTGGCGGAAAACTTATTTCCGGTGGCGGGAAATATATATCCCCTGCCGGTCAACTTATCTCTGCTGACGAAATACGTCTCTACGTTGGCAGAAAACTTATCTCCGGCGACGGGAAATCTATATCCCCTGCCAGACAACTTATCTCTGCTGACGAAATACGTCTCTCCGCTGGCGGAAAACTTATTTCCGGTGCCGGGAAATCTATATCCGCTGGCGGACAACTTATCTCCGCTGGCAGACAATTTGTCTCCGCTGACGAACTACGATTCTGGCAGAAATCTTATCTCCGGTGGCGGGAATTTTTTATATCCCCTGACGGACAATTTATCCCCGCTGACGAATTACGTTTCTCCGCCGGCAGAAAACTTATCTCCGCTGGCAGAACATTTACTTCCGGTGGTGAGGAATTTATATCCCCTGCCGGACATCTTATCTCTGCTTACAGAATACATCTCTTCGCTGGCGGAAAACTTATCTGCGGTGGCGGAAATATATATCCGCTGGCGGAAAACTTTTCTCCGATAACAGACATCTTATCTTCGCTGCCGGACAACTTATCTCTGCTGACGAACTACGTTTCTCCGCCGGCAGAAAACTTATCTCCGCTGGCAGAACATTTACCTCCGGCGGCGGGAAGTTTATATCCCCTGCCGGACATCTTATCTCGGCTGACAAAATACATCTCTCCGCTGGCGGAAAACTTATTTCCGGTGGCGGGAAATCTATGTCCCATGCCGGACAACTTATTTCTGCTGACGAAATACGTCTCCCCGCTTGCAGAAAACTTATCTCTGCCTACGAAATACGTCTCTCCGCTTGCAGAAAACTTATCTCCGGCGGCGAGAAATTTATATCACCGGCCTGACAACTTATCTCTGCAAACGAAATACGTCTCTCCGCTGGCGGAAAACTTATTTCCGGTGGCGGGAAATCTATGTCCCATGCCGGACAACTTATTTCTGCTGACGAAATACGTCTCCCCGCTTGCAGAAAACTTATCTCTGCTGACGAAATACGTCTCTCCGCTTGCAGAAAACTTATCTCCGGCGGCGAGAACTTTATATCCCCGGCCTGACAACTTATCTCTGCAAACGAAATACGTCTCTCCGCTGGCGGAAAACTTATTTCCGGTGGCGGGAAATATATATCCCCTGCCGGTCAACTTATCTCTGCTGACGAAATACGTCTCTACGTTGGCAGAAAACTTATCTCCGGCGACGGGAAATCTATATCCCCTGCCAGACAACTTATCTCTGCTGACGAAATACGTCTCTCCGCTGGCGGAAAACTTATTTCCGGTGCCGGGAAATCTATATCCGCTGGCGGACAACTTATCTCCGCTGGCAGACAATTTGTCTCCGCTGACGAACTACGATTCTGGCAGAAATCTTATCTCCGGTGGCGGGAATTTTTTATATCCCCTGACGGACAATTTATCCCCGCTGACGAATTACGTTTCTCCGCCGGCAGAAAACTTATCTCCGCTGGCAGAACATTTACTTCCGGTGGTGAGGAATTTATATCCCCTGCCGGACATCTTATCTCTGCTTACAGAATACATCTCTTCGCTGGCGGAAAACTTATCTGCGGTGGCGGAAATATATATCCGCTGGCGGAAAACTTTTCTCCGATAACAGACATCTTATCTTCGCTGCCGGACAACTTATCTCTGCTGACGAACTACGTTTCTCCGCCGGCAGAAAACTTATCTCCGCTGGCAGAACATTTACCTCCGGCGGCGGGAAGTTTATATCACCTGCCAGACATCTTATCTCGGCTGACGAAATACATCTCTCCGCTGGCGGAAAACTTATTTCCGGTGGCGGGAAATCTATATCCCCTGCCGGACAACTTATCTCTGCTGACGAAATACGTCTCTCCGCTTGCAGAAAACTTATCTCCGTTGGCGAGAAATTTATATCCCCGGCCTGACAACTTATCTCTGCTAACGAAATACGTCTCTCCGCTGGCGGAAAACTTATCTCCGGCGGCGGGAAATCTATATCCCCTGCCGGACAACTTATCTCTGCTGACGAAATACGTCTCTCCGCTGGCGGAAAACTTATTTCCTGTGTCGGGAAATATATATCCGCTGGCGGACAAGTTATCTCCGCTGGCAGACAATTTATATCCGCTGACGAACAACGATTCTCCGCTGGTAGAAAACTTAACTGTGGCGTCGGGAAATCTATATCGCAAGACGGACAATTTATTCCCGCAGACGAATTACGTTTCTCCGCTGGCGGAAAACTTATTTCTACTGTGTATTGCGCCTTTTGTCATGTATTAAATAGAGAACGACGCGTCTGTGCTCATAAGTGGTTTATTCAGAACTGAAGAGATGACATGTGTACATATGTACTTACATACGAATAGGAGAGACGAGAGATAACAGAGGCTCTCGCTGTTCATGTACATTATGTTAATTAGCGTTGCCAGACAGATCATATTATGGTTACACTTCAAATTTCAACACTTTTGCTTAAGCATAATATTTTGTGATTACAATGTATTAATCAATTAATCCAAGCGATTTTACAAATCTATAATGCTTTTGCTTACATAAACTTTTGGTTAATACATCGGCAACGTTTTTCTGTGTGGATACATATTCAAGTTTTATCTCTTTACTTTCTACTTTGTCTCTAACAAAATGATATTTTAAATCTATATGCTTTGTGCGTTTATGGTGGATAGGATTTTTCGCAGTATGATGCGCACTGAGGTTGTCACCATAGATAGCCATTGGCCCTTGATTTGAGTATCCAATCTCTTGCAACAGACCTTGTAGATATACTGCTTCTCTAGCGGCTGTTGATAGCGCCACATACTCTGCTTCGGTGCTGCTCATGGCGACGACGCTCTGCTTGGCTGATGTCCACGAAAACGCACTACCAGCTAGGAAGAAAACGTATCCGGAATATGATTTTCGGTCCAGCTTGTCATTTGCCCAATCAGCATCGGCGAACCCTTTTACTGGCTCTCCAGACTTTTGGTAGATGATGCTCATATTTATTGTGCCTCGTAAATAGCGCAACACATGCTTAGCTGCAGTTTCGTGCTCCACATGAGGGTCTTGGTTTCGCTGTGATAGTTTGCTCACAGCATGAAGAATGTCGGGCCGGCTCAAAACTGCTAAGTACATGAGCGAACCAATAAGTGATTGATAATATGTCTTATTTACCTTTACACATTCTTCATCTTTACAACCAACGTGAAAACCTGGGTCAGGTGTGTTGCGACTGGACGGCAATCCTGCATACCGAAAGTATTCAAAACGCTTTTAATATACCACTTCTGGCATAACTTGAGGGCGCCTTGTTTGCCTTCTCGATGAATTTCCATGCCTGGGAAAAAGTTGAGCTGACCTCCATCTTTCATCTCAAATACGGATGCGATATTTTGCTTGATCGCGCTGACGTCCATCTCTTTTGGACAGATGATTATCAGGTCGTCGACGTAAACTGCTATATAACTGAAGCCTTGTTGATGCTGTTTGACGTATAGACATGGCTCGTGTTGACTTTTTTTAAAGCCCATGTTAACCAGCACCTCGTTCAATGTGTCATTCCAGACACGTCCAGACTGCTTCAGCCCATAGATAGCCTTTTGAAGTTTGAGTACCTTGTGGGGGTTCTGCTCATCTATAAAGCCTACGGGTTGCTTCATATAGACGACTTCTTGGAGTTTACCGTTGAGATACGCGTTAGAGATATCCACCTGATGCATGTGTAACTGCTTTTCTGCAGCAATCGCAAATAACATTCGGATTGTCTTATAACTTATCACTGGAGAATATGTCTCCGTAGTTAACGCCAAACTGCTAGCCACATCCTTGTGCCACAAGTCTCGACTTAAACCTTTCAATGTCACCGTTTTGGTTGCGTTTGATTCTGAAAACCCATTTTAAACCTATAGCCTTTTTTCCGGGCGGAAGATTGACAGGAGTCCATGTATTATTTGACACGAGTGAATCGAATTCCTTTCGCATAGATTTTTTCCATTCTTCTGCATCGTGGCTTTGCAACGCCTCTGCAACGGTCCGTGGAGTCTCAATGTCATCGGAGCAGCTAAGATTGTTGAGGACATTGTACTGCTTCTTTGGTCTGCCAGGTTGACCAGTACGAATGATTTTTGGCCTTCCTGGGCCACGTATTTGTGGGATGTCTTCTTCATCTGAGCTGCGGCTCTGTTCTGGATCGCTTGCACTTACGAAGTACTCCTCCTCATCATCATCGCTGTTGTCAATGTTGCTAATCGTTTCGTCTTCGGGCTCAACAACAGTTTGTACCTGCACAGGTTCTTCGTTTGACTCAAAGCGTATGATGATTTTTGCAAGATCGTCAGTCTGATCTCCATTTTCGTAAATATCATTTACTTCCTTGACGAACTGGCAATTTTGACGTCTCGGCGTTCCACTATCATTCGCTTTTCTTGGTCATATAAACGATATGCTTTTGCTGCAAAAGAGTAGCCAACAAAAATGTACTCCTTTCCTTTTGCAACGAATTTGCCTTTTTTGGTTTTTTCCAGTGCAAATGCGCGTGAACCAAATATTTTCAGATGGTTTACCGACGGCTTGCGCTTGTTCCAAGCCTCGAAGGGGGTGCATCCATTTAACGCTCTGGTCGGACATCTATTTCTCAAATATACTGCAGTTTGAACGGCTTCAGCCCACAAAAATTCTTTTAAATTTGCATGAATTAACATACTCCTAGCCATTTCAACGATTGTACGATTTGCGCGCTCAGCAACGCCGTTTTGCTGAGGTGTGTAAGGCACCGTTAGTTCTCTTTTTATTCCGCACGCATTTAAAAAATTTGTAAATTCATTGTTTATGTACTCAGTACCGTTATCGCTTCGCAAGGCTTTGATTGTTTTTTCGGTTTGGCACTCAACATAACTTTTATACATTTTAAATTTCTCAAAAACTTCATTTTTGGCGCGCATAAAATATACGTGAATTTTTCGCGAGTAATCGTCTATAAATGTAACAAAATAACGGTTTCCAGCCAGAGATTTAACATTCATAGGTCCGCATACGTCGGTATGGATCAATTCAAAAACACTTTTCGTAACACGTTCTGCCTTTTGTGGGAACGGCAATGCACATATTTTAGCCTTATTGCATGTGTCGCAATTTGTGTTTACGGATACGTTTTTAATTTTCATCCCGATTACACGTTCTTTCTCACAAAGATTCTTTAAATTTTGAAAATTTAAATGCCCGTAGCGGCTATGCCATTTTTTTGCAAGAGATATATCCGATATCAAATGCACTGCATCAGTGGTTTTTTCCACTCCATACACGTATAAATAGTTTTCTTGTACCGCTCGCAACATTATATGTCCATGTTTATTTCGCACTAAAGCTTCTGAATTTCCGAATGTAGTGACATTCCCGAACTCGGCTGCTTTGCTCACCGACAAAAAATTCATTTTTAAATCCGGCACATACAACACGTTTCGCAATTCTATATTTGTTTCATTTGATTTAATTTTTACAGTTCCAATACCTAGGGACTCAATATACTTTTCTGCAGCCAACATAATGGTTGTGTTTTTCTTATTAAAGGTTTCAAACAAATTTTTATTATAACACATATGCGATGTTGCCCCACTGTCGATACACCAAGAATTTTTTCGCTGCTTAACAACGCAGCTGTGCATTAAACAGTTTGATTTTTCATCCCTTACGCACTCTTTCGTATTATCTTTGTTGCTTTTGCACTCGGATGCGCGGTGCCCGCTTTGTTTACATTTGTAGCATTTTCCTCGAAACTCGCGATGCTCGTTGGATTTCTGGCCGTCTCGTTTGCTGTCTTTTCGACTGGCGCCGTAATTCTTCGAACGCGCACCGTTTCTTTGAGTCTGTGTGTGTGCGTACACTGCCTGTACAGCAAGCTCACGATCGTCTCTTTCGTCTTTACGTGCTCCTTCTTCAAGTATTTTTACTTTTACCGTTTCGAACGGCGGCAGACTGTCGCGTGTTTCTATCGCCACGACGAAATTTTCCCAACCGCTGGGCAAGCTCGACAACAACATTATTACTTTTAGCTCGTCTTGAATGTCGATATTTAGCTCGGCTAACTTTTCAGTAATTTCCACGAAAGAATTTACATATTGTACCACGTTATCACCGTTTTGCATATTTTGCCGCAAAAGTTTTTGGTATAACTGTACCTTTCGCACTGGTCCCACTGACACATGTACATCGCGTAATTTTTGCCACGCCTGCTTCGACGTTGTGCACGACTTTATGTGCATCAACTGCGTTGCTTTTACATTTAATATAATACATGCCAACGCCTTTTGATCAGCCTTGTCCCACTGTGCCAAGTGTTCCTGTGTTCCTGCTGCTTCCTCCTGTGGCCTTTCGGTTTTACCACTTACATATGTCCAAAAATCCGTTGTGATCAATACACTACGCATGGACATAGACCACACATCGTAATTGTCTTCCCCCAATTTTTAAATTTGCAGAGACACACTCATTTTGTTTTAATTGCTACACGCCACTTTCTAACAGGTGCACGATTTATTTGCAATTGCATCAAACAAAATATTAACTTCCAGTTCTACCACGGTTTTTTAATTGTTTTTAGTACACGCCCGATCTTTCGGTGATCTGGGCCCATAACCTATTGTGAATTGCGCCTTTTGTCATGTATTAAATAGAGAACGACGCGTCTGTGCTCATAAGTGGTTTATTCAGAACTGAAGAGATGACATGTGTACATATGTACTTACATACGAATAGGAGAGACGAGAGATAACAGAGGCTCTCGCTGTTCATGTACATTATGTTAATTAGCGTTGCCAGACAGATCATATTATGGTTACACTTCAAATTTCAACAATTTCCGGTGGCGGAAAATTTATATCCCCTACCGGACAACTTATCTCTGCTGACGAAATACGTCTCTCCGCTGGCGGAAAACGTATTTCCGGTGGCGGGAAATCTATATCCCCTGCCAGACAAATTATCTCTGCTGACGAAATACGTCTCTCCGCTGGCGGAAAACTTATTTCCGGTGGCGGGAAATCAATATCTCCGCTGGCAGACAATTTATCTCCGCTGACGAACAACGATTCTCCGCTGGTAGAAAATTAACTCCGGCGGCGGGAAATTTATATCCCCAGACGGACAATTTATCCCCGCAGACGAATTACGATTCTCCGCTGGCGGAAAACTTATTTCCGGTGGCGGGAAATTTATATCCGCTGGCGGAAAACTTATTTCCGGTAGCGGAAAATATATATCCCCTGCCGGAAAACTTATCTCTGCTGCCGAAATACGTCTCTCCGCTGGCGGAAAACTTATTTCCGGTGGCGGGAAATCTATATCCCCTGCCGGACAACTTATCTCTCCTGACGAAATACGTCTCTCCGCTGGCGGAAAACTTATTTCCGGTGGCGGGAAATCTATATCCCCTGCCAGACAAATTATCTCTGCTGACGAAATACGTCTCTCCGCTGGCGGAAAACTTATTTCCGGTGGCGGGAAATCTATATCTCCGCTGGCAGACAATTTATCTCCGCTGACGAACAACGATTCTCCGCTGGTAGAAAATTAACTCCGGCGGCGGGAAATTTATATCCCCAGACGGACAATTTATCCCCGCAGACGAATTACGATTCTCCGCTGGCGGAAAACTTATTTCCGGTGGCGGGAAATTTATATCCGCTGGCGGAAAACTTATTTCCGGTAGCGGAAAATATATATCCCCTGCCGGAAAACTTATCTCTGCTGCCGAAATACGTCTCTCCGCTGGCGGAAAACTTATTTCCGGTGGCGGAAAATCTATATCCCCTGCCAGACAAATTATCTCTGCTGACGAAATACGTCTCTCCGCTGGCGGAAAACTTATTTCCGGTGGCGGAAAATCTATATCTCCGCTGGCAGACAATTTATCTCCGCTGACGAACAACGATTCTCCGCTGGTAGAAAATTACCTCCGGCGGCGGGAAATTTATATCCCCAGACGGACAATTTATCCCCGCAGACGAATTACGATTCTCCGCTGGCGGAAAACTTATTTCCGGTGGCGGGAAATTTATAGCCCCTACCGGACAACTTATCTCTGCTGACGAAATACGTCTCTCCGCTGGCGGAAAACTTATTTCCGGTGGCGGGAAATCTATATCCCCTGCCAGACAAATTATCTCTGCTGACGAAATACGTCTCTCCGCTGGCGGAAAACTTATTTCCGGTGGCGGGAAATCTATATCTCCGCTGGCAGACAATTTATCTCCGCTGACGAACAACGATTCTCCGCTGGTAGAAAATTAGCTCCGGCGGCGGGAAATTTATATCCCCAGACGGACAATTTATCCCCGCAGACGAATTACGATTCTCCGCTGGCGGACAACTTATTTCCGGTGGCGGGAAATTTATATCCGCTGGCGGAAAACTTATTTCCGGTAGCGGAAAATATATATCCCCTGCCGGAAAACTTATCTCTGCTGCCGAAATACGTCTCTCCGCTGGCGGAAAACTTATTTCCGGTGGCGGGAAATCTATATCCCCTGCCGGACAACTTATCCCTCCTGACGAAATACGTCTCTCCGCTGGCGGAAAACTTATTTCCGGTGGCGGGAAATCTATATCCCCTGCCAGACAAATTATCTCTGCTGACGAAATACGTCTCTCCGCTGGCGGAAAACTTATCTCCGGTGGCGGGAAATTTATATCCGCTTGCGGAAAACTTTTCTCCAGAGGGGGAAATTTATATCCCCTGCCGGACAACTTATCTCCGCAGACGAATTACGATTCTCCGCTGGCGGAAAACTTATTTCCGGTGGCGGGAAATTTATATCCGCTGGCGGAAAACTTATTTCCGGTAGCGGAAAATATATATCCCCTGCCGGAAAACTTATCTCTGCTGCCGAAATACGTCTCTCCGCTGGCGGAAAATTTATTTCCGGTGGCGAAAAATCAATATCCCCTGCCAGACAAATTATCTCTGCTGACGAAATACGTCTCTCCGCTGGCGGAAAACTTATTTCCGGTGGCGGGAAATCTATATCTCCGCTGGCAGACAATTTATCTCCGCTGACGAACAACGATTCTCCGCTGGTAGAAAATTAACTCCGGCGGCGGGAAATTTATATCCCCAGACGGACAATTTATCCCCGCAGACGAATTACGATTCTCCGCTGGCGGAAAACTTATTTCCGGTGGCGGGAAATTTATATCCGCTGGCGGAAAACTTATTTCCGGTAGCGGAAAATATATATCCCCTGCCGGAAAACTTATCTCTGCTGCCGAAATACGTCTCTCTGCTGGCGGAAAACTTATTTCCGGTGGCGGGAAATCTATATCCCCTGCCGGACAACTTATCCCTCCTGACGAAATACGTCTCTCCGCTGGCGGAAAACTTATTTCCGGTGGCGGGAAATCTATATCCCCTGCCAGACAAATTATCTCTGCTGACGAAATACGTCTCTCCGCTGGCGGAAAACTTATCTCCGGTGGCGGGAAATTTATATCCGCTTGCGGAAAACTTTTCTCCAGAGGGGGAAATTTATATCCAATGCCGGGCAACTTATCTCCGCAGACGAATTACGATTCTCCGCTGGCGGAAAACTTATTTCCGGTGGTGGGAAATTTATATCCGCTGGCGGAAAACTTATTTCCGGTAGCGGAAAATATATATCCCCTGCCGGAAAACTTATCTCTGCTGCCGAAATACGTCTCTCCGCTGGCGGAAAACTTATTTCCGGCGGCGGAAAACTTATTTCCGCTGGCGGAAAATCTATATCCCCTGCCAGACAAATTATCTCGGCTGACAAAATACATCTCTCCGCTGGCGGAAAACTTATTTCCGGTGGCGGGAAATCTGTGTCCCATGCCGGACAACTTATTTCTGCTGACGACATACGTCTCCCCGCTTGCAGAAAACTTATCTCTGCTGACGAAATACGTCTCTCCGCTTGCAGAAAACTTATCTCCGGCGGCGAGAAATTTATATCCCCGGCCTCACAACTTATCTCTGCTTACGAAATACGTCTCTCAACTGCCGGAAAACTTATTTCCGGTGGCGGGAAATATATATCCCCTGCCGGACAACTTATCTCTGCTGACGAAATACATCTCTACGCTGGCAGAAAACTTATCTCCGGCGGCGGGAAGTCTATATCCCCTGCCAGACAACTTATCTTTGCCGACGAACTACGATTCTCCACTGGCAGAAATCTTATCTCCGGCGGCGGGAAATTTATATCCCCTGACGGACAATTTATCCCCGCTGACGAATTACGTTTCTCCGCCGGCAGAAAACTTATCTCCGCTGGCAGAAAATTTACTTCCGGCGGCGAGGAATTAATATCCCCTGCCGGACATCTTATCTCTGCCGACAAAATACATCTCTTCGCTGGCGGAAAACTTATCTGCGGTAGCGATAATTTATATCCGCTGGCGGAAAACTTTTCTCCGATAACAGACATCTTATCTTCGCTGCCGGACATCTTATCTCTGCTGACAAATTACGTCTCTCCGCTGGCGGAAAACTTATTTCCGGTGCCGGGAAATCTATATCCGCTGGCGGACAACTTATCTCCGCTGGCAGACAATTTGTCTCCGCTGACGAACTAAGATTCTGGCAGACATCTTATCTCCGGTGGCGGGAAATTCATATCCGCTTGCGGAAAACTTTTCTCCAGAGGGGGAAATTTATATCCCCTGCCGGAAAAGATCTCCGCAGACGAACTACGTTTCTCCGCCGGCAGAACACTTATCTCCGCTGGCAGAACATTTACCTCCAGCGGCGGGAAATATATATCCCCTGCCGGACAACTTATCTCTGCTGACAAAGTACGTCTCTCCGCTGGCGGAAAACTTATCTCCGGTGGCGGGAAATTTATATCCGCTGGCGGAAAACTTATCTCCGCTGGCAGACAATTTGTCTCCGCTGACGAACTAAGATTCTGGCAGACATCTTATCTCCGGTGGCGGGAAATTCATTTCCGCTTGCGGAAAACTTTTCTCCAGAGGGGGAAATTTATATCCCCTGCCGGAAAAGATCTCCGCAAACGAAATACGTCTCTCCGCTGGCGGAAAACTTATTTCCGGTGGCGGGAAATCTATGTCCCATGCCGGACAACTTATTTCTGCTGACGAAATACGTCTCCCCGCTTGCAGAAAACTTATCTCTGCTGACGAAATACGTCTCTCCGCTTGCAGAAAACTTATCTCCGGCGGCGAGAACTTTATATCCCCGGCCTGACAACTTATCTCTGCAAACGAAATACGTCTCACCGCTGGCGGAAAACTTATTTCCGGTGGCGGGAAATATATATCCCCTGCCAGACTTTTTATCTCTGCTGACGAAATACGTCTCTCCGCTTGCAGAAAACTTATCTCCGACGGCGAGAAATTTATATCCCCGGCGTGACACTTATCTCTGCTAACGAAATACGTCTCTCCGCTGGCGGAAAACTTATCTCCGGCGGCGGGAAATCTATATCCCCTGCCAGACAACTTATCTCTGCTGACGAAATACGTCTCTCCGCTGGCGGAAAATTTATTTCCGGTGCCGGGAAATCTATATCCGCTGGCGGACAACTTATCTCCGCTGGCAGACAATTTATCTCCGCTGACAAACTACGATTCTCCGCTGGCAGAAAACTTATCTCCGGCGGCGAGAAATTTATATCCCCGGCCTGACAACTTATCTCTTACTTCCCGGTGGCGGGAAATATATATCCCCTGACGGACAATTTATCCCCGCTGACGAATTACGTTTCTCCGCCGGCAGAAAACTTATCTCCGCTGGCAGAACATTTACTTCCGGCGGCGAGGAATTAATATCCCCTGCCGGACATCTTATCTCTGCCGACAAAATACATCTCTTCGCTGGCGGAAAACTTATCTGCGGTAGCGATAATTTATATCCGCTGGCGGAAAACTTTTCTCCGTTAACAGACATCTTATCTTCGCTGCCGGACATCTTATCTCTGCTGACAAATTACGTCTCTCCGCTGGCGGAAAACTTATTTCCGGTGCCGGGAAATCTATATTCGCTGGCGGACAACTTATCTCCGCTGGCAGACAATTTGTCTCCGCTGACGAACTTCGATTCTGGCAGACATCTTATCTCCGGTGGCGGGAATTTTGTATATCCCCTGACGGACAATTTATCCCCGCTGACGAATTACGTTTCTCCGCCGGCAGAAAACTTATCTCCGCTGGCAGAACATTTACTTCCGGCGGCGAGGAATTTATATCCCCTGCCGGACATCTTATCTCTGCTTACAGAATACATCTCTTCGCTGGCGGAAAACTTATCTCTGCTGACGAACTACGTTTCTCCGCCGGCAGAAAACTTATCTCCGCTGGCAGAACATTTACCTCCGGTGGCGGGAAGTTTATATCCCCTGCCAGACATCTTATCTCGGCTGACGAAATACATCTCTCCGCTGGCGGAAAACTTATTTCCGGTGGCGGGAAATCTATATCCCCTGCCGGACAACTTATCTCTGCTGACGAAATACGTCTCTCCGCTTGCAGAAAACTTATCTCCGACGGCGAGAAATTTATATCCCCGGCCTGACAACTTATCTCTTCTAACGAAATACGTCTCTCCGCTGGCGGAAAACTTATCTCCGGCGGCGGGAAATCTATATCCCCTGCCAGACAACTTATCTCTGCTGACGAAATACGTCTCTCCGCTGGCGGAAAACTTATTTCCGGTGCCGGGAAATCTATATCCGCTGGCGGACAACTTATCTCCGCTGGCAGACAATTTATCTCCGCTGACGAACTAAGATTCTGGCAGAAATCTTATCTCCGGCGGCGGGAATTTTTTTCTTGCGGTGGCGGGAAATATATATCCCCTGACGGACAACTTATCTCTGCTAACGAAATACGTCTCTCCGCGGGCAGAAAACTTATCTCCGGCGGCGAGAAATTTATATCCCCGGCCTGACAACTTATCTCTGCTAACAAAATACGTCTCTCCGCTGGCGGAAAACTTATCTGCGGTGGCGGGAAATTTATATCCCCGGCCTGACACTTATCTCGGCTGACGAAATACATCTCTCCGCTGGCGGAAAACTTATTTCCGGTGGCGGGAAATCTATATCCCTTGCCGGACAACTTATCTCTGCTGACGAAATACGTCTCTCCGCTTGCAGAAAACTTATCTCCGACGGCGAGAAATTTATATCCCCGGCGTGACACTTATCTCTGCTAACGAAATACGTCTCTCCGCTGGCGGAAAACTTATCTCCGGCGGCGGGAAATCTATATCCCCTGCCAGACAACTTTTCTCTGCTGACGAAATACGTCCCTCCTCTGGCGGTAAATTTATTTCCGGTGCTGGGAAATCTATATCCGCTGGCGGACAACTTATCTCCGCTGGCAGACAATTTATCTCCGCTGACAAACTACGATTCTCCGCTGGCAGGAAACTTATCTCCGGCGGCGAGAAATTTATATCCCAGGCCTGACAACTTATCTCTGCTAACAAAATACGTCTCTCCGCTGGCGGAAAACTTATCTCCGGTGGCGGGAAATTTATATCCCCGGCCTGACACTTATCGCGGCTGACGAAATACATCTCTCCGCTGGCGGAAAACTTATTTCCGGTGGCGGGAAATCTATATCCCCTGCCGGACAACTTATCTCTGCTGACGAAATACGTCTCTCCGCTGGCGGAAAACTTATTTCCGGTGCCGGGAAATCTATATCCGCTGGCGGACAACTTATCTCCGCTGGCAGACAATTTATCTCCGCTGACGAACTAAGATTCTGGCAGAAATCTTATCTCCGGCGGCGGGAATTTGTTATATCCCGTGACGGACAATTTATCCCCGCTGACGAATTACGTTTCTCCGCCGGCAGAAAACTTATCTCCGCTGGCAAACCATTTACCTCCGGCGGCGGGAAATTTATATCCCCTGCCGGACATCTTATCTCGGCTGGCAAAATACATCTCTCCGCTGGCGGAAAACTTATCTGCGGTAGCGGGAAATTTATATCCGCTGGCGGAAAACTTTTCTTCGCTGACAGACTTTTTATCTCCGCTGCCAGACAACTTATCTCTGCTGACGAAATACGTCTCTCCTCTGGCGGTAAATTTATTTCCGGTGCTGGGAAATCTATATCCGCTGGCGGACAACATATCTCCGCTGGCAGACAAGTTATCTCCGCTGACAAACTACGATTCTCCGCTGGCAGAAAACTTATCTCCGGCGGCGAGAAATTTATATCCCCGGCCTGACAACTTATCTCTGCTAACGAAATACGTCTCTCCGCTGGCGGGAAACTTATTTGCGGTGGCGGGAAATATATATCTCCTGCCGGACAACTAATCTCTGCTGACGAAATACGTCTCTCCGCTTGCAGAAAACTTATCTCCGGCGGCGAGAAATGTATATACCCGACCTGACAACTTATCTCTGCTAAGGAAATACGTCTCTCCGCTGGCGGAAAAATTATTTCCGGTGGCGGGAAATATATATCCCCTGCCGGACAACTTATCTCTGCTGACGAAATACGTCTCTACGCTGGCAGAAAACTTATCTCCTGCGGCGGGAAATTTATATCCCCTGCCGGACAACTTATCTCTGCTGACAAAGTACGTCTCTCCGCTGGCGGAAAACTTATCTCCGGTGGCGGGAAATTTATATCCGCTGGCGGAAAACTTTTCTCCAAAGGGGGAAATTTATATCCCCTGCCGAACAACTTATCTCCGCTGACGAACTACGTTTCTCCGCCGGCAGAAACATATCTCCGCTGGCAGAACACTTACCTCCGGCGGCGGGAAATTTATATCCGCTGGCGGAAAACATTTCTCCGCTGACAGACTTCTAATCTCCGCTGCCAGACAACTTATCTCTGCTGACGAAATACGTCTCTCCGCTGGCGGGAAATTTATTTCCGGTGCTGGGAAATCTATATCCGCTGGCGGACAACTTATCTCCGCTGGCGGACAACTTATCTCCGCTGGCAGACAACTAATCTCCGCTGACAAACTACGATTCTCCGCTGGCAGAAAACTTATTTCCGGCGGCGGGAAATGTATATCCTCTGACGGACAATTTATCCCCGCTGACGAGTTACGTTTCTCCACCGGCAGAAAACTTATCTCCGCTGGCAAAACATTTACTTCCGGCGGCGAGGAATTTATATCCCCTGCCGGACAACTTATCTCTGCTGACGAAAGACGTATCTCCGCTGGCGGGAAATTTATTTCCGGTGCTGGGAAATCTATATCCGCTGGCGGACAACTTATCTCCGCTGGCAGACAATTAATCTCCGCTCACAAACTACGATTCTCCGCTGGCAGAAAACTTATCTCCGGCGGCGAGAAATTTATATCCCCGGCCTGACAACTTATCTCTGCTAACGAAATACGTCTCCCCGCTGGCGGAAAACTTATTTGCGGTGGCGGGAAATATATATCTCCTGCCGGACAACTTATCTCTGCTGACGAAATACGTCTTTCCGCTTGCAGAAAACTTATCTCCGGCGGCGAGAAATTTATATACCCGACCTGACAACTTATCTCTGCTAAGGAAATACGTCTCTCCGCTGGCGGAAAACTTATTTCCGGTGGCGGGAAATATATATCCCCTGCCGGACAACTTATCTCTGCTGACGAAATACGTCTCTACGCTGGCGGTAAATTTATTTCCGGTGCTGGGAAATCTATATCCGCTGGCGGACAACTTATCTCCGCTGGCAGACAATTTATCTCCGCTTACAAACTACGATTCTCCGCTGGCAGAAAACTTATCTCCGGCGGCGAGAAATTTATATCCCAGGCCTGACAACTTATCTCTGCTAACAAAATACGTCTCTCCGCTGGCGGAAAACTTATCTCCGGTGGCGGGAAATTTATATCCCCGGCCTGACACTTATCTCGGCTGACGAAATACATCTCTCCGCTGGCGGAAAACTTATTTCCGGTGGCGGGAAATCTATATCCCCTGCCGGACAACTTATCTCTGCTGACGAAATACGTCTCTCCGCTGGCGGAAAACTTATTTCCGGTGCCGGGAAATCTATATCCGCTGGCGGACAACTTATCTCCGCTGGCAGACAATTTATCTCCGCTGACGAACTAAGATTCTGGCAGAAATCTTATCTCCGGCGGCGGGAATTTTTTATATCCCGTGACGGACAATTTATCCCCGCTGACGAATTACGTTTCTCCGCCGGCAGAAAACTTATCTCCGCTGGCAAACCATTTACCTCCGGCGGCGGGAAATTTATATCCCCTGCCGGACATCTTATCTCGGCTGGCAAAATACATCTCTCCGCTGGCGGAAAACTTATCTGCGGTAGCGGGAAATTTATATCCGCTGGCGGAAAACTTTTCTCCGCTGACAGACTTCTTATCTCCGCTGCCAGACAACTTATCTCTGCTGACGAAATACGTCTCTCCGCTGGCGGGAAATTTATTTCCGGTGCTGGGAAATCTATATCCGCTGGCGGACAACTTATCTCCGCTGGCGGACAACTTATCTCTGCTGACGAAATACGTCTCTCCGCTTGCAGAAAACTTATCTCCGGCGGCGAGAAATTTATATACCCGACCTGACAACTTATCTCTGCTAAGGAAATACGTCTCTCCGCTGGCGGAAAAATTATTTCCGGTGGCGGGAAATATATATCCCCTGCCGGACAACTTATCTCTGCTGACGAAATACGTCTCTACGCTGGCGGGAAATTTATTTCCGGTGCTGGGAAATCTATATCCGCTGGCGGACAACTTATCTCCGCTGGCAGACAATTAATCTCCGCTCACAAACTACGATTCTCCGCTGGCAGAAAACTTATTTCCGGCGGCGGGAAATGTATATCCTCTGACGGACAATTTATCCCCGCTGACGAGTTACGTTTCTCCACCGGCAGAAAACTTATCTCCGCTGGCAAAACATTTACTTCCGGCGGCGAGGAATTTATATCCCCTGCCGGACAACTTATCTCTGCTGACGAAATACGTCTCTACGCTGGCGGTAAATTTATTTCCGGTGCTGGGAAATCTATATCCGCTGGCGGACAACTTATCTCCGCTGGCAGACAATTTATCTCCGCTTACAAACTACGATTCTCCGCTGGCAGAAAACTTATCTCCGGCGGCGAGAAATTTATATCCCAGGCCTGACAACTTATCTCTGCTAACAAAATACGTCTCTCCGCTGGCGGAAAACTTATCTCCGGTGGCGGGAAATTTATATCCCCGGCCTGACACTTATCTCGGCTGACGAAATACATCTCTCCGCTGGCGGAAAACTTATTTCCGGTGGCGGGAAATCTATATCCCCTGCCGGACAACTTATCTCTGCTGACGAAATACGTCTCTCCGCTGGCGGGAAATTTATTTCCGGTGCTGGGAAATCTATATCCGCTGGCGGACAACTTATCTCCGCTGGCGGACAACTTATCTCCGCTGGCAGACAACTAATCTCCGCTGACAAACTACGATTCTCCGCTGGCAGAAAACTTATTTCCGGCGGCGGGAAATGTATATCCTCTGACGGACAATTTATCCCCGCTGACGAGTTACGTTTCTCCACCGGCAGAAAACTTATCTCCGCTGGCAAAACATTTACTTCCGGCGGCGAGGAATTTATATCCCCTGCCGGACAACTTATCTCTGCTGACGAAAGACGTATCTCCGCTGGCGGGAAATTTATTTCCGGTGCTGGGAAATCTATATCCGCTGGCGGACAACTTATCTCCGCTGGCAGACAATTAATCTCCGCTCACAAACTACGATTCTCCGCTGGCAGAAAACTTATTTCCGGCGGCGGGAAATGTATATCCTCTGACGGACAATTTATCCCCGCTGACGAGTTACGTTTCTCCACCGGCAGAAAACTTATCTCCGCTGGCAAAACATTTACTTCCGGCGGCGAGGAATTTATATCCCCTGCCGGACAACTTATCTCTGCTGACGAAATACGTCTCTCCGCTGGCGGGAAATTTATTTCCGGTGCTGGGAAATCTATATCCGCTGGCGGACAACATATCTCCGCTGGCAGACAACTTATCTCTGCTGACGAAATACGTCTCTCCGCTTGCAGAAAACTTATCTCCGGCGGCGAGAAATTTATATACCCGACCTGACAACTTATCTCTGCTAAGGAAATACGTCTCTCCGCTGGCGGAAAAATTATTTCCGGTGGCGGGAAATATATATCCCCTGCCGGACAACTTATCTCTGCTGACGAAATACGTCTCTACGCTGGCAGAAAACTTATCTCCGGCGGCGGGAAATTTATATCCCCTGCCGGACAACTTATCTCTGCTGACAAAGTACGTCTCTCCGCTGGCGGAAAACTTATCTCCGGTGGCGGGAAATTTATATCCGCTGGCGGAAAACTTTTCTCCAAAGGGGGAAATTTATATCCCCTGCCGAACAACTTATCTCCGCTGACGAACTACGTTTCTCCGCCGGCAGAAACTTATCTCCGCTGGCAGAACACTTACCTCCGGCGGCGGGAAATTTATATCCCCTGCCGGACAACTTATCTCTGCTGACAAAAAACGTCTCTCCGCTGACGGAAAACTTATCTCCGGTGGCGGGAAATTTACATTCGCTGGCGGAAAACTTTTCTCCGCTGACAGACTTCTTATCTCCGCTGCCAGACAACTTATCTCTGCTGACGAAATACTGCTCTCCGCTGGCGGAAAACTTATTTGCGGTGGCCGAAAATCTATATCCGCCGGCGGACAACTTATCTCCGCTGGCAGACAATTTATCATCGCTGACCAACTACGATTCTCCGATGGCAGAAAAACTATCTCCGGCGGCGGGAAATGTATATCCTCTGACGGACAATTTATCCCCGCTGACGAGTTACGTTTCTCCGCCGGCAGAAAACATATCTCCGCTGGCAGAACATTTACTTCCGGCGGCGAGGAATTTATATCCCCTGCCGGACATCTTATCTCTGCTGACAAAATACATCTCTCCGCTGGCGGAAAACTTATCTGCGGTGGCGGGTAATTTATATCCGCTGGCGGAAAACTTTTCTCCGCTGACAGACATCTTATCTCCGCTGCCGGACAATTTATCTCTGCTGACAAAATACGTCTCTCCGCTGGCGAAAAACTTATCTCCGGCGGCGGGAAATTTATATCCCCTGCCGGACAACTTATCTCTGCTGACGAAATACGTCTCTCCGCTGGCGGAAAACTTATTTCCGGTTGCGGGAAATCTATATCCCCTGCCAAACCAATTATCTCTGCTGACGAAATACGTCTCTCCGCTGGCGGAAAACATATTTCCGGTGGCGGGATATCTATATCCGCTGGCGGACAACTTATCTCCGCTGGAAGACAATTTATCTCCGCTGACGAACAACGATTCTCCGCTGTCAGAAAACTTATCTCTGCTAACGAAATACGTCTCTCCGCTGGCGGAAAACTTATTTCCGGTGGCGGGAAATATATATCCGCTGGTAGAAAACTTAACTCCGGCGGCGGGAAATTTATATCCCCAGACGGACAATTTATCCCCAGACAGTTTATCTCCGCTGACAAACTACGATTCTCCGCTGGCAGAAAACTTATCTCCGGCGGCGAGAAATTTATATCCCCGGCCTGACAACTTATCTCTGCTAACAAAATACGTCTCTCCGCTGGCGGAAAACTTATTTCCGGTGGCGGGAAATGTATATCCTCTGACGGACAATTATCTCTGCTAACGAAATACGTCTCTCCGCTGGCGGAAAACCTATTTCCGGTGGCGGGAAATATTTATCCGCTGGTAGAAAACTTAACTCCGGCGGCGGGAAATTTATATCCCCAGACGGACAATTTATCCCCAGACAATTTATCTCCGCTGACAAACTACGATTCTCCGCTGGCAGAAAACTTATCTCCGGCGGCGAGAAATTTATATCCCCGGCCTGACAACTTATCTCTGCTAGCAAAATACGTCTCTCTGCTGGCGGAAAACTTATCTCCGGTGGCGGGAAACTTATATCCCCGGCCTGACACTTATCTCGGCTGACGAAATACGTCTCTCCGCTGGCGGAAAACATATTTCCGGTGGCGGGATATCTATATCCGCTGGCGGACAACTTATCTCCGCTGGAAGACAATTTATCTCCGCTGACGAACAACGATTCTCCGCTGGCAGAAAACTTATCTCTGCTAACGAAATACGTCTCTCCGCTGGCGGAAAACTTATTTCCGGTGGCGGGAAATATTTATCCGCTGGTAGAAAACTTAACTCCGGCGGCGGGAAATTTATATCCCCAGACGGACAATTTATCCCCAGACAATTTATCTCCGCTGACAAACTACGATTCTCCGCTGGCAGAAAACTTATCTCCGGCGGCGAGAAATTTATATCCCCGGCCTGACAACTTATCTCTTACTTCCCGGTGGCGGGAAATATATATCCCCTGACGGACAACTTATCTCTGCTGACGAAATACGTCTCTCCGCGGGCAGAAAACTTATCTCCGGCGGCAGGAAATTTATATCCGCAGGCGGAAAACTTTTCTCCGCTGACAGACTTCTTATCTCCGCTGCCAGACAACTTATCTCTGCTGACGAAATACGTCTCTCCTCTGGCGGTAAATTTATTTCCGGTGCTGGGAAATCTATATCCGCTGGCGGACAACATATCTCCGCTGGCAGACAAGTTATCTCCGCTGACAAACTACGATTCTCCGCTGGCAGAAAACTTATCTCCGGCGGCGAGAAATTTATATCCCCGGCCTGACAACTTATCTCTGCTAACGAAATACGTCTCTCCGCTGGCGGAAAATTTATTTGCGGTGGCGGGAAATATATATCTCCTGCCGGACAACTAATCTCTGCTGACGAAATACGTCTCTCCTCTTGCAGAAAACTTATTTCCGGCGGCGAGAAATTTATATACCCGACCTGACAACTTATCTCTGCTAAGGAAATACGTCTCTCCGCTGGTGGAAAAATTATTTCCGGTGGCGGGAAATATATATCCCCTGCCGGACAACTTATCTCTGCTGACGAAATACGTCTTTACGCTGGCAGAAAACTTATCTCCGGCGGCGGGAAATTTATATCCCCTGCCGGACAACTTATCTCTGCTGACAAAGTACGTCTCTCCGCTGGCGGAAAACTTATCTCCGGTGGCGGGAAATTTATATCCGCTGGCGGAAAACTTTTCTCCAAAGGGGTAAATTTATATCCCCTGCCGAACAACTTATCTCCGCTGACGAACTACGTTTCTCCGCCGGCAGAAACTTATCTCCGCTGGCAGAACACTTACCTCCGGCGGCGGGAAATGTATATCCGCTGGCGGAAAACTTTTCTCCGCTGACAGACTTCTTATCTCCGCTGCCAGACAACTTATCTCTGCTGACGAAATACGTCTCTCCGCTGGCGGGAAATTTATTTCCGGTGCTGGGAAATCTATATCCGCTGGCGGACAACTTATCTCCGCTGGCAGACAATTAATCTCCGCTGACAAACTACGATTCTCCGCTGGCAGAAAACTTATTTCCGGCGGCGGGAAATGTATATCCTCTGACGGACAATTTATCCCCGCTGACGAGTTACGTTTCTCCACCGGCAGAAAACTTATCTCCGCTGGCAAAACATTTACTTCCGGCGGCGAGGAATTTATATCCCCTGCCGGACAACTTATCTCTGCTGACGAAATACGTCTCTCCGCTGGCGGGAAATTTATTTCCGGTGCTGGGAAATCTATATCCGCTGGCGGACAACTTATCTCCGCTGGCAGACAATTAATCTCCGCTCACAAACTACGATTCTCCGCTGGCAGAAAACTTATCTCCGGCGGCGAGAAATTTATATCCCCGGCCTGACAACTTATCTCTGCTAACGAAATACGTCTCCCCGCTGGCGGAAAACTTATTTGCGGTGGCGGGAAATATATATCTCCTGCCGGACAACTTATCTCTGCTGACGAAATACGTCTCCCCGCTTGCAGAAAACTTATCTCCGGCGGCGAGAAATTTATATACCCGACCTGACAACTTATCTCTGCCAAGGAAATACGTCTCTCCGCTGGCGGAAAACTTATTTCCGGTGGCGGGAAATATATATCCCCTGCCGGACAACTTATCTCTGCTGACGAAATACGTCTCTACGCTGGCGGTAAATTTATTTCCGGTGCTGGGAAATCTATATCCGCTGGCGGACAACTTATCTCCGCTGGCAGACAATTTATCTCCGCTTACAAACTACGATTCTCCGCTGGCAGAAAACTTATCTCCGGCGGCGAGAAATTTATATCCCAGGCCTGACAACTTATCTCTGCTAACAAAATACGTCTCTCCGCTGGCGGAAAACTTATCTCCGGTGGCGGGAAATTTACATCCCCGGCCTGACACTTATCTCGGCTGACGAAATACATCTCTCCGCTGGCGGAAAACTTATTTACGGTGGCGGGAAATCTATATCCCCTGCCGGACAACTTATCTCTGCTGACGAAATACGTCTCTCCGCTGGCGGAAAACTTATTTCCGGTGCCGGGAAATCTATATCCGCTGGCGGACAACTTATCTCCGCTGGCAGACAATTTATCTCCGCTGACGAACTAAGATTCTGGCAGAAATCTTATCTCCGGCGGCGGGAATTTTTTATATCCCGTGAAGGACAATTTATCCCCGCTGACGAATTACGTTTCTCCGCCGGCAGAAAACTTATCTCCGCTGGCAAACCATTTACCTCCGGCGGCGGGAAATTTATATCCCCTGCCGGACATCTTATCTCGGCTAGCAAAATACATCTCTCCGCTGGCGGAAAACTTATCTGCGGTAGCGGGAAATTTATATCCGCTGGCGGAAAACTTTTCTCCGCTGACAGACTTCTTATCTCCGCTGCCAGACAACTTATCTCTGCTGACGAAATACGTCTCTCCTCTGGCGGTAAATTTATTTCCGGTGCTGGGAAATCTATATCCGCTGGCGGACAACATATCTCCGCTGGCAGACAAGTTATCTCCGCTGACAAACTACGAACTACGTTTCTCCGCCGGCAGAAACTAATCTCCGCTGGCAGAACACTTACCTCCGGCGGCGGGAAATGTATATCCGCTGGCGGAAAACTTTTCTCCGCTGACAGACTTCTTATCTCCGCTGCCAGACAACTTATCTCTGCTGACGAAATACGTCTCTCCGCTGGCGGGAAATTTATTTCCGGTGCTGGGAAATCTTTATCCGCTGGCGGACAACTTATCTCCGCTATCAGACAATTAATCTCCGCTGACAAACTACGATTCTCCGCTGGCAGAAAACTTATTTCCGGCGGCGGGAAATGTATATCCTCTGACGGACAATTTATCCATGCTGACGAGTTACGTTTCTCCACCGGCAGAAAACTTATCTCCGCTGGCAAAACATTTACTTCCGGCGGCGAGGAATTTATATCCCCTGCCGGACAACTTATCTCTGCTGACGAAATACGTCTCTCCGCTGGCGGGAAATTTATTTCCGGTGCTGGGAAATCTATATCCGCTGGCGGACAACTTATCTCCGCTGGCAGACAATTAATCTCCGCTCACAAACTACGATTCTCCGCTGGCAGAAAACTTATCTCCGGCGGCGAGAAATTTATATCCCCGGCCTGACAACTTATCTCTGCTAACGAAATACGTCTACCCGCTGGCGGAAAACTTATTTGCGGTGGCGGGACATATATATCTCCTGCCGGACAACTTATCTCTGCTGACGAAATACGTCTCCCCGCTTGCAGAAAACTTATCTCCGGCGGCGAGAAATTTATATACCCGACCTGACAACTTATCTCTGCCAAGGAAATACGTCTCTCCGCTGGCGGAAAACTTATTTCCGGTGGCGGGAAATATATATCCCCTGCCGGACAACTTATCTCTGCTGACGAAATACGTCTCTACGCTGGCGGTAAATTTATTTCCGGTGCTGGGAAATCTATATCCGCTGGCGGACAACTTATCTCCGCTGGCAGACAATTTATCTCCGCTTACAAACTACGATTCTCCGCTGGCAGAAAACTTATCTCCGGCGGCGAGAAATTTATATCCCAGGCCTGACAACTTATCTCTGCTAACAAAATACGTCTCTCCGCTGGCGGAAAACTTATCTCCGGTGGCGGGAAATTTATATCCCCGGCCTGACACTTATCTCGGCTGACGAAATACATCTCTCCGCTGGCGGAAAACTTATTTCCGGTGGCGGGAAATCTATATCCCCTGCCGGACAACTTATCTCTGCTGACGAAATACGTCTCTCCGCTGGCGGAAAACTTATTTCCGGTGCCGGGAAATCTATATCCGCTGGCGGACAACTTATCTCCGCTGGCAGACAATTTATCTCCGCTGACGAACTAAGATTCTGGCAGAAATCTTATCTCCGGCGGCGGGAATTTTTTATATCCCGTGACGGACAATTTATCCCCGCTGACGAATTACGTTTCTCCGCCGGCAGAAAACTTATCTCCGCTGGCAAACCATTTACCTCCGGCGGCGGGAAATTTATATCCCCTGCCGGACATCTTATCTCGGCTGGCAAAATACATCTCTCCGCTGGCGGAAAACTTATCTGCGGTAGCGGGAAATTTAATCCGCTGGCGGAAAACTTTTCTTCGCTGACAGACTTTTTATCTCCGCTGCCAGACAACTTATCTCTGCTGACGAAATACGTCTCTCCGCTTGCAGAAAACTTATCTCCGGCGGCGAGAAATTCATATACCCGACCTGACAACTTATCTCTGCTAAGGAAATACGTCTCTCCGCTGGCGGAAAAATTATTTCCGGTGGCGGGAAATATATATCCCCTGCCGGACAACTTATCTCTGCTGACGAAATACGTCTCTACGCTGGCAGAAAACTTATCTCCGGCGGCGGGAAATTTATATCCCCTGCCGGACAACTTATCTCTGCTAAGGAAATACGTCTCTCCGCTGGCGGAAAACTTATTTCCGGTGGCGGGAAATATATATCCCCTGCCGGACAACTTATCTCTGCTGACGAAATACGTCTCTCCGCCGGCAGAAACTTATCTCCGCTGGCAAACCATTTACCTCCGGCGGCGGGAAATTTATATCCCCTGCCGGACATCTTATCTCGGCTGGCAAAATACATCTCTCCGCTGGCGGAAAACTTATCTGCGGTAGCGGGAAATTTAATCCGCTGGCGGAAAACTTTTCTTCGCTGACAGACTTTTTATCTCCGCTGCCAGACAACTTATCTCTGCTGACGAAATACGTCTCTCCGCTTGCAGAAAACTTATCTCCGGCGGCGAGAAATTTATATACCCGACCTGACAACTTATCTCTGCTAAGGAAATACGTCTCTCCGCTGGCGGAAAAATTATTTCCGGTGGCGGGAAATATATATCCCCTGCCGGACAACTTATCTCTGCTGACGAAATACGTCTCTACGCTGGCAGAAAACTTATCTCCGGCGGCGAGAAATTTATATCCCCGGCCTGACAACTTATCTCTGCTAACGAAATACGTCTCCCCGCTGGCGGAAAACTTATTTGCGGTGGCGGGAAATATATATCTCCTGCCGGACAACTTATCTCTGCTGACGAAATACGTCTCCCCGCTTGCAGAAAACTTATCTCCGGCGGCGAGAAATTTATATACCCGACCTGACAACTTATCTCTGCTAAGGAAATACGTCTCTCCGCTGGCGGAAAACTTATTTCCGGTGGCGGGAAATATATATCCCCTGCCGGACAACTTATCTCTGCTGACGAAATACGTCTCTACGCTGGCAGAAAACTTATTTCCGGCGGCGGGAAATTTATATCCCCTGCCGGACAACTTATCTCTGCTGACAAAGTACGTCTCTCCGCTGGCGGAAAACTTATCTCCGGTGGCGGGAAATTTATATCCGCTGGCGGAAAACTTTTCTCCAAAGGGGGAAATTTATATCCCCTGCCGAACAACTTATCTCCGCTGACGAACTACGTTTCTCCGCCGGCAGAAACTTATCTCCGCTGGCAGAACACTTACCTCCGGCGGCGGGAAATTTATATCCCCTGCCGGACATCTTATCTCTGCAGACAAAATACATCTCTCCGTTGGTGGAAAATTTATATCCGCTGGCGGAAAACTTTTCTCCGCTGACAGACTTCTTATCTCCGCTGCCGGACAACATATCTCTGCTGACAAAATACGTCTCTCCAATGGCGGAAAACTTATCTCTGGTGGCGGGATATTATATCCGCTGGCGGAAAAATTATCTCCAGAGGGGGAAATTTATATCTCCTGCCGGACAACTTATCTCTGCTTACGAAATACGTCTCTCCGCTGGCGGAAAAATTATTTCCGGTGGCGGGAAATATATATCCCCTGCCGGACAACTTATCTCTGCTGACGAAATACGTCTCTACGCTGGCAGAAAACTTATCTCCGGCGGCGAGAAATTTATATCCCCGGCCTGACAACTTATCTCTGCTAACGAAATACGTCTCCCCGCTGGCGGAAAACTTATTTGCGGTGGCGGGAAATATATATCTCCTGCCGGACAACTTATCTCTGCTGACGAAATACGTCTCCCCGCTTGCAGAAAACTTATCTCCGGCGGCGAGAAATTTATATACCCGACCTGACAACTTATCTCTGCTAAGGAAATACGTCTCTCCGCTGGCGGAAAACTTATTTCCGGTGGCGGGAAATATATATCCCCTGCCGGACAACTTATCTCTGCTGACGAAATACGTCTCTACGCTGGCAGAAAACTTATTTCCGGCGGCGGGAAATTTATATCCCCTGCCGGACAACTTATCTCTGCTGACAAAGTACGTCTCTCCGCTGGCGGAAAACTTATCTCCGGTGGCGGGAAATTTATATCCGCTGGCGGAAAACTTTTCTCCAAAGGGGGAAATTTATATCCCCTGCCGAACAACTTATCTCCGCTGACGAACTACGTTTCTCCGCCGGCAGAAACTTATCTCCGCTGGCAGAACACTTACCTCCGGCGGCGGGAAATTTATATCCCCTGCCGGACATCTTATCTCTGCAGACAAAATACATCTCTCCGTTGGTGGAAAATTTATATCCGCTGGCGGAAAACTTTTCTCCGCTGACAGACATCTTATATCCCCGGCCTGACAACCTATCTCTGCTAACGAAATACGTCTCCCCGCTGGCGGAAAACTTATTTGCGGTGGCGGGAAATATATATCCCCTGCCGGACAACTTATCTCTGCTGACGAAATACGTCTCTACGCTGGCAGAAAACTTATCTCCGGCGGCGAGAAATTTATATCCCCGGCCTGACAACTTATCTCTGCTAACGAAATACGTCTCCCCGCTGGCGGAAAACTTATTTGCGGTGGCGGGAAATATATATCTCCTGCCGGACAACTTATCTCTGCTGACGAAATACGTCTCCCCGCTTGCAGAAAACTTATCTCCGGCGGCGAGAAATTTATATACCCGACCTGACAACTTATCTCTGCTAAGGAAATACGTCTCTCCGCTGGCGGAAAACTTATTTCCGGTGGCGGGAAATATATATCCCCTGCCGGACAACTTATCTCTGCTGACGAAATACGTCTCTACGCTGGCAGAAAACTTATTTCCGGCGGCGGGAAATTTATATCCCCTGCCGGACAACTTATCTCTGCTGACAAAGTACGTCTCTCCGCTGGCGGAAAACTTATCTCCGGTGGCGGGAAATTTATATCCGCTGGCGGAAAACTTTTCTCCAAAGGGGGAAATTTATATCCCCTGCCGAACAACTTATCTCCGCTGACGAACTACGTTTCTCCGCCGGCAGAAACTTATCTCCGCTGGCAGAACACTTACCTCCGGCGGCGGGAAATTTATATCCCCTGCCGGACATCTTATCTCTGCAGACAAAATACATCTCTCCGTTGGTGGAAAATTTATATCCGCTGGCGGAAAACTTTTCTCCGCTGACAGACATCTTATCTCCGCTGCCGGACAACTTATCTCTGCTGACAAAATACGTCTCTCCGATGGCGGAAAACTGATCTCCGGTGGCGGGAAATTTATATCCGCTGGCGGAAAAATTATCTCCAGAGGGGAAAATTTATATCTCCTGCCGGACAACTTATCTCTGCTTACGAAATACGTCTTCCCGCTGGCGGAAAACATATTTCCGGTGGCGGGAAATCTATATCCCCTGCCGGACAACTTATCTCTGCTGACGAACTGCGTTTCTCTGCCGGCAGAAAACGTAGCTCCGCTGGCAGAACATTAACTTCCGGCGGCGGGAAATTTATATCCCCTGCCGGACATCTTATCTCTGCTGACAAAATACATCTCTCCGTTGGTGGAAAATTTATATCCGCTGGCGGAAAACTTTTCTCCGCTGACAGACATCTTATCTCCGCTGCCGGACAACTTATCTCTGCTGACAAAATACGTCTCTCCGATGGCGGAAAGCTTATCTCCGGTGGCGGGAAATTTATATCCGCTGGCGGAAAACTTTTCTCCGCTGAAAGACATCTTATCTCCGCTGGCAGACAATTTATCTCTGCTGACAAAATACTTCTTTCCGCTCGCGGAAAACTTATCTCTGGTGGCAGGAAATTTATATCCGCTGGCGGAAAACTTTTCTCCAGAGGGGGAAATTTATATCCCCTGCCGGACAACTTATCTCCGCTGACGAACTGCGTTTCTCCGCCGGCAGAAAACGTAGCTCCGCTGGCAGAACATTGACCTCCGGCGGCAGGAAATTTATATCCCCTGCGAGACATCTTATCTCTGCTGACAAAATACATCTCTCCGTTGGTGGAAAATTTATATCCGCTGGCGGAAAACTTTTCTCCGCTGACAGACTTCTTATCTCCGCTGCCGGACAACATATCTCTGCTGACAAAAAACGTCTCTCCAATGGCGGAAAACTTATCTCTGGTGGCGGGAAATTTATATCCGCTGGCGGAAAAATTATCTCCAGAGGGGAAAATTTATATCTCCTGCCGGACAACTTATCTCTGCTTACGAAATACGTCTTCCCGCTGGCGGAAAACATATTTCCGGTGGCGGGAAATCTATATCCCCTGCCGGACAACTTATCTCTGCTAACGAAATACGTCTCTCCGCTGGCGGAAAACTTATCTCCGGTAGCAAGAAACCAATATCCGCTGGCCGACAACTTATCTCCGCTGGCGGACAATTTATTTCCGCTGACGAACAACGTTTCTCCGATGGCGGAAAACGTATCTGCGGTGGCGGGAAATTTATATCCGCTGGCGGAAAACTTTTTTTCAGAGGGGGAAATTTATATACCCTGCCGGACAACTTATCTCCGCTGGCGGACAATTTATTTCCGCTGACGAACTTCGTTTCTCCGCTGACGAACCACGTTTCTCCGCTGACGAACTGCGTTTCTCCGCTGGCAGAAAACTTATCTCCGCCGGTGGGAAATTTATATCTCCTGCCGGACAAATTATCTCTGCTGACGAAATACGTCTCTCCGCTGGCGGAAAACTTATTTCCGGTGGCGGGAAATCTATATGTCCTGCCGGACTTCTTATCTCTGCTGACAAAATACATCTCTCCGCTGGCGGAAAACTTATCTGCGGTGGCGGGAAAGTTATATCCGCTGGCGGAAAACTTTTCTCCGCTGACAGACATATTATCTCCGATGGCAGACAATTTATTTCCGCTGACGAACTACGATTCTCCGCTGGCAGAAAACTTATCTCCGCCGGTGGGAAATTTATATCTCCTGCCGGACAAATTATCTCTGCTGACGAAATACGTCTCTCAGCTGGCGGAAAACTTATTTCCGGTGGCGGGAAATTTATATCCGCTGGCGGACAACTTATCTCCGCTGGCGGACAATTTATTTCCGCTGACGAACTACGTTTCTCCGCTGACGAACCACGTTTCTCCGCTGACGAACTGCGTTTCTCCGCTGGCAGAAAACTTATCTCCGCCGGTGGGAAATTTATATCTCCTGCCGGACAAATTATCTCTGCTGACGAAATACGTCTCTCCGCTGGCGGAAAACTTATTTCCGGTGCCGGGAAATCTATATCCGCTTGCGGACAACTTATCTCCGCTGGCAGAAAATTTATTTCCGCTGACCAACTACGATTTTCCGCTGGCAGAAAACTTATCTCCGCCGGTGGGAAATTTATATCTCCTGCCGGACAAATTATCTCTGCTGACGAAATACGTCTCTCCGCTGGCGGAAAACTTATTTCCGGTGGCGGGAAATTTATATCCGCTGGCGGACAACTTATCTCCGCTGGCGGACAATTTATTTCCGCTGACGAACTACGTTTCTCCGCTGACGAACCACGTTTCTCCGCTGACGAACTGCGTTTCTCCGCTGGCAGAAGACTTAGCTCCGGTGTCGGGAAATTTAAATCCGCTGCCGAAAAACGTTTCTCCGCTGACAGACATCTTATCTCCGATGGCAGACAATTTATTTCCGCTGACGAACTACGATTCTCCGCTGGCAGAAAATTTATCTCCGGCGGCGGGAAATTTATATCCCCTGCCGGACAGCTTATCTCTGCTGACGAAAGACGTCTCCCCGCTGGCGGAAAACTTATTTCCAGTGGCGCGAAATCTAAATCCCCTGCCGGACAACGTATCTCTGCTGACGAAATACGTCTCTCCGCTGGCGGAAAACTTATTTCCGGTGGCGGGATTTCTATATCCCCCGCCGGACAACTTATCTCTGCTGACAAAATACGTCTCTCCGCTGGCGGAAAGCTTATATGCGGTGGCGGGAAATTTATATCCGCTGGCGGGAAATTTATATCCGCTGGCGGAAAACTTTTCTCGGCAGGCAGATAATTTATCTCCGCTGACGAACTAAAATCCTCTGCTGGCAGAACACTTATCTCCAGAGCGGAAAATTTATATCCCCTGCCGAGCAACTTATCTCTGCTGACGAAATACGTCTCTCCGCTGGCGGAAAACTTGTCTCCGCTGACAGACGTTTTATCTCCGCTGGCAGATAATTTATCTCCGCTGACGAACTACGTTCCGCCGCTGGCACAACACTTATCTCCAGAGGGGAAAATTTATACCCCCTGCCGGACAGCTTATCTCTCCTGACGAAATACGTCTCTCCGCTGGCGGAAAACTTATTTCCGGTGGCGGGATATCTGTATCCGCTGGCGGACAACTTATCTCCGCTGGCAGACAATTTATCTCCGCTGACGAACTACGCTTCTCCGCTGGCAGAAAACTTATCTCCGGTGGCGGGAAAATGTATATCCCCTGCCGGAAAATGTATCGCCGCTGACGAAATACGTCTCTATGCGGGCGGAAAACTTATTTCCGGTGGCGGGAAATCTATATCCCCTTCCGGACAACTTATCTCTGCTGACGAAATACGTCTCACCGTTGGCGGAAAACTTATTTCCGGTGGCGGGAAATCTGTATCCGCTGGCGGACAACTTATCTCCGCTGGCAGACAATTTATCTCCGCTGACGAACTACGCTTCTCCGCCGGCAGAAAACTTATCTCCGCTGGCAGAACATTTACCTCCAGCGGTGGGATATTTATATCCGCTGCCGGACAGCTTATCTCTGCTGACAAAATACATCTCTCCGCTGTCGGAAAACTTATCTCCGGTGGCGGGAAATGTATATCCGATGGCGGAAAACTTTTCTCCAGAGGGGGAAATTTATATCCCCTGCCGGACAACTTATCTCCGCTGATGAACTTCGTTTCTCCGCCGGCAGAAAACCAATCTCCGCTGGCAGAACATTTACCTCCGGCGGCGGGAAAATTATATCCCCTGCCGGACATTTGATCTCTGCTGACAAAATACATCTCTCCGCTGGTGGAAAATTTATTTCCGCTGGCGGAAAACATTTATCCGGTGGCGGGAAATTTATATCCCCTGCCGGACAACTTATCTCCGCTGACGAACTACGTTTCTCCGCCGGCAGAAAATGAATCTCCGCTGGCAGAACATTTACTTCCGGCGGCGGGAAAATTATATCCCCTGCCGGACATCTTATCTCTGCAGACAAAATACATCTCTCCGCTGGCGGAAAACTTATCTCCGGTGGCGGGATATTTATATCCAATGGCGGAAAACTTTTCTAAGCCGACAGCCATCATATCTCCGCTGGCAGAAAACTTATCTCCAGAGGGTGAAATTTATATCCCCTGCCGGACAACTTATCTCTTCTGACGAAATACGTCTCTCCGCTGGCGGAGTACTTATTTCCGGTGGCGGGAAACCAACATCCGCTGGCGGACAGTTTATTTCCGCTGACGAACTACGTTTCTCCGATGGCGGAAAAATTATCTGCGGTGGCGGGAAATTTATATCCGCTGGCGGAAAACTTTTCTCCAGAGGGGGAAATTTATATTACCTGCCGGACAACTTATCTCCGCTGACGAACTGCGTTTCTCCGCCGGCAGAAAACGTAGCTCCGCTGGCAGAACATTGACCTCCGGCGGCGGGAAATTTATATCCCCTGCCGGACATCTTATCTCTGCAGACAAAATACATCTCTCCGTTGGTGGAAAATTTATTTCCGCTGGCGGAAAACTTTTCTCCGCTGACAGACATGTTGTCTCCGCTGCAGGACAACTTATCTCTGCTGACAAAATACGTCTCTCCAATGGCGGAAAACTTATCTCTGGTGGCGGGAAATTTATATCCGCTGGCGGAAAAATTATCTCCAGAGGGGGAAATTTATATCTCCTGCCGGACAACTTATCTCTGCTTATGAAATACGTCTTCCCGCTGGCGGAAAACATATTTCCGGTGGCGGGAAATCTTTATCCCCAGCCGGACAACTTATATCTGCTGACGAAATACGTCTCTCCGCTGGCGGAAAACTTATTTCCGGTGGCGGGAAATCTATATCCGCTGGCGGAAAACTTATCTCCGCTGGCAGACAATTTATCTCCGCTGACAAACTACGATTCTCCGCTGGCAGAAAACTTATCTCCACCGGTGGGAAATTTATATCTCCTGCCGGACAAATTATCTCTGCTGACGAAATACGTCTCTCCGCTGTCGGAAAACTTATTTCCGGTGGCGGGAAATTTATATTCGCTGGCGGACAACTTATCTCCGCTGGCGGACAATTTATTTCCGCTGACGAACTACGTTTCTCCGCTGACGAACCACGTTTCTCCGCTGACGAACTGCGTTTCTCCGCTGGCAGAAAACTTATCTCCGCCGGTGGGAAATTTATATCTCCTGCCGGACAAATTATCTCTGCTGACGAAATACGTCTCACCGCTGGCGGAAAACTTATTTCCGGTGGCGGGAAATCTATATCCGCTGGCGGACAACTTATCTCCGCTGGCAGAAAACTTATTTCCGCTGACCAACTACGATTTTCCGCTGGCAGAAAACTTATCTCCGGCGGCGAGAAATTTATATCCCCTGCCGGACAGCTTATCTCTGCTGACGAAAGACGTCTCTCCGCTGGCGAAAAACTTATTTCCGGTGGCGGGAAATCTATATGTCCTGCCGGACTTCTTATCTCTGCTGACAAAATACATCTCTCCGCTGGCGGAAAACTTATCTGCGGTGGCGGGAAAGTTATATCCGCTGGCGGAAAACTTTTCTCCGCTGACAGACATCTTATCTCCGATGGCAGACAATTTATTTCCGCTGACGAACTACGATTCTCCGCTGGCAGAAAACTTATCTCCGCCGGTGGGAAATTTATATCTCCTGCCGGACAAATTATCTCTGCTGACGAAATACGTCTCTCCGCTGGCGGAAAACTTGTCTCCGCTGACAGAGGTTTTATCTCCGCTGGCAGATAATTTATCTCCGCTGACGAACTACGTTCCGCCGCTGGCACAACACTTATCTCCAGAGGGGAAAATTTATACCCCCTGCCGGACAGCTTATCTCTCCTGACGAAATACGTCTCTCCGCTGGCGGAAAACTTATTTCCGGTGGCGGGATATCTGTATCCGCTGGCGGACAACTTATCTCCGCTGGCAGACAATTTATCTCCGCTGACGAACTACGCTTCTCCGCTGGCAGAAAACTTATCTCCGGTGGCGGGAAAATGTATATCCCCTGCCGGAAAATGTATCGCCGCTGACGAAATACGTCTCTATGCGGGCGGAAAACTTATTTCCGGTGGCGGGAAATCTATATCCCCTTCCGGACAACTTATCTCTGCTGACGAAATACGTCTCACCGTTGGCGGAAAACTTATTTCCGGTGGCGGGAAATCTGTATCCGCTGGCGGACAACTTATCTCCGCTGGCAGACAATTTATCTCCGCTGACGAACTACGCTTCTCCGCCGGCAGAAAACTTATCTCCGCTGGCAGAACATTTACCTCCAGCGGTGGGATATTTATATCCGCTGCCGGACAGCTTATCTCTGCTGACAAAATACATCTCTCCGCTGTCGGAAAACTTATCTCCGGTGGCGGGAAATGTATATCCGATGGCGGAAAACTTTTCTCCAGAGGGGGAAATTTATATCCCCTGCCGGACAACTTATCTCCGCTGATGAACTTCGTTTCTCCGCCGGCAGAAAACCAATCTCCGCTGGCAGAACATTTACCTCCGGCGGCGGGAAAATTATATCCCCTGCCGGACATTTGATCTCTGCTGACAAAATACATCTCTCCGCTGGTGGAAAATTTATTTCCGCTGGCGGAAAACATTTATCCGGTGGCGGGAAACTTATATCCCCTGCCGGACAACTTATCTCCGCTGACGAACTACGTTTCTCCGCCGGCAGAAAATGAATCTCCGCTGGCAGAACATTTACTTCCGGCGGCGGGAAAATTATATCCCCTGCCGGACATCTTATCTCTGCAGACAAAATACATCTCTCCGCTGGCGGAAAACTTATCTCCGGTGGCGGGATATTTATATCCAATGGCGGAAAACTTTTCTAAGCCGACAGCCATCATATCTCCGCTGGCAGAAAACTTATCTCCAGAGGGTGAAATTTATATCCCCTGCCGGACAACTTATCTCTTCTGACGAAATACGTCTCTCCGCTGGCGGAGTACTTATTTCCGGTGGCGGGAAACCAACATCCGCTGGCGGACAGTTTATTTCCGCTGACGAACTACGTTTCTCCGATGGCGGAAAAATTATCTGCGGTGGCGGGAAATTTATATCCGCTGGCGGAAAACTTTTCTCCAGAGGGGGAAATTTATATTACCTGCCGGACAACTTATCTCCGCTGACGAACTGCGTTTCTCCGCCGGCAGAAAACGTAGCTCCGCTGGCAGAACATTGACCTCCGGCGGCGGGAAATTTATATCCCCTGCCGGACATCTTATCTCTGCAGACAAAATACATCTCTCCGTTGGTGGAAAATTTATTTCCGCTGGCGGAAAACTTTTCTCCGCTGACAGACATGTTGTCTCCGCTGCAGGACAACTTATCTCTGCTGACAAAATACGTCTCTCCAATGGCGGAAAACTTATCTCTGGTGGCGGGAAATTTATATCCGCTGGCGGAAAAATTATCTCCAGAGGGGGAAATTTATATCTCCTGCCGGACAACTTATCTCTGCTTATGAAATACGTCTTCCCGCTGGCGGAAAACATATTTCCGGTGGCGGGAAATCTTTATCCCCAGCCGGACAACTTATATCTGCTGACGAAATACGTCTCTCCGCTGGCGGAAAACTTATTTCCGGTGGCGGGAAATCTATATCCGCTGGCGGAAAACTTATCTCCGCTGGCAGACAATTTATCTCCGCTGACAAACTACGATTCTCCGCTGGCAGAAAACTTATCTCCACCGGTGGGAAATTTATATCTCCTGCCGGACAAATTATCTCTGCTGACGAAATACGTCTCTCCGCTGTCGGAAAACTTATTTCCGGTGGCGGGAAATTTATATTCGCTGGCGGACAACTTATCTCCGCTGGCGGACAATTTATTTCCGCTGACGAACTACGTTTCTCCGCTGACGAACCACGTTTCTCCGCTGACGAACTGCGTTTCTCCGCTGGCAGAAAACTTATCTCCGCCGGTGGGAAATTTATATCTCCTGCCGGACAAATTATCTCTGCTGACGAAATACGTCTCTCCGCTGGCGGAAAACTTATTTCCGGTGGCGGGAAATCTATATCCGCTGGCGGACAACTTATCTCCGCTGGCAGAAAACTTATTTCCGCTGACCAACTACGATTTTCCGCTGGCAGAAAACTTATCTCCGGCGGCGAGAAATTTATATCCCCTGCCGGACAGCTTATCTCTGCTGACGAAAGACGTCTCTCCGCTGGCGAAAAACTTATTTCCGGTGGCGGGAAATCTATATGTCCTGCCGGACTTCTTATCTCTGCTGACAAAATACATCTCTCCGCTGGCGGAAAACTTATCTGCGGTGGCGGGAAAGTTATATCCGCTGGCGGAAAACTTTTCTCCGCTGACAGACATCTTATCTCCGATGGCAGACAATTTATTTCCGCTGACGAACTACGATTCTCCGCTGGCAGAAAACTTATCTCCGCCGGTGGGAAATTTATATCTCCTGCCGGACAAATTATCTCTGCTGACGAAATACGTCTCTCCGCTGGCGGAAAACTTATTTCCGGTGGCGGGAAATTTATATCCGCTGGCGGACAACTTATCTCCGCTGGCGGACAATTTATTTCCGCTGACGAACTACGTTTCTCCGCTGACGAACCACGTTTCTCCGCTGACGAACTGCGTTTCTCCGCTGGCAGAAGACTTAGCTCCGGTGTCGGGAAATTTAAATCCGCTGCCGAAAAACGTTTCTCCGCTGACAGACATCTTATCTCCGATGGCAGACAATTTATTTCCGCTGACGAACAACGATTCTCCGCTGGCAGAAAACTTATCTCCGGCGGCGGGAAATTTATATCCCCTGCCGGACAGCTTATCTCTGCTGACGAAAGACGTCTCCCCGCTGGCGGAAAACTTATTTCCGGTGGCGCGAAATCTATATCCCCTGCCGGACAACGTATCTCTGCTGACGAAATACGTCTCTCCGCTGGCGGAAAACTTATTTCCGTTGGCGGGATATCTATCTCCCCCGCCGGACAACTTATCTCTGCTGACAAAATACGTCTCTCCGCTGGCGGAAAGCTTATATCCGGTGGCGGGAAATTTATATCCGCTGGCGGAAAACTTTTCTCGGCAGGCAGATAATTTATCTCCGCTGACGAACTAAAATCCTCTGCTGGCAGAACACTTATCTCCAGAGCGGAAAATTTATATCCCCTGCCGAGCAACTTATCTCTGCTGACGAAATACGTCTCTCCGCTGGCGGAAAACTTGTCTCCGCTGACAGACGTTTTATCTCCGCTGGCAGATAATTTATCTCCGCTGACGAACTACGTTCCGCCGCTGGCACAACACTTATCTCCAGAGGGGAAAATTTATACCCCCTGCCGGACAGCTTATCTCTTCTGACGAAATACGTCTCTCCGCTGGCGGAAAACTTATTTCCGGTGGCGGGATATCTGTATCCGCTGGCGGACAACTTATCTCCGCTGGCAGACAATTTATCTCCGCTGACGAACTACGCTTCTCCGCTGGCAGAAAACTTATCTCCGGTGGCGGGAAAATGTATATCCCCTGCCGGAAAATGTATCGCCGCTGACGAAATACGTCTCTATGCGGGCGGAAAACTTATTTCCGGTGGCGGGAAATCTATATCCCCTTCCGGACAAATTATCTCTGCTGACGAAATACGTCTCACCGTTGGCGGAAAACTTATTTCCGGTGGCGGGAAATCTGTATCCGCTGGCGGACAACTTATCTCCGCTGGCAGACAATTTATCTCCGCTGACGAACTACGCTTCTCCACCGGCAGAAAACTTATCTCCGCTGGCAGAACATTTACCTCCAGCGGTGGGATATTTATATCCGCTGCCGGACAGCTTATCTCTGCTGACAAAATACATCTCTCCGCTGTCGGAAAACTTATCTCCGGTGGCGGGAAAATTATATCCGATGGCGGAAAACTTTTCTCCAGAGGGGGAAATTTATATCCCCTGCCGGACAACTTATCTCCGCTGATGAACTTCGTTTCTCCGCCGGCAAAAAACCAATCTCCGCTGGCAGAACATTTACCTCCGGCGGCGGGAAAATTATATCCCTTGCCGGACATTTGATCTCTGCTGACAAAATACATCTCTCCGCTGGTGGAAAATTTATTTCTGCTGGCGGAAAACATTTCTCCGGTGGCGGAAAATTGATATCCCCTGCCGGACAACTTATCTCCGCTGACGAACTACGTTTCTCCGCCGGCAGAAAATGAATCTCCGCTGGCAGAACATTTACCTCCAGCGGCGGGAAAATTATATCCCCTGCCGGACATCTTATCTCTGCAGACAAAATACATCTCTCCGCTGGCGGAAAACTTTTCTCCGCTGACAGACATCTTATCTCCGCTGGCAGATAATTTATCTCTGCTGACGAGCTACGTTTCTCCGCTGGCAGAAAACTTATCTCCGATAGCGGGAAATTTATAACCCCTGCCGCACAGCTAATCTCTGCTGACGAAATACGTCTCACCGCTGGCGGAAAACTTATTTCCGGTGGCGGGAAATCTAAATCCCCTGCCGGACAACTTATTTCTGCTGATGAAATACGTCTCTCCGCTGGCGGAAAGCTTATATCCGGTGGCGGGAGATTTATATCCGCTGGCGGAAAGCTTTTCTCCAGAGGGGCAAATTTATATCCCCTGCCGGAAAAAGTATCGCCGCTGACGAAATACGTCTCTCTGCGGGCGGAAAACTTATTTCCGGTGCCGGGAAATCTATATCCCCTACCGGACAACTTATCTCTGCTGACGAAATACGTCTCACCGTTGGCGGAAAACTTATTTCCGGTGGCGGGAAACCTGTATCCGCTGGCGGACAACTTATCTCCGCTGGCAGACAATTTATCTCCGCTAGCGAACTACGCTTCTCCGCTGGCAAAAAACTTATCTCCGCTGGCAGAACATTTACCTCTAGCGGTGGGATATTTAAATACGCTGCCGGACAGCTTATCTCGGCTGACAAAATACATCTCTCCGCTGTCGGAAAACTTATCTCCGGTGGCGGGAAATTTATATCCGATGGCGGAAAACTTTTTTCCAGAGGGGGAAATTTATATCCCCTGCCGGACAACTTATCTCCGCTGATGAACTACGTTTCTCCGCCGGCAGAAAACGAATCTCCGCTGGCAGAACATTTACGTCCGACGGCGGGAAATTTATATCCCCTGCCGGACATCTTATCTCTGCTGGCTTTATATCCGCTGGCGGAAAACTTTTCTCCGCTGACAGACATCTTATCTCCGCTGCCGGACAACTTATCTCTGCTAACAAAATACGTCTCTCCGCTGTCGGAAAACTTATCTCCGGCGGCGGGAAATTTATATCCCCTGCCGGACAACTTATCTCTGCTGACGAAATAAGTCTCTCCGCTGGCGGAAAACTAATTTCCGGTGGCGGGAAATCTATATCCCCTGCCAGACAACTAATCACTGCTGACAAAATACGTCTCTCCGCTGGCGGAAAGCTTATACCCGGTGGCGGGAAATTTATATCCGCTGGCGGAAAGCTTTTCTCCAGAGGGGGAAATTTATATCCCCTTCCGGACAACTTATCTCTGCTGACGAAATACGTCTCTCCGCTGGCAGAAAACTTATCTCCGCTGGCAGAACATTTACTTCCGGCGGCGAGGAATTTATATCCCCTGCCGGACATCTTATCTCTGCTGGCTTTATATCCGCTGGCGGAAAACTTTTCTCCGCTGACAGACATCTTATCTCCGCTGCCGGACAACTTATCTCTGCTAACAAAATACGTCTCTCCGCTGTCGGAAAACTTATCTCCGGCGGCGGGAAATTTATATCCCCTGCCGGACAACTTATCTCTGCTGACGAAATAAGTCTCTCCGCTGGCGGAAAACTAATTTCCGGTGGCGGGAAATCTATATCCCCTGCCAGAAAACTAATCACTGCTGACAAAATACGTCTCTCCGCTGGCGGAAAGCTTATACCCGGTGGCGGGAAATTTATATCCGCTGGCGGAAAGCTTTTCTCCAGAGGGGGAAATTTATATCCCCTTCCGGACAACTTATCTCCGCTGACGAACTACGATTCTCCGCCGGCAGAAACTTATCTCCGCTGGCAGAACATTTACTTCCGGCTGCGAGGAATTTATATCCCCTGCCGGACAGCTTATCTCTTCTGACGAAATACGTCTCTCCGCTGGCGGAAAACTTATGTTCAAAGTGACCGCCACGATAATTAGATATTGATCTCTAACAACACTGCGCATGTGCCCTGCTGCATATCGATGTTCTCATATCGATGTTCTCATATCGATATTCTTTTTTCGGCGTCTGTCTCTTGCGTATGTTACTCGGAAGCACATATAATTCTGTATACTGATCTTCTGCTGTCTTACAAATAAAATAACTTTAACAGGTTATGGGCCCAGACACCAATTCACCAAGAAACAGTATAAAACAGAAACAGTGAGAAACAATAAACATTGTTTGGTGCTTAGTGAAAAGCAGTGCTAAAAAAATGGCATAGACTCATTAGTGTATGTGTGTACATAGAAAGGCAAAAGAACAAGTTGAACAAATTCAACGGAGATTCGCATTATGTTTTTTGATTCGAATTTTGCAGCGAATCGGACCGTTGCCGTGGTTTAAAGTCCAAAATAAAGCAGTCCCAACGGATCAAGAAACACAAAAGCGAACGGAGACTCAAGTGTGTATACCAAAAAGTGCGTATGCCAAGCCGCACAAAACCGCGAGTGTGTATACCCAAAAGTGTGTATACCAAGCCTTAGAAAATCCCGAGTGTGTGTGTGTAAATAGCAACTCGGAGGGATACTTAAGAGAAAACGAAAAAACAAAAGAAAGACACGGACAACAGTATTGTCGTCGTAGTTGCTTTGTGCATGAGACGATCGACAGTTACAAATTTTGCACTGTGGGACAATAAGTATAAAAAATGAGTGGAAATATGAATTTCAATATTGAGAAACTGGACGAAAACAATTATAGCACATGGGAAGTTTTGATGAGAAGTGAGAAGCCACAAAATGATTTGTGGCCAATCGTCAGTGGTAAAATTGAGCTTAGTGAAAGTGCAACAAATGAGCAAAGTGCAGCTTTTGAACTAAAGGATCAAAAGGCGTTGGCGTCAATTTTACTTTGTGTTAAATCGACCCAACTAAAAAATATTAAAAATTGTGTATCGTCGTCACAGGCATGGCAAAAGCTAAATAAAATTCACAGGCCAAGCGGACTAGCAAGGGTAGTGCTTTTAATTAAACAATTGTTGACGTTAAAAATGTCGGATAGTATAAGTGCACAGAAATATTTGCGGAAATTCCAGGTGGTACACGAGGCTTTAGCAGAGGTCAACATAAAGGTTGATGAAAAGATCTTATCAGTTGTGTTGCTAAATGGTTTGCCTAAATCGTATGAAAGTTTTGTTGTTGCGATTGAGACGCGAGATGATTTGCCGAGCTTGAGCATGCTAAAAATAAAAATTTTTGATGAAGCGAATAGGCAGGAAGATAGCATTAGCAAGGAAATTACAAGTAGCGCGGAACTTCACGTCAGTTATGACAACAACAATTTTAAGAAAAACTTTAAGAAGGGCAAAAAGTGTTTTAAGTGCGGAAAGGAAGGGCATTTTAAATCGGAATGCCGTGCTAAAAGCAAGCAGGAAGGAGCAAACAGTAAAAGCGGGGAAAGATTGGGTACAATGCTTTGCGTAACCGAATATGCCAAAGTGGAACCAGAAAAATATGTACCAATCCTAAGTTTAGCTAAGCCAAATGACCAGATGTTAAATGCATGGTGCATAGACAGTGGCGCAACGGCGCATCTATGTTGTGACAAGGAACGCTTTGTGTCGTTCACGGAAGATAATCAAAAAGTATTTTTAGCCGGCGGTAAATCACTTATTGCTGAAGGGCATGGAACTGTTCAAGTAAAGTTCGGTGATAGATCCGTTACGCTGGAAAAGGTTATCTTGGTACCAGATTTGCAGTACAATTTTATATCGGTCACAAAACTATTAAAACATGGAAAAAAAGTTGTGTTTGAGAAAAATCAAGCGATGATTTTTGAAAACGGAAAAATAGTTATAAAGGCACATCTGGAAAATGGATTGTTTATGGTTCAGGACAATCAGGAAAAGTGTATGAACATTGTAAATGTTGAGGCAGATGCATTCAAATGGCATAATAGGTTCGGCCATGTACATTTTGACGCATTAAAGGAAATGGTTAACAAGGAGATGGTAATAGGTCTCAAGGGCATATACAAGCCAAAACAAGTGTGTGCAACATGCGCAAAAAGTAAAATTTGCGTGCAACTATTTCAATCGAGCACAAACAGGTCAAAGGGCGTTCTAGACTTAATATATACTGATGTATGCGGTCCAATGCAAAAGCAGTCAATGGGAGGCAATCGATATTTCGCCACATTTATTGATGATGGTTCAAGATATGTATCAGTAAGTTTCCTAAAAACCAAAGATCAGGTTTTCGAGGCTTTTAAAGAATTTAAAAGTCAAGTTGAGTGCCAAACTGGGAGAAAAGTCAAGGTTTTACGAAGCGACAATGGCCGAGAATACATATCAAACGTTGTTGATAATTACCTAAACCAAAATGGAATAAAGCGAAACTTAACAGTGCCATATACACCTCAACAAAACGGAGTTGCAGAAAGGGCCAACAGAACATTGGTAGAAATGGCAAGAAGTATGCTGCTGCATGCTGGGTTAAGTGAATGCTATTGGGCAGAAGCGATTCGAACTGCCACGTATTTGCGAAATAGAGTGGCAAGCAGCTGTTTGAGCGGGGTGACACCTTTTGAAATATGGACAGGTAGAAAGCCAGTGGTATCGCATTTAAGAGTTTTTGGCTCAGTAGCGATAGCTCTAGATAAAAAAAAGAAATCAAAGTTCGCACAGAAAGGCTTAGAGTATATAATGGTGGGCTACTCGGATACAGCCAAAGCATACCGTTTGGTCAGTAAAGAAACCAGGAAACTCGTAGAGAGTAGGGATGTCATTTTTGTAGAACCTGAAGGGGGCAAACTAGATGCATCATGTTCCAATGACATGGCATCAATTGAGGTTCAACAAAACCAGGACTCTGAACCCGAAATGGATAGCGAGCAATTTAAAGATCCAGAAAATGAGCCAGAAAATCAGGAGGAGATTAGGTCTAGTAATGACATTCTTGTAATTCCAGAACCAATAAGAGGACCAGGACGCTCAACCATAGTACGGACGGGCAAAAGCAGGACGACCATGGAAGCAGTATCATATGCTCAATGCGATACTGGCAGCAGACGTACAAGTTCCACAAAACTACGCACAAGCTGAACGGTCTACTGAAGGCGAGATATGGAAGCATCAATGAAGGACGAGTACGAATCTATTGTGAAGAACGGCACGTGGTCGCTTACTAAATTGCCTAGCGGGAAAAAGTCCATTGGATGCAGATGGGTTTACGCAGTTAAGTCCAATCCGGATGGAAGCGTGAACAGGCTCAAATCACGTCTGGTGGCGAAAGGTTGTAGCCAACGCTACGGGATCGACTACAAGGAAACATTTGCACCAGTTGTACGAAAACCACGCAACTATCAGGTTGATAATTGCACTTGCAGTCGAACATGGTCTCCACCTACATCAAATGGATGTTGTCACGGCGTATCTCAACGGCGAATTGGAAGATGAGGTTTTTATGAGACAGCCTGAGGGCTTCATCAGCGAAGTTCACCCAAATCACGTTTTGAGGCTTCACAAAAGTATATATGGCCTAAAACAATCAGGAAGAGTGTGGAACTCTACGTTGGATGCAACGCTGAAACGCATTGGTTTTATACCGACTGTCAACGAACCCTGTCTGTATTGTAAGCCAGGTAAAAATATGTGTCTAATAGCTGTCTACGTAGATGACATTATTTTGGCGTGTAAGGACCTAGATGATATATCTGATATCAAGATAAAGATCGCAGCAGAATTTGATGTGGTTGACATCGGGCCTATGCAATACTTTTTAGGTATTGAGGTGAAACGTGAAGGCAGTACGGGTGCGATTTCAATCAGCCAACGGAAGTATATTAGAGAGTTGCTCGAACAGTACAATTTGAAAGATTGTCGACAGACGTCCACGCCTCTTGAAGCTGGTTACCAGGTGGCATGCAACAAAGAGGACTGCCGCAGGGTCGACATCACATCGTTCCAAAAGCTAATTGGAGAGTTATCTTATCTTGCTGTTATGACTCGTCCGGACATTGCGCATTCGGTGAACAAATTAGCACAACGTAACAAGGATCCTCATTCCGAGCATGAAGCGGCAGCCAAGCACATCCTTCGATATTTGGCAAAAACTATCGACTGGGAGATATGCTACACAAAGCAAGGAAAGGCAATTGAGTGTTTTGTTGATGCAGATTGGGCAAGTGATATGACGAACCGAAAGTCATTCACTGGCTATGTATGCATGTTGGCAGGAGGAGCGGTTTCTTGGGAGTCAAGGAAGCAATCGACGGTTGCCCTCAGTTCCACGGAGGCAGAGTATATAGCCTTATCATCTGCAGCAAAAGAGGCGTAATACTTTCGCAGCCTACTGATTGACTTGAAGCTGATGTCCAAGGAGTCAGCTATTCAGATGTACGGCGACAACATTGGAGCACAGCAGCTTGCTAGAAACCCCATGTTTCATGCACGTACAAGGCACATCGACGTCAAGATACATCATATTCGAGAGGTTCTCAAGAGAGGTGAAGTCAACATTGCGTATCTGCCAACCGATGAGATGATAGCAGATGTCCTCACAAAGAACTTAGCCAAGGTTAAGCACCATAAATTTGTATTCGCATTTGGTTTAAAAGATCGTTTATAAGTGCTTGACATGTTATTGGATATTAGTTAAGTATATTTAAAGTTTGTAAACATGCGTTGTGTTGAGGAGTGTTCAAAGTGACCGCCACGATAATTAGATATTGATCTCTAACAACACTGCGCATGTGCCCTGCTGCATATCGATGTTCTCATATCGATGTTCTCATATCGATATTCTTCTTTCGGCGTCTGTCTCTTGCGTATGTTACTCGGAAGCACATATAATTCTGTATACTGATCTTCTGCTGTCTTACAAATAAAATAACTTTAACAGAAATACGTCTCTCCGCTTGCAGAAAACTTATCTCCGCTGGCAGAACATTTACTTCCGGCGGCGAGGAATTTATATCCCCTGCCGGACATCTTATCTCTGCTGGCTTTATATCCGCTGCCGGACAACTTATCTCTGCTAACAAAATACGTCTCTCCGCTGTCGGAAAACTTATCTCCGGTGGCGGGAAATTTATATCCCCTGCCGGACAACTTATCTCCGCTGACGAACTACGTTTCTCCGCCGGCAGAAAATGAATCTCCGCTGGCAGAACATTTACCTCCGGCGGCGGGAAAATTATATCCCCTGCCGGACATCTTATCTCTGCTGACAAAATACATCTCTCCGCTGGTGGAAAATGTGTATCCGCTGGCGGAAAACTTTTCTCCGCTGACAGACATCTTATCTCCGCTGGCAGATAATTTATCTCCGCTGACGAATTACGTTCCGCCGCTGGCAGAAAACTTATCTCCAGAGGGGAAAATTTATACCCCCTGCCGGACAGCTTATCTCTTCTGACAAAATACGTTTCTCCGCTGGCGGAAAACTTATTTCCGGTGGCGGGAAATATATATCCCCTGCCGGACAACTTATCTCTGCTGACGAAATACGTCTCTCCGCTGGCAGTAAACTTATCTCCGGCGGCGGGAAATTTATATCCCCTGCCGGACAACTTATCTCTGCTGACGAAATAGGTCTCTCCGCTGGCGGAAAACTAGTTTCCGGTGGCGGGAAATCTATATCCCCTGCCAGACAACTAATCACTGCTGACAAAATACGTCTCTCCGCTGGCGGAAAGCTTATACCCCGTGGCGGGAAATTTATATCCGCTGGCGGAAAGCTTTTCTCCAGAGATGGAAATTTATATCCCCTTCCGGACAACTTATCTCCGCTGACGAACTACGATTCTCCGCCGGCAGAAACTTATCTCCGCTGGCAGAACATTTACTTCCGGCGGCGAGGAATTTATATCCCCTGCCGGACAGCTTATCTCTTCTGACGAAACTAAGACAACTAATCACTGCTGACAAAATACGTCTCTCCGCTGGCGGAAAGCTTATACCCGGTGGCGGGAAATTTATATCCCCTGCCGGACAACTTATCTCTGCTAACAAAATACGTCTCTCTGCTGTCGGAAAACGTATCTCCGGCGGCGGGAAATTTATATCCTGCAACTTATCTCTGCTAACGAAATACGTCTCTCCGCTGACGGAAAACTTATTTCCGGTGGCGGGAAATATATATATATATATATATAATAATATATATAATCACTGCTGACAAAATACGTCTCTCCGCTGGCGGAAAACTAATTTCCGGTGGCGGGAAATCTATATCCCCTGCCAGACAACTAATCACTGCTGACAAAATACGTCTCTCCGCTGGCGGAAAGCTTATACCCGGTGGCGGGAAATTTATATCCGCTGGCGGAAAGCTTTTCTCCAGAGGGGGAAATTTATATCCCCTTCCGGACAACTTATCTCCGCTGACGAACTACGATTCTCCGCCGGCAGAAACTTATCTCCGCTGGCAGAACATTTACTTCCGGCGGCGAGGAATTTATATCCCCTGCCGGACAGCTTATCTCTTCTGACGAAATACGTCTCTCCGCTGGCGGAAAACTTATTTGCGGTGGCGGGAAATATATATCCCCTGCCGGACAACTTATCTCTGCTGACAAAATACATCTCTCCACTGGTGGAAAATTTATATCCGACAGACATCTTATCTCCGCTGACATTTAATTTATCTCCGCTGACGAACTACGACTCTCCGCTGTCGGAAAACTTATCTCCGGTGGCGGGAAATTTATATCCGCTGGCGGAAAACTTTTCTCCAAAGGGGCAAATTTATATCCCCTGCAGGACAACTTATCTCCGCTGACGAACTGCGTTTCTCCGCCGGCAGAAACTTATCTCCGCTGGCAGAACATTTACTTCCGGCGGCGAGGAATTTATATCCCCTGCCGGACATCTTATCTCTGCTGGCTTTATATCCGCTGCCGGACAACTTATCTCTGCTAACAAAATACGTCTCTCCGCTGTCGGAAAACTTATCTCCGGTGGCGGGAAATTTATATCCCCTGCCGGACAACTTATCACCGCTGACGAACTACGTTTCTCCGCCGGCAGAAAATGAATCTCCGCTGGCAGAACATTTACCTCCGGCGGCGGGAAAATTATATCCCCTGCCGGACATCTTATCTCTGCTGACAAAATACATCTCTCCGCTGGTGGAAAATGTGTATCCGCTGGCGGAAAACTTTTCTCCGCTGACAGACATCTATCTCCGCTGGCAGATAATTTATCTCCGCTGACGAATTACGATCCGCCGCTGGCAGAACACTTGTCTCCAGAGGGGAAAATTGATACCCCCTGCCGGACAGCTTATCTCTCTGACGAAATACGTCTCTCCGCTGGCGGAAAACTTATTTCCGGTGGCGGGCAATATATATCCGCTGCCGGACAACTTATCTCTGCTGACGAAATACGTCTCTCCGCTGGCAGTAAACTTATCTCCGGCGGCGGGAAATTTATATCCCCTGCCGTACAACTTATCTCTGCTGACGAAATAAGTCTCTCCGCTGGCGGAAAACTAATTTCCGGTGGCGGGAAATCTATATCCCCTGCCAGACAACTAATCACTGCTGACAAAATACGTCTCTCCGCTGGCGGAAAGCTTATACCCGGTGGCGGAAAATTTATATCCGCTGGCGGAAAGCTTTTCTCCAGAGATGGAAATTTATATCCCCTTCCGGCCAACTTATCTCCGCTGACGAACTACGATTCTCCGCCGGCAGAAACTTATCTCCGCTGGCAGAACATTTACTTCCGGCGGCGAGGAATTTATATCCCCTGCCGGACAGCTTATCTCTTCTGACGAAATACGTCTCTCCGCTGGCGGAAAACTTATTTGCGGTGGCGGGAAATATATATCCCCTGCCGGACAACTTATCTCTGCTAACGAAATACGTCTCTCCGCTGTCGGAAAACTTATCTCCGGCGGCGGGAAATTTATATCCCCTGCCGGACAACTTATCTCTGCTAACGAAATACGTTTCTCCGCTGGCGGAAAACTTATTTCCGGTGGCGGGAAATATATATCCCCTGCCGGACAACTTTTCTCTGCTGACGAAATACGTCTCTCCGCTGGCAGTAAACTTATCTCCGGCGGCGGGAAATTTATATCCCCTGCCGGACAACTTATCTCTGCTGACGAAATAAGTCTCTCCGCTGGCGGAAAACTAATTTCCGGTGGCGGGAAATCTATATCCCCTGCCAGACAACTAATCACTGCTGACAAAATACGTCCTTCCGCTGGCGGAAAGCTTATTTCCGGTGGCGGGAAATTTATATCCGCTGGCGGAAAGCTTTTCTCCAGAGGGGGAAATTTATATCCCCTTCCGGACAACTTATCTCCGCTGACGAACTACGATTCTCCGCCGGCAGAAACTTATCTCCGCTGGCAGAACATTTACTTCCGGCGGCGAGGAATTTATATCCCCTGCCGGACAGCTTATCTCTTCTGACGAAATACGTCTCTCCGCTGGCGGAAAACTTATTTGCGGTGGCGGGAAATATATATCCCCTGCCGGACAACTTATCTCTGCTGACGAAATACGTCTCTCCGCTGGCAGAAAACTTATCTCCGCTGGCAGAACATTTACTTCCGGCGGCGAGGAATTTATATCCCCTGCCGGACATCTTATCTCTGCTGGCTTTATATCCGCTTTCGGAAAACTTTTCTCCGCTGACAGACATCTTATCTCCGCTGAGGGACAACTTATTTCTGCTAACAAAATACGTCTCTCCGCTGTCGGAAAACTTATCTCCGGCGGCGGGAAATTTATATCCCCTGCCGGACAACTTATCTCTGCTAACGAAATACGTCTCTCCGCTGGCGGAAAACTTATTTCCGGTGGCGGGAAATATATATCCCCTGCCGGACAACTTATCTCTGCTGACGAAATACGTCTCTCCGCTGGCAGTAAACTTATCTCCGGCGGCGGGAAATTTATATACCCTGCCGGACAACTTATCTCTTCTGACAAAATACGTCTCTCCGCTGGCGGAAAACTTATTTCCAGAGGGGGAACTTTATATCTCCTGCCGGACAACATATCTCCGCTGACGAGCTACGTTTCTCCGCCGGCAGAAAACGAATCTCCGCTGGCAGAACATTTACCTCCGGCGGCGGGAAAATTATATCCCCTGCCGGACATCTTATCTCTGCTGACAAAATACATCTCTCCACTGGTGGAAAATTTATACCCGCTTATCTCTTCTGACAAAATACGTCTCTCCGCTGGCGGAAAACTTATTTCCGGTGGCCGGATATCTATATCCCCCGCCCGACAACTTATCTCTGCTGACAAAATACGTCTCTCCGCTGACGGAAAGCTTATATCCGGTGGCGGTAAATTTATATCCGCTGGGGGAAAACTTTTCTCCGCTGACAGACATCTTATCTCCGCTGACAGATAATTTATCTCCGCTGACGAACTACGATTCTCCGCTGTCGGAAAACTTATCTCCGGTGGCGGGAAATTTATATCCGCTGGCGGAAAACTTTTTTCCAAAGGGGCAAATTTATATCCCCTGCAGGACAACTTATCTCCGCTGACGAACTACGTTTCTCCGCCGGCACAAATATTATCTCCGCTGGCAGAACATTTACCTCCGTCGGCGGGAAATTTATATCCCCTGCCGGACATCTTATCTCTGCTGACAAAATACATCTCTCCGCTGGTGGAAAATTTATATCCGCTGGCGGAAGACTTTTATCCGCTGACAGACATCTTATCTCTGCTGGCAGATAATTTATCTCCGCTGACGAGCTACGTTCCGCCGCTGGCAGAACACTTATCTCCAGAGGGGAACATTTCTACCCCCTGCCGGACAGCTTATCTGTTCTGACCAAATACGTCTCTCCGCTGGCGGAAAACTTATTTCCGCTGGCGGGATATCTATATCCCCCGCCGGACAACTTATCTCTGCTGACAAAATACGTCTCTCCGCTGGCGGAAAACTTATATCCGGTGGCGGAAAACTTTTTTCTGCTGACAGACATCTTATCTCCGCTGGCAGATATTTTATCTCCGCTGACGAACTACGTTCCGCCGCTGGTAGAACACTTATCTCCAGAGTGGAACATTTCTACAGGGGAGTAGTTATCTCCGCTGGCCGACAATTTATCCCCGCTGACAAACTACGTTTCTCCGCTGACGAACTACGTTTCAAGGCTTGCAGAAAATTTATCTCCGCTGGCAGAAAATGTATCTCCGGCGGTGGAGTAGTTATCTCCGCTGGCAGATAATTTATATCCGTTGACGAACTACGTTTCTCCACCGGCAGAAAACTTATCTCCGCTGGCAGAACATTTACTTCCGGCGGCGAGGAATTTATATCCCCTGCCGGACATCTTATCTCTGCTGGCTTTATATCCGCTGGCGGAAAACTTTTCTGCGCTGCCGGACAACTTATCTCTGCTGACAAAATACGTCTCTCCGCTTTCGGAAAACTTATCTCCGGTGGCGGGAAATTTATATCCGCTGGCGGAAAACTTTTCTCCAGAGGGGGAAATTTATATCCGCTGCCGGACAACTTATCTCCGCTGACAAACTACGTTTCTCCGCCTGCAGAAAACGTATCTCCGCTGGCAGAACATTTACCTCCGGCGGCGGGAAATTTATATCCGCTGGCGGAAAACTTTTCTCCGCTGACAGACATCTTATCTCCGCTGGCAGATAATTTATCTCCGCTGACGAACTACTTTTCTCCGCTGGCAGAACATTTACCTCCGTCGGCGGGAAATTTATATCCCCTGCCGGACATCTTATCTCTGCTGACAAAATACATTTCTCCGCTGGTGGAAAATGTGTATCCGCTGGCGGAAAACTTTTCTCCGCTGACAGACATCTTATCTCCGCTGCCGGACAACTTATCTCTGCTGACAAAATACGTCTCTCCGCTGTCGGAAAACTTATCTCCGGCGGCGGGAAATTTATATCCGCTGGCGGAAAACTTTTCTCCAGAGGGGGAAATTTATATCCCCTGCCGAACAACTTATCTCCGCTGCCGAACAACGTTTCTCCACCGGCAGAAAACGAATCTCCGCTGGCAAAACATTTACTTCCGGCGGCGGGAAATTTATATCCCCTGCCGGACATGCTATCTCTGCTGACAAAATACATCTCTCCGCTGGTGGAAAATTTATATCCGCTGGCGGAAAACTTTTTTCTGCTGACAGACATCTTATCTCCGCTGGCAGATATTTTATCTCCGCTGACGAACTACGTTCCGCCGCTGGCAGAATACTTATCTCCAGAGGGGAAAATTTATTCTGACGAAATACGTCTCTCCGCTGGCGGAAAACTTATTTCCGGTGGCGGGATATCTAAATCCCCCGCCCGACAACTTATCTCTGCTGACAAAATACGTCTCTCCGCTGGCGGAAAGCTTATATCCGGTGGCGGGAAATTTATATCCGCTGGCGGAAAACTTTTCTCGGCTGGCAGATAATTTATCTCCGCTGACGAACTACGTTTCTCTGCTGGCAGAACATATATCTCCAGAGGTGAAAATTTATATCCCCTGCCGGACAACTTATCTCTGCTGACGAAATACTTCTCTCCGCTGGCGGAAAACTTATCTCCGGTTGCGGGAAATTTATATTCGCTGGCGGAAACTTGTCTCCGCTGACAGACATCTTATCTCCGCTGGCAGATATTTTATCTCCGCTGACGAACTACGTTCCGCCGCTGGTAGAACACTTATCTCCAGAGGGGAACATTTCTACAGGGGAGTAGTTATCTCCGCTGGCCGACAATTTATCCCCGCTGACAAACTACGTTTCTCCGCTGACGAACTACGTTTCAAGGCTTGCAGAAAATTTATCTCCGCTGGCAGAAAACTTATCTCCGGCGGCGGAGTAGTTATCTCCGCTGGCAGATAATTTATCTCCGTTGACGAACTGCGTTTCTCCACCGGCAGAAAACTTATCTCCGCTGGCAGAACATTTACTTCCGGCGGCGAGGAATTTATATCCCCTGCCGGACATCTTATCTCTGCTGGCTTTATATCAGCTGGCGGAAAACTTTTCTCCAGAGGGGCAAATTTATATCCCCTGCAGGACAACTTATCTCCGCTGACGAACTACGTTCCTCCGCCGGCAGAAATCGTATCTCCGCTGGCAGAACATTTACCTCCGTCGGCGGGAAATTTATATCCCCTGCCGGACATCTTATCTCTGCTGACAAAATACATCTCTCCACTGATGGAAAATTTATATCCGCTTATCTCTTCTGACAAAATACGTCTCTCCGCTGGCGGAAAACTTATTTCCGGTGGCCGGATATCTATATCCCCCGCCGGACAACTTATCTCTGCTGACAAAATACGTCTCTCCGCTGACGGAAAGCTTATATCCGGTGGCGGTAAATTTATATCCGCTGGCGGAAAACTTTTCTCCAGGGGGGGGGAAATTTATATCCCCTGCAGGACAACTTATCTCCGCTGACGAACTACGTTTCTCCGCCGGCAGAAATCTTATCTCCGCTGGCAGAACATTTACTTACGGTTTCGGGAAATATATATCCCCTGCCGGACAACTTATTTCTGCTGACGAAATACGTCTCTCCGCTGGCAGAAAACTTATCTCCGGCGGCGGGAAATGTATATCCCCTGCCGGACAACTTATCTCTGCTAACGAAATACGTCTCTCCGCTGGCGGAAAACTAATTTCCGGTGGCGGGAAATCTATATCCCCTGCCAGACAACTTATCTCTGCTGACAAAATACATCTCTCCGCTGGTGGAAAATTTATATCCGCAGGCGGAAAACTTTTCTCCGCTGATAGACATCTTATCTCCGCTGGCAGATATTTTATCTCCGCTGACGAACTACGTTCCGCCGCTGGTAGAACACTTATCTCCAGAGGGGAACATTTCTACAGGGGAGTAGTTATCTCCGCTGGCCGACAATTTATCCCCGCTGACAAACTACGTTTCTCCGCTGACGAACTACGTTTCAAGGCTTGCAGAAAATTTATCTCCGCTGGCAGAAAACTTAGTTTCGGCGGCGGAGTAGTTATCTCCGCTGGCGGACAATTTATCCCCGCTGACAAACTTCTTTTCTCCGCTGACGAACTACGTTTCTCCGCTGGCAGAAAATGTATCTCCGCTGGCAGAACATTTACTTACGGTTTCGGGAAATATATATCCCCTGCCGGACAACTTATTTCTGCTGACGAAATACGTCTCTCTGCTGGCAGAAAACTTATCTCCGGCGGCGGGAAATGTATATCCCCTGCCGGACAACTTATCTCTGCTAACGAAATACGTCTCTCCGCTGGCGGAAAACTAATTTCCGGTGGCGGGAAATCTATATCCCCTGCCAGACAACTTATCTCTGCTGACGAAATACGTCTCTCCGCTGGCGGAAAACTTATTTCCGGTGCCGGGAAATCTATATTAGCTGGCGGACAACTTATCTCCGCTGGCGGAAAACTTATTTCCGGTGACGGGAAATCTGTATCCTCTGACGGACAATTTATCCCCGCTGACGAATTACGTTTCTCCACCGGCAGAAAACTGATCTCCGCTGGCAGATTATTTACTTCCGACGGCGAGGAATTTATATCCCCTGCCGGACATCTTATCTCTATAGACAAAATACGTCTCTCCGCTGGCGGAAAACTTATTTCCGGTGGCGGGAAATTTATATCCGCTGGCGGAAAACTTTTCTCCGCTCACAGACATCTTATCTTCGGTGGCAGAAAATTTACCTCCGGCGGAGGAATATTTATATCCCCTGCCGGACAACTTATCTCTGCTGACAAAAAACGTCTCTATGATGGCGGAAAACATATCTCCGTTTGCGGGAAATCTATATTCGCTGGTGGAAAACTTGTCTCCGCTGACAGACGTTTTATATCCCCTGCCGGACAACTTATCTCTGCTGCCGAAATACGCCTCTCCGCTGGCAGAAAACTTATTTTCGGTGGCGGGAAATCTATATGCCCTTCAGGACAACTTTTCTCCCTGGATGAAATACGTCTCTCCACTGCAGTAAACGGATCTCCGGCGGCGCGATATTTATATCCCCTGCCGGACAACTTATCTCTGCTAACGAAATACGTCTCTCCGCTGGCGGAAAATTTATTTCCGGTGGCGGGAAATATATATCCCCCGCCGGACAACTTATCTCTGCTGACAAAATAGTCTCTTCGCTGGCAAAAAACTTATTTCCGGTGGCGGGAAATTTATATCCCCTACCGGACAACTTATCTCTGCTAACGACATACGTTTCTCCGCTGGCGGAAAACTTATTTCCGGTTGCGGGAAATATATATCCCCTGCCAGACAACTCATCTCTGCTGACGAAATACGTCTCTTCGCTGGCAGAAAACTTATCTCCGGCGTCGGGACATCTTATCTCTGCTGACAAAATACGTCTCTCCGCTGGCGAAAAACTTATCTCCGGTGGCGGGAAATTTATATCCGCTGGCGGAAAACTTTTCTCCAGGGGGGGAAATTTATATCCCCTGCAAAACAACTTATCTCCGCTGACGAACTACGTTTCTCCGCCGGCAGAAAACTTATCTCCGCTGGCAGAACATTTACTTCCGACGGCGAGGAATTTATATCACCTGCCGGACATCTTATCTCTGCAGACAAAATACGTCTCTCCGCTGGCGGAAAACTTATTTCCGGTGGCGGGAAATTAATTTCCGCTGGCGGAAAACTTTTCTCCGCTCACAGACATCTTATCTTCGCTGGCAGAAAATTTACCTCCGGCGGAGGAAAATTTATATCCCCTGCGGGACAACTTATCTCTGCTGACAAAAAACGTCTCTCCGCTGGCGGAAAACATATCTCCGTTTGCGGGAAATCTATATTCGCTGGTGGAAAACTTGTCTCCGCTGACTGACGTTTTATATCCCCTGCCGGACAACTTATCTCTGCTGCCGAAATACGTCTCTCCGCTAGCAGAAAACTTATTTCCGGTGGCGGGAAATATATATCCCCTGCCGGACAACTTATCTCTGCTGACGAAATACGTCTCTCCGCTGGCAGAAAACTTATCTCCGGCGAAGGGACATCTTATCTCTGCTGACAAAATACGTCTCTCCGCTGGCGAAAAACTTATCTCCGGTGGCGGGAAATTTATATCCGCTGGCGGAAAACTTTTCTCCAGGGGGGGGGGGAAATTTATATCCCCTGCAAAACAACTTATCTCCGCTGACGAATTACGTTTCTCCGCCGGCAGAAAACTTATCTCCGCTGGCAGAACATTTACTTCCGACGGCGAGGAATTTATATCCCCTGCCGGACATCTTATCTCTGCAGACAAAATACGTCTCTCCGCTGGCGGAAAACTTATTTCCGGTGGCGGGAAATTAATATCCGCTGGCGGAAAACTTTTCTCCGCTCACAGACATCTTATCTTCGGTGGCAGAAAATTTACCTCCGGCGGAGGAATATTTATATCCTCTGCCGGACAACTTATCTCTGCTGACAAAAAACGTCTCTCCGATGGCGGAAAACATATCTCCGTTTGCGGGAAATCTATATTCGCTGGTGGAAAACTTGTCTCCGCTGACAGACGTTTTATATCCCCTGCCGGACAACTTATCTCTGCTGCCGAAATACGCCTCTCCGCTGGCAGAAAACTTATTTTCGGTGGCGGGAAATCTATATGCCGTTCAGGACAACTTTTCTCACCGGACGAAATACGTCCCTCCACTGGCAGTAAACTTATCTCCGGCGGCGGGACATCTTATCTCTGCTGCCGAAATACGTCTCTCCGCTGGCAGAAAACTTATCTCCAGCGGCGGGAAATTTATATCCCCTGCCGGACAACTTATCTCTGCTAACGAAATACGTCTCTCCGCTGGCGGAAAACTTATTTCCGGTGCTGGGAAATCTATATCCGCTGGCGGACAACTTATCTCCGCTGACGAATTACGTTTCTCCACCGGCAGAAAACCTATCTCCGCTGGCAGAACTTATACTTCCGGCGGCGAGGAACTTATATCCCCTGCGGGACAACTTATCTCTGCTGACAAAAATCGTCTCTCCGCTGGCGGAAAACATAACTCCGTTTGCGGGAAATCTATATTCGCTGGTGGAAAACTTGTCTCCGCTGACAGACGTTTTATATCCCCTGCCGGACAACTTATCTCTGCTGCCGAAATACGTCTCTCCGCTGGCAGAAAACTTATTTTCGGTGGCGGGAAATCTATATGCCCTTCAGGACAACTTTTCTCACCGGACGAAATACGTCTCTCCACTGGCAGCAAACTTATCTCCGGCGGCGGGATATTTATATCCCCTGCCGGACAACTTATCTCTGCTAACGAAATACGTCTCTCCGCTGGCGGAAAACTTATTTCCGGTTGCGGGAAATATATATCCCCTGCCGGACAACTTATCTCTGCTGACGAAATACGTCTCTCCGCTGGCAGTAAACTTATCTCCGGTGGCGGGAAATCTATATCCCCTGCCAGACAACTTATCTCTGCTGACGAAATACGTCTCTCCGCTAACGAAAAAGTTATTTCCGGTGCCGGGAAATCTATATTAGCTGGCGGACAACTTATCTCCGCTGGCGGAAAACTTATTTCCGGTGGCGGGAAATCTATATCCTCTGACGGACAATTTATCCCCGCTGACGAATTACGTTTCTCCACCGGCAGAAAACTTATCTCAGCTGGCAGAACATTTACTTCCGGCGGAGAGGAATTTATATCCCCTGCCGGACATCTTATCTCTCCAGTCAAAATACGTCTCTCCGCTGGCGGAAAACTTATTTCCGGTGACGGGAAATTTATATCCGCTGGCGGAAAACTTTTCTCCGCTCTTAGACATCTTATCTTCGCTGGCAGAAAATTTACCTCCGGCGGAGGAAAATTTATATCCCCTGCCGGACAACTTATCTCTGCTGACAAAAAACGTCTCTCCGCTGGCGGAAAACATATCTCCGTTTGCGGGAAATCTATATCCGCTGGCGGACAACTTATCTCCGCTGGCAGATAATTTATCTCAGCTGACGAACTACGATTCTCCGCTTGCAGAAATCTTATCTCCGGCGGCGGGAAATTTATATCCCCTGACGGACAATTTATCCCCGCTGACGAATTACGTTTCTCCGACGGCAGAAAACTTATCTCCGCTTGCAGAACATTTACTTCCGGCGGCGAGGAATTTATATCTCCTGAAGGACATCTTATCTCTGCTGACAAAATACATCTCTTCGCTGGCGGAAAACTTATCTGCGGTGGCGGAAAATTTATATCCGCTGGCGGAAAACTTTTCTCCGCTAACAGACATCTTATCTCCGCTGCTGGACAACTTATCTCTGCTGACGAAATACGTCTCTCTGCAGGCGGAAAACTTAATTCCGGTGGCGGGAAATCTATATCACCTGCCGGAACATTTGTCTCTGCTGACGAAAAACGTCTCTCCGCTGGCGGAAAACTTACCTCCGGCGACGGGAAATTTATATCCCCTGCCGGACAACTTATCTCTGCTGACGAAATACGTCTTTCCGCTGGCAGAAAACTTATCTCCGCTGGCAGAACATTTACCTCCGGCGGTGGGAACTTTATTTCCCCCGCCGGACAACTTATCTCAGCTGACAAAATACGTCTCTCCGCTGGCAAAAAACTTATTTCCGGTGGCGGGAAATTTATATCCCCTACCGGACAACTTATCTCTGCTAACGAAATACGTCTCTCCGCTGGCGGAAAAGTTATTTCCGGTGGCGGGAAATATATATCCCCTGCCGGACAACTTATCTCTGCTGACGAAATACGTCTCTCTACTGGTAGTAAGCTTATCTCCGGCGGCGGGATATTTATTTCCCCTGCCGGACAACTTATCTCTGCTAACGAAATACGTCTCTCCGCTGGCGGAAAATTTATTTCCGGTGGCGGGAAATATATATCCCCTGCCGGACAACTTATCTCTGCTGACGAAATACGTCTCTCCGCTGGCGGAAAACTTATTTCCGGTGGCGGGAAATTTATATCCCCTACCGGACAACTTATCTCTGCTGACGAAATACGTCTCTCCGCTGGCGGAAAACTTACCTCCGGCGACGGGAAATTTATATCCTCTGCCGGATAACTTGTCTCTGCTGACGAAAAACGTCTCTTCGCTGGCGGAAAACTTACCTCCGCTGGCAGAACATTTACCTCCGGCGGCGGGAAATGTATATCCCCTGCCGGACAACTTATCTCTGCTAACGAAATACGTCTCTCCGCTGGCGGAAAACTAATTTCCGGTGGCGGGAAATCTATATCCCCTGCCAGACAACTTATCTCTGCTGACAAAATACATCTCTCCGCTGGTGGAAAATTTATATCCGCAGGCGGAAAACTTTTCTCCGCTGATAGACATCTTATCTCCGCTGGCAGATATTTTATCTCCGCTGACGAACTACGTTCCGCCGCTGGCAGAATACTTATCTCCAGAGGGGAAAATTTATTCTGACGAAATACGTCTCTCCGCTGGCGGAAAACTTATTTCCGGTGGCGGGATATCTATATCCCCCGCCCGACAACTTATCTCTGAGACAAAATACATCTCTCCGCTGGTGGAAAACTTATATCCGCAGGCGAAAAACTTTTCTCCGCTGATAGACATCTTATCTCCGCTGGCAGATATTTTATCTCCGCTGACGAACTACGTTCCGCCGCTGGTAGAACACTTATCTCCAGAGGGGAACATTTCTACAGGGGAGTAGTTATCTCCGCTGGCCGACAATTTATCCCCGCTGACAAACTACGTTTCTCCGCTGACGAACTACGTTTCAAGGCTTGCAGAAAATTTATCTCCGCTGGCAGAAAACTTATCTCCGGCGGCGGAGTAGTTATCTCCGCTGGCGGACAATTTATCCCCGCTGACAAACTTCTTTTCTCCGCTGACGAACTACGTTTCTCCGCTGGCAGAAAATGTATCTCCGCTGGCAGAACATTTACTTACGGTTTCGGGAAATATATATCCCCTGCCGGACAACTTATTTCTGCTGACGAAATACGTCTCTCTGCTGGCAGAAAACTTATCTCCGGCGGCGGGAAATGTATATCCCCTGCCGGACAACTTATCTCTGCTAACGAAATACGTCTCTCCGCTGGCGGAAAACTAATTTCCGGTGGCGGGAAATCTATATCCCCTGCCAGACAACTTATCTCTGCTGACGAAATACGTCTCTCCGCTGGCGGAAAACTTATTTCCGGTGCCGGGAAATCTATATTAGCTGGCGGACAACTTATCTCCGCTGGCGGAAAACTTATTTCCGGTGACGGGAAATCTGTATCCTCTGACGGACAATTTATCCCCGCTGACGAATTACGTTTCTCCACCGGCAGAAAACTGATCTCCGCTGGCAGAACATTTACTTCCGACGGCGAGGAATTTATATCCCCTGCCGGACATCTTATCTCTGCAGACAAAATACGTCTCTCCGCTGGCGGAAAACTTATTTCCGGTGGCGGGAAATTTATATCCGCTGGCGGAAAACTTTTCTCCGCTCACAGACATCTTATCTTCGGTGGCAGAAAATTTACCTCCGGCGGAGGAATATTTATATCCCCTGCCGGAAAACTTATCTCTGCTGACAAAAAACGTCTCTCCGATGGCGGAAAACATATCTCCGTTTGCGGGAAATCTATATTCGCTGGTGGAAAACTTGTCTCCGCTGACAGACGTTTTATATCCCCTGCCGGACAACTTATCTCTGCTGCCGAAATACGCCTCTCCGCTGGCAGAAAACTTATTTTCGGTGGCGGGAAATCTATATGCCCTTCAGGACAACTTTTCTCCCTGGATGAAATACGTCTCTCCACTGCAGTAAACGGATCTCCGGCGGCGCGATATTTATATCCCCTGCCAGACAACTTATCTCTGCTAACGAAATACGTCTCTCCGCTGGCGGAAAATTTATTTCCGGTGGCGGGAAATAAAAATCACCTGCCGGACAACTTATCTCTGCTGACGAAATACGTCTCTCCGCTGGCGGAAAACTTACCTCCGGCGACGGGAAATTTATATCCCCTGCCGGACAACTTATCTCTGCTGACGAAATACGTCTTTCCGTTGGCAGAAAACTTATCTCCGCTGGCAGAACATTTACCTCTGGCAGTGGGAACTTTATATCCCCCGCCGGACAACTTATCTCTGCTGACAAAATAGTCTCTTCGCTGGCAAAAAACTTATTTCCGGTGGCGGGAAATTTATATCCCCTACCGGACAACTTATCTCTGCTAACGACATACGTTTCTCCGCTGGCGGAAAACTTATTTCCGGTTGCGGGAAATATATATCCCCTGCCAGACAACTCATCTCTGCTGACGAAATACGTCTCTTCGCTGGCAGAAAACTTATCTCCGGCGTCGGGACATCTTATCTCTGCTGACAAAATACGTCTCTCCGCTGGCGAAAAACTTATCTCCGGTGGCGGGAAATTTATATCCGCTGGCGGAAAACTTTTCTCCAGGGGGGGAAATTTATATCCCCTGCAAAACAACTTATCTCCGCTGACGAACTACGTTTCTCCGCCGGCAGAAAACTTATCTCCGCTGGCAGAACATTTACTTCCGACGGCGAGGAATTTATATCCCCTGCCGGACATCTTATCTCTGCAGACAAAATACGTCTCTCCGCTGGCGGAAAACTTATTTCCGGTGGCGGGAAATTTATATCCGCTGGCGGAAAACTTTTCTCCGCTCACAGACATCTTATCTTCGGTGGCAGAAAATTTACCTCCGGCGGAGGAATATTTATATCCCCTGCCGGAAAACTTATCTCTGCTGACAAAAAACGTCTCTCCGATGGCGGAAAACATATCTCCGTTTGCGGGAAATCTATATTCGCTGGTGGAAAACTTGTCTCCGCTGACAGACGTTTTATATCCCCTGCCGGACAACTTATCTCTGCTGCCGAAATACGCCTCTCCGCTGGCAGAAAACTTATTTTCGGTGGCGGGAAATCTATATGCCCTTCAGGACAACTTTTCTCCCTGGATGAAATACGTCTCTCCACTGCAGTAAACGGATCTCCGGCGGCGCGATATTTATATCCCCTGCCAGACAACTTATCTCTGCTAACGAAATACGTCTCTCCGCTGGCGGAAAATTTATTTCCGGTGGCGGGAAATAAAAATCACCTGCCGGACAACTTATCTCTGCTGACGAAATACGTCTCTCCGCTGGCGGAAAACTTACCTCCGGCGACGGGAAATTTATATCCCCTGCCGGACAACTTATCTCTGCTGACGAAATACGTCTTTCCGTTGGCAGAAAACTTATCTCCGCTGGCAGAACATTTACCTCTGGCAGTGGGAACTTTATATCCCCCGCCGGACAACTTATCTCTGCTGACAAAATAGTCTCTTCGCTGGCAAAAAACTTATTTCCGGTGGCGGGAAATTTATATCCCCTACCGGACAACTTATCTCTGCTAACGACATACGTTTCTCCGCTGGCGGAAAACTTATTTCCGGTTGCGGGAAATATATATCCCCTGCCAGACAACTCATCTCTGCTGACGAAATACGTCTCTTCGCTGGCAGAAAACTTATCTCCGGCGTCGGGACATCTTATCTCTGCTGACAAAATACGTCTCTCCGCTGGCGAAAAACTTATCTCCGGTGGCGGGAAATTTATATCCGCTGGCGGAAAACTTTTCTCCAGGGGGGGAAATTTATATCCCCTGCAAAACAACTTATCTCCGCTGACGAACTACGTTTCTCCGCCGGCAGAAAACTTATCTCCGCTGGCAGAACATTTACTTCCGACGGCGAGGAATTTATATCCCCTGCCGGACATCTTATCTCTGCAGACAAAATACGTCTCTCCGCTGGCGGAAAACTTATTTCCGGTGGCGGGAAATTAATATCCGCTGGCGGAAAACTTTTCTCCGCTCACAGACATCTTATCTTCGCTGGCAGAAAATTTACCTCCGGCGGAGGAAAATTTATATCCCCTGCGGGACAACTTATCTCTGCTGACAAAAAACGTCTCTCCGCTGGCGGAAAACATATCTCCGTTTGCGGGAAATCTATATTCGCTGGTGGAAAACTTGTCTCCGCTGACAGACGTTTTATATCCCCTGCCGGACAACTTATCTCTGCTGCCGAAATACGTCTCTCCGCTGGCAGAAAACTTATTTCCGGTGGCGGGAAATATATATCCCCTGCCGGACAACTTATCTCTGCTGACGAAATACGTCTCTCCGCTGGCAGAAAACTTATCTCCGGCGGCGGGACATCTTATCTCTGCTGACAAAATACGTCTCTCCGCTGGCGAAAAACTTATCTCCGGTGGCGGGAAATTTATATCCGCTGGCGGAAAACTTTTCTCCAGGGGGGGGAAATTTATATCCCCTGCAAAACAACTTATCTCCGCTGACGAACTACGTTTCTCCGCCGGCAGAAAACTTATCTCCGCTGGCAGAACATTTACTTCCGACGGCGAGGAATTTATATCCCCTGCCGGACATCTTATCTCTGCAGACAAAATACGTCTCTCCGCTGGCGGAAAACTTATTTCCGGTGGCGGGAAATTAATATCCGCTGGCGGAAAACTTTTCTCCGCTCACAGACATCTTATCTTCGGTGGCAGAAAATTTACCTCCGGCGGAGGAATATTTATATCCTCTGCCGGACAACTTATCTCTGCTGACAAAAAACGTCTCTCCGATGGCGGAAAACATATCTCCGTTTGCGGGAAATCTATATACGCTGGTGGAAAACTTGTCTCCGCTGACAGACGTTTTATATCCCCTGCCGGACAACTTATCTCTGCTGCCGAAATACGTCTCTCCGCTGGCAGAAAACTTATTTTCGGTGGCGGGAAATCTATATGCCCTTCAGGACAACTTTTCTCACCGGACGAAATACGTCTCTCCACTGGCAGTAAACTTATCTCCGGCGGCGGGATATTTATATCCCCTGCCGGACAACTTATCTCTGCTAGCGAAATACGTCTCTCCGCTGGCGGAAAACTTATTTCCGGTTGCGGGAAATATATATCCCCTGCCGGACAACTTAACTCTGCTGACGAAATACGTCTCTCCGCTGGCAGTAAACTTATCTCCGGTGGCGGGAAATCTATATCCCCTGCCAGACAACTTATCTCTGCTGACGAAATACGTCTCTCCGCTAACGAAAAAGTTATTTCCGGTGCCGGGAAATCTATATTAGCTGGCGGACAACTTATCTCCGCTGGCGGAAAACTTATTTCCGGTGGCGGGAAATCTATATCCTCTGACGGACAATTTATCCCCGCTGACGAATTACGTTTCTCTACCGGCAGAAAACTTATCTCAGCTGGCAGAACATTTACTTCCTGCCGGACATCTTATCTCTCCAGACAAAATACGTCTCTCCGCTGGCGGAAAACTTATTTCCGGTGACGGGAAATTTATATCCGCTGGCGGAAAACTTTTCTCCGCTCTTAGACATCTTATCTTCGCTGGCAGAAAATTTACCTCCGGCGGAGGAAAATTTATATCCCCTGCCGGACAACTTATCTCTGCTGACAAAAAACGTCATCTCCGTTTGCGGGAAATCTATATTCGCTGGCGGAAAACTTTTCTCTGCTAACAGACATCTTATCTCTCTGCAGGCGGAAAATTTAATTCCGGTGGTGGGAAATCTATATCACCTGCCGGAACATTTGTCTCTGCTGACGAAAAACGTCTCTCCGCTGGCGGAAAACTTACCTTACCTTACTTACCGGCGACGGGAAATTTATATCCCCTGCCGGACAACTTATCTCTGCTAACGAAATACGTCTCTCCGCTGGCGGAAAACTTATTTCCGGTGGCGGGAAATATATATCCCCTGCCGGACAACTTATCTCTGCTGACGAAATACGTCTCTCCGCTGGCAGTAAACTTATCTCCGGTGGCGGGAAATCTGTATCCACAGCCGGACAACTTATCTCTGCTGACAAAAAACGTCATCTCCGTTTGCGGGAAATCTATATTCGCTGGCGGAAAACTTTTCTCTGCTAACAGACATCTTATCTCTCTGCAGGCGGAAAACTTATTTCCGGTGGCGGGAAATCTATATCCTCTGACGGACAATCTATCCCCGCTGACGAATTACGTTTCTCCACCGGCAGAAAACTTATCTCAGCTGGCAGAACATTTACTTCCGGCGGAGAGGAATTTATATACCCAGCCGGAAATCTTATCTCTCCAGACAAAATACGTCTCTCCGCTGGCGGAAAACTTATTTCCGGTGACGGGAAATTTATATCCGCTGGCGGAAAACTTTTCTCCGCTCTTAGACATCTTATCTTCGCTGGCAGAAAATTTACCTCCGGCGGAGGAAAATTTATATCCCCTGCCGGACAACTTATCTCTGCTGACAAAAAACGTCTCTCCGCTGGCGGAAAACATATCTCCGTTTGCGGAAAATCTATATTCGCTGGCGGAAAACTTTTCTCTGCTAACAGACATCTTATCTCCGCTGCCGGACAACTTATCTCTGCTGACGAAATACGTCTCTCTGCAGGCGGAAAACTTAATTCCGGTGGCGGGAAATCTATATCACCTGCCGGAACATTTGTCTCTGCTGACGAAAAACGTCTCTCCGCTGGCGGAAAACTTATTTCCGGTGGCGGGAAATATATATCCCCTGCCGGACAACTTATCTCTGCTGACGAAATACGTCTCTCCGCTGGCAGTAAACTTATCTCCGGTGGCGGGAAATCTGTATCCACAGCCAGAAAACTTATCTCTGCTGACGAAATACGTCTCTCCGCTGGCGGAAATCTTATTTCCGGTGCCGGGAAATCTATATCCGCTGGCGGACAACTTATCTCCGCTGGCAGATAATTTATCTCAGCTGACGAACTACGATTCTCCGCTTGCAGAAATCTTATCTCCGGCGGCGGGAAATTTATATCCCCTGACGGACAATTTATCCCCGCTGACGAATTACGTTTCTCCGACGGCAGAAAACTTATCTCCGCTTGCAGAACATTTACTTCCGGCGGCGAGGAATTTATATCCCCTGCCGGACATCTTATCTCTGCTGACAAAATACATCTCTTCGCTGGCGGAAAACTTATCTGCGGTGGCGGAAAATTTATATCCGCTGGCGGAAAACTTTTCTCCGCTAACAGACATCTTATCTCCGCTGCTGGACAACTTATCTCTGCTGACGAAATACGTCTCTCTGCAGGCGGAAAACTTACCTCCGGCGACGGGAAATTTATATCCCCTGCCGGACAACTTATCTCTGCTGACGAAATACGTCTTTCCGCTGGCAGAAAACTTATCTCCGCTGGCAGAACATTTACCTCCGGCGGTGGGAACTTTATTTCCCCCGCCGGACAACTTATCTCAGCTGACAAAAAACTTATTTCCGGTGGCGGGAAATTTATATCCCCTACCGGACAACTTATCTCTGCTAACGAAATACGTCTCTCCGCTGGCGGAAAACTTATTTCCGGTGGCGGGAAATATATATCCCCTGCCGGACAACTTATCTCTGCTGACGAAATACGTCTCTCCGCTGGCAGAAAACTTATCTCCGCTGGCAGAACATTTACCTCCGGCGGTGGGAACTTTATTTCCCCCGCCGGACAACTTATCTCAGCTGACAAAAAACTTATTTCCGGTGGCGGGAAATTTATATCCCCTACCGGACAACTTATCTCTGCTAACGAAATACGTCTCTCCGCTGGCGGAAAACTTATTTCCGGTGGCGGGAAATATATATCCCCTGCCGGACAACTTATCTCTGCTGACGAAATACGTCTCTCCGCTGGCAGTAAACTTATCTCCGGTGGCGGGAAATCTGTATCCACAGCCGGACAACTTATCTCTGCTGACAAAAAACGTCATCTCCGTTTGCGGGAAATCTATATTCGCTGGCGGAAAACTTTTCTCTGCTAACAGACATCTTATCTCTCTGCAGGCGGAAAACTTATTTCCGGTGGCGGGAAATCTATATCCTCTGACGGACAATCTATCCCCGCTGACGAATTACGTTTCTCCACCGGCAGAAAACTTATCTCAGCTGGCAGAACATTTACTTCCGGCGGAGAGGAATTTATATACCCAGCCGGAAATCTTATCTCTCCAGACAAAATACGTCTCTCCGCTGGCGGAAAACTTATTTCCGGTGACGGGAAATTTATATCCGCTGGCGGAAAACTTTTCTCCGCTCTTAGACATCTTATCTTCGCTGGCAGAAAATTTACCTCCGGCGGAGGAAAATTTATATCCCCTGCCGGACAACTTATCTCTGCTGACAAAAAACGTCTCTCCGCTGGCGGAAAACATATCTCCGTTTGCGGAAAATCTATATTCGCTGGCGGAAAACTTTTCTCTGCTAACAGACATCTTATCTCCGCTGCCGGACAACTTATCTCTGCTGACGAAATACGTCTCTCTGCAGGCGGAAAACTTAATTCCGGTGGCGGGAAATCTATATCACCTGCCGGAACATTTGTCTCTGCTGACGAAAAACGTCTCTCCGCTGGCGGAAAACTTACCTCCGGCGACGGGAAATTTATATCCCCTGCCGGACAACTTATCTCTGCTGACGAAATACGTCTTTCCGCTGGCAGAAAACTTATCTCCGCTGGCAGAACATTTACCTCCGGCGGTGGGAACTTTATTTCCCCCGCCGGACAACTTATCTCAGCTGACAAAAAACTTATTTCCGGTGGCGGGAAATTTATATCCCCTACCGGACAACTTATCTCTGCTAACGAAATACGTCTCTCCGCTGGCGGAAAACTTATTTCCGGTGGCGGGAAATATATATCCCCTGCCGGACAACTTATCTCTGCTGACGAAATACGTCTCTCCGCTGGCAGTAAACTTATCTCCCGTGGCGGGAAATCTGTATCCACAGCCGGACAACTTATCTCTGCTGACAAAAAACGTCATCTCCGTTTGCGGGAAATCTATATTCGCTGGCGGAAAACTTTTCTCTGCTAACAGACATCTTATCTCTCTGCAGGCGGAAAACTTATTTCCGGTGGCGGGAAATCTATATCCTCTGACGGACAATCTATCCCCGCTGACGAATTACGTTTCTCCACCGGCAGAAAACTTATCTCAGCTGGCAGAACATTTACTTCCGGCGGAGAGGAATTTATATACCCAGCCGGAAATCTTATCTCTCCAGACAAAATACGTCTCTCCGCTGGCGGAAAACTTATTTCCGGTGACGGGAAATTTATATCCGCTGGCGGAAAACTTTTCTCCGCTCTTAGACATCTTATCTTCGCTGGCAGAAAATTTACCTCCGGCGGAGGAAAATTTATATCCCCTGCCGGACAACTTATCTCTGCTGACAAAAAACGTCTCTCCGCTGGCGGAAAACATATCTCCGTTTGCGGAAAATCTATATTCGCTGGCGGAAAACTTTTCTCTGCTAACAGACATCTTATCTCCGCTGCCGGACAACTTATCTCTGCTGACGAAATACGTCTCTCCGCTGGCAGTAAACTTATCTCCGGTGGCGGGAAATCTGTATCCACAGCCAGAAAACTTATCTCTGCTGACGAAATACGTCTCTCCGCTGGCGGAAATCTTATTTCCGGTGCCGGGAAATCTATATCCGCTGGCGGACAACTTATCTCCGCTGGCAGATAATTTATCTCAGCTGACGAACTACGATTCTCCGCTTGCAGAAATCTTATCTCCGGCGGCGGGAAATTTATATCCCCTGACGGACAATTTATCCCCGCTGACGAATTACGTTTCTCCGACGGCAGAAAACTTATCTCCGCTTGCAGAACATTTACTTCCGGCGGCGAGGAATTTATATCCCCTGCCGGACATCTTATCTCTGCTGACAAAATACATCTCTTCGCTGGCGGAAAACTTATCTGCGGTGGCGGAAAATTTATATCCGCTGGCGGAAAACTTTTCTCCGCTAACAGACATCTTATCTCCGCTGCTGGACAACTTATCTCTGCTGACGAAATACGTCTCTCTGCAGGCGGAAAACTTAATTCCGGTGGCGGGAAATCTATATCACCTGCCGGAACATTTGTCTCTGCTGACGAAAAACGTCTCTCCGCTGGCGGAAAACTTACCTCCGGCGACGGGAAATTTATATCCCCTGCCGGACAACTTATCTCTGCTGACGAAATACGTCTTTCCGCTGGCAGAAAACTTATCTCCGCTGGCAGAACATTTACCTCCGGCGGTGGGAACTTTATTTCCCCCGCCGGACAACTTATCTCAGCTGACAAAAAACTTATTTCCGGTGGCGGGAAATTTATATCCCCTACCGGACAACTTATCTCTGCTAACGAAATACGTCTCTCCGCTGGCGGAAAAGTTATTTCCGGTGGCGGGAAATATATATCCCCTGCCGGACAACTTATCTCTGCTGACGAAATACGTCTCTCTACTGGTAGTAAGCTTATCTCCGGCGGCGGGATATTTATATCCCCTGCCGGACAACTTATCTCTGCTAACGAAATACGTCTCTCCGCTGGCGGAAAACTTATTTCCGGTGGCGGGAAATATATATCCCCTGCCGGACAACTTATCTCTGCTGACGAAATACGTCTCTCCGCTGGCGGAAAACTTATTTCCGGTGGCGGGAAATTTATATCCCCTACCGGACAACTTATCTCTGCTGACGAAATACGTCTCTCCGCTGGCGGAAAACTTACCTCCGGCGACGGGAAATTTATATCCACTGCCGGATAACTTGTCTCTGCTGACGAAAAACGTCTCTCCGCTGGCGGAAAACTTACCTCCGCTGGCAGAACATTTACCTCCGGCGGTGGGAAATTTATATCCCCCGCCGGACAACTTATCTCTGCTGACAAAATACGTCTCTCCGCTGGCGGAAAACTTTTCTCCGCTAACAGACATCTTATCTCCCCTACCGGACAACATATCTCTGCTGACGAAATACGTCTCTCCGCTGGCGGAAAAGTTATTTCCGGTGGCGGGAAATTTATATCCCCTACCGGACAACTAATCTCCGCTGACGAAATACGTCTCTCCGCTGGCGGACAACTTATCTCCGCTGACAGACATCTTATCTCCGCTGGCAGACACTTTATCTCCGCTGACGAACTACGATCCTCCGCAGGCAGAAAGCTTATATCCGCTGGCAGAACATTTACTTCCGGCGGCGAGGAATTATATCCCCTACCGGACAACTTATCTCTTCTGACGAAATACGTCTCTCCGCTGGCGGACAATTTATCCCCACTGACGAACTACGTCTCTCCGCTGGCAGAAAATTTATCTCCGCTGGCAGAAAATTTACCTCCGGCGGCGAGAAATTTATATCCCCCGCCGGACAACTTATCTCTGCTGACGAAATACGTCTCTCCGCTGGCGTAAAAGTTATTTCCAGTGGCGGGAAACTTATATCCCCTACCGGAAAACTTATTTCTGCTGACGAAATACGTCTCTCCGCTGGTAGAACATTTACCTTCGGCGGTGGGAAATTTATATCCGCTGCCGGACATCTTATCTCTGCTGACAAAATACATCTCTCCGTTGGCGGAAAATTTATATCCGCTGGCGGAAAACTTTTCTCCGCTGACAGACATCTTATCTCCGCTGATAGATAATTTATCTCCGCTGACGATCTACGTTTCTCCGCTGGCAGAAAACTTATCTCCGCTGACAGAAAATTTACTTCCGGCGGCGAGGAATTTATATCCCCTGCCGGACATCTTATCTCTGCTGACAAAATACATCTCTCCGCTGGCGGAAAATTTATATCCGCTGGCGGAAAACTTTTCTCCGCTGACAAACATCTTATCTCCGCTGCCGGAAAACTTATCTCTGCTGACAAAATACGTCTCTCCGCTGGCGGAAAATTTACCTCCGGCGGCGGGAAATTTATATCCCCCGCCGTACAACTTATCTCTGCTGACAAAATACGTCTCTCCGCTGGCAAAAAACTTATTTCCGGTGGCAGGAAATTTATATCCCCTACCGGACAACTTTTCTCTGCTGACGAAATACGTCTCTCCGCTGGAGGAAAACTTATCTCCGCTGGTAGAACATTTACCTCCGGCGGTGGGAAATTTATATCCGCTGCCGGACATCTTATCTCTGCAGACAAAATACATCTCTCCGTTGGCGGAAAATTTATATCCGCTGGCGGAAAACTTTTCTCCGCTGACAGACATCTTATCTCCGCTGATAGATAATTTATCTCCGCTGACGAACTACGTTTCTCCGCTGGCAGAAAACTTTTCTCCGCTGCCAGAACATTTACGTCCGGCGGCGAGGAATTTATATCCCCTGCCGGACGTCTTATCTCTGCTGACAAAAGACATCTCTCCGCTGCACACTGGGCGGAATTTCAAAATAGGTGGCATAAAGTCGAATAAAGCAGATATCGAGCTGAAACTTCGTGTATTTAATAAATATAGCACTCTAAATATTTGAACAAAATTTTAAGTTCATCTGACCACGCCTACCGCAATAGCCCATATATGGCAACAAGGCGTATACGTGATCACAAAGGAAAGTCATGAGATCTATAAAAAAGTACTAAGATTTTAAGGGAATTTATTATTCTGCTGTAATTTTGATGTAATAGTGGTAAATATAAAAATATAAAACAAATTTTTTGATAAACAATTCTGATTATGATCAAATTCTACTATTTAAATATTTCTAACAATTTATGTTAAATTATCATTAAGTTGTTTTTTACAGATAATTCAAATGACTCATCCGAGTCATAATCGAAACTGTAGTCATTAGCTAAAGGCTGAATATTTTTTGGAAAATTACAATGGGGTGTTTCTAAAAGCACAATGACATCTCGCGGAAGGGTTAGTTTTTTATGTCGAGCTGCCCTCTTCTTAATGGATATACTTGAGATGAGGGGATCTGAAGAGTCCATAGATCTTTGGAATACATCCATCATATTGTTTACCCGCGAATTGTGTCGAGCGTGCATTAGCCGGTCACGCTTGTAAAATTTATTTTTCTCTTCAGACGCATTTTCTCCAAGACAGCCTACCGGTACACAGATGCAGTTATTATTTGTGATCCATGAACTAAAATTTTATGGAGAGTTGGTGACATAGGATACCAAGAGTAATGCAACATGTATGATCTAATGGTTTTATCTGAAAAATTTTGAAATTTTAAATCGTCGATTGCAAATTCGCAGTTAATAGCTATTAAAATAGTAAGCAGACTCTCAAGTAACTCCAAGTCGAGTTCTAAAATTGATGCGAATAATTTCGTATTTGAAAAAGCTTTTCTCGCAGTGGTGCCATCGTTCGAGTTTCCGCTTCCATTCTGTTTTGGCTTATCCACATGCAATCCCATTTCTTGCCACAATCTTCTTTGTGTATGTTTTTTTTGGCAATCATTTCCAACTTGTCATTTTCGTTTCTTACTTGCCATTTTTTAAGCCCCATTCTATATGATATTTTAAGCAGCAATTCAAAAATGCGTATCCAAGCATGAAGTGGACTTATCCCATAATGAAGATGCCGAGGATTTGGCTTAAAGGAATTTGTATCATAAGTTTCCATAAATTGTTTTGGGCCTGCACCACATATTGAACACAATTGGCAATATTTTGTACCCGTTAAAACGTTTAAAACTTTCCCATCTATAAGAGTCATGTGAAGGTCGTATGAGACAGTGATCTTCTTTTCATTTGAAATTTTTACTACACAAGGAGTCAAGTTTTTTATTTGTGTGTCCAAATCGTTTTTTTCTGCAAGAATATGATCTTTTGTTTCTCTGGCGAATTCCATTTTGAGGAGTCGGCAAAATCTTACAGACTGCGGAGTTCTATTATTCCAAAAAATTGTTCCGGTTCCTTCGTTTCAAATCTTTTTTTATACATACTTTGCCCAGTTGATCCATCGTATCCGTAACTCGCAATTAACTTAATACTAGAAACGTTTTCAAAGTTAGCGAATAACTCTTCCTGTAACAATATTATGCGGCTGGCAGTGTGGTTTAACAAATCTTGCAAGGCAACTTTTGCCATAGTTTCTGTAGCAGTTATTCCCGCAATCTCAATTGCAATTTGGCTTCCTGGACATTTTGGTAGCTTGGGTATATGTCACAATTATGCTGTTTGCTTATTTGACGAATTTCATTATATAATCGTTTGCTTAAAGAATTTTTCAGCAAGAATTCCAAAGCATCATTTGTTGTTAAAGGTATTGGTTCTACAATATCGAGCTTTCTTTTAGCTTCAGTAGCTTCGCTTTCAGAAGTGCTAACATTTTTAAGTAAAAATGCAGTATCATTTGCATATGATTTCCTGGCTGACATTGTTCCTGCATGAATTAAAAGTTTGGTCGTTTTTATTACTGATTGCTACATCGGCAGCTAGTTTTCGTTTTAGACGGGGCCCTGCTTCATCATAAGTTAGTCTTGATCTACCCAATTGAAGACTGTGCGTCTCTTCTTTATTTTCCAAAATAATTTTTAAGCGCATTGATAGCCACTGTAACATACATTACATAACGCACAAACACGCAGAAGGTTAGTTTTTACTCCACACAAGACGAACACATTGGTTTGGTTTTCTTTTTTTTTTGGACAATACAAAACAATTAACATATATAACAGATAACACATTTTAACACACAATGTTTTTTGTTATTCAATCTACATACCCGGGCCTTTAAAATCCACATTTCACAATATTTTATTTTTGAAATGTGTGAATTTGCCAAGCGCTCAAAGTGAATAAAAATTTCCCGCCAATTTTGTCGCTGGAATCAGCTGACTAATCAACTGACTTTGAAGCTTGATCAGAATGACAGGGTTGCATTTTTAGCAACAAAATTTATTGAGTTTTTATATATAGGGAAAAACCCTCTAGCTGAACCCTCCACGAGGGTGCCGGCTGGGCAATGGACACTGCATTATCCCGGGCGAGGATAATGCACTGTCGCTTGCCTTGCCCGGGGTAATGCAGTGTCTAGCTAAGGCTATGGTCCATCGTCTTCCCGATCTAAAGTCGGGGGAACTGAACCAAGGCCATGGCTAGAGGTGCCTGGCGGCCAGGCATAAAACGCTAGGGGGTGGTCCCCCGAAAAACATTAACCGGTATGGACCTTCGGGCCAAATATGGAGGTAGATAAGGAGCAAACACGGGTTGGGATGTCAACCCAAAGCGTGACTGCTACCACCGGCGGGCACGGGGAGGAGCAATCCTCTCTGCGTGTCGCCAGCGGTCACACCTCGGGCATGGCGGGAGCAGGTCATGTCAGTTGTAATACTACTGCCACAAAAACGACGCGTTGCAGGGTGAGCCGCGCGGGTGCCGTTGTCGATGCAGACTCGGACCTGGAGAGCGTGCTATTCCTTAGCAAGACCGAAGAGGAAAGCCTTCTCCGCTCGCCGGAACCAGGTACCAGCTCCCTGCGTAGGGAAGGGCCGAAGCGTTCCAGGGAGGGGATGAAGGCAAAAGCTCAGTATAAGGCGGCCCTCAAGTTACTGAGCCGGCTCCAGGGCAAGGCGGATATCTCCCAAGAGGAGAAGTCCAAGCTAGCCTGGGCTGAGCAATGGGTACAGGAGGGCCGCGAATACTACGCGCAGCTGCCGCAGATGAAGGCAACAAACGGTGGATTCGCCAACAAGGTGGAGAAGATGTTGGCCACCAAGAGGCAACGCTCGATCGAGAGTGCTGCCAAAGACACTCCGGCGAGCAAGCGGCACCGCGGGCCCAAGGTGGCCACCCCCCAGCCGAAGACGAGGAAGCCGAGGCAGAAGGCCATGAGCGAGGTGTCCAAGAGACATCTTATTGTGGCCTTGATCGATCGCAGCGATGAGAACGGGCAGATGACGGCGGCGCAGTGGAAGTTAGTCCACGCGCAGCTCGTCGAGGCACTGTTCTCGCGAATGGAGGAGGACCCTAGCGCTCCCATGCCCACGTTCGATGGAGCGGGATGGCTGAACGGGGTCAAAATCCTCAAGTGCAATGACGACCCAACGCGGCAGTGGCTGGTGCAGAAGGTGCCCCTACTGGAAGCTCTGTGGGAGGGGGCCAAGCTGGAGGTGGTAGACAGGGAGCTGATCCCGTCCATACCAAAGGCGAAGGTGCTCTTCCCCATTGCTGTCCAGGGGGAGCGAGCACTGAAGCTGCTGCAGAGGCAAAATCCGGACGTGCCAACGGCTGATTGGAAGGTTCTGCATGCCGGTAGCCCACTACCCAACGAGGGGGGCCAGCACGTGATCCTCCAGATCAGCAAGGTGGCGGAGGACATCCTGTATCCCAAGTTCGGGAAGATGGCGTGGGGCGTAGGTAGCGTATACCTACGGCTGAAAAAGCGCCACCCCGAGGATAAAGATGCGCACACCCTCCAGGCAGGCGAGGTCGAGAAGGGCCTAGGTCTGGAGACCATAGTGGAGGCCGCCCAGGGTCTTGCGCTGGACGACTCGGAGGAGGAGGAAGACGGTGACGGTGACCTGACAATCATAGTCAACCCGTCGTACGAGGTTGAGTTAGCCACCCATGACACTAAGGGTGGTGCAACTCAATCTCCATAAAAGCAAGGTAGCGTCGGCGGAGCTCCTCATTGCCATGGAGCAAGGGCCCGCCGACATAGCTTTAGTCCAGGAGCCGTGGATTGCGTCAGGCATCTCTGTGGCCGGACTAAGGTCCTCAAATTACAGCCTTCTCTACTCAACATCGGTAAGCAGGAACAGAACCGCCGTACTCGTACGGAAGGGAATCCATGCTCATCTTATGTCTCATTACAGCACGGATGACCTGACGGTGGTGATGCTGGAGAGCGAGGAAAAGCGCTAATGGCAGCTTCCTGCTACATGGCACACGACAGGCCCGCCCCGCCGGAAGAACTTAGGAGTCTGGTGACAGAAGCCGGCTCCAAAAATCTCCAACTCCTCATCGGCGCAGACGCCAACGCCCATCACAATGTGTGGGGAAGCCCTGACACCAACGATAGAGGTGAGTCACTCCTAGACTTTATCTTATCCACTAACTTAGATGTAGCAAACGTGGGGGAGGAACACACCTTCGTGGGTCCCACCTCGTCAAACGTGCTAGACCTAACTCTTGTCACGGGAAAGAGTACCTTGGTATCTGACTGGAGAGTCCTCGAAAGACCATCCTTCTCAGACCATAAGTACATTCAGTTCAAGTGCGAATTCAAACACTCTTCGAAGATAACAGTCTATAGAAACCCCCGAAACACAAGCTGGGTAAAGTTTAAAAAGACTGTTACTTCGAAGCTCGCGAATCCGGGCTCAGTGAAATCCGCGGAGGATATAGAGAAGTCCCTAAAGACCCTATCCAACGAGTTACTGAACGCCTACCATGCATCGTGCAAACCCTCGAGAACGAAGAGGAGGTCCAAGCCACTCTGGTGGAACCGAGATCTCTCTCTCCAAAGGAACAACCTCAAGGAATTCTTCAAGATCGCCAAACAAGCGAACGAAGAGATTGTCAATGAGGAATATAAAATCCTACTTAGGAGCTACAAGAAGGAAATACGTAAGGCACAAAGGAACTCGTGGAGAAACTTCTGCTCCAACATTGAGAAAGTGCCCGAAACCGCTAGGCTCCGGAAGCTGCTCTCAAAGCAGCCCACAGTACAGAGCCAACTAAAACTAGACAACGGCCAGTGGACAGAGGGCAGTAAAGAAGCCCTAACAGCACTAACGGAGGCGCACTTCCCTGGATGCACCGAGGACACTGACGCCAAGGAGCATCAGGACCTAGCAACTGAGGAACAGCACCCCCCAATAGGTCTGTTAACCACTAAGAGAATCCACTGGGCCATAGACTCCTTCGCGGCCATAAAAGCACCAGGACTGGACGGGATATTCCCAGCCATGATGCAGTTGACCAAAGAGGTTATTACCCCATGGCTCTTCGCAATATACTCAGCATGACTAAGTACAGGCTATATCCCCATCCAATGGAGAACCTCGAGGGTTGTCTTCCTCCCTAAGGCAGGAAAGTGCAGCCACGTGAGTCCCAAGGATTACAGACCGATAAGCCTTACCTCCTTTCTACTAAAAACACTAGAAAAGCTGTTGGATTTACACATCAGGAATGAGGTAGGGGGACTGATGTCAATAAACCAACACGCCTACACCAAGGGGAAATCAGTGGAGACGGCACTACACTCGCTAGTAGCCACCATCGAGAGCGCCCTTCACAACAAAAAGTATGCTTTGGGAGCATTTGTGGACATCTCAGGAGCATTCAACAACGTGGCAACAACCGCAATAACAAGTCGCCTAGAAGCGAATAACATACACCCTGCAATCAACGTCTGGATCAAAAACCTCCTAAGTTGTAGACGGGTGCAATCGGAGTGGGGCACCGCTTCCATGGTAAAGGGGGCACACAGAGGCACACCTCAAGGTGGAGTCCTATCGCCACTACTGTGGAATTTGGTGGTCGACGACCTCATTAAGAGATTTGAAAGGAAGGCCCCAAAAATAACAGCCTATGCAGATGACATAAGCATACTTATTACGGGTGTATGTCCATCGACCTTCAGCTCCATAATGGAACGTACACTCAGGGAGATACGTGAGTGGGCGGAAGAGGTAGGACTCAGTATCAACGCGGACAAGACGGACCTCATCCTCTTTACCAAGAGGTACAAGGTACCGATATGGACCCCCCCGAAAATTGACCAAACTAGGCTGACTCCAAAATCACAGGTGAAATACCTAGGCGCAGTACTGGACAGCAAGCTGGCATGGAGGCCCAATGTAGTGGAAAGGGTGAAGAAGGCTACCATTGCGCTTTATGCATCCAAGAAGATGCTCAGCAGCACATGGGGCCTGTCACCTGCTCTAATGCACTGAATCTACATCTCGGTGGTGCGACCAACTCTGCTGTATGGAGCCTTAGTGTGGTGGCAGGCTATTGAAAAGAAGACATACCATAAGCTTATGGAAAAGACTCAGCGACAGGCTCTGCTCTGTATTACAGGGGCGCTGAGGTCAACCCCAACAAAAGCACTCGAAACTATACTCGGAATCGACCCCCTGGACATTCACGCTCGCCTGATTGCGGGAAAGGCAGCACAACGCCTTATAGCATCAGGAAACCTATCCATACAAGGATACGGGCACAGTTCAATTGGCAGGGACATGACCAGATCAACTGATTACATGACCCCCCAAACTTGCCTTGACGTCAAAACAATCACATCTTTGGGACCTGAAGACTGGAAAATTGGAAGGGACCAAACTGAGCACCTCAATATATACACAGACGGCTCCAAGATGGAAGGAGGAGTAGGAGCGGGCCTATACTGTACAGACCCTGAGATAAGGCTGTCGTATAAGCTACCGGACCAATGCAGCATATTCCAGGCAGAAGTTTTTGCCATCGGGAAGGCAGCGGAGGTCGCTCTCCTAACAGAACGAGCACACGATGCGGTCAACCTATTCGTCGACAGCCAAGCGGCGATAAGATCCATGCAGTCGTCTGCGGTCAGTTCCAGAAGTGTCTTGGCGAGCAGGGAGCCATTAGACATCCTAAGCACGACAAAGACAGTGCGGATCTATTGGGTTCCCAGCCACCAGTGCATCGAAGGAAACGAAGCGGCGGACGTACTAGCTAAGGAAGGCGTCGGGCTGGAGAATAGGAGAACCGAGAACGTGCCTGTCTCCCTCAGAACGCTGCAAGGCGATCTAGAGAAGCAGGCTAGAGCACAGACTGATAGCAGGTGGAGGAGTACCACCACCTGCAGAACCTCGAAGATAATGTGCAAGGAGCGCAACGAGAAACTTAGCCACTACCTACTGCACCTACCACGAAAGGACTGTAGATTGCTAGTGGGGATACTAACAGGTCACTGTCTGGCTGCTGCACATGCAGCAAAGCTAGGCATCACCAACAGAGACAGTTGTAGGAAATGTGAGGAACCTGGGGCTATCGAAACCCTGGAACATCTCATCTGCAACTGTCCGGCTCTCTCAAGGGCAAGGAGGAGTCACCTGGGCGCCCCAGTGTTGGCATCACTGGAAGATGCCTCCAAAAGGACGCCACAGGAACTGCTGGCCTATGCTAAAAACACCTCGATTCTCGGGGACTTTTAAAACCACATTAACACTCCCGCGACGGTTAATACACCCCCCATCCGGATAACTAAGGGCCATATTGGCCTATGCGTGGCCCCGCTGAGGGCCGTCCGGGTTAACCTAACCTAACCTATATATAGGGATTCTACTTTCAATATACCCCCCATATCCCTTCCACCCCCCATATCCCTTCCGTCCCCCATATCCCTTCCAAACCTTTCCAGTGTGCCACCCTCAACCTCAACCTCAACTTCCTCTTCCTCAACTTCCCGTCTTGCTTCCACCTTTCCAAAAAACTAACTTCTCTTTTAGTAACCTATCAGAATGTAAGAGGCTTGCGTAGTAAGCTCAGCATTCTTTTCCGGGATAGTGTTGCATTTGCTTCCCACGTTATTGTGTTTACTGAAACCTGGTTAAAGCCGGACATTCTTAGTTCCGAGGTTTTGGCAGGTCGGTACACAACTTTTAGAAAGGACCGTTCGTCTCGACGGGCAGGGGGGGTTCTAATTGCAGTGGACTCTTACTTCATGTCGGAACACTTCACAGTCCAAGTTCAACAGGAACTGGAATTCCTGTGTGTAAAACTGATTCTTCCCGCTTTCGCTATATTCATTACTTGCTCGTATATCCCACCTTCTTCGGATATTTCAATTTATGAGCAGCACTTGTCCGCTTTAAGCGCTGTTTCTTCCTCGCTATCTGATAAAGATCGTATGATAGTTCTTGGTGACTTCAACTTGCCAGGAACTGTTTGGTCTTCGGTAAACGAGTCTAGTATCCTAGTGCCCATGTCACGACATGACTTTGTTGACGGCTTGCTTGACCTATCCCTGTCTCAAGTCAACCATGTGAATAATTCCTTGGGTCGATTGCTTGATCTGTGCTTTGTATCGGATCCGACCATAGTGTTGTTAACCCGAGCCCTTTTCCGCTCACTATACCTGAAGACGCCTACCACCCTACTTTCGAGGTGTCGCTAGATATAGGACCAACTGTATTGGATCGGTCGAGTAGGCTGCCCGAACGTGTCCGCTGCTTTCGTAAAGCCGAGTTTGCGAAGCTTAATAACCTCATTAGGGATTTTGATTGGTCCGCTTTGTACTTGTGCACTGATATCATAAAAGGCACAAACATTTTTTACAATGCTCTTGGCACATTTTTCGATTCTTGTGTCCCGCTTTCTTGTCCGACTAGATCTGGAAAACCCCCTGGTTGGTTTACCAAAGAGTTATCCAGTCTAAAAAACTTAAAATCAAGACTTTATAAAAAATTTCAAGAAGTGGGTTCTCCTACTTCTCACTCTCGCTATGTATTAGCTCGGTCAAACTTTTCAGTTCTTAATGCTCAATGCTATAAGAACTACCTATCTCGATGCAGGATACGTTTTTCTTAGGACCCTAAACAGTTTTACAGCTTCGTAAACAGTAAGCGTAGAACGTCCGCACACCCATCCTCGCTATCATTTTGTAATACGTCGGCAAATAATGATCAGGCAATTGCCGATCTTTTTGCCCAATTCTTCCAAACCACCTATTCTGAGGAAAGCTACTCTGGTCATCCGTACCCATACGGTTTACCGAGGTCGAACGGCATTTTCAGTCCCTTGTTAAATGAATGTTCCCTACTTCATGATCTTCGACTAGTTAAGCCGGTGTTTTCACCGGGTCCAGACGGGGTTCCAGGTTGTGTACTCAGGTACTGCGCCGAGGCTCTGTGTGGACCTTTGCTTAAACTATTCACCCTATCCATTGATTCTTCTTGCTTCCCCCCGATCTGGAAGGAATCGTTTATAATTCCTCTCCATAAAAAAGGTAGCAAGTCTGATGCAAAAAATTATAGAGGTATAGCAAAGTTATCCGCTATTCCTAAAATGTTTGAGAAGGTTTTAACTCCGCACTTGCAACATCTCTGCAAGTCACTTATATCTCCAACTCAGCATGGATTTATAAGGCGGCGATCAACCACCACGAACTTGTTAGAGTTTACCTCTTTCATTATTAAAGGCTTTCAAGGTAACTTACAGACGGATGTTATTTACACCGACTTTAGTAAAGCATTCGACTCTGTAAACCATTCCCTTTTAGCGCATAAACTTGACCTTTTAGGGTTTCCGCCCAACCTCCTGAGATGGATTTCTAGCTATCTTTGTTCTAGGTCTCAAAGAGTCCTCTTCAAAAACTCCCTCTCTTTCCCAGTAAAGGTTTCTTCGGGAGTACCACAAGGCAGCCATCTAGGCCCCTTACTCTTCACACTCTTTATTAATGACTTACCTTCAGTATTAACATACTCTCGAGTACTTATGTATGCGGATGATGTTAAACTCTGTGTCCAGTACAAGGACATTTCATTTCATTCTCTCTTGCAATCCGATCTCAATAACTTTCAGTCATGGTGTTGTGCAAACTTGTTACACCTTAATGCCTCGAAATGCAAAGTTATGACATTATATCGTTCTAGCCCTTTGTTGGCTCCTTACACCCTATTTGGTGGTTCTCTTGAGAGAATTACCCTGGTGGATGATCTGGGTGTTATGTTAGACCCCAAGTTAAAGTTTTCCGAACACATTTATACCATGGTAAATAAGGCCATGGGCGTGCTTGGGTTTATAAAGAGGTGGTCAAAGGAATTTGACGACCCCTATATAACAAAGACTCTATACCTCGCTTGTTCGTCCGATCTTAGAATACGGCTCCTGTGTATGGTGCCCTCAGTACAAAGTAAACCAGGACCGTATAGAATCAGTACAGAAAAACTTTTTACTCTTTGCTCTGCGGGGCCTTAACTGGGATGCGGGTGTAAGACTCCCATCTTACTCTAGTAGACTACTATTAGTAAACCTCCCATCCTTAGTTAACCGTAGAAAAATGCTTGGTGTGATATTTATGCACAACTTGATCAGGGGTGACATAGACAGCCCTGATCTGTTGAGCCGCATAAACTTCACGATTCCTATTAGACTGACTAGAAATTTTATACCGTTGTTCCTTCCACTTTGTAGATCGAATTATTCCTTGCATGAACCGTTTAGGGTCTTATGCTCGGATTATAATTCCCTCTACCATATTATATCCACCACTAATTCTCTTCCTCTTATTAAATTATTAATCCTTACACACCTTTCTATTAATTAGTAACTGTAGTGGTATTTGTATTTGGATTGCATGCTTAGTTTCTTAGTAAGTTTAGTACTAATTTTCCTCGAATGTTAGTCTAATAGCTATCTTTCTTGCATGTTCGCGTTTGGTTCGGCTACGCACCGCGCGTCATGCGGCAGCGCCCCTCGGTCGGTTGGGCGGGAGGAGGGCTGCGTTTTGCCTTGGATCCGCGCGTAACAGCCTTCTGCTGGTGTCACACGGGCCACTTGACGGTGCAGTAACTGCATCGCCTCTTGAAAGATGCAGTCATTGCATGTCAACGTCCACACATATATTGAAATATAATTAATATTTGCTTCAACAAAATTTTCGACTTTATGCCACTTATTTGGGAATTCCGCCCAGTGTGCGCTGGCGGGAAATTTATATCCGCTGGCGGAAAACTTTTCTCCGCTGACAGACATCTTATCTCCGCTGCCGGAAAACTTATCTCTGCTGACAAAATACGTCACTCCGCTGGCGGAAAACTTATCTCCGGTGGCGGGAAATTTATATCCGCTGCCGGAAAACTTTTCTCCGCTGACAGACATCTTATCTCCGCTGGCAGACAATTTATCTCCGCTGACGAACTACGATTCTCCGCCGGCAGAAAGCTTATCTTCGCTGGCAGAACATTTACTTCCGCCGGCGAGGAATTTATATCCCCTGCCGGACATCTTATCCCTGCTGACAAAATACATCTCTCCGCTGGCGGAAAACTTATCTCCGCTGACCGACATCATATCTCCGCTCCCGGACAACTTATCTCTGCTGACAAAATACATTCCGCTGGCGGAAAACTTATCTCCGGTGGCGGGACATTTATATCAGCTGCCGGGAAACTTTTCACCAGAGTGGGGAATTTATATCCCCTGCCGGACAACTTATCTCCGCTGACTAACTACGTTTCTCCGCTGGCAGAAAACTTATCTCCGGCGGCGGGAAATTTATATCCCATGCCGGAAAAATTATCTCTGCTGACGAAATAAGTCTCTCCGCTGACGGAAAGCTTATCTCCGGGGCAGGAAATTTATATCCGCTGGCGGAAAATTTTTCTCCGCTGACAGACGTCTTATCGCCGCCGGCAGATAATTTATCTCCGCTGACGAACTACGATTCTCCGCTGGCAGAAAACTTATCTCCAGAGGGGGAATTTTATATCCCCTGCCGGACAACTTATCTCTGCTGACGAAATACGTCTCTCCGCTGGCGGAAAACTTATCTCCGGCGGCGGAAAATTTATATCCGGTGGCGGGAAATTTATATCCGCTGGCGGAAAACTTTTCTCGGCTGACAGACATCTTATCTCCGCTGGCAGATAATTTATCTCCTCTTACGAACTACGATTCTCCGCTGGCAGAAAACTTATCTCCGGCGGCGGGAAATTTATATCCCATGCCGGACAACTTATCTCTGCTGACGAAATACGTCTCTCCGCTGGCGGAAAACTTATCTCCGGCGGCGGGAAATTTATATCCGGTGGCGAGAAATTTATATCCGCTGGCGGAAAACTTTTCTCGGCTGACAGACATCTTATCTCCGCTGGCAGATAATTTATCTCCACTGACGAACTACGATTCTCCGCTGGCAGAAAACTTATCTCCGCTGGCAAAACATTTACTTCCGGCGGCGAGGAATTTATATCCCCTGCCGTACAACTTATCTCTGCTGACAAAATACATCTCTCCGTTGGCGGAAAATTTATATCCGCTGGCGGAAAACTTTTCTCCGCTGACAGACATTTTATCTCCGCTGATAGATAATTTATCTCCGCTGACGATCTACGTTTCTCCGCTGGCAGAAAAATTATCTCCGGCGGCGGGAAATTTATATCCCATGCCGGACAACTTATCTCTGCTGACGAAATACGTCTCTCCGCTGGCGGAAAGCTTATCTCCGGGGCGGGAAATTTATATCCGCTGGCGGAAAACTTTTCTCCGCTGACAGACATCTTATCGCCGCCGGCAGATAATTTATCTCCGCTGACGAACTACGATTCTCCGCTGGCAGAAAACTTATCTCCAGAGGGGGAATTTTATATCCCCTGCCGGACATCTTATCTCTGCTGACAAAATACACCTCTCCGCTGGCGGAAAACTTATCTGCGGTGGCGGGAAATTTATATCCGCTGGCGGAAAACTTTTCTCCAGAGTGGGGAATTTATATTCCCCGCCGGACGACTTATCTCCGCTGACTAACTACGTTTCTCCGCTGACAGAAAACTTATCTGCGGCGGCGGAAAATTTATATCCCATGCCGGACAACTTATTTCTGCTGACGAAATACGTCTCTCCGCTGGCGGAAAGCTTATTTCCGGGGCGGAAAATTTATATCCGCTGACAGATATCTTATCGCCGCCGGCAGATAATTTATCTCCGCTGACGAACTACGATTCTCCGCTGGCAGAAAACTTATCTCCAGAGGGGGAATTTTATATCCCCTGCCGGACAACTTATCTCTGCTGAAGAAATACGTCTCTCCGCTGGCGGAAAACTTATCTCCGGCGGCAAGAAATTTATATCCGCTGGCGGAAAACTTTTCACCAGAGTGGGGAATTTATATCCCCTGCCGGACAACTTATCTCCGCTGACTAACTACGTTTCTCCGCTGGCAGAAAAATTATCTCCGGCGGCGGGAAATTTATATACCATGCCGGACAACTTATCTCTGCTGACGAAATACGTCTCTCCGCTGGCGGAAAGCTTATCTCCGGGGCGGGAAATTTATATCCGCTGGCGGAAAACTTTTCTCCGCTGACAGACATTTTATCGCCGCCGGCAGATAATTTATCTCCGCTGACGAACTACGTTTCTCCGCTGGCAGAAAACTTATCTCCGCTGGCAGAACATTTACTTCCGGCGGCGAAGAATTTATATCCCCTGCCGGACATCTTATTTTTGCTGACAAAATACGCCTCTCCGCTGGCGGAAAACTTATCTGCGGTGGCGGGAAATATATATCCGCTGGCGGAAAACTTTTCTCCGCTGACAGACATCTTATCGCCGCCGGCATATAATTTATCTCCGCTGACGAACTACGTCTTTCCGCTGGCAGAAAACTTATCTCCGCTGGCAGAACATTTACCTCCGGCGGTTGGAAATTTATATCCCCCGCCGGACAACTTATCTCTGCTGACAAAATACGTCTCTCCGCTGGCAAAAAACTTGTTTCCGGTGGCGGGAAATTTATATCCCCCACCGGAAAACTTATCTCTGCTGATGAAATACGTCTCTCCGCTGGTGGAAAAGTTATTTCCGGTGGCGGGAAATTTATATCCCCTACCGGAAAACTTATCTCTGCTGACGAAAAACGTCTCTCCGCTGGCGGAAAACTTAACTCCGCTGACAGACATCTTATCTCCGCTGGCAGACAATTTATCTCCGCTGACGAACTACGATCCTCCGCCGGCAGAAAGCTTATCTCCGCTGGCAGAACATTTACTTCCGGCGGCGAGGAATTTATATCCCCTACCGGACAACTTATCTCTTCTGACGAAATACGTCTCTCCGCTGGCGGACAGTTTATCCCCACTGACGAACTACGTTTCTCCGCTGGCAGAAAATGTATCTCCGCTGGCAGAAAATTTACCTCCGGCGGCGGGAAATTTACTTCCCCCGCCGGACAACTTATCTCTGCTGACAAAATACGTCTCTCCGCTGGCAAAAAGCTTATTTTCGGTGGCGGGAAATTTATATCCCCTACCGGACAACTTATCTCTGCTGACGAAATACGTCTCTCCGCTGGCGGAAAAGTTATTTCCGGTGGCGGGAAATATAAATCCCCTACAGGAAAACTTATTTCTGCTGACGAAATACGTCTCTCCGCTGGTAGAACATGTTGGACAGAATTTCGCTGCCGTTGCAAGGGAAGTTCTTGTACCGAAAAGTAAAAACGCAACCATTCATATGTAAGGTTTATTTGTGACTAATAAATGCTCTGCTCGCAGGCAGATAGAGACCGAACGAAAGGGAGAACAAAAAGGGAGATAAGAGAACGTCGCTTCGTTACGTCTCTCACTCATACATACGTCTACATACACATATGTCTGTCAATACGTGCGTGCATTGCTAGAGATGGTCATTCTTCAACACCCTTCCTCAATGCGTGCATGCTTCCATTTAACTCAATTTAAACTTAACAATTTTGTAAATTCGACATGCTTTCTCTTAGGGAGATTCTTGGTCAAGATATCTGCAATCATATCTGTTGTACTAGCATACTTTAACTTAACTTGACCTTCTTCTACAATCTGTCGTAAAAAGTGATATCTAATATCAATATGCTTGGTCCTTGAGTGATGCACTGGGTTCCTAGCCAGCTCTTGTGTGCTCAGATTATCGCCATATAAGGTAGTTGAGGTAGCTTCATCTCCACAGCCAATTTCAATGATTAAGCGACGTAAGAATATGGACTCCTTACACGCAGCCGACAGTGCCATGTATTCTGCCTCCGTGCTGCTAAGTGCCACGCTGCGTTGTTTCTCAGATCGCCAAGAAATTCGGCCACCTGCCAAAAAATAAACATAGCCCGTATACGACTTCCGGTTAGTTCGATCGCCGCCCCAATCCGCATCCACATATCCAGTAAGTGGCTGGTGACACCCTTTGTAGTGTAGTTTGAAGTTCATCGTCGCTGCCAAGTACCTCAGAACGTGCTTCACACCAGCCAGATGCTCTGCGTGCGGATCTTTGTTCCTCTGGGCCAACTTTGCAACTGAATGCAAAATGTCTGGTCTGGTTGTGAGTGCCAGCCACATCAGCTCACCAATCATGGATTGATACATGACAGGATCAACCTTTTGACACTGCTCATTAGTACAATCCACCTGGAACCCCGCATCCAACGGAGTAGCCACTGGTCTACATTTGTCCATGTCGTGAGCTTGCAATAGTTCCTTGATGTATTGCGAGTGGCCTATGGTGATAGGCCCAAGCTCACCTTCACGGTGCACCTCCATGCTTAAAAACAGCTCTGGAACACCTTTGTCGATACATTCGAACGCATTTGAAATAGCCGATTTGATACCGAGCATGTCCTCTTTGGACTGGCATGCTATAAGTAAATCGTCAATATATACCAAGATTAACGATAAGTTACCTTTCCCTCTCTGCTGGTAGAGGCACGGCTCGTTGTCACAGGAAACAAAACCCAGATTAATCAGGACGCCATTCAGCTTCGAATTCCATTCCCTTCCTGACTGCTTCAATCCATATATTGCCTTTTTAAGCAGCATAGCCTTCGCTGGATAAGCTCGATCAATGTACCCTTGTGGTTGCTTCATGTACACCGTATCGCTCAGGTCACTGTAGAGGTATGCCGTACATACATCCATTTGGTTGACATATAATTTCAATTCTGCTGCTAGCGCAAGAATAAATCGCACGCTCTCCAGTCTGCAGACTGGAGAAAATGTTTCCGCATAGTTTATGCCGTACTGCTGGGAGCAACCTTTTGCCACCAGCCGCTCCTTGAAACGTTCGATTTGACCATCTTTGTCGCGTTTCAGGCATATACCCATTTGCATCCAACTGCTCGTTGTCCTGCCGGTAAGTCTGCCAACTGCCATGTCTCGTTTGCCATTAATGCCTCATATTCGCGTTGCATCGCTTCGGACCAATGTGATGCATGAATACTGATCAACGCCTCCTTGTAGGATACTGGAATCTTTACGTCGCTGGCAACCAGAGCACCAAGAATGTTGTACTCCTTTCTCGGACGGCCAGGTTTGCCTGTCCGAATCAGCCTTGGTCTGCCAGGTCCAACGCGAGGAGCTGGCTCATCTGACTCAACCTTTTCTGTTGCGCTCTCGTACCCATCAGTACCGCTGCTACTGGGATTCTCCCCGTCAACGCTTGCACCATGGCTGCTGTCTCCACCGCTGCTGTCAATGTCATCAGTATCGACGCCTGACTGCATGCTAACTTCTGCCTTCGGAAGTTCGAATGTGACTGTATCCTTGTCGTCTTGGATCTCGTCAAAGAGAACATCTCGCCTCTCAATCACCTGATGAGACACAGGGTCATACAGTCGATATCCCTTAGCCGCTACTGAATATCCAATCATGCGATATTCTTTGCCTTTTGGTTGAAGTTTACTCTTACTTGGACCCTTGTCCAAAGCTACTGCAACGGAGCCAAAAACCTTTAGATGACCAACAAAAGGTTTCTTACCAGTCCACGCTTCCATAGGCGTCATACTGGTCAGCGCCTTGGTCGGTGATCGATTCCGTACATACACAGCTGCGTTGACTGCCTCAGCCCACAAGGATTCGCCTAATCCTGACTGGACCAGCATACATCTTGACATTTCCACCAGAGTGCGGTTTGCCCTCTCAGCAACGCCGTTTTGCTGTGGAGTGTACGCCACTGTCAGCTGCCTCTCAATCCCATTAGTTTTCAGAAATTCATCAAACGATTTGTTGACAAATTCACCGCCATTGTCGCTCCGGATACATTTGAGACTTTTTCCCGTTTGCCGTTCAACCAGGGTTTTGAACTCGACGAACTTCTGGAAGACTTCATCCTTTGTCCGCAGGAAATACACAAATATACGCCTTGATTTGTCATCGATGAAGGTTAGAAAATACTTTGATCCAGCAAGCGACTGTGTGCCAAAGGGCCCGCACACATCTGCATGAACTAGTTCCAATATATCTTGAGCTCTACTGGTGGTTGCAACAGGAAATGGTTGCGCATGAATCTTGCTGACCATACATGTTTTGCAATTCATATTCGCCGGGAAAACCATATTTTCAATGCCGCGCACCATTCCTTTGCTGATCAAATCTTTCATACTACTGATGTTCAAGTGGCCGTACCGTTTATGCCACAGGGCACCATCAGCCTTAACCGCCGCAAAACAGTTGTTTTGTTTTCCTCGAAACATATACAAGTTTCCAACTCTGTTCGCCTTTACAATGCATTCGCCATTTTGGATAACTCGTGCATATTCTTGTCCAAAAGTGACGAAACATTTATTCTGTACAGCGCTGCTCACCGAGAAATAATTTCCATTCATTTCGGGCACATAGAGAACATTCTTTAACAGCAGCGTGCATATCTCTGTCTTCAGCTCTACTTCCCCTTTTCCTTCAGCTTTTAGGAAACCGGAGTCAGACAGACCAATCAGTTCTGTGTGTTTCTCGAACTTTGTGAATAACTGTTTCTCACAACACATGTGGCTTGTGGCACCACTATCCAAACACCACATACTCTTTTTCAAATTATCTGCGTCCAACGCATTTAATAGACTGCACTGCTTGTTCTCCACTCTTGCTGCCCTTTCCACATTTGCGCTCTCCTTCTTACACTGAGCCTTCATATGCCCGCGCTCACCACACTTGAAACATATCATTGTATTGTTTCTCTTCTTTAGCGCTCTGTGCGCGGCCGGCTTATGTACTGCGGTATATGCCTTTGCGTATTCCTTTTGATCTTCTGTGTTTCCCTTTCGTTCGCCTTCTTCCTTCAGTTTTACGCATAGAACATCGAAAGTCGGCAGACTGTCGCGCGTCTCTATGGCGACAACGAAATTTTCGAATTGTTCTGGAAGGCTTGACAACAAAACAATTGAGCGCAGTTCATCATTTAGCTCGATTCCTACTGACCCAAGGCCATCAAGAATATCCACGAACTCATTAATGTAGCTTGAAATGCTTTGCCTTTGGTCCATGCGCTTGCTTAGCAATTTCTTGTACAGTTGAACCTTTCGTACAGGTCCACTTGGTTGATGAACACTCTTTAATTTGTTCCATGCTTCGGACGACTTACTGCAATTTTTAATGTATCCCAACTGTGAAGTTTTCACACTCAATGTGATCATGGCCAGCGCCTTTTCATCCTTGGCCTGCCAATTCACACCTTCGGGAACATTCGTTGGTAGCAGGTCACCAGATGCCACACTCCACAATTCAGCGTGCACCAACACAGACCGCATTTGAATACACCAGGAGTCATAATTTCCCTCCTCTAATTTGTCTATTTGATACATCCCGCTCATTGCTGATTATCGTTTAGTCTCTGAGTCACACCGATGTTAATAGTTCGTAACTAAAACAATCACTTTACTTTTAATTTACAAAATCCGATCCTGGGCCCATAACCTGTTGGACAGAATTTCGCTGCCGTTGCAAGGGAAGTTCTTGTACCGAAAAGTAAAAACGCAACCATTCATATGTAATTTGTGACTAATAAATCTTTCGTATCTTTCGTAGTGATCAGACGTGTTTTTGTTTTGCGCTCCGCATTTTTTCCTTTTGTTTTGAATAAACAGCCGGTGTTTTCCTAACTAAATTCTAAATTTACTTCCTAACCAGACAACAATCTGGAAACCTATTCTATTACGCGAGTGCATGCCTTTTGATTTGTGTTAAAACATTATTTAACTTTTTATTTTTCGGCGTCGGCTTGTGCTTGTGCTTCTGTTTGTGTTGTTGCAGTGAGTGAGTACGCATTACATTGCATTGCAGTCCGCTCTCGTCTGGTAGCTTTTGTTGTTTTATCACTCTCTCGCTATCACCTCAACTTCAATAACTGTTCTTTCTCTCTCGCTCTTTAAACTTTCTGAGCAATAGCGCTCTCTGCTTAGTAGCTCTCGCTATAACCGCTCTCCACTCTGCTCTCTTTTTTTTACCAATTCCGCTTTGAGCGTTTTCTGGCACATTGGTCTGATACCAATTTGTTTTGCAAATAATAGTATATATATAAATAAATAATAAAATAAAATGGAATACGCTGTGGTCTGTGCCAAAAAAAGCTGTAAGAAGCAGATCACCCACGATCAGCTGAATGTCCCCTGCTGGCTCTGCGACAGCGTAGTGCACGCAAAATGCGCTGGATTTTCTGGCCTCGTGAGTGATGCTAAAGCCAAACGTAATGGCTTGCATTACAGTTGCGAGGCATGCCGTGCGGTGGAGAAAGACATGGTGGTTTTCATGAGGCAGACGCGGAGTGGCTTTAAGGAGCTGACCGTTAGTTTTAAAAACCAATACGATCGGCTCCTAGCCATGGAGGCTCAGTTTAGCGGTTTAAAACTGCTGAATGAGTGGCGGTGGCGGGAAATTTATATCCGCTGGCGGAAAACTTTTCTCCAGAGTGGGGAATTTATATTCCCCGCCGGACGACTTATCTCCGCTGACTAACTACGTTTCTCCGCTGACAGAAAACTTATCTGCGGCGGCGGAAAATTTATATCCCATGCCGGACAACTTATTTCTGCTGACGAAATACGTCTCTCCGCTGGCGGAAAGCTTATTTCCGGGGCGGAAAATTTATATCCGCTGACAGATATCTTATCGCCGCCGGCAGATAATTTATCTCCGCTGACGAACTACGATTCTCCGCTGGCAGAAAACTTATCTCCAGAGGGGGAATTTTATATCCCCTGCCGGACAACTTATCTCTGCTGAAGAAATACGTCTCTCCGCTGGCGGAAAACTTATCTCCGGCGGCAAGAAATTTATATCCGCTGGCGGAAAACTTTTCACCAGAGTGGGGAATTTATATCCCCTGCCGGACAACTTATCTCCGCTGACTAACTACGTTTCTCCGCTGGCAGAAAAATTATCTCCGGCGGCGGGAAATTTATATCCCATGCCGGACAACTTATCTCTGCTGACGAAATACGTCTCTCCGCTGGCGGAAAGCTTATCTCCGGGGCGGGAAATTTATATCCGCTGGCGGAAAACTTTTCTCCGCTGACAGACATTTTATCGCCGCCGGCAGATAATTTATCTCCGCTGACGAACTACGTTTCTCCGCTGGCAGAAAACTTATCTCCGCTGGCAGAACATTTACTTCCGGCGGCGAAGAATTTATATCCCCTGCCGGACATCTTATTTTTGCTGACAAAATACGCCTCTCCGCTGGCGGAAAACTTATCTGCGGTGGCGGGAAATATATATCCGCTGGCGGAAAACTTTTCTCCGCTGACAGACATCTTATCGCCGCCGGCATATAATTTATCTCCGCTGACGAACTACGTCTTTCCGCTGGCAGAAAACTTATCTCCGCTGGCAGAACATTTACCTCCGGCGGTTGGAAATTTATATCCCCCGCCGGACAACTTATCTCTGCTGACAAAATACGTCTCTCCGCTGGCAAAAAACTTGTTTCCGGTGGCGGGAAATTTATATCCCCACCGGAAAACTTATCTCTGCTGATGAAATACGTCTCTCCGCTGGTGGAAAAGTTATTTCCGGTGGCGGGAAATTTATATCCCCTACCGGAAAACTTATCTCTGCTGACGAAAAACGTCTCTCCGCTGGCGGAAAACTTAACTCCGCTGACAGACATCTTATCTCCGCTGGCAGACAATTTATCTCCGCTGACGAACTACGATCCTCCGCCGGCAGAAAGCTTATCTCCGCTGGCAGAACATTTACTTCCGGCGGCGAGGAATTTATATCCCCTACCGGACAACTTATCTCTTCTGACGAAATACGTCTCTCCGCTGGCGGACAGTTTATCCCCACTGACGAACTACGTTTCTCCGCTGGCAGAAAATGTATCTCCGCTGGCAGAAAATTTACCTCCGGCGGCGGGAAATTTACTTCCCCCGCCGGACAACTTATCTCTGCTGACAAAATACGTCTCTCCGCTGGCAAAAAGCTTATTTTCGGTGGCGGGAAATTTATATCCCCTACCGGACAACTTATCTCTGCTGACGAAATACGTCTCTCCGCTGGCGGAAAAGTTATTTCCGGTGGCGGGAAATATAAATCCCCTACAGGAAAACTTATTTCTGCTGACGAAATACGTCTCTCCGCTGGTAGAACATGTTGGACAGAAATTCGCTGCCGTTGCAAGGGAAGTTCTTGTACCGAAAAGTAAAAACGCAACCATTCATATGTAAGGTTTATTTGTGACTAATAAATGCTCTGCTCGCAGGCAGATAGAGACCGAACGAAAGGGAGAACAAAAAGGGAGATAAGAGAACGTCGCTTCGTTACGTCTCTCACTCATACATACGTCTACATACACATATGTCTGTCAATACGTGCGTGCATTGCTAGAGATGGTCATTCTTCAACACCCTTCCTCAATGCGTGCATGCTTCCATTTAACTCAATTTAAACTTAACAATTTTGTAAATTCGACATGCTTTCTCTTAGGGAGATTCTTGGTCAAGATATCTGCAATCATATCTGTTGTACTAGCATACTTTAACTTAACTTGACCTTCTTCTACAATCTGTCGTAAAAAGTGATATCTAATATCAATATGCTTGGTCCTTGAGTGATGCACTGGGTTCCTAGCCAGCTCTTGTGTGCTCAGATTATCGCCATATAAGGTAGTTGAGGTAGCTTCATCTCCACAGCCAATTTCAATGATTAAGCGACGTAAGAATATGGACTCCTTACACGCAGCCGACAGTGCCATGTATTCTGCCTCCGTGCTGCTAAGTGCCACGCTGCGTTGTTTCTCAGATCGCCAAGAAATTCGGCCACCTGCCAAAAAATAAACATAGCCCGTATACGACTTCCGGTTAGTTCGATCGCCGCCCCAATCCGCATCCACATATCCAGTAAGTGGCTGGTGACACCCTTTGTAGTGTAGTTTGAAGTTCATCGTCGCTGCCAAGTACCTCAGAACGTGCTTCACACCAGCCAGATGCTCTGCGTGCGGATCTTTGTTCCTCTGGGCCAACTTTGCAACTGAATGCAAAATGTCTGGTCTGGTTGTGAGTGCCAGCCACATCAGCTCACCAATCATGGATTGATACATGACAGGATCAACCTTTTGACACTGCTCATTAGTACAATCCACCTGGAACCCCGCATCCAACGGAGTAGCCACTGGTCTACATTTGTCCATGTCGTGAGCTTGCAATAGTTCCTTGATGTATTGCGAGTGGCCTATGGTGATAGGCCCAAGCTCACCTTCACGGTGCACCTCCATGCTTAAAAACAGCTCTGGAACACCTTTGTCGATACATTCGAACGCATTTGAAATAGCCGATTTGATACCGAGCATGTCCTCTTTGGACTGGCATGCTATAAGTAAATCGTCAATATATACCAAGATTAACGATAAGTTACCTTTCCCTCTCTGCTGGTAGAGGCACGGCTCGTTGTCACAGGAAACAAAACCCAGATTAATCAGGACGCCATTCAGCTTCGAATTCCATTCCCTTCCTGACTGCTTCAATCCATATATTGCCTTTTTAAGCAGCATAGCCTTCGCTGGATAAGCTCGATCAATGTACCCTTGTGGTTGCTTCATGTACACCGTATCGCTCAGGTCACTGTAGAGGTATGCCGTACATACATCCATTTGGTTGACATATAATTTCAATTCTGCTGCTAGCGCAAGAATAAATCGCACGCTCTCCAGTCTGCAGACTGGAGAAAATGTTTCCGCATAGTTTATGCCGTACTGCTGGGAGCAACCTTTTGCCACCAGCCGCTCCTTGAAACGTTCGATTTGACCATCTTTGTCGCGTTTCAGGCATATACCCATTTGCATCCAACTGCTCGTTGTCCTGCCGGTAAGTCTGCCAACTGCCATGTCTCGTTTGCCATTAATGCCTCATATTCGCGTTGCATCGCTTCGGACCAATGTGATGCATGAATACTGATCAACGCCTCCTTGTAGGATACTGGAATCTTTACGTCGCTGGCAACCAGAGCACCAAGAATGTTGTACTCCTTTCTCGGACGGCCAGGTTTGCCTGTCCGAATCAGCCTTGGTCTGCCAGGTCCAACGCGAGGAGCTGGCTCATCTGACTCAACCTTTTCTGTTGCGCTCTCGTACCCATCAGTACCGCTGCTACTGGGATTCTCCCCGTCAACGCTTGCACCATGGCTGCTGTCTCCACCGCTGCTGTCAATGTCATCAGTATCGACGCCTGACTGCATGCTAACTTCTGCCTTCGGAAGTTCGAATGTGACTGTATCCTTGTCGTCTTGGATCTCGTCAAAGAGAACATCTCGCCTCTCAATCACCTGATGAGACACAGGGTCATACAGTCGATATCCCTTAGCCGCTACTGAATATCCAATCATGCGATATTCTTTGCCTTTTGGTTGAAGTTTACTCTTACTTGGACCCTTGTCCAAAGCTACTGCAACGGAGCCAAAAACCTTTAGATGACCAACAAAAGGTTTCTTACCAGTCCACGCTTCCATAGGCGTCATACTGGTCAGCGCCTTGGTCGGTGATCGATTCCGTACATACACAGCTGCGTTGACTGCCTCAGCCCACAAGGATTCGCCTAATCCTGACTGGACCAGCATACATCTTGACATTTCCACCAGAGTGCGGTTTGCCCTCTCAGCAACGCCGTTTTGCTGTGGAGTGTACGCCACTGTCAGCTGCCTCTCAATCCCATTAGTTTTCAGAAATTCATCAAACGATTTGTTGACAAATTCACCGCCATTGTCGCTCCGGATACATTTGAGACTTTTTCCCGTTTGCCGTTCAACCAGGGTTTTGAACTCGACGAACTTCTGGAAGACTTCATCCTTTGTCCGCAGGAAATACACAAATATACGCCTTGATTTGTCATCGATGAAGGTTAGAAAATACTTTGATCCAGCAAGCGACTGTGTGCCAAAGGGCCCGCACACATCTGCATGAACTAGTTCCAATATATCTTGAGCTCTACTGGTGGTTGCAACAGGAAATGGTTGCGCATGAATCTTGCTGACCATACATGTTTTGCAATTCATATTCGCCGGGAAAACCATATTTTCAATGCCGCGCACCATTCCTTTGCTGATCAAATCTTTCATACTACTGATGTTCAAGTGGCCGTACCGTTTATGCCACAGGGCACCATCAGCCTTAACCGCCGCAAAACAGTTGTTTTGTTTTCCTCGAAACATATACAAGTTTCCAACTCTGTTCGCCTTTACAATGCATTCGCCATTTTGGATAACTCGTGCATATTCTTGTCCAAAAGTGACGAAACATTTATTCTGTACAGCGCTGCTCACCGAGAAATAATTTCCATTCATTTCGGGCACATAGAGAACATTCTTTAACAGCAGCGTGCATATCTCTGTCTTCAGCTCTACTTCCCCTTTTCCTTCAGCTTTTAGGAAACCGGAGTCAGACAGACCAATCAGTTCTGTGTGTTTCTCGAACTTTGTGAATAACTGTTTCTCACAACACATGTGGCTTGTGGCACCACTATCCAAACACCACATACTCTTTTTCAAATTATCTGCGTCCAACGCATTTAATAGACTGCACTGCTTGTTCTCCACTCTTGCTGCCCTTTCCACATTTGCGCTCTCCTTCTTACACTGAGCCTTCATATGCCCGCGCTCACCACACTTGAAACATATCATTGTATTGTTTCTCTTCTTTAGCGCTCTGTGCGCGGCCGGCTTATGTACTGCGGTATATGCCTTTGCGTATTCCTTTTGATCTTCTGTGTTTCCCTTTCGTTCGCCTTCTTCCTTCAGTTTTACGCATAGAACATCGAAAGTCGGCAGACTGTCGCGCGTCTCTATGGCGACAACGAAATTTTCGAATTGTTCTGGAAGGCTTGACAACAAAACAATTGAGCGCAGTTCATCATTTAGCTCGATTCCTACTGACCCAAGGCCATCAAGAATATCCACGAACTCATTAATGTAGCTTGAAATGCTTTGCCTTTGGTCCATGCGCTTGCTTAGCAATTTCTTGTACAGTTGAACCTTTCGTACAGGTCCACTTGGTTGATGAACACTCTTTAATTTGTTCCATGCTTCGGACGACTTACTGCAATTTTTAATGTATCCCAACTGTGAAGTTTTCACACTCAATGTGATCATGGCCAGCGCCTTTTCATCCTTGGCCTGCCAATTCACACCTTCGGGAACATTCGTTGGTAGCAGGTCACCAGATGCCACACTCCACAATTCAGCGTGCACCAACACAGACCGCATTTGAATACACCAGGAGTCATAATTTCCCTCCTCTAATTTGTCTATTTGATACATCCCGCTCATTGCTGATTATCGTTTAGTCTCTGAGTCACACCGATGTTAATAGTTCGTAACTAAAACAATCACTTTACTTTTAATTTACAAAATCCGATCCTGGGCCCATAACCTGTTGGACAGAATTTCGCTGCCGTTGCAAGGGAAGTTCTTGTACCGAAAAGTAAAAACGCAACCATTCATATGTAATTTGTGACTAATAAATCTTTCGTATCTTTCGTAGTGATCAGACGTGTTTTTGTTTTGCGCTCCGCATTTTTTCCTTTTGTTTTGAATAAACAGCCGGTGTTTTCCTAACTAAATTCTAAATTTACTTCCTAACCAGACAACAATCTGGAAACCTATTCTATTACGCGAGTGCATGCCTTTTGATTTGTGTTAAAACATTATTTAACTTTTTATTTTTCGGCGTCGGCTTGTGCTTGTGCTTCTGTTTGTGTTGTTGCAGTGAGTGAGTACGCATTACATTGCATTGCAGTCCGCTCTCGTCTGGTAGCTTTTGTTGTTTTATCACTCTCTCGCTATCACCTCAACTTCAATAACTGTTCTTTCTCTCTCGCTCTTTAAACTTTCTGAGCAATAGCGCTCTCTGCTTAGTAGCTCTCGCTATAACCGCTCTCCACTCTGCTCTCTTTTTTTTACCAATTCCGCTTTGAGCGTTTTCTGGCACATTGGTCTGATACCAATTTGTTTTGCAAATAATAGTATATATATAAATAAATAATAAAATAAAATGGAATACGCTGTGGTCTGTGCCAAAAAAAGCTGTAAGAAGCAGATCACCCACGATCAGCTGAATGTCCCCTGCTGGCTCTGCGACAGCGTAGTGCACGCAAAATGCGCTGGATTTTCTGGCCTCGTGAGTGATGCTAAAGCCAAACGTAATGGCTTGCATTACAGTTGCGAGGCATGCCGTGCGGTGGAGAAAGACATGGTGGTTTTCATGAGGCAGACGCGGAGTGGCTTTAAGGAGCTGACCGTTAGTTTTAAAAACCAATACGATCGGCTCCTAGCCATGGAGGCTCAGTTTAGCGGTTTAAAACTGCTGAATGAGTGGCGGTGGCGGGAAATTTATATCCGCTGGCGGAAAACTTTTCTCCAGAGTGGGGAATTTATATTCCCCGCCGGACGACTTATCTCCGCTGACTAACTACGTTTCTCCGCTGACAGAAAACTTATCTGCGGCGGCGGAAAATTTATATCCCATGCCGGACAACTTATTTCTGCTGACGAAATACGTCTCTCCGCTGGCGGAAAGCTTATTTCCGGGGCGGAAAATTTATATCCGCTGACAGATATCTTATCGCCGCCGGCAGATAATTTATCTCCGCTGACGAACTACGATTCTCCGCTGGCAGAAAACTTATCTCCAGAGGGGGAATTTTATATCCCCTGCCGGACAACTTATCTCTGCTGAAGAAATACGTCTCTCCGCTGGCGGAAAACTTATCTCCGGCGGCAAGAAATTTATATCCGCTGGCGGAAAACTTTTCACCAGAGTGGGGAATTTATATCCCCTGCCGGACAACTTATCTCCGCTGACTAACTACGTTTCTCCGCTGGCAGAAAAATTATCTCCGGCGGCGGGAAATTTATATCCCATGCCGGACAACTTATCTCTGCTGACGAAATACGTCTCTCCGCTGGCGGAAAGCTTATCTCCGGGGCGGGAAATTTATATCCGCTGGCGGAAAACTTTTCTCCGCTGACAGACATTTTATCGCCGCCGGCAGATAATTTATCTCCGCTGACGAACTACGTTTCTCCGCTGGCAGAAAACTTATCTCCGCTGGCAGAACATTTACTTCCGGCGGCGAAGAATTTATATCCCCTGCCGGACATCTTATTTTTGCTGACAAAATACGCCTCTCCGCTGGCGGAAAACTTATCTGCGGTGGCGGGAAATATATATCCGCTGGCGGAAAACTTTTCTCCGCTGACAGACATCTTATCGCCGCCGGCATATAATTTATCTCCGCTGACGAACTACGTCTTTCCGCTGGCAGAAAACTTATCTCCGCTGGCAGAACATTTACCTCCGGCGGTTGGAAATTTATATCCCCCGCCGGACAACTTATCTCTGCTGACAAAATACGTCTCTCCGCTGGCAAAAAACTTGTTTCCGGTGGCGGGAAATTTATATCCCCCACCGGAAAACTTATCTCTGCTGATGAAATACGTCTCTCCGCTGGTGGAAAAGTTATTTCCGGTGGCGGGAAATTTATATCCCCTACCGGAAAACTTATCTCTGCTGACGAAAAACGTCTCTCCGCTGGCGGAAAACTTAACTCCGCTGACAGACATCTTATCTCCGCTGGCAGACAATTTATCTCCACTGACGAACTACGATCCTCCGCCGGCAGAAAGCTTATCTCCGCTGGCAGAACATTTACTTCCGGCGGCGAGGAATTTATATCCCCTACCGGACAACTTATCTCTTCTGACGAAATACGTCTCTCCGCTGGCGGACAGCTTATCCCCACTGACGAACTACGTTTCTCCGCTGGCAGAAAATGTATCTCCGCTGGCAGAAAATTTACCTCCGGCGGCGGGAAATTTACTTCCCCCGCCGGACAACTTATCTCTGCTGACAAAATACGTCTCTCCGCTGGCAAAAAGCTTATTTTCGGTGGCGGGAAATTTATATCCCCTACCGGACAACTTATCTCTGCTGACGAAATACGTCTCTCCGCTGGCGGAAAAGTTATTTCCGGTGGCGGGAAATATAAATCCCCTACAGGAAAACTTATTTCTGCTGACGAAATACGTCTCTCCGCTGGTAGAACATGTTGGACAGAATTTCGCTGCCGTTGCAAGGGAAGTTCTTGTACCGAAAAGTAAAAACGCAACCATTCATATGTAAGGTTTATTTGTGACTAATAAATGCTCTGCTCGCAGGCAGATAGAGACCGAACGAAAGGGAGAACAAAAAGGGAGATAAGAGAACGTCGCTTCGTTACGTCTCTCACTCATACATACGTCTACATACACATATGTCTGTCAATACGTGCGTGCATTGCTAGAGATGGTCATTCTTCAACACCCTTCCTCAATGCGTGCATGCTTCCATTTAACTCAATTTAAACTTAACAATTTTGTAAATTCGACATGCTTTCTCTTAGGGAGATTCTTGGTCAAGATATCTGCAATCATATCTGTTGTACTAGCATACTTTAACTTAACTTGACCTTCTTCTACAATCTGTCGTAAAAAGTGATATCTAATATCAATATGCTTGGTCCTTGAGTGATGCACTGGGTTCCTAGCCAGCTCTTGTGTGCTCAGATTATCGCCATATAAGGTAGTTGAGGTAGCTTCATCTCCACAGCCAATTTCAATGATTAAGCGACGTAAGAATATGGACTCCTTACACGCAGCCGACAGTGCCATGTATTCTGCCTCCGTGCTGCTAAGTGCCACGCTGCGTTGTTTCTCAGATCGCCAAGAAATTCGGCCACCTGCCAAAAAATAAACATAGCCCGTATACGACTTCCGGTTAGTTCGATCGCCGCCCCAATCCGCATCCACATATCCAGTAAGTGGCTGGTGACACCCTTTGTAGTGTAGTTTGAAGTTCATCGTCGCTGCCAAGTACCTCAGAACGTGCTTCACACCAGCCAGATGCTCTGCGTGCGGATCTTTGTTCCTCTGGGCCAACTTTGCAACTGAATGCAAAATGTCTGGTCTGGTTGTGAGTGCCAGCCACATCAGCTCACCAATCATGGATTGATACATGACAGGATCAACCTTTTGACACTGCTCATTAGTACAATCCACCTGGAACCCCGCATCCAACGGAGTAGCCACTGGTCTACATTTGTCCATGTCGTGAGCTTGCAATAGTTCCTTGATGTATTGCGAGTGGCCTATGGTGATAGGCCCAAGCTGACCTTCACGGTGCACCTCCATGCTTAAAAACAGCTCTGGAACACCTTTGTCGATACATTCGAACGCATTTGAAATAGCCGATTTGATACCGAGCATGTCCTCTTTGGACTAGCATGCTATAAGTAAATCGTCAATATATACCAAGATTAACGATAAGTTACCTTTCCCTCTCTGCTGGTAGAGGCACGGCTCGTTGTCACAGGAAACAAAACCCAGATTAATCAGGACGCCATTCAGCTTCGAATTCCATTCCCTTCCTGACTGCTTCAATCCATATATTGCCTTTTTAAGCAGCATAGCCTTCGCTGGATAAGCTCGATCAATGTACCCTTGTGGTTGCTTCATGTACACCGTATCGCTCAGGTCACTGTAGAGGTATGCCGTACATACATCCATTTGGTTGACATATAATTTCAATTCTGCTGCTAGCGCAAGAATAAATCGCACGCTCTCCAGTCTGCAGACTGGAGAAAATGTTTCCGCATAGTTTATGCCGTACTGCTGGGAGCAACCTTTTGCCACCAGCCGCTCCTTGAAACGTTCGATTTGACCATCTTTGTCGCGTTTCAGGCATATACCCATTTGCATCCAACTGCTCGTTGTCCTGCCGGTAAGTCTGCCAACTGCCATGTCTCGTTTTCCATTAATGCCTCATATTCGCGTTGCATCGCTTCGGACCAATGTGATGCATGAATACTGATCAACGCCTCCTTGTAGGATACTGGAATCTTTACGTCGCTGGCAACCAGAGCACCAAGAATGTTGTACTCCTTTCTCGGACGGCCAGGTTTGCCTGTCCGAATCAGCCTTGGTCTGCCAGGTCCAACGCGAGGAGCTGGCTCATCTGACTCAACCTTTTCTGTTGCGCTCTCGTACCCATCAGTACCGCTGCTACTGGGATTCTCCCCGTCAACGCTTGCACCATGGCTGCTGTCTCCACCGCTGCTGTCAATGTCATCAGTATCGACGCCTGACTGCATGCTAACTTCTGCCTTCGGAAGTTCGAATGTGACTGTATCCTTGTCGTCTTGGATCTCGTCAAAGAGAACATCTCGCCTCTCAATCACCTGATGAGACACAGGGTCATACAGTCGATATCCCTTAGCCGCTACTGAATATCCAATCATGCGATATTCTTTGCCTTTTGGTTGAAGTTTACTCTTACTTGGACCCTTGTCCAAAGCTACTGCAACGGAGCCAAAAACCTTTAGATGACCAACAAAAGGTTTCTTACCAGTCCACGCTTCCATAGGCGTCATACTGGTCAGCGCCTTGGTCGGTGATCGATTCCGTACATACACAGCTGCGTTGACTGCCTCAGCCCACAAGGATTCGCCTAATCCTGACTGGACCAGCATACATCTTGACATTTCCACCAGAGTGCGGTTTGCCCTCTCAGCAACGCCGTTTTGCTGTGGAGTGTACGCCACTGTCAGCTGCCTCTCAATCCCATTAGTTTTCAGAAATTCATCAAACGATTTGTTGACAAATTCACCGCCATTGTCGCTCCGGATACATTTGAGACTTTTTCCCGTTTGCCGTTCAACCAGGGTTTTGAACTCGACGAACTTCTGGAAGACTTCATCCTTTGTCCGCAGGAAATACACAAATATACGCCTTGATTTGTCATCGATGAAGGTTAGAAAATACTTTGATCCAGCAAGCGACTGTGTGCCAAAGGGCCCGCACACATCTGCATGAACTAGTTCCAATATATCTTGAGCTCTACTGGTGGTTGCAACAGGAAATGGTTGCGCATGAATCTTGCTGACCATACATGTTTTGCAATTCATATTCGCCGGGAAAACCATATTTTCAATGCCGCGCACCATTCCTTTGCTGATCAAATCTTTCATACTACTGATGTTCAAGTGGCCGTACCGTTTATGCCACAGGGCACCATCAGCCTTAACCGCCGCAAAACAGTTGTTTTGTTTTCCTCGAAACATATACAAGTTTCCAACTCTGTTCGCCTTTACAATGCATTCGCCATTTTGGATAACTCGTGCATATTCTTGTCCAAAAGTGACGAAACATTTATTCTGTACAGCGCTGCTCACCGAGAAATAATTTCCATTCATTTCGGGCACATAGAGAACATTCTTTAACAGCAGCGTGCATATCTCTGTCTTCAGCTCTACTTCCCCTTTTCCTTCAGCTTTTAGGAAACCGGAGTCAGACAGACCAATCAGTTCTGTGTGTTTCTCGAACTTTGTGAATAACTGTTTCTCACAACACATGTGGCTTGTGGCACCACTATCCAAACACCACATACTCTTTTTCAAATTATCTGCGTCCAACGCATTTAATAGACTGCACTGCTTGTTCTCCACTCTTGCTGCCCTTTCCACATTTGCGCTCTCCTTCTTACACTGAGCCTTCATATGCCCGCGCTCACCACACTTGAAACATATCATTGTATTGTTTCTCTTCTTTAGCGCTCTGTGCGCGGCCGGCTTATGTACTGCGGTATATGCCTTTGCGTATTCCTTTTGATCTTCTGTGTTTCCCTTTCGTTCGCCTTCTTCCTTCAGTTTTACGCATAGAACATCGAAAGTCGGCAGACTGTCGCGCGTCTCTATGGCGACAACGAAATTTTCGAATTGTTCTGGAAGGCTTGACAACAAAACAATTGAGCGCAGTTCATCATTTAGCTCGATTCCTACTGACCCAAGGCCATCAAGAATATCCACGAACTCATTAATGTAGCTTGAAATGCTTTGCCTTTGGTCCATGCGCTTGCTTAGCAATTTCTTGTACAGTTGAACCTTTCGTACAGGTCCACTTGGTTGATGAACACTCTTTAATTTGTTCCATGCTTCGGACGACTTACTGCAATTTTTAATGTATCCCAACTGTGAAGTTTTCACACTCAATGTGATCATGGCCAGCGCCTTTTCATCCTTGGCCTGCCAATTCACACCTTCGGGAACATTCGTTGGTAGCAGGTCACCAGATGCCACACTCCACAATTCAGCGTGCACCAACACAGACCGCATTTGAATACACCAGGAGTCATAATTTCCCTCCTCTAATTTGTCTATTTGATACATCCCGCTCATTGCTGATTATCGTTTAGTCTCTGAGTCACACCGATGTTAATAGTTCGTAACTAAAACAATCACTTTACTTTTAATTTACAAAATCCGATCCTGGGCCCATAACCTGTTGGACAGAATTTCGCTGCCGTTGCAAGGGAAGTTCTTGTACCGAAAAGTAAAAACGCAACCATTCATATGTAATTTGTGACTAATAAATCTTTCGTATCTTTCGTAGTGATCAGACGTGTTTTTGTTTTGCGCTCCGCATTTTTTCCTTTTGTTTTGAATAAACAGCCGGTGTTTTCCTAACTAAATTCTAAATTTACTTCCTAACCAGACAACAATCTGGAAACCTATTCTATTACGCGAGTGCATGCCTTTTGATTTGTGTTAAAACATTATTTAACTTTTTATTTTTCGGCGTCGGCTTGTGCTTGTGCTTCTGTTTGTGTTGTTGCAGTGAGTGAGTACGCATTACATTGCATTGCAGTCCGCTCTCGTCTGGTAGCTTTTGTTGTTTTATCACTCTCTCGCTATCACCTCAACTTCAATAACTGTTCTTTCTCTCTCGCTCTTTAAACTTTCTGAGCAATAGCGCTCTCTGCTTAGTAGCTCTCGCTATAACCGCTCTCCACTCTGCTCTCTTTTTTTTACCAATTCCGCTTTGAGCGTTGTCTGGCACATTGGTCTGATACCAATTTGTTTTGCAAATAATAGTATATATATAAATAAATAATAAAATAAAATGGAATACGCTGTGGTCTGTGCCAAAAAAAGCTGTAAGAAGCAGATCACCCACGATCAGCTGAATGTCCCCTGCTGGCTCTGCGACAGCGTAGTGCACGCAAAATGCGCTGGATTTTCTGGCCTCGTGAGTGATGCTATAGCCAAACGTAATGGCTTGCATTACAGTTGCGAGGCATGCCGTGCGGTGGAGAAAGACATGGTGGTTTTCATGAGGCAGACGCGGAGTGGCTTTAAGGAGCTGACCGTTAGTTTTAAAAACCAATACGATCGGCTCCTAGCCATGGAGGCTCAGTTTAGCGGTTTAAAACTGCTGAATGAGTCTCCGAGGCGCAAAAAGGTCACTCCGCGGGATCTGCAATTGCCAACCGTCACTCAGCCGTGCGCCGCCGAAAAACTGACTCCGACCACTCCAAGTGTGCAGCAGTTGATCTCGTTTGCCACTCCAAGGGCAACGACAGCTGCTGGCGACGCAGATTCGGTAGCCGAATTCATCGCCTCGGAGAATGTGCAGCCAAGTACGTCTGCAGCGTCCGTGTCCGTGGTGTCCGCAAGTTCGCTAGTTGTCCCGTCTATACCGATCCCACCAGTAAATAGACGTTCCGGACCTCCGGATATTGCCACCACAGGTACTAGGCCTGTGGTGACTAAACCACTGGTGGGAGTCCCACCAAAACGACAAGTTTTTGTTTGACGGCTGGCCCCTGACCTCACATCTAATGATGTAATTGCTTTTATTCAAAGCAAAATAAAAGCCGTGGGTTTAAAGGTGGAGAAATTTGACTTCTCTTATGCCAGGGAGATAGCCTCGTTTAAGATAAGCATCTCCCCAACTCAATTTGACACCATTTGCTCCGCCAAATTTTGGCCGGAGCATTTGGTGGTGAAGGAGTTTAAGGCTAAGAAGAAGAATAGGCCCCCCATATCCCTTCCAAACCTTTCCAGTGTGCCACCCTCAACCTCAACCTCAACTTCCTCTTCCTCAACTTCCCGTCTTGCTTCCACCTTTCCAAAAAACTAACTTCTCTTTTAGTAACCTATCAGAATGTAAGAGGCTTGCATAGTAAGCTCAGCATTCTTTTCCGGGATAGTGTTGCATTTGCTTCCCACGTTATTGTGTTTACTGAAACCTGGTTAAAGCCGGACATTCTTAGTTCCGAGGTTTTGGCAGGTCGGTACACAACTTTTAGAAAGGACCGTTCGTCTCGACGGGCAGGGGGGGTTCTAATTGCAGTGGACTCTTACTTCACGTCGGAACACTTCACAGTCCAAGTTCAACAGGAACTGGAATTCCTGTGTGTAAAACTGATTCTTCCCGCTTTCGCTATATTCATTACTTGCTCGTATATCCCACCTTCTTCGGATATTTCAATTTATGAGCAGCACTTGTCCGCTTTAACCGCTGTTTCTTCCTCGCTATCTGATAAAGATCGTATGATAGTTCTTGGTGACTTCAACTTGCCAGGAACTGTTTGGTCTTCGGTAAACGAGTCTAGTATCCTAGTGCCCATGTCACGACATGACTTTGTTGACGGCTTGCTTGACCTATCCCTGTCTCAAGTCAACCATGTGAATAATTCCTTGGGTCGATTGCTTGATCTGTGCTTTGTATCGGATCCGACCATAGTGTTGTTAACCCGAGCCCTTCCGCTCACTATACCTGAAGACGCCTACCACCCTACTTTCGAGGTGTCGCTAGATATAGTACCAACTGTATTGGATCGGTCGAGTAGGCTGCCCGAACGTGTCCGCTGCTTTCGTAAAGCCGAGTTTGCGAAGCTTAATAACCTCATTAGGGATTTTGATTGGTCCGCTTTGTACTTGTGCACTGATATCATAAAAGGCACAAACATTTTTTACAATGCTCTTGGCACATTTTTCGATTCTTGTGTCCCGCTTTCTTGTCCGACTAGATCTGGAAAACCCCCTTGGCTTACCAAAGAGTTATCCAGTCTAAAAAACTTAAAATCAAGACTTTATAAAAAATTTCAAGAAGTGGGTTCTCCTACTTCTCACTCTCGCTATGTATTAGCTCGGTCAAACTTTTCAGTTCTTAATGCTCAATGCTATAAGAACTACCTATCTCGATGCAGGATACGTTTTTCTCAGGACCCTAAACAGTTTTACAGCTTCGTAAACAGTAAGCGTAGAACGTCCGCACACCCATCCTCGCTATCATTTTGTAATACGTCGGCAAATAATGATCAGGCAATTGCCGATCTTTTTGCCCAATTCTTCCAAACCACCTATTCTGAGGAAAGCTACTCTGGTCATCCGTGCCCATACGGTTTACCGAGGTCGAACGGCATTTTCAGTCCCTTGTTAAATGAATGTTCCCTACTTCATGATCTTCGACTAGTTAAGCCGGTGTTTTCACCGGGTCCAGACGGGGTTCCAGGTTGTGTACTCAGGTACTGCGCCGAGGCTCTGTGTGGACCTTTGCTTAAACTATTCACCCTATCCATTGATTCTTCTTGCTTCCCCCCGATCTGGAAGGAATCGTTTATAATTCCTCTCCATAAAAAAGGTAGCAAGTCTGATGCAAAAAATTATAGAGGTATAGCAAAGTTATCCGCTATTCCTAAAATGTTTGAGAGGGTTTTAACTCCGCACTTGCAACATCTCTGCAAGTCACTTATATCTCCAACTCAGCATGGATTTATAAGGCGGCGATCAACCACCACGAACTTGTTAGAGTTTACCTCTTTCATTATTAAAGGCTTTCAAGGTAACTTACAGACGGATGTTATTTACACCGACTTTAGTAAAGCATTCGACTCTGTAAACCATTCCCTTTTAGCGCATAAACTTGACCTTTTAGGGTTTCCGCCCAACCTCCTGAGATGGATTTCTAGCTATCTTTGTTCTAGGTCTCAAAGAGTCCTCTTCAAAAACTCCCTCTCTTTCCCAGTAAAGGTTTCTTCGGGAGTACCACAAGGCAGCCATCTAGGCCCCTTACTCTTCACACTCTTTATTAATGACTTACCTTCAGTATTAACATACTCTCGAGTACTTATGTATGCGGATGATGTTAAACTCTGTGTCCAGTACAAGGACATTTCATTTCATTATCGCTTGCAATCCGATCTCAATAACTTTCAGTCATGGTGTTGTGCAAACTTGTTACACCTTAATGCCTCGAAATGCAAAGTTATGACATTTCATCGTTCTAGCCCTTTGTTGGCTCCTTACACCCTATTTGGTGGTTCTCTTGAGAGAATTACCCTGGTGGATGATCTGGGTGTTATGTTAGACCCCAAGTTAAAGTTTTCCGAACACATGATGAACACATCCATGAGCGTGCTTGTGTTTATAAAGAGGTGGTCAAAGGAATTTGACGACCCCTATATAACAAAGACTCTCTATACCTCGCTTGTTCGTCCGATCTTAGAATACGGCTCGTGTGTATGGTGCCCTCAGTACAAAGTACACCAGGACCGTATAGAATCAGTACAGAAAGACTTTTTACTCTTTGCTCTGCGGGGACTTACCTGGGATGCGGGTGTAAGACTCCCATCTTACTCTAGTAGACTACTATTAGTAAACCTCCCATCCTTAGTTAACCGTAGAAAAATGCTTGGTGTGATATTTATGCACAACTTGATCAGGGGTGACATAGACAGCCCTGATCTGTTGAGCCGCATAAACTTCACGATTCCTATTAGACTGACTAGAAATTTTATACCGTTGTTCCTTCCACTTTGTAGATCGAATTATTCCTTGCATGAACCGTTTAGGGTCTTATGCTCGGATTATAATTCCCTCTACCATATTATATCCACCACTAATTCTCTTCCTCTTATTAAATTATTAATCCTTACACACCTTTCTATTAATTAGTAACTGTAGTGGTATTTGTACTTTGATTGCATGCTTAGTTTCTTAGTAAGTTTAGTACTAATTTTCCTCGAATGTTAGTCTAATAGCTATCTTTCTTGCATGTTCGCGTTTGGTTCGGCTACGCACCGCGCGTCATGCGGCAGCGCCCCTCGGTCGGTTGGGCGGGAGGAGGGCTGCGTTTTGCCTGGGATCCGCGCGTAACAGCCTTCTGCTGGTGTCACACGGTCCACTTGACGGTGCAGTAACTGCATCGCCTCTTGAAAGATGCAGTCATTGCATGTCAACGTCCACACTAAAAAATGCTCTGCTCGCAGGCAGATAGAGACCGAACGAAAGGGAGAACAAAAAGGGAGATAAGAGAACGTCGCTTCGTTACGTCTCTCACTCATACATACGTCTACATACACATATGTCTGTCAATACGTGCGTGCATTGCTAGAGATGGTCATTCTTCAACACCCTTCCTCAATGCGTGCATGCTTCCATTTAACTCAATTTAAACTTAACAATTTTGTAAATTCGACATGCTTTCTCTTAGGGAGATTCTTGGTCAAGATATCTGCAATCATATCTGTTGTACTAGCATACTTTAACTTAACTTGACCTTCTTCTACAATCTGTCGTAAAAAGTGATATCTAATATCAATATGCTTGGTCCTTGAGTGATGCACTGGGTTCCTAGCCAGCTCTTGTGTGCTCAGATTATCGCCATATAAGGTAGTTGAGGTAGCTTCATCTCCACAGCCAATTTCAATGATTAAGCGACGTAAGAATATGGACTCCTTACACGCAGCCGACAGTGCCATGTATTCTGCCTCCGTGCTGCTAAGTGCCACGCTGCGTTGTTTCTCAGATCGCCAAGAAATTCGGCCACCTGCCAAAAAATAAACATAGCCCGTATACGACTTCCGGTTAGTTCGATCGCCGCCCCAATCCGCATCCACATATCCAGTAAGTGGCTGGTGACACCCTTTGTAGTGTAGTTTGAAGTTCATCGTCGCTGCCAAGTACCTCAGAACGTGCTTCACACCAGCCAGATGCTCTGCGTGCGGATCTTTGTTCCTCTGGGCCAACTTTGCAACTGAATGCAAAATGTCTGGTCTGGTTGTGAGTGCCAGCCACATCAGCTCACCAATCATGGATTGATACATGACAGGATCAACCTTTTGACACTGCTCATTAGTACAATCCACCTGGAACCCCGCATCCAACGGAGTAGCCACTGGTCTACATTTGTCCATGTCGTGAGCTTGCAATAGTTCCTTGATGTATTGCGAGTGGCCTATGGTGATAGGCCCAAGCTCACCTTCACGGTGCACCTCCATGCTTAAAAACAGCTCTGGAACACCTTTGTCGATACATTCGAACGCATTTGAAATAGCCGATTTGATACCGAGCATGTCCTCTTTGGACTGGCATGCTATAAGTAAATCGTCAATATATACCAAGATTAACGATAAGTTACCTTTCCCTCTCTGCTGGTAGAGGCACGGCTCGTTGTCACAGGAAACAAAACCCAGATTAATCAGGACGCCATTCAGCTTCGAATTCCATTCCCTTCCTGACTGCTTCAATCCATATATTGCCTTTTTAAGCAGCATAGCCTTCGCTGGATAAGCTCGATCAATGTACCCTTGTGGTTGCTTCATGTACACCGTATCGCTCAGGTCACTGTAGAGGTATGCCGTACATACATCCATTTGGTTGACATATAATTTCAATTCTGCTGCTAGCGCAAGAATAAATCGCACGCTCTCCAGTCTGCAGACTGGAGAAAATGTTTCCGCATAGTTTATGCCGTACTGCTGGGAGCAACCTTTTGCCACCAGCCGCTCCTTGAAACGTTCGATTTGACCATCTTTGTCGCGTTTCAGGCTATATACCCATTTGCATCCAACTGCTCGTTGTCCTGCCGGTAAGTCTGCCAACTGCCATGTCTCGTTTGCCATTAATGCCTCATATTCGCGTTGCATCGCTTCGGACCAATGTGATGCATGAATACTGATCAACGCCTCCTCGTAGGATACTGGAATCTTTACGTCGCTGGCAACCAGAGCACCAAGAATGTTGTACTCCTTTCTCGGACGGCCAGGTTTGCCTGTCCGAATCAGCCTTGGTCTGCCAGGTCCAACGCGAGGAGCTGGCTCATCTGACTCAACCTTTTCTGTTGCGCTCTCGTACCCATCAGTACCGCTGCTACTGGGATTCTGCCCGTCAACGCTTGCACCATGGCTGCTGTCTCCACCGCTGCTGTCAATGTCATCAGTATCGACGCCTGACTGCATGCTAACTTCTGCCTTCGGAAGTTCGAATGTGACTGTATCCTTGTCGTCTTGGATCTCGTCAAAGAGAACATCTCGCCTCTCAATCACCTGATGAGACACAGGGTCATACAGTCGATATCCCTTAGCCGCTACTGAATATCCAATCATGCGATATTCTTTGCCTTTTGGTTGAAGTTTACTCTTACTTGGACCCTTGTCCAAAGCTACTGCAACGGAGCCAAAAACCTTTAGATGACCAACAAAAGGTTTCTTACCAGTCCACGCTTCCATAGGCGTCATACTGGTCAGCGCCTTGGTCGGTGATCGATTCCGTACATACACAGCTGCGTTGACTGCCTCAGCCCACAAGGATTCGCCTAATCCTGACTGGACCAGCATACATCTTGACATTTCCACCAGAGTGCGGTTTGCCCTCTCAGCAACGCCGTTTTGCTGTGGAGTGTACGCCACTGTCAGCTGCCTCTCAATCCCATTAGTTTTCAGAAATTCATCAAACGATTTGTTGACAAATTCACCGCCATTGTCGCTCCGGATACATTTGAGACTTTTTCCCGTTTGCCGTTCAACCAGGGTTTTGAACTCGACGAACTTCTGGAAGACTTCATCCTTTGTCCGCAGGAAATACACAAATATACGCCTTGATTTGTCATCGATGAAGGTTAGAAAATACTTTGATCCAGCAAGCGACTGTGTGCCAAAGGGCCCGCACACATCTGCATGAACTAGTTCCAATATATCTTGAGCTCTACTGGTGGTTGCAACAGGAAATGGTTGCGCATGAATCTTGCTGACCATACATGTTTTGCAATTCATATTCGCCGGGAAAACCATATTTTCAATGCCGCGCACCATTCCTTTGCTGATCAAATCTTTCATACTACTGATGTTCAAGTGGCCGTACCGTTTATGCCACAGGGCACCATCAGCCTTAACCGCCGCAAAACAGTTGTTTTGTTTTCCTCGAAACATATACAAGTTTCCAACTCTGTTCGCCTTTACAATGCATTCGCCATTTTGGATAACTCGTGCATATTCTTGTCCAAAAGTGACGAAACATTTATTCTGTACAGCGCTGCTCACCGAGAAATAATTTCCATTCATTTCGGGCACATAGAGAACATTCTTTAACAGCAGCGTGCATATCTCTGTCTTCAGCTCTACTTCCCCTTTTCCTTCAGCTTTTAGGAAACCGGAGTCAGACAGACCAATCAGTTCTGTGTGTTTCTCGAACTTTGTGAATAACTGTTTCTCACAACACATGTGGCTTGTGGCACCACTATCCAAACACCACATACTCTTTTTCAAATTATCTGCGTCCAACGCATTTAATAGACTGCACTGCTTGTTCTCCACTCTTGCTGCCCTTTCCACATTTGCGCTCTCCTTCTTACACTGAGCCTTCATATGCCCGCGCTCACCACACTTGAAACATATCATTGTATTGTTTCTCTTCTTTAGCGCTCTGTGCGCGGCCGGCTTATGTACTGCGGTATATGCCTTTGCGTATTCCTTTTGATCTTCTGTGTTTCCCTTTCGTTCGCCTTCTTCCTTCAGTTTTACGCATAGAACATCGAAAGTCGGCAGACTGTCGCGCGTCTCTATGGCGACAACGAAATTTTCGAATTGTTCTGGAAGGCTTGACAACAAAACAATTGAGCGCAGTTCATCATTTAGCTCGATTCCTACTGACCCAAGGCCATCAAGAATATCCACGAACTCATTAATGTAGCTTGAAATGCTTTGCCTTTGGTCCATGCGCTTGCTTAGCAATTTCTTGTACAGTTGAACCTTTCGTACAGGTCCTCTTGGTTGATGAACACTCTTTAATTTGTTCCATGCTTCGGACGACTTACTGCAATTTTTAATGTATCCCAACTGTGAAGTTTTCACACTCAATGTGATCATGGCCAGCGCCTTTTCATCCTTGGCCTGCCAATTCACACCCTCGGGAACATTCGTTGGTAGCAGGTCACCAGATGCCACACTCCACAATTCAGCGTGCACCAACACAGACCGCATTTGAATACACCAGGAGTCATAATTTCCCTCCTCTAATTTGTCTATTTGATACATCCCGCTCATTGCTGATTATCGTTTAGTATCTGAGTCACACCGATGTTAATAGTTCGTAACTAAAACAATCACTTTACTTTTAATTTACAAAATCCGATCCTGGGCCCATAACCTGTTGGACAGAATTTCGCTGCCGTTGCAAGGGAAGTTCTTGTACCGAAAAGTAAAAACGCAACCATTCATATGTAAGGTTTATTTGTGACTAATAAATGCTCTGCTCGCAGGCAGATAGAGACCGAACGAAAGGGAGAACAAAAAGGGAGATAAGAGAACGTCGCTTCGTTACGTCTCTCACTCATACATACGTCTACATACTCATATGTCTGTCAATACATGCGTGCATTGCTAGAGATGGTCATTCTTCAACATTTTGTTAGCAGAGATAAGATGTCCGGCAGGGGATATAAACTTCCCGCCGCCGGAGGTAAATGTTCTGCCAGCGGAGATACGTTTTCTGCCGGCGGAGATAAGTTGTCCGGCAGGGGGTATCAATTTCCCCCTCTGGAGAAAAGTTTTCCGCCAGCGGATATAAATTTCCCGCCACCGGATATAAATTTTCCACCAGCGGAGAGATGTATTTTGTCAGCAGAGATAAGGTGTCCGGCAGGGGATATAAACTTCCCGCCGCCGGAGGTAAATGTTCTGCCAGCGGAGATACGTTTTCTGCCGGCGGAGATAAGTTGTCCGGCAGGAGATATCAATTTCCCCCTCTCGAGAAAAGTTTTCCGCCAGCGGATATAAATTTCCCGCCACCGGAAATAAGTTTTCCGCCAGCGGAGAGTCGTATTTCGTCAGCAGAGATAAGTTGTCTGGCAGGGCATATAAATTTCCCCCTCTGGAGATAAGTTTTCTGCCAGCGGAGATAAGCGGAGAAAAGTTTTCCGCCAGCGGATATAAATTTCCCGCCACCGGAGATAAGTTTTCCGACAGCGGAGAGACTTATTTTGTCATTAGAGATAAGATGTCCGGCGGAGGATATAGATATCCCGCCACCGGAAATAAGTTTTCCGCCAGCGGAGAGACGTATTTTGTCAGCAGAGATAAGTTTTCCGGCGGGAGATATAAATTTCCCCTTCTGGAGAAAAGTTTTCCGCCAGCGGCTATAAATTTCCCGCCACCGGAGATAAGTTTTCCGCCAGCGGAGAAAAGTATTTTGTCAGCAGAGATAAGTTGTCCGGCGGGAGATATAAATTTCCCCGTCTGGCGATAAGTTTTCTGCCAGCGGATATAAATTTCCCGCCACCGGAGATCAGTTTTCCGCCAGCGGAGGGGCGTATTTCGTCAGAAGAGATAAGTTGTCCGGCAGCGTAGATAAGATGTCTATCAGCGGAGAAAAGTTTTCCGCCAGCGGATATTAATTTCCCACCACCACAGATAAGTTTTCCGCCAGCGGAGAGTTGTATTTTGTCAGCAGAGATAATTTGTCCGGGAGCGGAGATATGATGTGTCTCAGCGGAGAAAAGTTTTCCGCCAGCGTATATAAATTTCCGGCCACCGCAGATAAGTTTTCCGCCTGCGGAGAGATGTATTTTGTCAGCAGAGATAAGATGTCTGGCAGGGGATATAAATTCCCCGCCGCCGGAGGTAAATGTTCTGCCAGCAGAGTTATGTTTTCTGCCGGCGGAGAAACGTAGCTCTTCAGCAGAGATAAGTTGTCCGGCAGGGGATATAAGATGTCTGTCAGCGGAGAAAAGTTTTCCGCCAGCGGAGAGATGTATTTTGTCAACAGAGATAAGATGTCCGGCAGGGGATATAAATTCCTCGCCGCCGGAAGTAAATTTTCTGCCAGCGGAGATACGTTTTCTGCCGGCGGAGAAACATAGTTCGTCAGAGGAGATAAGTTGTCCGGCAGGGGATATAAATTTCCCCCTCTGGAGAAAAGTTTTCCGCCAGCGGAGAGACGTATTTTGTCAGCAGAGATAAGTTGTCCGGTAGCGTAGATAAGATGTATGTCAGCGGAGAAAAGTTTTCCGCCAGCGGATATAAATTTCCTGCCACCGCAGATAAGTTTTCTGCCAGCGGAGAGATGTATTTTGTCAGCAGAGATACGTTCTCCGGCAGGGGATATAAATTCCCCGCCGCCGGAAGTTAATATTCTGCCAGCGGAGATAAGTTTTCTGCCTGCGGAGAAACGTAGTTCGTCAGCGGAGATAAATTATCTGCCAGCGGAGATAAGATGTCTGTCAGCGGAGAAAAGTTTTCCGCCAGATGATATAAATTTCCCGCCACCGGAGATAAGTTTTCCGCCAGCGGAGAGACGTATTTCGTCAGCAGAGATAAGTTGTCCGGCAGGGGATATAAATTTCCCCCTCTGGAGAAAAGTTTTCCGCCAGAGGATATAAATTTCCCGCCACCGGAGATATGTTTTCCGACAGCGGAGAGACGTATTTTGTCAGCAGAGATGAGTTGTCCGGCAGCGGAGATAAGATGTCTGTCAGCGGAAAAAAGTTTTCCGCCAGCGGATATAAATTTCCCACCACCGGAGATAAGTTTTTCCGACAGCGGAGAGATGTATTTTGTCAGCAGAGATAAGTTGTCCGGCAGCGGAGATATGATGTCTCTCAGCGGAGAAAAGTTTTCCGCCAGCGGATATAAATTTCCCGCCACCGCAGATAAGTTTTCCGCCTGCGGAGAGATGTATTTTGTCAGCAGAGATAAGATGTCTGGCAGGGGATACAAATTCCCCGCCGACGGAAGTAAATGTTCTGCCAGCGGAGATAAGTTTTCTGCCTGCGGAGAAACGTAGTTCGTCAGCGGAGATAAATTATCTGCCAGCGGAGATAAGATGTCTGTCAGCGGAGAAAAGTTTTCCGCCAGCGGATTTAAATTTCCCGCCACCGGAGATAAGTTTTCCGACAGCGGAGAGACTTATTTTGTCAGCAGAGATAAGATGTCCGGCGGGGGATATAGATATCCCGCCACCGGAAATAAGTTTTCCGCCAGCGGAGAGACGTATTTTGTCTGCAGAGATAAGTTTTCCGGCGGGAGATATAAATTTCACCCTCTGGAGAAAAGTTTTCCGCCAGCGGATATCAATTTCCCGCCACCGGAGATAAGTTTTCCGCCAGCGGAGAGATGTATTTTGTCAGCAAAGATAAATAATCTGCCAGCGGAGATAAGATGTCTGTCAGCGGAGAAAAGTTTTCCGCCAGCGGATATAAATTTTCCACCAGCGGAGAGATGTATTTTGTCAGCAGAGATAAGATGTCCGGCAGGGGATATAAACTTCCCGCCGCCAGAGGTAAATGTTCTGCCAGCGGAAATACGTTTTCTGCCGGCGGAGATAAGTTGTCCGGCAGGGGATAACAATTTCCCCCTTTCGAGAAAAGTCTTCCGCCAGCGGATATAAATTTTTCACCACCGGCGATAAGTTTTCCGCCAGCGGAGAGACGTATTTCGTCAGCAGAGATAAGTTGTCCGGCAGGGGAGATAAGATGTCTGTCAGCGGAGAAAAGTTCTCCGCCAGCGGATATAAATTTTCCACCAGCGGACAGATGTATTTTGTTAGCAGAGATAAGATGTCCGGCAGGGGATATAAACATCCCGCTGCCGGAGGTAAATGTTCTGCCAGCGGAGATACGTTTTCTGCCAGCGGAGAAACGTAGTTCGCAGCGAAGATAAATTATCTGCCAGCGGAGATAAGATGTCTGTCAGCGGAAAAAAGTTTTTCGCCAGCGTATATAAATTTCCCGCCACCGGAGATAAGTTTTCCGCCAGCGGAGAGACGTATTTCGTCAGCACAGATAAGTTGTCCGGCAGGGGAGATAAGATGTCTGTCAGCGGAGAAAAGCTCTCCGCCAGCGGATATAAATTTTCCACCAGCAGATATAAATTTTCCACCAGCGGAGAGATGTATTTTGTCAGCAGAGATAAGGTGTCCGGCAGGGGATATTTACTTTCCGCCGCCAGAGGTTAATGTTCTGCCAGCGGAGATAAGTTTTCTGCTAGCGGAGAAACGTAGTTCGCAGCGGAGATAAATTATCTGCCAGCGGAGATAAGATGTCTGTCAGCGGAAAAAAGTTTTCCGCCAGCGTATATAAATTTCCCGCCACCGGAGATAAGTTTTCCGCCAGCGGAGAGACGTATTTCGTCAGCAGAGATAAGTTGTCCGGCAGGGGAGATAAGATGTCTGTCAGCGGAGAAAAGTTCTCCGAAAGCGGATATAAATTTTCCACCAGCGGAGAGATGTATTTTGTCAGCAGAGATAAGATGTCCGGCAGGGGATATAAACTTCCCGCCGCCGGAGGTAAATGTTCTGCCAGCGGAGATATGTTTTCTGCCGGCAGAGAAACGTAGTTCGTCAGCGGAGATAAGTTGTCCGGCAGGGGGTATCAATTTCCCCCTCTGGAGAAAAGTTTTCCGCCAGCGGATATAAATTTCCCGCCACCGGATATAAATTTTCCACCAGCGGAGAGATGTATTTTGTCAGCAGAGATAAGGTGTCCGGCAGGGGATATTAACTTTCCGCCGCCAGAGGTAAATGTTCTGCCAGCGGAGATAAGTTTTCTGCCAGCGGAGAAACGTAGTTCGCAGCGGAGATAAATTATCTGCCAGCGGAGATAAGATGTCTGTCAGCGGAAAAAAGTTTTCCGCCAGCGTATATAAATTTCCCGCCACCGGGATAAGTTTTCCGCCAGCGGAGAGACGTATTTCGTCAGCACAGATAAGTTGTCCGGCAGGGGAGATAAGATGTCTGTCAGCGGAGAAAAGTTCTCCGCCAGCGGATATAAATTTTCCACCAGCGGAGAGATGTATTTTGTCAGCAGAGATAAGATGTCCGCCAGGGGATATAAATTTCCTGCCGCCGGAGGTAAATGTTCTGCCAGCGGAGATACGTTTTCTGCCGGCGGAGAAACGTAGTTCGTCAGCGGAGATAAAATGTCCGGCAGGGGGTATCAATTTCCCCCTCTGGAGAAAAGTTTTCCGCCAGCGGATGTAAATTTCCCGCCACCGGATATACATTTTCCACCAGCGGAGAGATGTATTTTGTCAGCAGAGATAAGGTGTCCGGCAGGGGATATAAACTTCCCGCCGCCGGAGGTAAATGTTCTTCCAGCGGAGATACGTTTTCTGCCGGCGTAGATAAGTTGTCCGGCAGGGGATATCAATTTCCCCCTCTCGAGAAAAGTTTTCCGCCAGCGTATATAAATTTCCCGCCACCGGAGATAAGTTTTCCGACAGCGGAGAGACGTAATTTGTCAGCAGAGATAAGTTGTCCGGCGGGAGATATAAATTTCACCCTCTGAAGAAAAGTTTTCCGCCAGCGGATATCAATTCCCCGCCACCGGAGATAAGTTTTCCGCCGGCGGAGAAACGTATTTTGTCAGCAAAGATAAATAATCTGCCAGCGGAGATAAGATGTCTGTCAGCAGAGATAAGTGTTTCGGAAGCGGAGATAAGATTTCTGTCAGCGGAAAAAAGTTTTCCGCCAGCGGATGTAAATTTCCCGCTACCGCAGGTAAGTTTTCCGCCCGCGGAGAGATGTATTTTGTCAGCAGAAATAAGTTGTCCGGCAGCGTAGATATGATGTCTGTCAGCGGAGAAAAGTTTTCCGCCAGCGGATATAAATTTCCCGCCATTGGAAATAAGTTTTCCGCCAGCGGAGAGATGAATTTTGTCAGCAGAGATAAGTTGTCCGGGAGCGGAGATATGATGTGTCTCAGCAAAGAAAAGTTTTCCGCCAGCGGATATAAATTTCCCGCCACCGGAGATAAGCTTTCCGCCAGCGGAGAGACGTATTTTGTCAGCAGAGATAAGTTGTCCGGCAGCGTAGATAAGATGTCTGTCAGCGAAGAAAAGTTTTCTGCCAGCGGATATAAATTTTCCGCCACCGGAGATAAGTTTTCCGACAGCGGAGAGACGTATTTTGTCAGCAGAGATAAGTTGTCCGGCAGCGTAGATAAGATGTGTCTCAGCGGAGAAAAGTTTTCCGCCAGCGGATATAAATTTCCCGCCACCGGCGATAAGTTTTTCCGACAGCGGAGAGGCGTATTTTGTCAGCAGAGATAAGTTGTCCGGCAGCGGAGATATGATGTCTCTCAGCGGAGAAAAGTTTTCCGCGAGCGGATATAAATTTCCCACCACCGGAGATAAGTTTTCCGACAGCGGAGAGACGTATTTTGTCAGCAGAGATAACTTGTCCGGCAGCGTAGATCAGATGTCTGTCAGCGGAGAAAAGTTTTCCGCCAGCGGATATAAATTTCCCGCCACCGCAGATAAGTTTTCCGCCAGCGGAGAGATGTATTTTGTCAGCAGAGATAAGATGTCCGGCAGGGGAGATATGATGTCTCTCAGCGGAGAAAAGTTTTCCGCCAGCGGATATAAATTTCCCACCACCGGAGATAAGTTTTCCGCCAGCGGAGAGATGTATTTTGTCAGCAGATATAAGTTGTCCGGGAGCGGAGATATGATGTGTCTCAGCAAAGAAAAGTTTTCCGCCAGCGGATATAAATTTCCCGCCACAGGAGATAAGTTTTTCCGAGGCGTATTTTGTCAGCAGAGATAAGTTGTCTGGCAGCGTAGATAAGATGTCTGTCAGCGGAGAAAAGTTTTCCGCCAGCGGATATAAATTTCCCGCCACCGGAGATAAGTTTTCCGCCAGCGGAGAGACGTATTTCGTCAGCAGAGATAAGTCGTCCGGCAGGGGAGATAAGATGTCTGTCAGCGGAGAAAAGTTCTCCGCCAGCGGACAGATGTATTTTGTTAGCAGAGATAAGATGTCCGGCAGGGGATATAAACTTCCCGCCGCCGGAGGTAAATGTTCTGCCAGCGGAGATACGTTTTCTGCCAGCGGAGAAACGTAGTTCACAGCGGAGATAAGTTGTCCGGCAGGGGATATCAATTTCCCCCTCTGGAGAAAAGTTTTCCGCCAGCGGATATACATTTCCCGCCACCGGATATAAATTTTCCACCAGCGGAGAGATGTATTTTGTCAGCAGAGATAAGGTGTCCGGCAGGGGATATAAACTTCCCTCCGACAGAGGTAAATGTTCTGCCAGCGGAGATAAGTTTTCTGCCAGCGGAGAAACGTAGTTCGCAGCGGAGATAAATTATCTGCCAGCGGAGATATGATGTCTGTCAGCGGAGAGACGTATTTTGTCAGCAGAGATAAGTTGTCCGGCAGCGTAGATAAGATGTCTGTCAGCGAAGAAAAGTTTTCTGCCAGCGGATATAAATTTTCCGCCACCGGAGATAAGTTTTCCGACAGCGGAGAGACGTATTTTGTCAGCAGAGATAAGTTGTCCGGCAGCGTAGATAAGATGTGTCTCAGCGGAGAAAAGTTTTCCGCCAGCGGATATAAATTTCCCGCCACCGGCGATAAGTTTTTCCGACAGCGGAGAGGCGTATTTTGTCAGCAGAGATAAGTTGTCCGGCAGCGGAGATATGATGTCTCTCAGCGGAGAAAAGTTTTCCGCGAGCGGATATAAATTTCCCACCACCGGAGATAAGTTTTCCGACAGCGGAGAGACGTATTTTGTCAGCAGAGATAACTTGTCCGGCAGCGTAGATCAGATGTCTGTCAGCGGAGAAAAGTTTTCCGCCAGCGGATATAAATTTCCCGCCACCGCAGATAAGTTTTCCGCCAGCGGAGAGATGTATTTTGTCAGCAGAGATAAGATGTCCGGCAGGGGAGATATGATGTCTCTCAGCGGAGAAAAGTTTTCCGCCAGCGGATATAAATTTCCCACCACCGGAGATAAGTTTTCCGCCAGCGGAGAGATGTATTTTGTCAGCAGAGATAAGTTGTCCGGGAGCGGAGATATGATGTGTCTCAGCAAAGAAAAGTTTTCCGCCAGCGGATATAAATTTCCCGCCACAGGAGATAAGTTTTTCCGAGGCGTATTTTGTCAGCAGAGATAAGTTGTCTGGCAGCGTAGATAAGATGTCTGTCAGCGGAGAAAAGTTTTCCGCCAGCGGATATAAATTTCCCGCCACCGGAGATAAGTTTTCCGCCAGCGGAGAGACGTATTTCGTCAGCAGAGATAAGTCGTCCGGCAGGGGAGATAAGATGTCTGTCAGCGGAGAAAAGTTCTCCGCCAGCGGACAGATGTATTTTGTTAGCAGAGATAAGATGTCCGGCAGGGGATATAAACTTCCCGCCGCCGGAGGTAAATGTTCTGCCAGCGGAGATACGTTTTCTGCCAGCGGAGAAACGTAGTTCACAGCGGAGATAAGTTGTCCGGCAGGGGATATCAATTTCCCCCTCTGGAGAAAAGTTTTCCGCCAGCGGATATACATTTCCCGCCACCGGATATAAATTTTCCACCAGCGGAGAGATGTATTTTGTCAGCAGAGATAAGGTGTCCGGCAGGGGATATAAACTTCCCTCCGACAGAGGTAAATGTTCTGCCAGCGGAGATAAGTTTTCTGCCAGCGGAGAAACGTAGTTCGCAGCGGAGATAAATTATCTGCCAGCGGAGATATGATGTCTGTCAGCGGAGAAAAGTTTTCCGCCAAAGGATATAAATTTCCCGCCACCGGAGATAAGTTTTTCCGACAGCGGAGAGGAGTATTTTGTCAGCAGAGATAAGTTGTCCGGCAGCGTAGATAAGATGTCTGTCAGCGGAGAAAAGTTTTCCGCCAGCGGATATAAATTTCCCACCACCGGAGATAAGTTTACCGACAGCGGAGAGACGTATTTTGTCAGTCAGCAGAGATAAGTTGTCCGGCGGGAGATATAAATTTCACCCTCTGGAGAAAACTTTTCCACCAGCGGATATCAATTCCCCGCCACCGGAGATAAGTTTTCCGCCGGCGGAGGGACGTATTTTGTTAGCAAAGATAAATAATCTGCCAGCGGAGATAAGATGTCTGTCAGCAGAGATAAGTGTTTCGGCAGCGGAGATAAGATTTCTGTCAGCGGAAAAAAGTTTTCCGCCAGCGGATGTACATTTCCCGCTACCGCAGGTAAGTTTTCCGCCAGCGGAGAGATGTATTTTGCCAGCAGAGATAAGTTGTCCGGCAGCGTAGATATGATGTCCGTCAGCGGAGAAAAGTTTTCCGCCAGCGGATATAAATTTCCCGCCACCGGAGATAAGTTTTCCGCCAGCGGAGAGATGTATTTTGTCAGCAGAGATAAGTTGTCCGGAAGCGGAGATATGATGTGTCTCAGCAAAGAAAAGTTTTCCGCCAGCGGATATAAATTTCCCGCCACCGGAGATAAGTTTTCCGCCAGCGGAGAGACGTATTTTGTCAGCAGAGATAAGTTGTCTGGCAGCGTAGATAAGATGTCTGTCAGCGGAGAAAAGTTTTCTGCCAGCGGATATAAATTTCCCGCCACCGGAGATAAGTTTTCCGACAGCGGAGAGACGTATTTTGTCAGCAGAGATAAGTTGTCCGGCAGCGTAGATAAGATGTGTCTCAGCGGAGAAAAGTTTTCCGCCAGCGGATATAAATTTCCCGCCACCGGAGATAAGTTTTTCCGACAGCGGAGAGGCGTATTTTGTCAGCAGAGATAAGTTGTCCGGCAGCGGAGATATGATGTGTCTCAGCAAAGAAAAGTTTTCCGCCAGCGGAGAGATGTATTTTGTCAGCAGAGATAAGTTGTCCGGAAGCGGAGATATGATGTGTCTCAGCAAAGAAAAGTTTTCCGCCAGCGGATATAAATTTCCCGCCACCGGAGATAAGTTTTCCGCCAGCGGAGAGACGTATTTTGTCAGCAGAGATAAGTTGTCTGGCAGCGTAGATAAGATGTCTGTCAGCGGAGAAAAGTTTTCTGCCAGCGGATATAAATTTCCCGCCACCGGAGATAAGTTTTCCGACAGCGGAGAGACGTATTTTGTCAGCAGAGATAAGTTGTCCGGCAGCGTAGATAAGATGTGTCTCAGCGGAGAAAAGTTTTCCGCCAGCGGATATAAATTTCCCGCCACCGGAGATAAGTTTTTCCGACAGCGGAGAGGCGTATTTTGTCAGCAGAGATAAGTTGTCCGGCAGCGGAGATATGATGTGTCTCAGCAAAGAAAAGTTTTCCGCCAGCGGATATAAATTTCCCGCCACCGGAGATAAGTTTTCCAAGGCGTATTTTGTCAGCAGAGATAAGTTGTCTGGAAGCGTAGATAAGATGTCTGTCAGCGGAGAAAAGTTTTCCGCCAGCGGATATAAATTTCCCGCCACCGGAGATAAGTTTTTCCGACAGCGGAGAGGCGTATTTTGTCAGCAGAGATAAGTTGTCCGGCAGCGTAGATAAGATGTCTGTCAGCGGAGAAAAGTTTTCCGCCAGCGGATATAAATTTCCCGCCACCGGAGATAAGTTTTCCGACAGCGGAGAGACGTATTTTGTCAGCAGAGATAAGTTGTCCGGCAGCGTAGATAAGATGTGTCTCAGCGGAGAAAAGTTTTCCGCCAGCGGATATAAATTTCCCGCCACCGGAAATAAGTTTTTCCGACCGCGGAGAGGCGTATTTTGTCAGCAGAGATAAGTTGTCCGGCAGAGTAGATTAGATGTCTGTCAGCGGAGAAAAGTTTTCCGCCAGCGGATATAAATTTCCCGCCACCGCAGATAAGTTTTCCGCCAGCGGAGAGATGTATTTTGTCAGCAGAGATAAGTTGTCCGGCAGCAGAGATATGATGTCTCTCAGCGGAGAAAAGTTTTCCGCCAGCGGATATAAATTTCCCGCCACCGCAGATAAGTTTTCCGCCTGCGGAGAGATGTATTTTGTCAGCAGAGATAGGATGTCCGGCGGGGGATATAGATATCCCGCCACCGGAAATAAGTTTTCCGCCAGCGGAGAGACGTATTTTGTCAGCAGGGATAAGTTTTCCGGCGGGAGATACAAATTTCCCCTTCTGGAGAAAAGTTTTCCGCCAGCGGCTATAAATTTCCCGCCACCGGAGATAAGTTTTCCGCCAGCGGAGAGACGTATTTTGTCAGCAGAGATAAGATGTCCGGCGGGGGATATAGATATCACGCCACCGGAGATAAGTTTTTCCGCCAGCGGAGAGACGTATTTTGTCAGCAGAGATAAGTTGTCCGGCGCGAGATATAAATTTCACCCTCTGGAGAAAAGTTTTCCGCCAGCGGATATCAATTTCCCGCCACCGGAGATAAGTTTTATGCCAGCGGAGAGACGTATTTTGGCAGCAAAGACAAATAATCTGCCAGCGGAGATAACATGTCTGTCAGCAAAGAAAAGTTTTCCGCCAGCGGATATAAATATTCCACCAGCGGAGAGATGTATTTTGTCAGCAGAGATAAGATGTCTGGCAGGGGATATAAACTTCCCGCCGCCGGAGGTAAATGTTCTGCCAACGGAGATACGTTTTCTGCCGGCGGAGATAAGTTGTCCGGCAGGGGATTTCAATTTCCCCCTCTCGAGAAAAGTCTTCCGCCAGCGGATATAAATTTCCCGCCACCGGAGATAAGTTTTCCGCCAGCGGAGAGATGTATTTTGTCAGCAGAGATAAGTTGTCCGGGAGCGGAGATATGATGTGTCTCAGCAAAGAAAAGTTTTCCGCCAGCGGATATAAATTTCCCGCCACCGGAGCTAAGTATTTCCGAGGCGTATTTGGTCAGCAGAGATAAGTTGTCTGGCAGCGTAGATAAGATGTCTGTCAGCGGAGAAAAGTTTTCCGCCAGCGGATATAAATTTCCCGCCACCGGAGATAAGTTTTCCGACAGCGGAGAGACATATTTTGTCAGCAAAGATAAGTTGTCCGGCAGCGTAGATAAGATGTCTGTCAGCGGAGAAAAGTTTTCCGCCAGCGGATATAAATTTCCCGCCACCGCAGATAAGTTTTCCGCCTTCGGAGAGATGTATTTTGTCAGCAGAGATAAGATGTCCGGCAGGGGATATAAATTCCCCGCCGACGAAAGTAAATGTTCTGCCAGCGGAGAAACGTAGTTCGTCAGCGGAGATAAATTATCTGCCAGCGGAGATAAGATGTCCGGCAGGGGATATAAACTTCCCGCCGCCGGAGGTAAATGTTCTGCCAGCGGAGATACGTTTTCTGCCGGCGGAGATAAGTTGTCCGACAGGGGATATCAAATTCCCCCTTTCGAGAAAAGTCTTCCGCCAGCGGATATAAATTTCCCGCCACCGGAGATAAGTTTTCCGCCAGCGGAGAGATGTATTTTGTCAGCAGAGATAAGTTGTCCGGGAGCGGAGATATGATGTCTGTCAGCGGAGAAAAGTTCTCCGCCAGCGAATATAACTTTTCCACCAGCGGAGAGATTTTTTTTGTCAGCAGAGATAAGATATCCGGCAGGGGATATAAACTTCCCGCCTCCGGAGGTAAATGTTCTGCCAGCGGAGATACGTTTTCTGCCGGCGGAGAAACGTAGTTCGTCAGCGGAGATAACTTATCTGCCAGCGGTGATAAGATGTCTGTCAGCGGAGAAAAGTTTCCGCCAGCGGATATAAATTTCCCGCCACCGGAGATAAGTTTTTCCGAGGCGTATTGTGTCAGCGGAGATAAATTATCTGCCAGCGGAGATAAGATGTCTGTCAGCGGAGAAAACTTTTCCGCCAGCGGATATAAATTTTCCGCCACCGGAGATAAGTTTTCCGCCAGCGGAGAGACGTATTTTGTCAGTAGAGATAAGTGTTTCGGCAGCGGAGATAAGATTTCTGTCAGCGTAAAAAAGTTTTCCGCCAGCGGATGTAAATTTCCCGCCACCGCAGATAAGTTTTCCGCCAGCGGAGAGATGTATTTTGTCAGCAGAGATAAGATGTCCGGCAGGGGATATAAATTCCTCGCCGCCGGAAGTAAATGTTCTGCCAGCGGAGAAACGTAGTTCGTCAGCGGAGATAAATTATCTGCCAGCGGAGATAAGATGTCTGTCAGCGGAGAATAGTTTTCCGCCAGCGGATATAAATTTCCCGCCACCGGAGTTAAGTTTTCCGCCAGCGGAGAGACGTATTTTGTCAGCAGAGATAAGTTGTCCGGCGGGAGATATATATATTTCACCCTCTGGAGAAAAGTTTTCCGCCAGCGGATATCAATTTCCCGCCACCGGAGATAAGTTTTCTGCCAGCGGAGAAACGTAGTTCGTCAGCGGAGATAACTTATCTGCCAGCGGAGATAAGATGTCTGTCAGCGGAGAAAAGTTTTCCGCCAGCGTATTTAAATTTCCCGCCACCGGAGATTAGTTTTCCGCCAGCGGAGAGACGTATTTCGTCAGCAGAGATAAGTTGTCCGGCAGGGGAGATAAGATGTCTGTCAGCGGAGAAAAGTTCTCCGCCAGCGAATATAACTTTTCCACCAGCGGAGAGATGTATTTTGTCAGCAGAGATAAGATATCCGGCAGGGGATATAAACTTCCCGCCGCCGGAGGTAAATGTTTTGCCAGCGGAGATACGTTTTCTGCCGGCGGAGAAACGTAGTTCGTCAGCGGAGATAAGTTGTCCGGCGGGGGATATCAATTTCCCCCTCTCGAGAAAAGTTTTCCGCCAGCGGATATAAATTTCCCGCCACCGGATATAAATTTTCCACCAGTGGAGAGATGTATTTTGTCAGCAGAGATAAGGTGTCCGGCGGGGGATATCAATTTCCCCCTCTCAAGAAAAGTTTTCCGCCAGCGGATATAAATTTCCCGCCACCGGAGATAAGTTTTCCGACAGCGGAGAGACGTATTTTGTCAGCAGAGATAAGTTGTCCGGCGGGAGATATAAATTTCACCCTCTAGAGAAAAGTTTTCCGCCAGCGGATATCAATTCCCCGCCACCGGAGATAAGTTTTCCGCCGGCGGAGAGACGTATTTTGTCAGCAAAGATAAATTATCTGCCAGCGGAGATAAGATTTCTGTCACAGGAGAAAAGTTTTCCGGCAGCGGATATCAATTTCCCGCCACTGGAGATAAGTTTTCCGCCAGCGGAGAGACGTATTTTGTCAGCAAAGATGAGATGTCCGGCAGGGGATAAAAATTCCTCCCCGACGGAAGTAAATGTTCTGACAGCGGAGATAAGTTTTCTGTCAGCGGAGAAAAGTTTTCCGCCAGCGGATATAAATTTCCCGCCACCGCAGATAAGTTTTCCGCAGCAGAGATAAGATGCCCGCCAGGGGATATAAATTAGTCGCCGCCGAAAGTAAGTGTTCTGCCAGCGGAGATAAGTTTTTGCCAGCGGAGAAACGTAGTTCGTCATCGGAGATAAATTATCTGCCAGCGGAGATAATATGTCTGTCAGCGCAGAAAACTTATCTGCCAGCGGATATAAATTTCCCGCCACCGGAGATAAGTTCTCCGCCAGCGGAGAGATGTATTTTGTCAGCAGAGATAAGATGTCCGGCAGGGGATATAAACTTCCCGCCGCCGGAGGTAAATGTTCTGCCAGCGGTGATACGTTTTCTGCCGGCGGAGAAACGTAAAGATAAATAATCTGCCAGCGGAGATAAGATGTCTGTCAGCGGAGAAAAGTTTTCCGCCAGCGGATATTAATTTTCCACCAGCGGAGAGATGTATTTTGTCAGCAGAGATAAGATATCCGGCAGGGGATATAAACTTCCCGCCGCCGGAGGTAAATGTTCTGCCAGCGGAGATACGTTTTCTGCCGGCGGAGATAAGTTGTCCGGCAGGGGATTTCAATTTCCCCCTTTCGAGAAAAGTCTTCCGCCTGCGGATATAAATTTCCCACCACCGGAGATAAGTTTTCCGCCAGCGGAGAGATGTATTTTGTCAGCAGAGATAAGTTGTCCGGGAGCGGAGATATGATGTGTCTCAGCAAAGAAAAGTTTTCCGCCAGCGGATATAAATTTCCCGCCACCGGAGATAAGTTTTTCCGAGGCGTATTTTGTCAGCAGAGATAAGTTGTCTGGCAGCGTAGATAAGATGTCTGTCAGCGGAGAAAAGTTTTCCGCCAGCGGATATAAATTTCCCGCCACCGGAGATAAGTTTTCCGCCAGCGGAGAGACGTATTTCGTCAGCAGAGATAAGTTGTCCGGCAGGGGAGATAAGATGTCTGTCAGCGGAGAACAGCTCTCCGCCAGCGGATATAAATTTTCCACCAGCGGACAGATGTATTTTGTTAGCACAGATAAGATGTCCGGCAGGGGATATAAACTTCCCGTCGCCGGAGGTAAATGTTCTGCCAGCGGAGATACGTTTTCTGCCGGCGGAGAAACGTAGTTCGTCAGCGGAGATAAGTTGTCCGGCAGGGGATATCAATTTCCCCCTCTGGAGAAAAATTTTCCGCCAGCGGATATAAATTTCCCGCCACCGGATACAAATTTTCCACCAGCGGAGAGATGTATTTTGTCAGCAGAGATAAGGTGTCCGGCAGGGGATATAAACTTCCCGCCGCCAGAGGTAAATGTTCTGCCAGCGGAGATAAGTTTTCTGCCAGCGTATATAAATTTCCCGCCACCGGAGATAAGTTTTCCGCCAGCGGAGAGACGTATTTCGTCAGCAGAGATAAGTTGTCCGGCAGGGGAGATAAGATGTCTGTCAGCGAAGAACAGCTCTCCGCCAGCGGATATAAATTTTCCACCAGCGGACAGATGTATTTTGTTAGCAGAGATAAGATGTCCGGCAGGGGATATAAACTTCCCGCCGCCAGAGGTAAATGTTCTGCCAGCGGAGATAAATTATCTGCCAGCGGAGATAAGATGTCTGTCAGCGGAAAAAAGTTTTCCGCCAGCGTATATAAATTTCCCGCCACCGGAGATAAGTTTTCCGCCAGCGGAGAGACGTATTTCGTCAGCAGAGATAAGTTGTCCGGCAGCGTAGATAAGATGTGTCTCAGCGGAGAAAAGTTTTCCGCCAGCGGATATAAATTTCCCGCCACCGAAGATAAGTTTTTCCGACAGCGGAGAGGCGTATTTTGTCAGCAGAGATAAGTTGTCCGGCAGCGTAGATAAGATGTCTGTCAGCGGAGAAAAGTTTTCCGCCAGCGGATATAAATTTCCCGCCACCGCAGATAAGTTTTCCGCCTGCGGAGAGATGTATTTTGTCAGCAGAGATAAGATGTCCGGCAGGGGATACAAATTCCCCGCCGACAGAAGTAAATGTTCTGCCAGCGGAGATAAGTTTTCTGCCTGCGGAGAAACGTGTTTCGTCAGCAGAGATAAGTTGTCCGGCAGGGAAGATAAGATGTCTGTCAGCGGAGAAACGTTCTCCGCCAGCGGATATAAATTTTCCACCAGCGGACAGATGTATTTTGTTAGCAGAGATAAGATGTCCGGCAGGGGATATAAACTTCACGCCGCCGGAGGTAAATGTTCTGCCAGCGGAGATACGTTTTCTGCCGGTGGAGAAACGTAGTTCGTCAGCGGAGATAAGTTGTCTGGCAGGGGATATCAATTTCCCCCTCTGGAGAAGAGTTTTCCGCCAGCGGATATAAATTTCCCGCCACCGGATATAAATTTTCCACCAGCGGAGAGATGTATTTTGTCAGCAGAGATAAGGTGTCCGGCAGGGGATATAAACTTCCCGCCGCCGGAGGTGAATGTTCTGCCAGCGGAGATACGTTTTCTGCCGGCGGAGATAAGTTGTCCGGCAGGGGATATCAATTTCCCCCTCTCGAGAAAAGTTTTCCGCCAGCGGATATAAATTTCCCGCCACCGGAGATAAGTTTTCCGACAGCGGAGAGACGTATTTTGTCAGCAGAGATAAGTTGTCCGGCGGGAGATATAAATTTCACCCTCTGGAGAAAAGTTTTCCGCCAGCGGATATCAATTCCCCGCCACCGGAGATAAGTTTTCCGCCGGCGGAGAGACGTATTTTGTCAGCAAAGATAAATAATCTGCCAGCGGAGATAAGATGTCTGTCAGCAGAGATAAGTGTTTCGGCAGCGGAGATAAGATTTCTGTCAGCGGAAAAAAGTTTTCCGCCAGCGGATGTAAATTTCCCGCCACCGCAGGTAAGTTTTCCGCCAGCGGAGAGATGTATTTTGTCAGCAGAGATAAGTTGTCCGGCAGCGTAGATATGATGTCTGTCAGCGGAGAAAAGTTTTCCGCCAGCGGATATAAATTTCCCGCCACCGGAGATAAGTTTTCCGCCAGCGGAGAGATGTATTTTGTCAGCAGAGATAAGTTGTCCGGGAGCGGAGATATGATGTGTCTAAGCAAAGAAAAGTTTTCCGCCAGCGGATGTAAATTTCCCGCCACCGCAGGTAAGTTTTCCGCCAGCGGAGAGATGTATTTTGTCAGCAGAGATAAGTTGTCCGGCAGCGTAGATATGATGTCTGTCAGCGGAGAAAAGTTTTCCGCCAGCGGATATAAATTTCCCGCCACCGGAGATAAGTTTTCCGCCAGCGGAGAGATGTATTTTGTCAGCAGAGATAAGTTGTCCGGGAGCGGAGATATGATGTGTCTAAGCAAAGAAAAGTTTTCCGCCAGCGGATATAAATTTCCCGCCACCGGAGATAAGTTTTCCGCCAGCGGAGAGACGTATTTTGTCAGCAGAGATAAGTTGTCCGGCAGCGTAGATAAGATGTCTGTCAGCGGAGAAAAGTTTTCCGCCAGCGGATATAAATTTCCCGCCACCGGAGATAAGTTTTCCGACAGTGGAGAGACGTATTTTTGTCAGAAGAGATAAGATGTCCGGCAGGGGATACAAATTCCCCGCCGACAGAAGTAAATGTTCTGCCAGCGGAGATAAGTTTTCTGCCTGCGGAGAAACGTGTTTCGTCAGCAGAGATAAGTTGTCCGGCAGGGAAGATAAGATGTCCCGCCACCGGAGATAAGTTTTCCGACAGTGGAGAGACGTATTTTTGTCAGAAGAGATAAGTTTTCCGCCAGCGGATATAAATTTCCCGCCACCGGATATAAATTTTCCACCAGCGGAGAGATGTATTTTGTCAGCAGAGATAAGGTGTCCGGCAGGGGATATAAACTTCCCGCCGCCGGAGGTGAATGTTCTGCCAGCGGAGATACGTTTTCTGCCGGCGGAGATAAGTTGTCCGGCAGGGGATATCAATTTCCCCCTCTCGAGAAAAGTTTTCCGCCAGCGGATATAAATTTCCCGCCACCGGAGATAAGTTTTCCGACAGCGGAGAGACGTATTTTGTCAGCAGAGATAAGTTGTCCGGCGGGAGATATAAATTTCACCCTCTGGAGAAAAGTTTTCCGCCAGCGGATATCAATTCCCCGCCACCGGAGATAAGTTTTCCGCCGGCGGAGAGACGTATTTTTCAGCAAAGATAAATAATCTACCAGCGGAGATAAGATGTCTGTCAGCAGAGATAAGTGTTTCGGCAGCGGAGATAAGATTTCTGTCAGCGGAAAAAAGTTTTCCGCCAGCGTATGTAAATTTCCCGCCACCGCAGGTAAGTTTTCCGCCAGCGGAGAGATGTATTTTGTCAGCAGAGATAAGTTGTCCGGCAGCGTAGATATGATGTCTGTCAGCGGAGAAAAGTTTTCCGCCAGCGGATATAAATTTCCCGCCACCGGAGATAAGTTTTCTGCCAGCGGAGAGATGTATTTTGTCAGCAGAGATAAGTTGTCCGGGAGCGGAGATATGATGTGTCTAAGCAAAGAAAAGTTTTCCGCCAGCGGATATAAATATCCCGCCACCGGAGATAAGTTTTCCGCCAGCGGAGAGACGTATTTTGTCAGCAGAGATAAGTTGTCCGGCAGCGTAGATAAGATGTCTGTCAGCGGAGAAAAGTTTTCCGCCAGCGGATATTAATTTCCCGCCACCGGAGATAAGTTTTCCGACAGTGGAGAGACGTATTTTTGTCAGCAGAGATAAGTTGTCCGGCAGCGTAGATAAGATGTGTCTCAGCGGAGAAAAGTTTTCCGCCAGCGGATATAAATTTCCCGCCACCGGAGATAAGTTTTTCCGACAGCGGAGAGGCGTATTTTGTCAGCAGAGATAAGTTGTCCGGCAGCGTAGATAAGATGTCTGTCAGCGGAGAAAAGTTTTCCGCCAGCGGATATAAATTTCCCACCACCGGAGGTAGATTTTCCGACAGCGGAGAGACGTATTTTGTCAGCAGAGATAAGTTGTCCGGCAGCGTAGATCAGATGTCTGTCAGCGGAGAAAAGTTTTCCGCCAGCGGATATAAATTTCCCGCCACCGGAGATAAGTTTTCCGCCAGCGGAGAGATGTATTTTGTCAGCAGGAATAAGTTGTCCGGCAGCGGAGATATGATGTCTCTCAGCGGAGAAAAGTTTTCCGCCAGCGGATATAAATTTCCCGCCACCGCAGATAAGTTTTCCTCCTGCGGAGAAATGTATTTTGTCAGCAGAGATAAGTTGTCCGGCAGCGTAGATAAGATGTCTGTCAGCGGAGAAAAGTTTTCCGCCAGCGGAGAGACGTATTTTGTCAGCAGAGATAAGTTTTCCGGCGGGAGATATAAATTTCCTCTTCTGGAGAAAAGTTTGCCGCCAGCGGCTATAAATTTCCCGCCACCGGAGATAAGTTTTCCGCCAGCGGAGAGACATATTTTGTCAGCAGAGATAAGATGTCCGGCGGGGGATATAAACTTCCCGCCGCCGGAGGTAAATGTTCTGCCAGCGGAGATATGTTTTCTACCGGCGGAGAAACGTAGTTCGTCAGCGGAGATAAGTTGTCCGGCAGGGGATATCAATTTCCCCCTCTGGAGAAGAGTTTTCCGCCAGCGGATATAAATTTCCCGCCACCGGATATAAATTTTCCACCAGCGGAGAGATGTATTTTGTCAGAAGAGATAAGGTGTCCGGCAGGGGATATAAACTTCCCGCCGCCGGAGGTGAATGTTCTGCCAGCGGAGATACGTTTTCTGCCGGCGGAGATAAGTTGTCCGGCAGGGGATATCAATTTCCCCCTCTCGAGAAAAGTTTTCCGCCAGCGGATATAAATTTCCCGCCACCGGAGATAAGTTTTCCGACAGCGGGGAGACGTATTTCGTCAGCAGAGATAAGTTTTTCGGTAGGGGATATAAATTTCCCACCGCCGGAGGTAAATGTTCTGTTGAAGAATGACCATCTCTAGCAACGCACGCATGTATTGACAGACATATGAGTATGTAGACGTATGTATGAGTGAGAGACGTAACGAAGCGACGTTCTCTTATCTCCCTTTTTGTTCTCCCTTTCGTTCGGTCTCTATCTGCCTGCGAGCAGAGCATTTATTAGTCACAAATAAACCTTACATATGAATGGTTGCGTTTTTACTTTTCGGTACAAGAACTTCCCTTGCAACGGCAGCGAAATTCTGTCCAACAGGTTATGGGCCCAGGATCGGATTTTGTAAATTAAAAGTAAAGTGATTGTTTTAGTTACGAACTATTAACATCGGTGTGACTCAGAGACTAAACGATAATCAGCAATGAGCGGGATGTATCAAATAGACAAATTAGAGGAGGGAAATTATGACTCCTGGTGTATTCAAATGCGGTCTGTGTTGGTGCACGCTGAATTGTGGAGTGTGGCATCTGGTGACCTGCTACCAACGAATGTTCCCGAAGGTGTGAATTGGCAGGCCAAGGATGAAAAGGCGCTGGCCATGATCACATTGAGTGTGAAAACTTCACAGTTGGGATACATTAAAAATTGCAGTAAGTCGTCCGAAGCATGGAACAAATTAAAGAGTGTTCATCAACCAAGTGGACCTGTACGAAAGGTTCAACTGTACAAGAAATTGCTAAGCAAGCGCATGGACCAAAGGCAAAGCATTTCAAGCTACATTAATGAGTTCGTGGATATTCTTGATGGCCTTGGGTCAGTAGGAATCGAGCTAAATGATGAACTGCGCTCAATTGTTTTGTTGTCAAGCCTTCCAGAACAATTCGAAAATTTCGTTGTCGCCATAGAGACGCGCGACAGTCTGCCGACTTTCGATGTTCTATGCGTAAAACTGAAGGAAGAAGGCGAACGAAAGGGAAACACAGAAGATCAAAAGGAATACGCAAAGGCATATACCGCAGTACATAAGCCGGCCGCGCACAGAGCGCTAAAGAAGAGAAACAATACAATGATATGTTTCAAGTGTGGTGAGCGCGGGCATATGAAGGCTCAGTGTAAGAAGGAGAGCGCAAATGTGGAAAGGGCAGCAAGAGTGGAGAACAAGCAGTGCAGTCTATTAAATGCGTTGGACGCAGATAATTTGAAAAAGAGTATGTGGTGTTTGGATAGTGGTGCCACAAGCCACATGTGTTGTGAGAAACAGTTATTCACAAAGTTCGAGAAACACACAGAACTGATTGGTCTGTCTGACTCCGGTTTCCTAAAAGCTGAAGGAAAAGGGGAAGTAGAGCTGAAGACAGAGATTTGCACGCTGCTGTTAAAGAATGTTCTCTATGTGCCCGAAATGAATGGAAATTATTTCTCGGTGAGCAGCGCTGTACAGAATAAATGTTTCGTCACTTTTGGACAAGAATATGCACGAGTTATCCAAAATGGCGAATGCATTGTAAAGGCGAACAGAGTTGGAAACTTGTATATGTTTCGAGGAAAACAAAACAACTGTTTTGCGGCGGTTAAGGCTGATGGTGCCCTGTGGCATAAACGGTACGGCCACTTGAACATCAGTAGTATGAAAGATTTGATCAGCAAAGGAATGGTGCGCGGCATTGAAAATATGGTTTTCCCGGCGAATATGAATTGCAAAACATGTATGGTCAGCAAGATTCATGCGCAACCATTTCCTGTTGCAACCACCAGTAGAGCTCAAGATATATTGGAACTAGTTCATGCAGATGTGTGCGGGCCCTTTGGCACACAGTCGCTTGCTGGATCAAAGTATTTTCTAACCTTCATCGATGACAAATCAAGGCGTATATTTGTGTATTTCCTGCGGACAAAGGATGAAGTCTTCCAGAAGTTCGTCGAGTTCAAAACCCTGGTTGAACGGCAAACGGGAAAAAGTCTCAAATGTATCCGGAGCGACAATGGCGGTGAATTTGTCAACAAATCGTTTGATGAATTTCTGAAAACTAATGGGATTGAGAGGCAGCTGACAGTGGCGTACACTCCACAGCAAAACGGCGGTCAACGCAGCTGTGTATGTACGGAATCGATCACCGACCAAGGCGCTGACCAGTATGACGCCTATGGAAGCGTGGACTGGTAAGAAACCTTTTATTGGTCATCTATAGGTTTTTGGCTCCGTTGCAGTAGCTTTGGACAAGGGTCCAAGTAAGAGTAAACTTCAACCAAAAGGCAAAGAATATCGCATGATTGGATATTCAGTAGCGGCTAAGGGATATCGACTGTATGACCCTGTGTCTCATCAGGTGATTGAGAGGCGAGATGTTCTCTTTGACGAGATCCAAGACGACAAGGATACAGTCACATTCGAACTTCCGAAGGCAGAAGTTAGCATGCAGTCAGGCGGCGATACTGATGACATTGACAGCAGCGGTGGAGACAGCAGCCATGGTGCAAGCGTTGACGGGGAGAATCCCAGTAGCAGCGGTACTGATGGGTACGAGAGCGCAACAGAAAAGGTTGAGTCAGATGAGCCAGCTCCTCGCGTTGGACCTGGCAGACCAAGGCTGATTCGGACCGGCAAACCTGGCCGTCCGAGAAAGGAGTACAACATTCTTGGTGCTCTGGTTGCCAGCGACGTAAAGATTCCAGTATCCTACGAGGAGGCGTTGATCAGTATTCATGCATCACATTGGTCCGAAGCGATGCAACGCGAATATGAGGCATTAATGGCAAACGAGACATGGCAGTTGGCAGACTTACCGGCAGGACAACGAGCAGTTGGATGCAAATGGGTATATAGCCTGAAACGCGACAAAGATGGTCAAATCGAACGTTTCAAGGAGCGGCTGGTGGCAAAAGGTTGCTCCCAGCAGTACGGCATAAACTATGCGGAAACATTTTCTCCAGTCTGCAGACTGGAGAGCGTGCGATTTATTCTTGCGCTAGCAGCAGAATTGAAATTATATGTCAACCAAATGGATGTATGTACGGCATACCTCTACAGTGACCTGAGCGATACGGTGTACATGAAGCAACCACAAGGGTACATTGATCGAGCTTATCCAGCGAAGGCTATGCTGCTTAAAAAGGCAATATATGGATTGAAGCAGTCAGGAAGGGAATGGAATTCGAAGCTGAATGGCGTCCTGATTAATCTGGGTTTTGTTTCCTGTGACAACGAGCCGTGCCTCTACCAGCAGAGAGGGAAAGGTAACTTATCGTTAATCTTGGTATATATTGACGATTTACTTATAGCATGCCAGTCCAAAGAGGACATGCTCGGTATCAAATCGGCTATTTCAAATGCGTTCGAATGTATCGACAAAGGTGTTCCAGAGCTGTTTTTAAGCATGGAGGTGCACCGTGAAGGTGAGCTTGGGCCTATCACCATAGGCCACTCGCAATACATCAAGGAACTATTGCAAGCTCACGACATGGACAAATGTAGACCAGTGGCTACTCCGTTGGATGCGGGGTTCCAGGTGGATTGTACTAATGAGCAGTGTCAAAAGGTTGATCCTGTCATGTATCAATCCATGATTGGTGAGCTGATGTGGCTGGCACTCACAACCAGACCAGACATTTTGCATTCAGTTGCAAAGTTGGCCCAGAGGAACAAAGATCCGCACGCAGAGCATCTGGCTGGTGTGAAGCACGTTCTGAGGTACTTGGCAGCGACGATGAACTTCAAACTACACTACAAAGGGTGTCACCAGCCACTTACTGGATATGTGGATGCGGATTGGGGCGGCGATCGAACTAACCGGAAGTCGTATACGGGCTATGTTTATTTTTTGGCAGGTGGCCGAATTTCTTGGCGATCTGAGAAACAACGCAGCGTGGAACTTAGCAGCACGGAGGCAGAATACATGGCACTGTCGGCTGCGTGTAAGGAGTCCATATTCTTACGTCGCTTAATCATTGAAATTGGCTGTGGAGATGAAGCTACCTCAACTACCTTATATGGCGATAATCTGAGCACACAAGAGCTGGCTAGGAACCCAGTGCATCACTCAAGGACCAAGCATATTGATATTAGATATCACTTTTTACGACAGATTGTAGAAGAAGGTCAAGTTAAGTTAAAGTATGCTAGTACAACAGATATGATTGCAGATATCTTGACCAAGAATCTCCCTAAGAGAAAGCATGTCGAATTTACAAAATTGTTAAGTTTAAATTGAGTTAAATGGAATTTGTAAGCATGCACGCATTGAGGAAGGGTGTTGAAGAATGACCATCTCTAGCAATGCACGCATGTATTGACAGATATATGAGTATGTAGACGTATGTATGAGTGAGAGACGTAACGAAGCGACGTTCTCTTATCTCCCTTTTTTGTTCTCCCTTTCGTTCGGTCTCTATCTGCCTGCGAGCAGAGCATTTATTAGTCACAAATAAACCTTACATATGAATGGTTGCGTTCTTACTTTTCGGTACAAGAACTTCCCTTGCAACGGCAGCGAAATTCTGCCCAACAGAGATAAGTTCTCCGCCAGCGGAGAGATGTATTTTGTCAGCAGAGATAAGATGTCCGGCAGGGGATATAAACTTCCCGCCGCCGGAGGTAAATGTTCTGCCAGCGGAGATACGTTTTCTGCCAGCGGAGAAACGTAGTTCGTCAGCGGAGATAAGTTGTCCGGCAGGGGATATCAATTTCCCCCTCTTGAGAAAAGTTTTCCGCCAGCGGATATAAACTTCCCGCCACCGGAGATAAGTTTTCCGACAGCGGAGAGACGTATTTTGTCAGCAGAGATAGGTTGTCCGGCGGGGGATATAAACTTCCCGCCGCCGGAGGTAAATGTTCTGCCAGCGGAGATACGTTTTCTGCCGGCGGAGAAACGTAGTTCGTCAGCGGAGATAAGTTGTCCGGCAGGGGATATCAATTTCCCCCTCTCGAGAAAAGTTTTCCGCCAGCGGATATCAATTCCCCGCGACCGGAGATAAGTTTTTCGCCGCCGGAGAGACGTATTTTGTCAGCAAAGATAAATAATCTGCCAGCGGAGATAAGATGTCTGTCAGCGGAGAAAAGTTTTCCGGCAGCGGATATCAATTTCCCGCCACTGGAGATAAGTTTTCCGACAGCGGAGAGACGTATTTTGTCAGCAGAGATAAGATGTCCGGCAGGGGATATAAATTCCTCGCCGCCGGAAGTAAATGTTCTGCCAGCGGAAATAAGTTTTCTGCCAGCGGAGAAACGTAGTTCGTCAGCGGATATAAATTTCCCGCCACCGCAGATAAGTTTTCCGCAGCAGAGATAAAATGTCCGCCAGGGGATATAAATTCCTCGCCGCCGAAAGTAAATGTTCTGCCAGCGGAGATAAGTTTTTGCCAGCGGAGAAACGTAGTTCGTCAGCGGAGATAAATTATCTGCCAGCGGAGATAAGATGTCTGTCAGCGGAGAAAACATTTCCGCCAGCGTATATAAATTTCCCGCCACCGGAGATAAGTTTTCCGCCAGCGGAGAGACGTATTTTGTCAGCAGAGATAAGATGTCCGGCGGGGGATATAGATATCCCGCCACCGGAAATAAGTTTTCCACCAGCGGAGAGACGTATTTTGTCAGCAGAGATAAGTTTTCCGGCGGGAGATATAAATTTCCCCCTCTGGAGAAAAGTTTTCCGCCAGCGGATATCAATTTCCCGCCACCGGAGATAAGTTTTCCGCCAGCGGAGAGACGTATTTTGTCAGCAAAAATCAATTATCTGCCAGCGGAGATAAGATGTCTGTCAGCGGAGAAAAGTTTTCCGCCAGCGGATATAAATTTCCCGCCACCGAAGATAAGTTTTCCGCCAGCGGAGAGACGTATTTTTCAGCAGAGATAAGTTGTCCGGCGGGAGATATAAATTTCACCCTCTGGAGAAAAGTTTTCCGCCAGCGGATATCAATTTCCCGCCACCGGAGATAAGCTTTCCGCCAGCGGAGAGACGTATTTTGTCAGCAAAGATAAATTATCTGCCAGCGGAGATAAGATGTCTGTCAGCGGAGAAAAGTTTTCCGCCAGCGGATATAAATTTCCCGCCACCGAAGATAAGTTTTCCGCCAGCGGAGAGACGTATTTTGTCAGCAGAGATAAGTTGTCCGGCGGGAGATATAAATTTCACCCTCTGGAGAAAAGTTTTCCGCCAGCGGATATCAATTTCCCGCCACCGGAGATAAGTTTTCCGCCAGCGGAGAGACGTATTTTGTCAGCAAAGATAAATAATCTGCCAGCGGAGATAAGATGTCTGTCAGCGGAGAAAAGTTTTACGCCAGCGGATATCAATTTCCCGCCACCGGAGATAAGCTTTCCGCCAGCGGAGAGACGTATTTTGTCAGCAAAGATAAATTATCTGCCAGCGGAGATAAGATGTCTGTCCGCGGAGAAAAGTTTTCCGCCAGCGAATATAAATTTCCCACCACCGAAGATAAGTTTTCCGCCAGCGGAGAGACGTATTTTGTCAGCAGAGATAAGTTGTCCGGCGGGAGATATAAATTTCACCCTCTGGAGAAAAGTTTTCCGCCAGCGGATATAAATTTCCCGCCACCGGAGATAAGTTTTCCGCCAGCGGAGAGACGTATTTTGTCAGCAAAGATAAATAATCTGTCAGCGGAGATAAGATGTCTGTCAGCGGAGAAAAGTTTTCCGCCAGCGGATATCAATTTCCCGCCACCGGAGATAAGCTTTCCGCCAGCGGAGAGACGTATTTTGTCAGCAAAGATAAATTATCTGCCAGCGGAGATAAGATGTCTGTCAGCGGAGAAAAGTTTTCCGCCAGCGGATATAAATTTCCCGCCACCGAAGATAAGTTTTCCGCCAGCGAAGAGACGTATTTTGTCAGCAGAGATAAGTTGTCCGGCGGGAGATGTAAATTTCACCCTCTGGAGAAAAGTTTTCCGCCAGCGGATATCAATTTCCCGCCACCGGAGATAAGTTTTCCGCCAGCGGAGAGACGTATTTTGTCAGCAAAGATAAATAATCTGCCAGCGGAGATAAGATGTCTGTCAGCGGAGAAAAGTTTTCCGCCAGCGGATATCAATTTCCCGCCACCGGAGATAAGCTTTCCACCAGCGGAGAGACGTATTTTGTCAGCAAAGATAAGTTGTCCGGCGGGAGATATAAATTTCACCCTCTGGAGAAAAGTTTTCCGCCAGCGGATATCAATTTCCCGCCACCGGAGATAAGTTTTCCGCCAGCGGAGAGACGTATTTTGTCAGCAAAGACAAATAATCTGCCAGCGGAGATAAGATGTCTGTCAGCGGAGAAAAGTTTTGCGCCAGCGTATATAAATTTCCCGCCACCGGAGATAAGTTTTCCGCCAGCGGAGAGACGTATTTTGTCAGCAGAGATAAGATGTCCGGCGGGGGATATAGATATCCCGCCACCGGAAATAAGTTTTCCGCCAGCGGAGAGACGTATTTTGTCAGCAGAGATAAGTTGTCCGGCGGGAGATATAAATTTCCCCCTCTGGAGAAAAGTTTTCCGCCAGCGGATATCAATTTCCTGCCACCGGAGATAAGTTTTCCGCCAGCGGAGAGACGTATTTTGTCAGCAAAAATAAATTATCTGCCAGCGGAGATAAGATGTCTGTCAGAGGAGAAAAGTTTTCCGCCAGCGGATATAAATTTCCCGCCACCGGAGATAAGTTTTCCGCCAGCGGAGAGACGTATTTTGTCAGCAGAGATAAGATGTCCGGCGGGGGATATAGATATCCCGCCACCGGAAATAAGTTTTCCGCCAGCGGAGAGACGTATTTTGTCAGCAGAGATAAGTTGTCCGGCGGGAGATATAAATTTCCCCCTCTGGAGAAAAGTTTTCCGCCAGCGGATATCAATTTCCTGCCACCGGAGATAAGTTTTCCGCCAGCGGAGAGACGTATTTTGTCAGCAAAAATAAATTATCTGCCAGCGGAGATAAGATGTCTGTCAGCGGAGAAAAGTTTTCAGCCAGCGGATATAAATTTCCCGCCACCGGAGATAAGTTTTCCGCCAGCGGAGAGACGTATTTTGTCAGCAGAGATAAGATGTCCGGCGGGGGATATAGATATCCCGCCACCGGAAATAAGTTTTCCGCCAGCGGAGAGACGTATTTTTCAGCAGAGATAAGTTGTCCGGCGGGAGATATAAATTTCCCCCTCTGGAGAAAAGTTTTCCGCCAGCGGATATCAATTTCCTGCCACCGGAGATAAGCTTTCCGCCAGCGGAGAGACGTATTTTGTCAGCAAAGATAAATTATCTGCCAGCGGAGCTAAGATGTCTGTCAGCGGAGAAAAGTTTTCCGCCAGCGGATATAAATTTCCCGCCACCGAAGATAAGTTTTCCGCCAGCGGAGTGACGTATTTTGTCAGCAAAGATAAATAATTTGCCAGCGGATATAAGATGTCTGTCAGCGGAGAAAAGTTTTCCGCCAGCGTATATAAATTTCCCGCCACCGGAGATAAGTTTTCCGCCAGCGGAGAGACGTATTTTGTCAGCAAAAATAAATTATCTGCCAGCGGATATAAGATGTCTGTCAGCGGAGAAAAGATTTCCGCCAGCGGATATAAATTTCCCGCCACCGAAGATAAGTTTTCCGCCAGCGAAGAGACGTATTTTGTCAGCAGAGATAAGTTGTCCGGCGGGAGATATAAATTTCACCCTCTGGAGAAAAGTTTTCCGCCAGCGGATATCAATTTCCCGCCACCGGAGATAAGTTTTCCGCCAGCGGAGAGACGTATTTTGTCAGCAAAGACAAATAATCTGCCAGCGGAGATAAGATGTCTGTCAGCGGAGAAAAGTTTTCCGCCAGCGTATATAAATTTCCCGCCACCGGAGATAAGTTTTCCGCCAGCGGAGAGACGTATTTTGTCAGCAAAAATAAATTATCTGCCAGCGGAGATAAGATGTCTGTCAGCGGAGAAAAGTTTTCCGCCAGCGGATATAAATTTCCCGCCACCGAAGATAAGTTTTCCGCCAGCGAAGAGACGTATTTTGTCAGCAGAGATAAGTTGTCCGGCGGGAGATATAAATTTCACCCTCTGGAGAAAAGTTTTCCGCCAGCGGATATAAATTTCCCGCCACCGGAGATAAGTTTTCCGCCAGCGGAGAGACGTATTTTGTCAGCAAAGATAAATAATCTGCCAGCGGAGATAAGATGTCTGTCAGCGGAGAAAAGTTTTCCGCCAGCGGATATCAATTTCCCGCCACCGGAGATAAGCTTTCCGCCAGCGGAGAGACGTATTTTGTCAGCAAAGATAAATTATCTGCCAGCGGAGATAAGATGTCTGTCCGCGGAGAAAAGTTTTCCGCCAGCGGATATAAATTTCCCGCCACCGAAGATAAGTTTTCCGCCAGCGGAGAGACGTATTTTCTCAGCAGAGATAAGTTGTCCGGCGGGAGATATAAATTTCACCCTCTGGAGAAAAGTTTTCCGCCAGCGGATATCAATTTCCCGCCACCGGAGATAAGTTTTCCGCCAGCGGAGAGACGTATTTTGTCAGCAAAGACAAATAATCTGCTAGCGGAGATAAGATGTCTGTCAGCGGAGAAAAGTTTTCCGCCAGCGTATATAAATTTCCCGCCACCGGAGATAAGTTTTCCGCCAGCGGAGAGACGTATTTTGTCAGCAGAGATAAGATGTCCGGCGGGGGATATAGATATCCCGCCACCGGAAATAAGTTTTCCGCCAGCGGAGAGACGTATTTTGTCAGCAGAGATAAGTTGTCCGGCGGGAGATATAAATTTCCCCCTCTGGAGAAAAGTTTTCCGCCAGCGGATATCAATTTCCTGCCACCGGAGATAAGTTTTCCGCCAGCGGAGAGACGTATTTTGTCAGCAAAAATAAATTATCTGCCAGCGGAGATAAGATGTCTGTCAGCGGAGAAAAGTTTTCCGCCAGCGGATATAAATTTCCCGCCACCGAAGATAAGTTTTCCGCCAGCGGAGAGTCGTATTTTGTCAGCAGAGATAAGTTGTCCGGCAGCGGAGATAAGATATCTGTCAGCGGAGAAAAGTTTTCCGCCAGCGGAGAGGTGTATTTTGTCAGCAGAGATAAGATGTCCGGCAGGGGATATAAGTTCCTCTCCTCCGGAAGTAAATGTTCTGGCAGCGGAGATAAGTTTTCTGCCAGCGGAGAATCGTAGTTCGTCAGCGGAGATAAATTATCTGCCAGCGGAGATAAAATGTCTGTCAGCGGAGAAAAGTTTTCCGCCAACGGAGAGATGTATTTTGTCAGCAGAGAAAAGTTTTCCGCCAGCGGATATAAATTTCCCGCCAACGGAGAGATGTATTTTGTCAGCAGAGATAAGATGTCCGGCAGCGGAATATAAATTTCCCTCCGCCGGAGGTAAATGTTCTACCAGCGGAGATAAGTTTTCTGCCAGCGGAGAAGATTAGTTCGTCAGCTGAGATAAATTGTCTGCCAGCGGAGATAAGTTGTCCGCCAGCGGATATAGATTTCCCGCCAGCGGAGAGATGTATTTTGTCAGCAGAGATAAGATGTCCGACAGGGGATATAAATTCCTCGCCGCCGGAAGTAAATGTTCTGCCAGCGGAGATAAGTTTTCTGCCAGCGGAGAATCGTAGTTCGTCAGCGGAGATAAATTATCTGCCAGCGGAGATAAAATGTCTGTCAGCGGAGAAAAGTTTTCCGCCAGCGGATATAAATTTCCCGCCACGGGAGATAAGTTTTCCGCCAGCGGAGAGACGTATTTTGTCAGCAGAGATAAGTTATCCGGCAGCGGAGATAAGATATCTGTCAGCGGAGAAAAGTTTTCCGCCAGCGGAGAGGTGTATTTTGTCAGCAGAGATAAGATGTCCGGCAGGGGATATAAGTTCCTCTCCTCCGGAAGTAAATGTTCTGGCAGCGGAGATAAGTTTTCTGCCAGCGGAGAAACGTAGTTCGTCAGCGGAGATAAATTATCTATCAGCGGAGATAAGATGTATGTTAGCAGAAAAAAGTTTTCCGCCAGCGGATATAAATTTTCCGCCAACGGAGAGATGTATTTTGTCAGCAAAGATAAGATGTCCGGCAGCGGATATAAATTTCCCACCGCCGGAGGTAAATGTTCTATCAGCGGAGATAAGATGTCTGTCAGCAGAGAAAAGTTTTCCGCCAGCGGATATAAATTTTCCGCCAACGGAGAGATGTATTTTGTCAGCAGAGAAAAGTTTTCCGCCAGCGGATATAAATTTTCCGCCAACGGAGAGATTTATTTTGTCAGCAGAGATAAGATGTCCGGCAGCGGAATATAAAATTCCCACCGCCGGAGGTAAAGGTTCTACCAGCGGAGATAAGTTTTCTGCCAGCGGAGAAGCGTAGTTCGTCAGCGGAGATAAATTGTCTGCCAGCGGAGAAAAGTTTTCCGCCAGCGGATATAAATTTCCCGCCAGCGGATAGGTGTATTTTGTCAGCAGAGATAAGATGTCCGGCAGGGGATATAAATTCCTCTTCTCCGGAAGTAAATGTTCTGGCAGCGGAGATAAGTTTTCTGCCAGCGGAGAAACGTCGTTGGTCAGCGGAGATAAATTATCTATCAGCGGAGATAAGATGTATGTTAGCAGAGAAAAGTTTTCCGCCAGCGGATATAAATTTCCCGCCCCGGAGATAAGCTTTCCGCCAGCGCAAAGACGTATTTCGTCAGCAGAGATAAGTTGTCCGGCATGGGATATAAATTTCCCGCCGCCGGAGGTAAGTTTTCTGCCAGCGGAGGATCGTAGTTAGTCAGCGGAGATAAATTGTCTGCCAGCGGAGATAAATTGTCCGCCAGCGGATATAGATTTCCCGCCACCGGAAATAAGTTTTCCGCCAGCGGAGAGACGTATTACGTCAGCAGAGATAAGCTGTCCGGCAGGGGATACAAATTTCACCCTCTGGAAAAAAGTTTTCCGCCAGCGGGGAGACGTATTTCGTTAGCAGAGATAAGTTGTCAGGCCGGGGATATAAATTTCTCGCCGCCGGAGATAAGTTTTCTGCCAGCGGAGAATCGTAGTTTGTGAGCGGAGATTAATTGTCTGCCAGCGGATATAAGTTGTCCGCCAGCGGATATAGATTTCCCAGCACCGAAAATAAATTTCCCGCCAGCGTAGAGACGTATTTCGTCAGCAGAGATAAGTTGTCAGGTCGGGTATATAAATTTCTCGCCGCCGGAGATAAGTTTTCTGCAAGCGGAGAGACGTATTTCGTCAGCAGAGATTAGTTGTCCGGCAGGAGATATATATTTCCCGCCACCGCAAATAAGTTTTCCACCAGCGGAGAGATGTATTTTGTCAGCAGAGATAAGATGTCCGGCAGGGGATATAATTTTCCCGCCGCCGGAGGTAAATGTTCTGCCAGCGGAGATTCATTTTCTGCCGGCGGAGAAACGTAGTTCGTCAGCGGAGATAAGTTGTCCGGCAGGGGATATAAATTTCCCGCCACCGGAGATAAGTTTTCCGACAGCGGAGAGACGTATTTTGTTAGCAGAGATAAGTTGTCCGGCAGCGGATATAAAGCCAGCAGAGATAAGATGTCCGGCAGGGGATATAAATTCCTCGCCGCCGGAAGTAAATGTTCTGCCAGCGGAGATAAGTTTCTGCCGGCGGAGAAACGTAGTTCGTCAGCGGAGATAAGTTGTTCGGCAGGGGATATAAATTTCCCCCTTTGGAGAAAAGTTTTCCGCCAGCGGATATAAATTTCCCGCCACCGGAGATAAGTTTTCCGCCAGCGGAGAGACGTACTTTGTCAGCAGAGATAAGTTGTCCGCCAGCGAATATAGATTTCCCAGCACCGGAAATAAATTTACCGCCAGCGTAGAGACGTATTTCGTCAGCAGAGATAAGTTGTCCGGCAGGGGATATATATTTCCCGCCACCGGAAATAAGTTTTCTGCAAGCGGGGAGACGTATTTCGTCAGCAGAGATAAGTTGTCCGGCAGGAGATATATATGTCCCGCCACCGCAAATAAGTTTTCCGCCAGCGGGGAGACGTATTTCGTTAGCAGAGATAAGTTGTCAGGCCGGGGATATAAATTTCTCGCCGCCGGAGATAAGTTTTCTGCCAGCGGAGAATCGTAGTTTGTGAGCGGAGATTAATTGTCTGCCAGCGGAGATAAGTTGTCCGCCAGCGGATATAGATTTCCCAGCACCGGAAATAAATTTCCCGCCAGCGGAGAGACGTATTTCGTCAGCAGAGATAAGTTGTCCGGCAGGGGATATAAATTCCTCGCCGCCGGAAGTAAATGTTTTGCCAGCGGAGATAAGTTTTCTGCCGGTGGAGAAACGTAACTCGTCAGCGGGGATAAATTGTCCGTCAGAGGATATACATTTCCCGCCGCCGGAAATAAGTTTTCTGCCAGCGGAGAATCGTAGTTTGTCAGCGGAGATTAATTGTCTGCCAGCGGAGATAAGTTGTCCGCCAGCGGATATAGATTTCCCAGCACCGGAAATAAATTTCCCGCCAGCGGAGAGACGTATTTCGTCAGCAGAGATAAGTTGTCTGGCAGCGGAGATAAGAAGTCTGTCAGCGGAGAAAAGTTTTCCGCCAGCGGATATACATTTCCCGCCGCCGGAGGTAAGTGTTCTGCCAGCGGAGATTAGTTTCTGCCGGCGGAGAAACGTAGTTCGTCAGCGGAGATAAGTTGTTCGGCAGGGGATATAAATTTCCCCCTTTGGAGAAAAGTTTTCCGCCAGCGGATATAAATTTCCCGCCACCGGAGATAAGTTTTCAACCAGCGGAGAGAAGTACTTTGTCAGAAGAGATAAGCTGTCCGGCAGGGGGTATAAATTTTCCCCTCTGGAGATAAGTTTTCTACCAGCGGCGGAACGTAATTCGTCAGCGGAGATAAATTATCTGCCAGCGGAGATAAGATGTCTGTCAGCGGAGAAAAGTTTTCCGCCAGCGGATACACATTTTCCACCAGCGGAGAGATGTATTTTGTCAGCAGAGATAAGATGTCCGGCAGGGGATATAATTTTCCCGCCGCCGGAGGTAAATGTTCTGCCAGCGGAGATTCATTTCCTGCCGGCGGAGAAACGTAGTTCGTCAGCGGAGATAAGTTGTCCGGCAGGGGATATAAATTTCCCGCCACCGGAGATAAGTTTTCCGACAGCGGAGAGACGTATTTTGTTAGCAGAGATAAGTTGTCCGGCAGCGGATATAAAGCCAGCAGAGATAAGATGTCCAGCAGGGGATATAAATTCCTTGCAACTGGAAGTAAATGTTCTGCCAGCGGAGATAAGTTGTCCGGCTTGGGATATAAATTTCCCCTCTGGAGATAAGTTTTCTGCCAGCGGCGGAACGTAATTCGTCAGCGGAGATAAATTATCTGCCAGCGGAGATAAGATGTCTGTCAGCGGAGAAAAGTTTTCCGCCAGCGGATACACATTTTCCACCAGCGGAGAGATGTATTTTGTCAGCAGAGATAAGATGTCCGGCAGGGGATATAATTTTCCCGCCGCCGGAGGTAAATGTTCTGCCAGCGGAGATTCATTTTCTGCCGGCGGAGAAACGTAGTTCGTCAGCGGAGATAAGTTGTCCGGCAGGGGATATAAATTTCCCGCCACCGGAGATAAGTTTTCCGACAGCGGAGAGACGTATTTTGTTAGCAGAGATAAGTTGTCCGGCAGCGGATATAAAGCCAGCAGAGATAAGATGTCCAGCAGGGGATATAAATTCCTCGCCGCCGGAAGTAAATGTTTTGCCAGCGGAGATAAGTTTTCTGCCGGTGGAGAAACGTAACTCGTCAGCGGGGATAAATTGTCCGTCAGAGGATATACATTTCCCGCCGCCGGAGATAAGTTTTCTGCCAGCGGAGAATCGTAGTTCGTCAGCTGAGATAAATTGTCTGCCAGCGGAGATAAATTGTCCGCCAGCGGATATAAATTTCCCGCCACCGGAAATAAGTTTTCCGCCAGTGGAGAGACGTATTACGTCAGCAGAGATAAGCTGTCCGGCAGGGGATATAAATTTCCCCCTCTGGAAAAAAGTTTTCCGCCAGCGGATATAAATTTCCCGCCACCGCAGATAAGTTTTCCGCAAGCGGAAGATGTATTTTTTCAGCAGAGATAAGAAATCCGGCAGGGGATATAAATTCCTCGCAACTGAAGTAAATGTTCTGCCAGCGGAGATAAGTTGTCCGGCTGGGGATATAAATTTCCTTCCGCCGGAGATAAGTTTTCTGCCAGCGGAGAATCGTAGTTCGTCAGCGGAGATAAATTGTCTGCCAGCGGAGATAAATTGTCCGCCAGCGGATATAGATTTCCCGCCACCGGAAATAAGTTTTCCGCCAGCGGAGAGACGTATTACGTCAGCAGAGATAAGCTGTCCGGCAGGGGATACAAATTTCACCCTCTGGAAAAAAGTTTTCCGCCAGCGGATATAAATTTCCCGCCACCGCAGATAAGTTTTCCGCCAGCGGAGAGATGTATTTTTTCAGCAGAGATAAGATGTCCGGCAGGGGATATAAATTCCTCACCGCCGGAAGTAAATGTTCTGCCAGCGGAGATAAGTTTTCTGCAGGCGGAGAAACGTAGTTCGTCAGCGGAGATAAGTTGTCCGGCAGGGGATATAAATTTTTCTCTCTGGAGATAAGTTTTCTGCCGGCGGAGAAACGTATTTCGTCAGCGGAGATAAGTTGTCCGGCAGGGGATATAAATTTCCCCCTCAGGCGAAAAGTTTTCCGACAGCGGATATAAATTTCCCGCCACCGGAGATAAGTTTTCCGCCAGCGGAGAGACGTATTTTGTCAGCAGAGATAAGTTGTCCGGCAGCGGATATAAATTTCCCGCCACCGAGATAAGATGTCCGGCAGGAGATATAAATTCCTCGCCACTGGAAGTAAATGTTCTGCCAGCGGAGATAAGTTTTCTGCCGGCGGAGAAACGTAGTTCGTCAGCGGAGATAAGTTGTCCGGCAGGGGATATAAATTTTTCTCTCTGGAGATAAGTTTTCTGCCGGCGGAGAAACGTATTTCGTCAGCGGAGATAAGTTGTCCGGCAGGGGATATAAATTTCCCCCTCAGGCGAAAAGTTTTCCGACAGCGGATATAAATTTCCCGCCACCGGAGATAAGTTTTCCGCCAGCGGAGAGACGTATTTTGTCAGCAGAGATAAGTTGTCCGGCAGCGGAGATAAAATGTTTCTCAGCGGAGACAAGTTTTCAACCAGCGGATATACATTTCCCGCCACCGAGATAAGATGTCCGGCAGGAGATATAAATTCCTCGCCAATGGAAGTAAATGTTCTGCCAGCGGAGATAAGTTTCCTGCCGGCGGAGAAACGTAGTTCGTCAGCGGAGATAAGTTGTCCGGCAGGGGATATAAATTACCTGCCGTCGGAGATAAGATTTCTGCCAGCGGAGAATCGCAGTTCTTCAGCGGAGATAAATTGTCTGCCAGCGAAGATAAATTGTCCGCCAGCGGATATAGATTTCCCGCCACCGGAAATAAGTTTTCCGCCAGCGGAGAGACGTATTACGTCAGCAGAGATAAGCTGTCCGGCAGGGGATATAAATTTCCCCTCTGGAAAAAAGTTTTCCGCCAGCGGATATAAATTTCCCGCCACCACAGATAAGTTTTCCGCAAGCGGAAGATGTATTTTTTCAGCAGAGATAAGATGTCCGGCAGGGGATATAAATTCCTCGCAACTGGAAGTAAATGTTCTGCCAGCGGAGATAAGTTGTCCGGCTGGGGATATAAATTTCCTTCCGCCGGAGATAAGTTTTCTGCCAGCGGAGAATCGTAGTTCGTCAGCGGAGATAAATTGTCTGCCAGCGGAGATAAATTGTCCGCCAGCGGATATAGATTTCCCGCCACCGGAAATAAGTTTTCCGCCAGCGGAGAGACGTATTACGTCAGCAGAGATAAGCTGTCCGGCAGGGGATATAAATTTCCCCCTCTGGAAAAAAGTTTTCCGCCAGCGGATATAAATTTCCCGCCACCGCAGATAATTTTCCGCCAGCGGAGAGATGTAGTTCGTCAGCGGAGATAAGTTGTCCGGCAGGGGATATAAATTTCCCCCTCTGGAGATAAGTTGTCCGCCAGGGGAAAGAAATTTTCCGGCACCGGAAATAAGTTTTCCGCCAGCGGAGAGACGTATTTTGTCAGCACAGATAAGTTGTCCGGCAGCGGAGATAAGATGTCTGTCAGCGGACAACAGTTTTCCGCCAGCGGATATAAATTTCCCGCCACCGCAGATAAATTTTCCGCCAGCGGAGAGATGTATTCTTTCAGCAGAGATAAAATGTCCGGCAGGGGATATAAATTCCCCGCCGCCGGAAGTAAATGTTCTGCCAGCGGAGATAAGTTTTCTGCCGGCGGAGAAACGTAGTTCGTCAGCGGAGATAGGCTGTCCGGCAGGGGATATAAATTTCCCCCTCTGGAAAAAAGTTTTCCGCCAGCGGATATAAGTTTCCCGCCACCGGAGATAAGTTTTCCGCCAGCGGAGAGACGTATTTTGTCAGCAAAGATAAGTTGTCCGGCAGCGGAGATAAGATGTCTCTCAGCGGAGACAAGTTTTCCGCCAGCGGATATAAATTTCCCGCCACCGGGATAAGATGTCCGGCAGGGGATATAAATTCCTCGCCACCGGATGTAAGTTTTCTGCCGGCGGAGAAACGTAGTTCGTCAGCGGAGATAAGTTGTCCGGCAGGGGATATTAATTTCCTGCCGCCGGAGATAAGTTTTCTGCCAGCGGTGAATCGTAGTTCGTCAGCGCAGATAAATTGTCTGCCAGCGGAGATAAAATGTCCGCCAGCGGATAAAGATTTCCCGCCAGCGGAGAAACGTAGTTCGTCAGCGGAGATAGGCTGTCCGGCAGGGGATATAAATTTCCCCCTCTGGAAAAAAGTTTTCCGCCAGCGGATATAAATTTCCCGCCACCGCAGATAAGTTTTCCGCCAGCGGAGAGATGTATTTTTTCAGCAGAGATAAGATGTCCGGCAGGGGACATAAATTCCTCGCCGCCGGAAGTAAATGTTCTGCCAGCGGAGATAAGTTTTCTGCCGGCGAAGAAACGTATTTCGTCAGCGGAGATAAGTTGTCCGGCAGGGGATATAAATTTCCCCCTCTGGAGAAAAGTTTTCCGCCAGCGGATATAAATTTCCCTCCATCGGAGATAAGTTTTCCGCCAGCGGAGAGACGTATTTTGTCAGCAGAGATAAGTTGTCCGGCAGCGGAGATAAAATGTCTCTCAGCAGAGACAAGTTTTCAACCAGCGGATATACATTTCCCGCCACCGAGATAAGATGTCCGGCAGGGGATATAAACTCCTCGCCACCGGAAGTAAATGTTCTGCCAGCGGAGATAAGTTTCCTGCCGGCGGAGAAACGTAGTTCGTCAGTGGAGATAAGTTGTCCGGCAGGGGATATAAATTTCCCCCTCTGGCGAAAAGTTTTCCGCCAGCGGATATAAATTTCCCGCCACCGGAGATAAGTTTTCCGCAGCGGAGAGACGTATTTTGTCAGCAGAGATATGTTGTCTGGCAGCGGAGATAAAATGTCTCTCAGCGGAGACAAGTTTTCAACCAGCGGATATACATTTTCCGCCACCGAGATAAGATGTCCGGCAGGGGATATAAATTCCTCGCCACCGGAAGTAAACGTTCTGCCAGCGGAGATAAGTTTCCTGCCGGCGGAGAATCGTAGTTCGTCAGCGGAGATAAATTGTCTGCCAGCGGAGATAAATTGTCCGCCAGCGGATATAGATTTGCCGCCACCGGAAATAAGTTTTCCGCCAGCGGAGAGACGTATTACGTCAGCAGAGATATGCTGTCCGGCAGGGGATATAAATTTCCCCCTCTGTAAAAAAGTTTTCCGCCAGCGGATATAAATTTCCCGCCACCGCAGATAAGTTTTCCGCCAGCGGAGAGATGTATTTTTTCAGCAGAGATAAGATGTCCGGCAGGGGATGTAAATTCCTTGCCGCCGGAAGTAAATGTTCTGCCAGCGGAGATAAGTTTTCTGCCGGCGGAGAAACGTATTTCGTCAGCGGAGATAAGTTGTCCGGCAGGGGATATAAATTTCCCGACGCCGGAGATAAGTTTTCCGCCAGCGGAGAGACGTATTACGTCAGCAGAGATAAGCTGTCCGGCAGGGGATATAAATTTCCCCCTCTGGAAAAAAGTTTTCCGCCAGCGGATATAAATTTCCCGACACCGGAAATAAGTTTTCCGCCAGCGGAGAGACGTATTTTGTCAGCAGAGATAAGTTGTCTGTCAGCGGAGAAAAGTTTTCCGCCAGCGGATATAAATTTCCCCCCACCGCAGATCAATTTTCCGCCATCGCAGAGATGTATTCTTTCAGCAGAGATAAAATGTCCGGCAGGGGATATAAATTCCTCACCGCCGGAAGTAAATGTTCTGCCAGCGGAGATAGGTTTTCTGCCGGCGGAGAAACGTTATTATAAATTTCCCGCCACCAGAAATAAGTTTCCGCCAGCGGAGAGACGTATTTCGTCAGCAGAGATAAGTTGTCCGGCAGGGGATATATATTTCCCGCATCCGGAAATAAGTTTTCCGCCAGCGGAGAGATGTATTTTGTCAGCAGAGATAAATTGTCTGCCAGCGGAGATAAGATGTCTGTCAGCGGAAAAAAGTTTTCTGCCAGCGGATATAAATTTCCCGCCACCAGAAATAAAATTTCCGCCAGCGGAGAGACGTATTTCGTCTGCGGAGATAAATTGTCTGCCAGTGGAGATAAATTGTCCGCCAGCGGATATAAATTTCCCGCCACCGCAGATAAGTTTTCCGCAGGCGGAGAGATGTATTTTTTCAGCAGAGATAAGATGTCCGGCAGGGGATATAAATTCCTCGCCGCCGGAAGTAAATGTTTTACCAGCGGAGATAAGTTTTCTGCCGGCGGAGAAACGTTTTTCGTCAGCGGGGATAAGTTGTCCGCCAGCGGATGTAAATTTCCCGCCACCGCAGATAAGTTTTCCGCCAGCGGAGAGATGTATTTTTTTTTTAGCAGAGATAAGATGTCCGGCAGGGGATATAAATTCCTCGCCGCCGGAAGTAAATGTTCTGCCAGCGGAGATAAGTTTTCTGCCGGCGGAGAAACGTATGTCGTCAGCGGAGATAAGTTGTCCGGCAGGAGATATAAATTTCCCGCCACCGCAGATAAGTTTTTCGCCAGCGGAGCAACGTAATTCGTCAGCGGGGATAAATTGTCCGGCAGGGGATATAAATTTCCTGCCGCCGGAGATAAGTTTTCTGCCAGCGAAGAATCGTAGTTCGTCAGCGAAGATAAATTGTCTGCCAGCGGAGATAAATTGTGCGCCAGCCCATATAGATTTCCCACCACCGGAAATAAGTTTTCCGCCAGCGGAGAGACGTATTTCGTCAGCAGAGATAAGTTGTCCGGCAGGGGATATATATTTCCCGCATCCGGAAATAAGTTTTCCGCCAGCGGAGAGATGTATTTTGTCAGCAGAGATAAATTGTCTGCCAGCGGAGATAAGATGTCTGTCAGCGGAAAAAAGTTTTCCGCCAGCGGATATAAATTTCCCGCCACCAGAAATAAAATTTCCGCCAGCGGAGAGACGTATTTCGTCTGCGGAGATAAATTGTCTGCCAGTGGAGATAAATTGTCCGCCAGCGGATATAAATTTCCCGCCACCGCAGATAAGTTTTCCGCAGGCGGAGAGATGTATTTTTTCAGCAGAGATAAGATGTCCGGCAGGGGATATAAATTCCTCGCCGCCGGAAGTAAATGTTCTACCAGCGGAGATAAGTTTTCTGCCAGCGGATAAACGAAATTCGTCATCAGGGATAAACTGTCCGGCAGATGATATAAGTTTCCCGCCACCGCAGATAAGTTTTTCGCCAGCGGAGAGATGTATTTTTTCAGCAGAGATAAGATGTCCGGCAGGGGATATAAATTCCTCGCCGCCGGAAGTAAATGTTCTACCAGCGGAGATAAGTTTTCTGCCGGCGGAGAAACGTTTTTCGTCAGCGGGGATAAACTGTCCGCCAGCGGATGTAAATTTCCCGCCACCGCAGATAAGTTTTCCGCCAGCGCAGAGATGTATTTTGTCAGCAGAGATAAGATGTCCGGCAGGGGATATAAATTCCTCGCCGCCGGAAGTAAATGTTCTGCCAGCGGAGATAAGTTTTCTGCCAGCGGATAAACGAAATTCGTCATCAGGGATAAACTGTCCGGCAGATGATATAAATTTCCCGCCACCGCAGATAAGTTTTTCGCCAGCGGAGAAACGTAAGTCGTCAGCGGGGATAAATTGTCCGGCAGGGGATATAAATTTCCTGCCGCCGGAGATAAGTTTTCTGCCAGCGGAGAATCGTAGTTCGTCAGCGGAGATAAATTGTCTGCCAGCGGAGATAAATTGTGCGCCAGCCCATATAGATTTCCCACCACCGGAAATAAGTTTTCCGCCAGCGGAGAGACGTATTACGTCAGCAGAGCGAAGCTGTTCGGCAGGGGATATAAATTTCCCCCTCTGGAATAAAGTTTTCTGCCAGCAAATATAAAATTCCAGCCACCGGAGATAAGTTTTCCGACAGCGGAGAGATGTATTTTTTCAGCAGAGATAAGATGTCCAGCCCATATAGATTTCCCACCACCGGAAATAAGTTTTCCGCCAGCGGAGAGACGTATTACGTCAACAGAGCGAAGCTGTTCGGCAGGGGATATAAATTTCCCCCTCTGGAAAAAAGTTTTTTGCCAGCGGATATAAATTTCCCGCCACCGCAGATAAGTTTTCCGCCAGCGGAGAGATGTATTTTTTCAGCAGAGATAAGATGTCCGGCAGGGGATATAAATTCCTCGCCGCCGGAAGTAAATGTTCTACCAGCGGAGATAAGTTTTCTGCCGGCGGAGAAACGTTTTTCGTCAGCGGGGATAAATTGTCCGCCAGCGGATGTAAATTTCCCGCCACCGCAGATAAGTTTTCCGCCAGCGCAGAGATGTATTTTGTCAGCAGAGATAAGATGTCCGGCAGGGGATATAAATTCCTCGCCGCCGGAAGTAAATGTTCTGCCAGCGGAGATAAGTTTTCTGCCAGCGGATAAACGAAATTCGTCATCAGGGATAAACTGTCCGGCAGATGATATAAATTTCCCGCCACCGCAGATAAGTTTTTCGCCAGCGGAGAAACGTAATTCGTCAGCGGGGATAAATTGTCCGGCAGGGGATATAAATTTCCTGCCGCCGGAGATAAGTTTTCTGCCAGCGGAGAATCGTAGTTCGTCAGCAGAGATAAATTGTCTGCCAGCGGAGATAAATTGTCCGCCAGCGGATATAGATTTCCCGCCACCGGAAATAAGTTTTCCGCCAGCGGAGAGACTTATTACGTCAGCAGAGATAAGGTGTCCGGCAGGGGATATAAATTTCCCCCTCTGGAATTAAGTTTTCTGCCAGCGGATATAAATTTCCAGCCACCGGAGATAAGTTTTCCGACAGCGGAGAGACGTATTTTGTCAGCAGAGGTAAGTTGTCCGGCAGCGGAGATAAGATGTCTCTCAGCGGAGACAAGTTTTCCGCCAGCGGATATAATTTTCCCGCCACCGAGATAAGATGTCCGGCAGGGGATATAAATTCCTCGCCCCCGGAAGTAAATGTTCTGCCAGCGGCGGTAAGTTTCCTGCCGGCGGACAATCTTAGTTCGTCAGCGGAGATAAATTGTCCGGCAGGGGATATAAATTTCCGCCTCTAGAGAAAAGTTGTCCGCCAGCGGATATAATATTCACGCCACCGGAGATAAGTTTTCCGCCAGCGGAGAGACGTATTTTTTCAGCAGAGATAAGATGTCCGGCAGGGGATATAAATTCCTCGCTGCCGGAAGAAAATGTTCTGCCAGCGGAGATAAGTTTCTGCCGGCGGAGAAACGTTGTTCGTCAGCGGGGATAAATTGTCCGCCAGCGGATATAAATTTCCCGCCACCGCAGTTAAGTTTTCCGCCAGCGGAGAGATATATTTTGTCAGCAGAGATAAGATGTCCGGCAGGGGATATAAATTTCTCGCCGCCGGAAGTAAATGTTCTGCCAGCGGAGATAAGTTTTTTGCCGGCGGAGAAACGAAATTCGTCAAAGGGGATAAATTGTCCGGCAGGGGATATAAATTTCCCGCCACCGCAGATAAGTTTTTCGCCAGCAGAGAAACGTAATTCGTCAGCGGGGATAAATTGTCCGGCAGGGGATATAAACTTCCTGCCGCCGGAGATAAGTTTTCTGCCAGCGGAGAATCGTAGTTCGTCAGCAGAGATAAATTGTCTGCCAGCGGAGATAAATTGTCCGCCAGCGGATATAGATTTCCCGCCACCGGAAATAAGTTTTCCGCCAGCGGAGAGACGTATTACGTCAGCGGAGATAAGCTGTCCTTCAGGGGATATACATTTCCCCTCTGGAAAAAAGTTTTCCGCCTGCGGATATAAATTTCCAGCCACCGGAGATAAGTTTTCCGCCAGCGGAGAGACGTATTTTGTCAGCAGAGATAAGTTGTCCGGCAGCGGTGATAAGATGTCTCTCAGCGGAGTCAAGTTTTCCGCCAGCGGACATAAATTTCCCGCCACCGAGATAAGATGTCCGGCAGGGGATATAAATTCCTCGCCACCGGAAGTAAATGTTCTGCCAGCGGGGATAAGTTTCCTGCCGGCGGAGAATTGTAGTTCGTCAGCGGAGATAAGTTGTCCGGCAGGGGATATAAATTTCCCCCTCTGGAGAAAAGTTGTCCGCCAGCGGATATAATATTCACGCCACCGGAGATAAGTTTTCCGCCAGCGGAGAGGCGTATTTTTTCACCCGAGATCAGATGTCCGGCAGGGGATATAAATTCCTCGCTGCCGGAATTAAATGTTCTGCCAGCGGAGATAAGTTTTCTGCCGGCGGAGAAACGTTATTCGTCAGCGGGGATAAATTGTCCGCCAGCGGATATAAATTTCCCGCCACCGCAGATAAGTTTTCCGCCAGCGGAGAGATGTATTTTGTCAGCGGAGATAAGATGTCCGGCAGGGGATATAAATTCCTCGCCGCCGGAAGTATATTTTCTGCCAGCGGAGATAAGTTTTTTGCCGGCGGAGAAACGAAATTCGTCAGCGGGGATAAATTGTTCGGCAGGGGATATAAATTTCCCGCCACCGCAGATAAGTTTTCTGCCAGCGGAGAAACGTAGATCGTCAGCGGAGATAAGTTGTCCGGCAGGGGATATAAATTTCCCCCTCTGGAGAAAAGTTGTCCGCCAGCGGATATAATATTCACGCCAACGGAGATAAGTTTTCCGCCAGCGGAGAGATGTATATTTTCAGCAAAGATAAGATGTCCGGCAGGGGATATAAATTCCTCGCCATCGGAAGTAAATGTTCTGCCACCGCAGATAAGTTTTTCGCCAGCGGAGAATCGTAGTTCGTCAGCGGAGATAAATTATCTGCCAGCGGAGATAAGTTTTCCGCCAGCGGATATAAATTTCCCGCCACCGCAGATAAGTTTTCCGCCAGCGGAGAGATGTATATTTTCAGCAAAGATAAGATGTCCGCCAGCGGATATAATATTCACGCCACCGGAGATAAGTTTTCCGCCAGCGGAGAGGCGTATTTTTTCACCCGAGGCAGGGGATATAAATTCCTCGCCGCCGGAAGTAAATGTTCTGCCAGCGGAGATAAGCTTTCTGCCGGCGGAGAAACGTAATTAGTCAGCGGGGATAAATTGTCCGGCAGGGGAGATAACATGTGCGCCGCCGGAGATAAGTTTTCTGCCACGGGAGAGACGTATTTCTTCAGCAGGGGATATAAATTCCTCGCCGCCGGAAGTAAATGTTCTGCCAGCGGAGATAAGCTTTCTGCCGGCGGAGAAACGTAATTAGTCAGCGGGGATAAATTGTCCGGCAGGGGAGATAACATGTGCGCCGCCGGAGATAAGTTTTCTGCCACGGGAGAGACGTATTTCTTCAGCAGAGATAAGTTGTCAGGCAGGGGATAAAAATTTCCTGCCGCCGGAGATATGTTTTCTGCCAGCGGAGAAACTTAGTTCGTCATCGGAGATAAGTTGTCCGGCAGGGGATATAAATTTCACCCTCTGGAGAAAAGTTTTCCGCCAGCGGATATAAATTTCCCGCCACCGCAGATAAGTTTTCCGCCAGCGGAGAGATGTATTTTCTCAGCAGAGATAAGATGTCCGGCAGGGGATTTAAATTCCTCGCCGCCGGAAGTAAATGTGCTGCCAGCGGAGATAAGTTTTCTGCCGGCGGAGAAACGTTATTCGTCAGCGGGTATAATTTGTCCGCCAGCGGATATAAATTTCCCGCCACCGGAGATAAGTTTTCCGCCAGCGGACAGACGTATTTTGTCAGCAGAGATAAGTTGTCCGGCAGCGGAGATAAGATGTCTGTCAGCGGAGAAAAGTTGTCCGCCAGCGGATATAAATTTCCCGCCACCGGAGATAAGTTTTCCGCCAGCGGAGAGATGTATTTTCTCAGCAGAGATAAGATGTCCGGCAGGGGATTTAAATTCCTCGCCGCCGGAAGTAAATGTGCTGCCAGCGGAGATAAGTCTTCTGCCGGCGGAGAAACGTTATTCGTCAGCGGGTATAATTTGTCCGCCAGCGGATATAAATTTCCCGCCACCGCAGATAAGTTTGCCGCCAGCGGAGAGACGTATTTTGTCAGCAGTGATAAGTTGTCCGGCAGGGGATATAAATTTCACCCTCTGGAGAAAAGTTTTCCGCCAGCGGATATAAATTTCCCGCCACCGCAGATAAGTTTTCCGCCAGCGGAGAGATGTATTTTCTCAGCAGAGATAAGATGTCCGGCAGGGGATTTAAATTCCTCGCCGCCGGAAGTAAATGTGCTGCCAGCGGAGATAAGTTTTCTGCCGGCGGAGAAACGTTATTCGTCAGCGGGTATAATTTGTCCGCCAGCGGATATAAATTTCCCGCCACCGCAGATAAGTTTGCCGCCAGCGGAGAGACGTATTTTGTCAGCAGTGATAAGATGTCCGGCAGGGGATATAAATTTCCCGCCGCCGGAGATAAGTTTTCTGCCAGCGGAGAATCGTAGTTCGTCAGCGGAGATAAATTGTCTGCCAACGGAGATAAGTTGTCCGCCAGCGGATATAAATTTCCCGCCACCGGAGATAAGTTTTCCGCCAGCGGACAGACGTATTTTGTCAGCAGAGATAAGTTGTCCGGCAGCGGAGATAAGATGTCAGTCAGCGGAGAAAAGTTTTCCGCCAGCGGATATAAATTTCCCGCCACCGTAGATAAGTGTTCCGCCAGCGGAGAGATGTATTTTTTCAGCAGAGATAAGATGTCCGGCAGGGAATATAAATTTCCCGCCGCCGAAGATAAGTTTTTTGCCAGCGGAGAAACGTAGTTCGTCAGCGAAGATAAGTTGTCCGGCAGGGGCTATAAATTTCCCCCTCTGGAGAAAACTTTTCCACCAGCGGATATAAATTTCCCGCCACCGGAGATAAGTTTTCCGCCAGCGGACAGACGTATTTTGTCAGCAGAGATAAGTTGTCCGGCAGCGGAGATAAGATGTCTGTCAGCGGAGAAAAGTTTTCCGCCAGCGGATATAAATTTCCCGCCACCGTAGATAAGTGTTCCGCCAGCGGAGATATGTATTTTTTCAGCAGAGATAAGATGTCCGGCAGGGGATATAAATTTCCCGCCGCCGGCGGTTAATTTTCTGCCAGCGGAGAAACGTAGTTCGTCAGCGGAGAAACGTAGTTCGTCAGCGGGGTTAAATTGTCCGCCAGCGGAGATAAGTTGTGCGCCGCCGGAGATACGTTTTCTGCCAGCGGAGAAACGTATTTCGTCAGCAAAGATAAGTTTTCCGGCAGGGGATATAAATTTCCCGCCGCCGGAAATGAGTTTTCTGCCAGCGAAGAAACGTAGTTCGTCAGCGGAGATAAGTTGTCCGGCAGGGGATATAAATTCCTCGCCGCCGGAAGTAAATGTTCTGCCAGTGGAGACAAGTTTTCTGCCGGCGAAGAAACGTAATTCGTCAGCGGGTACAAATTGTCCGAAAGCAGATATAAATTTCCCGCCACCGCAGATAAGTTTTCCGCCAGCGGAGAGACGTATTTTGTCAGCAGAGATAAGATGTCCGGCAGGGGATATAAATTTCCCGCCACCGTAGATAAGTGTTCCGCCAGCGGAGAGATGTATTTTTTCAGCAGAGATAAGATGTCCGGCAGGGGATATAAATTCCTCGCCGCCGGAAGTAAATGTTCTGCCAGTGGAGACAAGTTTTCTTCCGGCGAAGAAACGTAATTCGTCAGCGGCTACAAATTGTCCAAAAGCAGATATAAATTTCCCGCCACCGTAGATAAGTTATCCGCCAGCGGAGAGATGTATTTTGTCAGCAGAGATAAGTTGTTCGGCAGCGGAGATATGATGTCTGTCAGCGGAGAAAAGTTTTCCGCCAGCGGATATAAATTTCCCGACACCGCAGGTAAGTTATCCGCCAGCGGAGAGATGTATTTTGTCAGCAGAGATAAGATGTCCGGCAAGGGGTTATGAATTCCTCGCCGCCGGAGGTAAATGTTCTGCCAGCGGAGATAAGTTTTCTGCCGGCGGAGAAACGTTATTCGTCAGCGGGGATAAATTGTCCGCCAGCGGATATAAATTTCCCGGCACCGCAGATAAGTTTTCCGCCAGCGGAGAGATGTATTTTGTCAGCAGAGATAAGATCTCCGGCAGGGGATATAAATTCCTCGCCGACGGAAGTAAATGTTCTGCCAGCGGAGATAAGTTTTCTGCCGGCGGAAAAACGAAATTCGTCAGCGGGGATAAATTGTCCGGCAGGGGATATAAATTTCCCGCCACCGCAGATAAGTTATTCGCCAGCGGAGAATCGTAGTTCGTCGGCGGAGATAAATTGTCTGCCAACAGAGATAAGTTGTCCGCCAGCGGATATAAATTTCCCGCCACCGGAGATAAGTTTTCCGCCAGCGGACAGACGTATTTTGTCAGCAGAGATAAGTTGTCCGGCAGCGGAGATAAGATGTCTGTCAGCGGAGAAAAGTTTTCCGCCAGCGGATTTAAATTTCCCGCCAACGCAGATAAGTTTTCCGCCAGCGGAGAGATGTATTTTGTCAGCAGAGATAAGATGTCCGGCAAGGGGTTATGAATTCCTCGCCGCCGGAAGTAAATGTTCTGCCAGCGGAGATAAGTTTTCTGCCGGCGGAGAAACATTATTTGTCAGCGGGGATAAATTGTCCGCCAGCGGAATTAAATTTCCCGCCACCGCAGATAAGTTTTCCGCCAGCGGAGAGATGTATTTTGTCAGCAGAGATAAGATGTCCGGCAGGGGATATAAATTCCTCGCCGCCGGAAGTAAATGTTCTGCCAGCGGAGATAAGTTTTCCGCCAGCGGAGAGACGTATTTTGTCAGCAGAGATAAGATGTCCGGCAGGGGATATAAATTTCCCGCCACCGTAGATAAGTGTTCCGCCAGCGGAGAGATGTATTTTTTCAGCAGAGATAAGATGTCCGGCAGGGGATATAAATTTCCCGCCGCCGAAGATAAGTTTTTTGCCAGCGGAGAAACGTAGTTCGTCAGCGAAGATAAGTTGTCCGGCAGGGGCTATAAATTTCCCCCTCTGGAGAAAACTTTTCCACCAGCGGATATAAATTTCCCGCCACCGGAGATAAGTTTTCCGCCAGCGGACAGACGTATTTTGTCAGCAGAGATAAGTTGTCCGGCAGCGGAGATAAGATGTCTGTCAGCGGAGAAAAGTTTTCCGCCAGCGGATATAAATTTCCCGCCACCGTAGATAAGTGTTCCGCCAGCGGAGAGATGTATTTTGTCTGCAGAGATAAGTTGTTCGGCAGCGGAGATATGATGTCTGTCAGCGGAGAAAAGTTTTCCGCCAGCGGATATAAATTTCCCGACACCGCAGGTAAGTTATCCGCCAGCGGAGAGATGTATTTTGTCAGCAGAGATAAGATGTCCGGCAGGGGATATAAATTTCCCGCCGCCGGCGGTTAATTTTCTGCCAGGGGAGAAACGTAGTTCGTCAGCGGAGAAACGTAGTTCGTCAGCGGGGTTAAATTGTCCGCCAGCGGAGATAAGTTGTGCGCCGCCGGAGATACGTTTTCTGCCAGCGGAGAAACGTATTTCGTCAGCAAAGATAAGTTGTCCGGCAGGGGATATAAATTTCCCGCCGCCGGAAATGAGTTTTCTGCCAGCGAAGAAACGTAGTTCGACAGCGGAGATAAGTTGTCCGGCAGGGGATATAAATTCCTCGCCGCCGGAAGTAAATGTTCTGCCAGTGGAGACAAGTTTTCTTCCGGCGAAGAAACGTAATTCGTCAGCGGCTACAAATTGTCCAAAAGCAGATATAAATTTCCCGCCACCGTAGATAAGTTATCCGCCAGCGGAGAGATGTATTTTGTCAGCAGAGATAAGTTGTTCGGCAGCGGAGATATGATGTCTGTCAGCGGAGAAAAGTTTTCCGCCAGCGGATATAAATTTCCCGACACCGCAGGTAAGTTATCCGCCAGCGGAGAGATGTATTTTGTCAGCAGAGATAAGATGTCCGGCAAGGGGTTATGAATTCCTCGCCGCCGGAGGTAAATGTTCTGCCAGCGGAGATAAGTTTTCTGCCGGCGGAGAAACGTTATTCGTCAGCGGGGATAAATTGTCCGCCAGCGGATATAAATTTCCCGGCACCGCAGATAAGTTTTCCGCCAGCGGAGAGATGTATTTTGTCAGCAGAGATAAGATCTCCGGCAGGGGATATAAATTCCTCGCCGACGGAAGTAAATGTTCTGCCAGCGGAGATAAGTTTTCTGCCGGCGGAAAAACGAAATTCGTCAGCGGGGATAAATTGTCCGGCAGGGGATATAAATTTCCCGCCACCGCAGATAAGTTATTCGCCAGCGGAGAATCGTAGTTCGTCGGCGGAGATAAATTGTCTGCCAACAGAGATAAGTTGTCCGCCAGCGGATATAAATTTCCCGCCACCGGAGATAAGTTTTCCGCCAGCGGACAGACGTATTTTGTCAGCAGAGATAAGTTGTCCGGCAGCGGAGATAAGATGTCTGTCAGCGGAGAAAAGTTTTCCGCCAGCGGATTTAAATTTCCCGCCAACGCAGATAAGTTTTCCGCCAGCGGAGAGATGTATTTTGTCAGCAGAGATAAGATGTCCGGCAAGGGGTTATGAATTCCTCGCCGCCGAAAGTAAATGTTCTGCCAGCGGAGATAAGTTTTCTGCCGGCGGAGAAACATTATTTGTCAGCGGGGATAAATTGTCCGCCAGCGGAATTAAATTTCCCGCCACCGCAGATAAGTTTTCCGCCAGCGGAGAGATGTATTTTGTCAGCAGAGATAAGATGTCCGGCAGGGGATATAAATTCCTCGCCGCCGGAAGTAAATGTTCTGCCAGCGGAGATAAGTTTTCCGCCAGCGGAGAGACGTATTTTGTCAGCAGAGATAAGATGTCCGGCAGGGGATATAAATTTCCCGCCACCGTAGATAAGTGTTCCGCCAGCGGAGAGATGTATTTTTTCAGCAGAGATAAGATGTCCGGCAGGGGATATAAATTTCCCGCCGCCGAAGATAAGTTTTTTGCCAGCGGAGAAACGTAGTTCGTCAGCGAAGATAAGTTGTCCGGCAGGGGCTATAAATTTCCCCCTCTGGAGAAAACTTTTCCACCAGCGGATATAAATTTCCCGCCACCGGAGATAAGTTTTCCGCCAGCGGACAGACGTATTTTGTCAGCAGAGATAAGTTGTCCGGCAGCGGAGATAAGATGTCTGTCAGCGGAGAAAAGTTTTCCGCCAGCGGATATAAATTTCCCGCCACCGTAGATAAGTGTTCCGCCAGCGGAGAGATGTATTTTGTCAGCAGAGATAAGTTGTTCGGCAGCGGAGATATGATGTCTGTCAGCGGAGAAAAGTTTTCCGCCAGCGGATATAAATTTCCCGACACCGCAGGTAAGTTATCCGCCAGCGGAGAGATGTATTTTGTCAGCAGAGATAAGATGTCCGGCAGGGGATATAAATTTCCCGCCGCCGGCGGTTAATTTTCTGCCAGCGGAGAAACGTAGTTCGTCAGCGGAGAAACGTAGTTCGTCAGCGGGGTTAAATTGTCCGCCAGCGGAGATAAGTTGTGCGCCGCCGGAGATACGTTTTCTGCCAGCGGAGAAACGTATTTCGTCAGCAAAGATAAGTTGTCCGGCAGGGGATATAAATTTCCCGCCGCCGGAAATGAGTTTTCTGCCAGCGAAGAAACGTAGTTCGACAGCGGAGATAAGTTGTCCGGCAGGGGATATAAATTCCTCGCCGCCGGAAGTAAATGTTCTGCCAGTGGAGACAAGTTTTCTTCCGGCGAAGAAACGTAATTCGTCAGCGGCTACAAATTGTCCAAAAGCAGATATAAATTTCCCGCCACCGTAGATAAGTTATCCGCCAGCGGAGAGATGTATTTTGTCAGCAGAGATAAGTTGTTCGGCAGCGGAGATATGATGTCTGTCAGCGGAGAAAAGTTTTCCGCCAGCGGATATAAATTTCCCGACACCGCAGGTAAGTTATCCGCCAGCGGAGAGATGTATTTTGTCAGCAGAGATAAGATGTCCGGCAAGGGGTTATGAATTCCTCGCCGCCGGAGGTAAATGTTCTGCCAGCGGAGATAAGTTTTCTGCCGGCGGAGAAACGTTATTCGTCAGCGGGGATAAATTGTCCGCCAGCGGATATAAATTTCCCGGCACCGCAGATAAGTTTTCCGCCAGCGGAGAGATGTATTTTGTCAGCAGAGATAAGATCTCCGGCAGGGGATATAAATTCCTCGCCGACGGAAGTAAATGTTCTGCCAGCGGAGATAAGTTTTCTGCCGGCGGAAAAACGAAATTCGTCAGCGGGGATAAATTGTCCGGCAGGGGATATAAATTTCCCGCCACCGCAGATAAGTTATTCGCCAGCGGAGAATCGTAGTTCGTCGGCGGAGATAAATTGTCTGCCAACAGAGATAAGTTGTCCGCCAGCGGATATAAATTTCCCGCCACCGGAGATAAGTTTTCCGCCAGCGGACAGACGTATTTTGTCAGCAGAGATAAGTTGTCCGGCAGCGGAGATAAGATGTCTGTCAGCGGAGAAAAGTTTTCCGCCAGCGGATTTAAATTTCCCGCCAACGCAGATAAGTTTTCCGCCAGCGGAGAGATGTATTTTGTCAGCAGAGATAAGATGTCCGGCAAGGGGTTATGAATTCCTCGCCGCCGGAAGTAAATGTTCTGCCAGCGGAGATAAGTTTTCTGCCGGCGGAGAAACATTATTTGTCAGCGGGGATAAATTGTCCGCCAGCGGAATTAAATTTCCCGCCACCGCAGATAAGTTTTCCGCCAGCGGAGAGATGTATTTTGTCAGCAGAGATAAGATGTCCGGCAGGGGATATAAATTCCTCGCCGCCGGAAGTAAATGTTCTGCCAGCGGAGATAAGTTTTCCGCCAGCGGAGAGACGTATTTTGTCAGCAGAGATAAGATGTCCGGCAGGGGATATAAATTTCCCGCCACCGTAGATAAGTGTTCCGCCAGCGGAGAGATGTATTTTTTCAGCAGAGATAAGATGTCCGGCAGGGGATATAAATTTCCCGCCGCCGAAGATAAGTTTTTTGCCAGCGGAGAAACGTAGTTCGTCAGCGAAGATAAGTTGTCCGGCAGGGGCTATAAATTTCCCCCTCTGGAGAAAACTTTTCCACCAGCGGATATAAATTTCCCGCCACCGGAGATAAGTTTTCCGCCAGCGGACAGACGTATTTTGTCAGCAGAGATAAGTTGTCCGGCAGCGGAGATAAGATGTCTGTCAGCGGAGAAAAGTTTTCCGCCAGCGGATATAAATTTCCCGCCACCGTAGATAAGTGTTCCGCCAGCGGAGAGATGTATTTTGTCAGCAGAGATAAGTTGTTCGGCAGCGGAGATATGATGTCTGTCAGCGGAGAAAAGTTTTCCGCCAGCGGATATAAATTTCCCGACACCGCAGGTAAGTTATCCGCCAGCGGAGAGATGTATTTTGTCAGCAGAGATAAGATGTCCGGCAGGGGATATAAATTTCCCGCCGCCGGCGGTTAATTTTCTGCCAGCGGAGAAACGTAGTTCGTCAGCGGAGAAACGTAGTTCGTCAGCGGGGTTAAATTGTCCGCCAGCGGAGATAAGTTGTGCGCCGCCGGAGATACGTTTTCTGCCAGCGGAGAAACGTATTTCGTCAGCAAAGATAAGTTGTCCGGCAGGGGATATAAATTTCCCGCCGCCGGAAATGAGTTTTCTGCCAGCGAAGAAACGTAGTTCGACAGCGGAGATAAGTTGTCCGGCAGGGGATATAAATTCCTCGCCGCCGGAAGTAAATGTTCTGCCAGTGGAGACAAGTTTTCTTCCGGCGAAGAAACGTAATTCGTCAGCGGCTACAAATTGTCCAAAAGCAGATATAAATTTCCCGCCACCGTAGATAAGTTATCCGCCAGCGGAGAGATGTATTTTGTCAGCAGAGATAAGTTGTTCGGCAGCGGAGATATGATGTCTGTCAGCGGAGAAAAGTTTTCCGCCAGCGGATATAAATTTCCCGACACCGCAGGTAAGTTATCCGCCAGCGGAGAGATGTATTTTGTCAGCAGAGATAAGATGTCCGGCAAGGGGTTATGAATTCCTCGCCGCCGGAGGTAAATGTTCTGCCAGCGGAGATAAGTTTTCTGCCGGCGGAGAAACGTTATTCGTCAGCGGGGATAAATTGTCCGCCAGCGGATATAAATTTCCCGGCACCGCAGATAAGTTTTCCGCCAGCGGAGAGATGTATTTTGTCAGCAGAGATAAGATGTCCGGCAGGGGATATAAATTCCTCGCCGACGGAAGTAAATGTTCTGCCAGCGGAGATAAGTTTTCTGCCGGCGGAGAAACGAAATTCGTCAGCGGGGATAAATTGTCCGGCAGGGGATATAAATTTCCCGCCACCGCAGATAAGTTATTCGCCAGCGGAGAATCGTAGTTCGTCAGCGGAGATAAATTGTCTGCCAACAGAGATAAGTTGTCCGCCAGCGGATATAAATTTCCCGCCACCGGAGATAAGTTTTCCGCCAGCGGACAGACGTATTTTGTCAGCAGAGATAAGTTGTCCGGCAGCGGAGATAAGATGTCTGTCAGCGGAGAAAAGTTTTCCGCCAGCGGATTTAAATTTCCCGCCAACGCAGATAAGTTTTCCGCCAGCGGAGAGATGTATTTTGTCAGCAGAGATAAGATGTCCGGCAAGGGGTTATGAATTCCTCGCCGCCGGAAGTAAATGTTCTGCCAGCGGAGATAAGTTTTCTGCCGGCGGAGAAACATTATTTGTCAGCGGGGATAAATTGTCCGCCAGCGGAATTAAATTTCCCGCCACCGCAGATAAGTTTTCCGCCAGCGGAGAGATGTATTTTGTCAGCAGAGATAAGATGTCCGGCAGCGGATATAAATTCCTCGCCGCCGGAAGTAAATGTTCTGCCAGCGGAGATAAGTTTTCTGCCGGCGGAGAAACGAAATTCGTCAGCGGGGGTAAATTGTCCGGCAGGGGATATAAATTTCCCGCCACCGCAGATAAGTTATTCGCCAGCGGAGAATCGTAGTTCGTCAGCGGAGATAAATTGTCTGCTAACAGAGATAGGTTGTCCGCCAGCGGATATAAATTTCCCGCCACCGGAAGTAAATGTTCTGCCAGCGGAGATAAGTTTTCTGCCGGCGGAGAAACATTATTCGTCAGCGGGGATAAATTGTCCGCCAGCGGAAATAAATTTCCCGCCAGCGGACAGACGTATTTTGTCAGCAGAGATAAGTTGTCCGGCAGCGGAGATAAGATGTCTGTCAGCGGATATAAATTCCTCGCCGCCGGAAGTAAATGTTCTGCCAGCGGAGATAAGTTTTCTGCCGGCGGAGAAACGAAATTCGCCAGCGGGGATAAATTGTCCGGCAGGGGATATAAATTTCCCGCCACCGCAGATAAGTTATTCGCCAGCGGAGAATCGTAGTTCGTCAGCAGAGATAAATTGTCTGCCAACAGAGATAAGTTGTCCGCCAGCGGATATAATTTTCCCGCCACCGGAGATAAGTTTTCCGCCAGCGGACAGACGTATTTTGTCAGCAGAGATAAGTTGTCCGGCAGCGGAGATAAGATGTCTGTCAGCGGAGAAAAGTTTTCCGCCAGCGGATTTAAATTTCCCGACACCGCAGGTAAGTTATCCGCCAGCGGAGAGATGTATTTTGTCAGCAGAGATAAGATGTCCGGCAAGGGGTTATGAATTCCTCGCCGCCGGAGGTAAATGTTCTGCCAGCGGAGATAAGTTTTCTGCCGGCGGAGAAACGTTATTCGTCAGCGGGGATAAATTGTCCGGCAGGGGATATAAATTTCCCGCCACCGCAGATAAGTTATTCGCCAGCGGAGAATCGTAGTTCGTCAGCGGAGATAAATTGTCTGCCAACAGAGATAAGTTGTCCGCCAGCGGATATAAATTTCCCGCCACCGGAGATAAGTTTTCCGCCAGCGGACAGACGTATTTTGTCAGCAGAGATAAGTTGTCCGGCAGCGGAGATAAGATGTCTGTCAGCGGAGAAAAGTTTTCCGCCAGCGGATTTAAATTTCCCGCCAACGCAGATAAGTTTTCCGCCAGCGGAGAGATGTATTTTGTCAGCAGAGATAAGATGTCCGGCAAGGGGTTATGAATTCCTCGCCGCCGGAAGTAAATGTTCTGCCAGCGGAGATAAGTTTTCTGCCGGCGGAGAAACATTATTCGTCAGCGGGGATAAATTGTCCGCCAGCGGAATTAAATTTCCCGCCACCGCAGATAAGTTTTCCGCCAGCGGAGAGATGTATTTTGTCAGCAGAGATAAGATGTCCGGCAGGGGATATAAATTCCTCGCCGCCGGAAGTAAATGTTCTGCCAGCGGAGATAAGTTTTCTGCCGGCGGAGAAACGAAATTCGTCAGCGGAGATAAATTGTCCGGCAGGGGATATAAATTTCCCGCCACCGCAGATAAGTTATTCGCCAGCGGAGAATCGTAGTTCGTCAGCAGAGATAAATTGTCTGCCAACAGAGATAAGTTGTCCGCCAGCGGATATAATTTTCCCGCCACCGGAGATAAGTTTTCCGCCAGCGGACAGACGTATTTTGTCAGCAGAGATAAGTTGTCCGGCAGCGGAGATAAGATGTCTGTCAGCGGAGAAAAGTTTTCCGCTAGCGGATATAAATTTCCCGCCAACGCAGATAAGTTTTCCGCCAGCGGAGAGATGTATTTTGTCAGCAGAGATAAGATGTCCGGCAGGGGATATAAATTCCTCTCCGCCGGAAGTAAATGTTCTGCCAGCGGAGATAAGTTTTCTGCCGCCGGAGAAACGTTATTCGTCAGCGGGGATAAATTGTCCGCCAGCGGATATAAATTTCCCGGCACCGCAGATAAGTTTTCCGCCAGCGGAGAGATGTAATTTGTCAGCAGAGATAAGATGTCCGGCAGGGGATATAAATTCCTCGCCGGAGGAAGTAAATGAATTGCCAGCGGAGATTTGTTTTCTGCCGGCGGAGAAAAGAAATTCGTCAGCGGGGATACATTTTCCGGCAGGGGATATAAATTTCCCCCTCTGGAAAAAAGTTTTCCGCCAGCGGATATAAATTTCCCGCCACCACAGATAAGTTTACCGCCAGCGGAGAGATGTATTTTTTTAGCAGAGATAAGATGTCCGGCAGGGGATATAAATTCCTCGCCGCCGGAAGCAAATGTTCTGCCAGCGGAAATAAGTTTTCTGCCGGCGGAGAAACGTAGATCGTCAGCGGAGATAAGTTGTCCGGCAGGGGATATAAATTTCCCCCCTCGTATTTTGTCAGCAGAGATAAGTTGTCCGGGAGCGGAGATAAGATGTCTGTCAGCGGAGAAAAGTTTTCCGCCAGCGGGTATAAATTTCCCGCCACCGCAGATAAGTTTTCCGCCAGCGGAGAGAACTATATTTTCAGCAAAGATAAGATGTCCGGCAGGGGATATAAATTTACCGCCGCCGGCGGTTAATTTTCTGCCAGCGGAGAAACGTAGTTCGTCAGCGGAGAAACGTAGTTCGTCAGCGGGGTTAAATTGTCCGCCAGCGGAGATAAGTTGTGCGCCGCCGGAGATACGTTTTCTGCCAGCGGAGAAACGTATTTCGTCAGCAAAGATAAGTTGTCCGGCAGGGGATATAAATTTCCCGCCGCCGGAAATGAGTTTTCTGCCAGCGAAGAAACGTAGTTCGTCAGCGGAGATAAGTTGTCCGGCAGGGGATATAAATTCCTCGCCGCCGGAAGTAAATGTTCTGCCAGTGGAGACAAGTTTTCTGCCGGCGAAGAAACGTAATTCGTCAGCGGGTACAAATTGTCCGAAAGCAGATATAAATTTCCCGCCACCGCAGATAAGTTTTCCGCCAGCGGAGAGACGTATTTTGTCAGCAGAGATAAGATGTCCGGCAGGGGATATAAATTTCCCGCCACCGTAGATAAGTGTTCCGCCAGCGGAGAGATGTATTTTTTCAGCAGAGATAAGATGTCCGGCAGGGGATATAAATTTCCCGCCGCCGAAGATAAGTTTTTTGCCAGCGGAGAAACGTAGTTCGTCAGCGAAGATAAGTTGTCCGGCAGGGGCTATAAATTTCCCCCTCTGGAGAAAACTTTTCCACCAGCGGATATAAATTTCCCGCCACCGGAGATAAGTTTTCCGCCAGCGGACAGACGTATTTTGTCAGCAGAGATCAGTTGTCCTTCAGCGGAGATAAGATGTCTGTCAGCGGAGAAAAGTTTTCCACCAGCGGATATAAATTTTCCGCCACCGGAGATAAGTTTTCCGCCAGCGGAGAGATGTATTTTGTGAGCAGAGATAAGTTGTCCGGGAGCGGAGATAAGATGTCTGTCAGCGGAGAAAAGTTGTCCGCCAGCGGATATAAATTTCCCGCCAACGCAGATAAGTTTTCCGCCAGCGGACAGACGTATTTTGTCAGCAGAGATAAGTTGTCCGGCAGCGGAGATAAGATGTCTGTCAGCGGAAAAAAGTTTTCCGCTAGCGGATATAAATTTCCCGCCACCGCAGATAAGTTTTCCGCCAGCGGAGAGATGTATTTTTTCAGCAGAGATAAGATGTCCGGCAGGGGATATAAATTTCTCTCCGCCGGAAGTAAATGTTCTGCCAGCGGAGATAAGTTTTCTGCCGGCGGAGAAACATTATTCGTCAGCGGGGATAAATTGTCCGCCAGCGGAATTAAATTTCCCGCCACCGCAGATAAGTTTTCCGCCAGCGGAGAGATGTACTTCGTCAGCAGAGATAAGATGTCCGGCAGGGGATATAAATTCCTCGCCGCCGGAAGTAAATGTTCTGCCAGCGGAGATTAGTTTTCTGCCCGCGGAGCAACGAAATTCGTCAGCGGGGATAAATTGTCCTTCAGGGGATATAAATTTCCCGCCACCGCAGATAAGTTTTCTGCCAGCGGAGAATCGTAGTTCGTCAGCGGGGATAAATTGTCCGCCAGCGGATATAAATTTCCCGCCACCGCAGATAAGTTTTCCGCCAGCGGAGAGATGTACTTCGTCAGCAGAGATAAGATGTCCGGCAGGGGATATAAATTCCTCGCCGCCGGAAGTAAATGTTCTGCCAGCGGAGATTAGTTTTCTGCCCGCGGAGCAACGAAATTCGTCAGCGGGGATAAATTGTCCTTCAGGGGATATAAATTTCCCGCCACCGCAGATAAGTTTTCTGCCAGCGGAGAATCGTAGTTCGTCAGCGGAGATAAATTATCTGCCAGCGGAGATAAGATGTCTGTCAGCGGAGAAAAGTTTTCCACCAGCGGATATAAATTTTCCGCCACCGGAGATAAGTTTTCCGCCAGCGGAGAGATGTATTTTGTGAGCAGAGATAAGTTGTCCGGGAGCGGAGATAAGATGTCTGTCAGCGGAGAAAAGTTTTCCGCCAGCGGATATAAATTTCCCGACAACGCAGATAAGTTTTCCGCCAGCGGAGAATCGTAGTTCGTCAGCGGAGATAAATTGTCTGCCAACGGAGATAAGTTTTCCGCCAGCGGATATAAATTTCCCGACACCGCAGATAAGTTATCCGCCAGCGGAGATATGTATTTTCTCAGCAGAGATAAGATGTCCGGCAGTGGATTTAAATTCCTCGCCGCCGGAAGTAAATGTGCTGCCAGCGGAGATAAGTTTTCTGCCGGCGGAGAAACGTTATTCGTCAGCGGGTATAATTTGTCCGCCAGCGGATATAAATTTCCCGCCACCGCAGATAAGTTTTCCGGCAGCGGAGAGACGTATTTTGTCAGCAGAGATAAGATGTCCGGCAGGTGATATAAATTTCCCGCCGCCGGAGATAAGTTTTCTGCCAGCGGAGAATCGTAGTTCGTCAGCGGAGATAAATTGTCTGGCAACGAAGATAAGTTGTCCGCCAGCGGATATAAATTTCCCGCCACCGGAGATAAGTTTTCCGCCAGCGGACAGACGTATTTTGTCAGCGGAGATAAGTTGTCCGGCAGCGGAGATAAGATGTCTGTCAGCGGAGAAAAGTTTTCCGCCAGCGGATATAAATTTCCCGCCACCGGAGATAAGTTTTCCGCCAGCGGACAGACGTATTTTGTCAGCAGAGATAAGTTGTCCGGAAGCGGAGATAAGATGTCTGTCAGCGGAGAAAAGTTTTCCGCCAGCGGATATAAATTTCCCGCCACCGTAGATAAGTGTTCCGCCAGCGGAGAGATGTATTTTTTCAGCAGAGATAAGATGTCCGGCAGGGGATATAAATTTCCCGCCGCCGGCGGTTAATTTTCTGCCAGCGGAGAAACGTAGTTCGTCAGCGGAGAAACGTAGTTCGTCAGCGGGGTTAAATTGTCCGCCAGCGGAGATAAGTTGTGCGCCGCCGGAGATACGTTTTCTGCCAGCGGAGAAACGTATTTCGTCAGCAAAGATAAGTTGTCCGTTAGGGGATATAAATTTCCCGCCGCCGGAAATGAGTTTTCTGCCAGCGAAGAAACGTAGTTCGTCAGCGGAGATAAGTTGTCCGGCAGGGGATATAAATTCCTCGCCGCCGGAAGTAAATGTTCTGCCAGTGGAGACAAGTTTTCTGCCGGAGAAGAAACGTAATTCGTCAGCGGGTACAAATTGTCCGAAAGCAGATATAAATTTCCCGCCACCGTAGATAAGTTATCCGCCAGCGGAGAGATGTATTTTGTCAGCAGAGATAAGTTGTTCGGCAGCTGAGATATGATGTCTGTCAGCGGAGAAAAGTTTTCCGCCAGCGGATATAAATTTCCCGACACCGCAGATAAGTTATCCGCCAGCGGAGAGATGTATTTTGTCAGCAGAGATAAGATGTCCGGCAAGGGGTTATGAATTCCTCGCCGCCGGAGGTAAATGTTCTGCCAGCGGAGATAAGTTTTCTGCCGGCGGAGAAACGTTATTCGTCAGCGGGGATAAATTGTCCGCCAGCGGATATAAATTTCCCGGCACCGCAGATAAGTTTTCCGCCAGCGGAGAGATGTATTTTGTCAGCAGAGATAAGATGTCCGGCAGGGGATATAAATTCCTCGCCGACGGAAGTAAATGTTCTGCCAGCGAAGATAAGTTTTCTGCCGGCGGAGAAACGAAATTCGTCAGCGGGGATAAATTGTCCGGCAGGGGATATAAATTTCCCGCCACCGCAGATAAGTTATTCGCCAGCGGAGAATCGTAGTTCGTCAGCGGAGATAAATTGTCTGCCAACAGAGATAAGATGTCCGCCAGCGGATATAAATTTCCCGCCACCGGAGATAAGTTTTCCGCCAGCGGACAGACGTATTTTGTCAGCAGAGATAAGTTGTCCGGCAGCGGAGATAAGATGTCTGTCAGCGGAGAAAAGTTTTCCGCCAGTGGGTATAAATTTCCCGCCACCGCAGATAAGTTTTCCGCCAGCGGAGAGAAGTATATTTTCAGCAAAGATAAGATGTCCGGCAGGGGATATAAATTCCTCGCCGCCGGAAGTAAATGTTCTGCTAGCGGAGATAAGCTTTCTGCCGGCGGAGAAACGTAATTCGTCAGCGGGGATAAATTGTCCGGCAGGGGAGATAACTTGTGCGCCGCCGGAGATAAGTTTTCTGCCACGGGAGAGACGTATTTCGTCAGCAGAGATAAGTTGTCAGGCAGGGGATATAAATTTCACCCTCTGGTGAAAAGTTTTCCGCCAGCGGATATAAATTTCCCGCCACCGCAGATAAGTTTTCCGCCAGCGGAGAGATGTATTTTTTCAGCAGAGATAAGATGTCCGGCAGGGGATATAAATTCCTCGCCGGAGGAAGTAAATGATTTGCCAGCGGAGATTTGTTTTCTGCCGGCGGAGAAAAGAAATTCGTCAGCGGGGATAAATTTTCCGGCAGGGGATATAAATTTCCCCCTCTGGAAAAAAGTTTTCCGCCAGCGGATATAAATTTCCCGCCACCACAGATAAGTTTACCGCCAGCGGAGAGATGTATTTTATCAGCAGAGATAAGATGTCCGGCAGGGGATATAAATTCCTCGCCGCCGGAAGTAAATGTTCTGCCAGCGGAGATGAGCTTTCTGCCGGCGGAGAAATGTAGCTCGTCAGCGGGTACAAATTGTCCGCCAGCAGATATAAATTTCCCGCCGCCGGAGATACGTTTTCTGCCAGCGGAAAGACGTATTTTGTCAGCAGAGATAAGATGTCCGGCAGGGGATATAAATTCCTCGCCGGAGGAAGTAAATGATTTGCCAGCGGAGATTTGTTTTCTGCCGGCGGAGAAAAGAAATTCGTCAGCGGGGATAAATTTTCCGGCAGGGGATATAAATTTCCCCCTCTGGAAAAAAGTTTTCCGCCAGCGGATATAAATTTCCCGCCACCACAGATAAGTTTACCGCCAGCGGAGAGATGTATTTTATCAGCAGAGATAAGATGTCCGGCAGGGGATATAAATTTCCCGCCGCCGGAGATAAGTTTTCTGCCAGCGGAGAATCGTAGTTCGTCAGCGGAGATAAATTGTCTGCCAGCGGAGATAAGTTGTCCGCCAGCGGATATAAATTTCCCGCCGCCGGAGATACGTTTTCTGCCAGCGGACAGACGTATTTTGTCAGCAGAGATAAGTTGTCCGGCAGCGGAGATAAGATGTCTGTCAGCGGAGAAAAGTTTTCCGCCAGCGGGTATAAATTTCCCGCCACCGCAGATAAGTTTTCCGCCAGCGGAGAGAAGTATATTTTCAGCAAAGATAAGATGTCCGGCAGGGGATATAAATTCCTCGCCGCCGGAAGTAAATGTTCTGCCAGCGGAGATAAGCTTTCTGCCGGCGGAGAAACGTAATTCGTCAGCGGGGATAAATTGTCCGGCAGGAGAGATAACTTGTGCGCCGCCGGAGATAAGTTTTCTGCCACGGGAGAGACGTATTTCGTCAGCAGAGATAAGTTGTCAGGCAGGGGAAAAAAAATTTCCCGCCGCCGGAGATAAGTTTTCTGCCAGCGGAGAAACTTAGTTCGTCATCGGAGATAAGTTGTCCGGCAGGGGATATAAATTTCACCCTCTGGAGAAAAGTTTTCCGCCAGCGGATATAAATTTCCCGCCACCGCAGATAAGTTTTCCGCCAGCGGAGAAATGTATTTTTTCAGCAGAGATAAGATGTCCGGCAGGGGATATATATTCCTCTCCGCCGGAAGTAAATGTTCTGCCAGCGGAGATAAGTTTTCTGCCGGCGGAGAAACGTTATTCGTCAGCGGGGATAAATTGTCCGCCAGCGGATATAAATTTCCCGGCACCGCAGATAAGTTTTCCGCCAGCGGAGAGATGTAATTTGTCAGCAGAGATAAGATGTCCGGCAGGGGATATAAATTCCTCGCCGCCGGAAGTAAATGTTCTGCCAGCGGAGATAAGTTTTCTGCCGGCGGAGAAACGTTGTTCCTCAGCGGAGATAAGTTGTCCGGCAGGGGATATAAATTTCCCCCTCTGGAGAAAAGTTTTCCGCCAGCGGATATAAATTTCCCGACCCCGCAGATAAGTTATCCGCTAGCGGAGATATGTATTTTCTCAGCAGAGATAAGATGCCAGCGGAGAAACGTAGTTCGTCAGCGAAGATAAGTTTTCCGGCAGGGGATATAAATTTCTCCCTCTGGAGAAAAGTTTTCCACCAGCGGATATAAATTTCCCGCCACCGGAGATAAGTTTTCCGCCAGCGGACAGACGTATTTTGTCAGCAGAGATAAGTTGTCCGTCAGCGGAGATAAGATGTCTGTCAGCGGAGAAAAGTTTTCCGCCAGCGGATATAAATTTCCCGCCACCGTAGATAAGTGTTCCGCCAGCGGAGAGATGTATTTTTTCAGCAGAGATAAGATGTCCGGCAGGGGATATAAATTTCCCGCCGCCGGCGGTTAATTTTCTGCCAGCGGAGAAACGTAGTTCGTCAGCGGAGAAACGTAGTTCGTCAGCGGGGTTAAATTGTCCGCCAGCGGAGATAAGTTGTGCGCCGCCGGAGATACGTTTTCTGCCAGCGGAGAAACGTATTTCGTCAGCAAAGATAAGTTGTCCGGCAGGGGATATAAATTTCCCGCCGCCGGAAATGAGTTTTCTGCCAGCGAAGAAACGTAGTTCGTCAGCTGAGATAAGTTGTCCGGCAGGGGATATAAATTCCTCGCCGCCGGAAGTAAATGTTCTGCCAGTGGAGACAAGTTTTCTGCCGGCGGAGAAACGAAATTCGTCAGCGGGGATAAATTGTCCGGCAGGGGATATAAATTTCCCGCCACCGCAGATAAGTTATTCGCCAGCGGAGAATCGTAATTCGTCAGCGGAGATAAATTGTCTGCCAACAGAGATAAGATGTCCGCCAGCGGATATAAATTTCCCGCCACCGGAGATAAGTTTTCCGCCAGCGGACAGACGTATTTTGTCAGCAGAGATAAGTTGTCCGGCAGCGGAGATAAGATGTCTGTCAGCGGAGAAAAGTTTTCCGCTAGCGGATATAAATTTCCCGCCAACGCAGATAACTTTTCCGCCAGCGGAGAGATGTATTTTTTCAGCAGAGATAAGTTGTTCGGCAGCTGAGATATGATGTCTGTCAGCGGAGAAAAGTTTTCCGCCAGCGGATATAAATTTCCCGACACCGCAGATAAGTTATCCGCCAGCGGAGAGATGTATTTTGTCAGCAGAGATAAGATGTCCGGCAAGGGGTTATGAATTCCTCGCCGCCGGAGGTAAATGTTCTGCCAGCGGAGATAAGTTTTCTGCCGGCGGAGAAACGTTATTCGTCAGCGGGGATAAATTGTCCGCCAGCGGATATAAATTTCCCGGCACCGCAGATAAGTTTTCCGCCAGCGGAGAGATGTATTTTGTCAGCAGAGATAAGATGTCCGGCAGGGGATATAAATTCCTCGCCGACGGAAGTAAATGTTCTGCCAGCGGAGATAAGTTTTCTGCCGGCGGAGAAACGAAATTCGTCAGCGGGGATAAATTGTCCGGCAGGGGATATAAATTTCCCGCCACCGCAGATAAGTTATTCGCCAGCGGAGAATCGTAGTTCGTCAGCGGAGATAAATTGTCTGCCAACAGAGATAAGATGTCCGCCAGCGGATATAAATTTCCCGCCACCGGAGATAAGTTTTCCGCCAGCGGACAGACGTATTTTGTCAGCAGAGATAAGTTGTCCGGCAGCGGAGATAAGATGTCTGTCAGCGGAGAAAAGTTTTCCGCTAGCGGATATAAATTTCCCGCCAACGCAGATAACTTTTCCGCCAGCGGAGAGATGTATTTTTTCAGCAGAGATAAGTTGTTCGGCAGCTGAGATAAGATGTCTGTCAGCGGAGAAAAGTTTTCCGCTAGCGGATATAAATTTCCCGCCAACGCAGATAAGTTTTCCGCCAGCGGAGAGATGTATTTTTTCAGCAGAGATAAGATGTCCGGCAGGGGATATATATTCCTCTCCGCCGGAAGTAAATGTTCTGCCAGCGGAGATAAGTTTTCTGCCGGCGGAGAAACGTTATTCGTCAGCGGGGATAAATTGTCCGCCAGCGGATATAAATTTCCCGGCACCGCAGATAAGTTTTCCGCCAGCGGAGAGATGTAATTTGTCAGCAGAGATAAGATGTCCGGCAGGGGATATAAATTCCTCGCCGGAGGAAGTAAATGAATTGCCAGCGGAGATTTGTTTTCTGCCGGCGGAGAAAAGAAATTCGTCAGCGGGGATAAATTTTCCGGCAGGGGATATAAATTTCCCCCTCTGGAAAAAAGTTTTCCGCCAGCGGATATAAATTTTCCGCCACCACAGATAATTTTACCGCCAGCGGAGAGATGTATTTTTTCAGCAGAGATAAGATGTCCGGCAGGGGATATAAATTCCTTGCCGCCGGAAGCAAATGTTCTGCCAGCGGAAATAAGTTTTCTGCCGGCGGAGAAACGTAGTTCGTCAGCGGAGATAAGTTGTCCGGCAGGGGATATAAATTTCCCCCCTCGTATTTTGTCAGCAGAGATAAGTTGTCCGGCAGCGGAGATAAGATGTCTGTCAGCGGAGAAAAGTTTTCCGCCAGCGGGTATAAATTTCCCGCCACCGCAGATAAGTTTTCCGCCAGCGGAGAGAAGTATATTTTCAGCAAAGATAAGATGTCCGGCAGGGGATATAAATTCCTCGCCGCCGGAAGTAAATGTTCTGCCAGCGGAGATAAGCTTTCTGCCGGCGGAGAAACGTAATTCGTCAGCGGGGATAAATTGTCCGGCAGGGGAGATAACTTGTGCGCCGCCGGAGATAAGTTTTCTGCCACGGGAGAGACGTATTTCGTCAGCAGAGATAAGTTGTCAGGCAGGGGAAAAAAAATTTCCCGCCGCCGGAGATAAGTTTTCTGCCAGCGGAGAAACTTAGTTCGTCATCGGAGATAAGTTGTCCGGCAGGGGATATAAATTTCACCCTCTGGAGAAAAGTTTTCCGCCAGCGGATATAAATTTCCCGCCACCGCAGATAAGTTTTCCGCCAGCGGAGAGATGTATTTTTTCAGCAGAGATAAGATGTCCGGCAGGGGATATAAATTCCTCTCCGCCGGAAGTAAATGTTCTGCCAGCGGAGATAAGTTTTCTGCCGGCGGAGAAACGTTATTCATCAGCAAGTATAATTTGTCCGCCAGCGGATATAAATTTCCCGCCGCCGGAGATACGTTTTCTGCCAGCGGACAGACGTATTTTGTCAGCAGAGATAAGTTGTCCGGCAGCGGAGATAAGATGTCTGTCAGCGGAGAAAAGTTTTCCGCCAGCGGAGAGATGTTTATTTTCAGCAAAGATAAGATGTCCGGCAGGGGATATAAATTCCTCGCCGCCGGAAGTAAATGTTCTGCCAGCGGAGATGAGCTTTCTGCCGGCGGAGAAACGTAGCTCGTCAGCGGGTACAAATTGTCCGCCAGCAGTTATAAATTTCCCGCCGCCGGAGATACGTTTTCTGCCAGCGGACAGACGTATTTTGTCAGCAGAGATAAGATTTCCGGCAGGGGATATAAATTCCTCGCCGGAGGAAGTAAATGAATTGCCAGCGGAGATTTGTTTTCTGCCAGCGGAGAAAAGAAATTCGTCAGCGGGGATAAATTTTCCGGCAGGGGATATAAATTTCCCCCTCTGGAAAAAAGTTTTCCGCCAGCGGATATAAATTTCCCGCCACCACAGATAAGTTTACCGCCAGCGGAGAGATGTATTTTATCAGCAGAGATAAGATATCCGGCAGGGGATATAAATTTCCCGCCGCCGAAGATAAGTTTTCTGCCAGCGGAGAATCGTAGTTCGTCAGCGGAGATAAATTGTCTGCCAGCGGAGATAAGTTGTCCGCCAGCGGATATAAATTTCCCGCCGCCGGAGATACGTTTTCTGCCAGCGGACAGACGTATTTTGTCAGCAGAGATAAGTTGTCCGGCAGCGGAGATAAGATGTCTGTCAGCGGAGAAAAGTTTTCCGCCAGCGGGTATAAATTTCCCGCCACCGCAGATAAGTTTTCCGCCAGCGGAGAGAAGTATATTTTCAGCAAAGATAAGATGTCCGGCAGGGGATATAAATTCCTCGCCGCCGGAAGTAAATGTTCTGCCAGCGGAGATAAGCTTTCTGCCGGCGGAGAAACGTAATTCGTCAGCGGGGATAAATTGTCCGGCAGGGGAGATAACTTGTGCGCCGCCGGAGATAAGTTTTCTGCCACGGGAGAAACGTATTTCGTCAGCCGAGATAAGTTGTCAGGCAGGGGAAAAAAAATTTCCCGCCGCCGGAGATAAGTTTTCTGCCAGCGGAGAAACTTAGTTCGTCATCGGAGATAAGTTGTCCGGCAGGGGATATAAATTTCACCCTCTGGAGAAAAGTTTTCCGCCAGCGGATATAAATTTCCCGCCACCGCAGATAAGTTTTCCGCCAGCGGAGAGATGTATTTTTTCAGCAGAGATAAGATGTCCGGCAGGGGATATATATTCCTCTCCGCCGGAAGTAAATGTTCTGCCAGCGGAGATAAGTTTTCTGCCGGCGGAGAAACGTTATTCATCAGCAAGTATAATTTGTCCGCCAGCGGATATAAATTTCCCGCCGCCGGAGATACGTTTTCTGCCAGCGGACAGACGTATTTTGTCAGCAGAGCTAAGTTGTCCGGCAGCGGAGATAAGATGTCTGTCAGCGGAGAAAAGTTTTCCGCCAGCGGAGAGATGTTTATTTTCAGCAAAGATAAGATGTCCGGCAGGGGATATAAATTCCTCGCCGCCGGAAGTAAATGTTCTGCCAGCGGAGATGAGCTTTCTGCCGGCGGAGAAACGTAGCTCGTCAGCGGGTACAAATTGTCCGCCAGCAGTTATAAATTTCCCGCCGCCGGAGATACGTTTTCTGCCAGCGGACAGACGTATTTTGTCAGCAGAGATAAGATGTCCGGCAGGGGATATAAATTCCTCGCCGGAGGAAGTAAATGAATTGCCAGCGGAGATTTGTTTTCTGCCGGCGGAGAAAAGAAATTCGTCAGCGGGGATAAATTTTCCGGCAGGGGATATAAATTTCCCCCTCTGGAAAAAAGTTTTCCGCCAGCGGATATAAATTTCCCGCCACCACAGATAAGTTTACCGCCAGCGGAGAGATGTATTTTATCAGCAGAGATAAGATGTCCGGCAGGGGATATAAATTTCCCGCCGCCGGAGATAAGTTTTCTGCCAGCGAAGAATCGTAGTTCGTCAGCGGAGATAAATTGTCTGCCAGCGGAGATAAGTTGTCCGCCAGCGGATATAAATTTCCCGCCACCGGAGATAAGTTTTCCGCCAGCGGACAGACGTATTTTGTCAGCAGAGATAAGTTGTCCGGCAGCGGAGATAAGATGTCTGTCAGCGCAGATAAGTTTTCCGCCAGCGGAGAGCTGTATATTTTCAGCAAAGATAAGATGTCCGGCAGGGGATATAAATTCCTCGCCGCCGGAAGTAAATGTTCTGCCAGCGGAGATGAGCTTTCTGCCGGCGGAGAAACGTAGCTCGTCAGCGGGTACAAATTGTCCGCCAGCAGATATAAATTTCCCGCCGCCGGAGATACGTTTTCTGCCAGCGGACAGACGTATTTTGTCAGCAGAGATAAGTTGTCCGGCAGCGGAGATAAGATGTCTGTCAGCGGAGAAAAGTTTTCCGCCTGCGGGTATAAATTTCCCGCCACCGCAGATAAGTTTTCCGCCAGCGGAGAGATGTATATTTTCAGCAAAGATAAGATGTCCGGCAGGGGATATAAATTCCTCGCCGCCGGAAGTAAATGTTCTGCCAGCGGAGATGAGCTTTCTGCCGGCGGAGAAACGTAGCTCGTCAGCGGGGATAAATTGTCCGCCAGCGGAGATAAGTTGTGCGCCGCCGGAGATACGTTTTCTGCCAGCGGAGAAACGTATTTCGGCAGCAAAGATATGTTGTCCGGCAGGGGATATAAATTTCCCGCCGCCGGAGATGAGTTTTCTGCCAGCGAAGAAACGTAGTTCGTCAGCGGAGATAAGTTGTCCGGCAGGGGATATAAATTCCTCGCCGCCGGAAGTAAATGTTCTGCCAGTGGAGACAAGTTTTCTGCCGGCGAAGAAACGTAATTCGTCAGCGGGTACAAATTGTCCGCCAGCAGATATAAATTTCCCGCCACCGTAGATAAGTTATCCGCCAGCGGAGAGATGTATTTTGTCAGCAGAGATAAGTTGTTCGGCAGCGGAGATATGATGTCTGTCAGCGGAGAAAAGTTTTCCGCCAGCGGATATAAATTTCCCGCCACCGCAGATAAGTTTTCCGTCAGCGGAGAGATGTATTTTGTTAGCAGAGATAAGATGTCCGGCAAGGGGTTATGAATTCCTCGCCGCCGGAAGTAAATGTTCTGCCAGCGGAGATAAGTTTTCTGCCGGCGGAGAAACATTATTCGTCAGCGGGGATAAATTGTCCGCCAGCGGAATTAAATTTCCCGCCACCGCAGATAAGTTTTCCGCCAGCGGAGAGATGTATTTTGTCAGCAGAGATAAGATGTCCGGCAGGGGATATAAATTCCTCGCCGCCGGAAGTAAATGTTCTGCCAGCGGAGATAAGTTTTCTGCCGGCGGAGAAACGAAATTCGTCAGCGGGGATAAATTGTCCGGCAGGGGACATACATTTCCCGCCACCGCAGATAAGTTATTCGCCAGCGGAGAATCGTAGTTCGTCAGCGGAGATAAATTGTCTGCCAACAGAGATAAGTTGTCCGCCAGCGGATATATATTTCCCGCCACCGGAGATAAGTTTTCCGCCAGCGGACAGACGTATTTTGTCAGCAGAGATAAGTTGTCCGGCAGCGGAGATAAGATGTCTGTCAGCGGAGAAAAGTTTTCCGCTAGCGGATATAAATTTCCCGCCAACGCAGATAAGTTTTCCGCCAGCGGAGAGATGTATTTTTTCAGCAGAGATAAGATGTCCGGCAGGGGATATATATTCCTCTCCGCCGGAAGTAAATGTTCTGCCAGCGGAGATAAGTTTTCTGCCGGCGGAGAAACGTAATTCGTCAGCGGGGATAAATTGTCCGGCAGGGGAGATAACTTGTGCGCCGCCGGAGATAAGTTTTCTGCCACGGGAGAAACGTATTTCGTCAGCCGAGATAAGTTGTCAGGCAGGGGAAAAAAAATTTCCCGCCGCCGGAGATAAGTTTTCTGCCAGCGGAGAAACTTAGTTCGTCATCGGAGATAAGTTGTCCGGCAGGGGATATAAATTTCACCCTCTGGAGAAAAGTTTTCCGCCAGCGGATATAAATTTCCCGCCACCGCAGATAAGTTTTCCGCCAGCGGAGAGATGTATTTTTTCAGCAGAGATAAGATGTCCGGCAGGGGATATATATTCCTCTCCGCCGGAAGTAAATGTTCTGCCAGCGGAGATAAGTTTTCTGCCGGCGGAGAAACGTTATTCATCAGCAAGTATAATTTGTCCGCCAGCGGATATAAATTTCCCGCCGCCGGAGATACGTTTTCTGCCAGCGGACAGACGTATTTTGTCAGCAGAGATAAGTTGTCCGGCAGCGGAGATAAGATGTCTGTCAGCGGAGAAAAGTTTTCCGCCAGCGGAGAGATGTTTATTTTCAGCAAAGATAAGATGTCCGGCAGGGGATATAAATTCCTCGCCGCCGGAAGTAAATGTTCTGCCAGCGGAGATGAGCTTTCTGCCGGCGGAGAAACGTAGCTCGTCAGCGGGTACAAATTGTCCGCCAGCAGTTATAAATTTCCCGCCGCCGGAGATACGTTTTCTGCCAGCGGACAGACGTATTTTGTCAGCAGAGATAAGATGTCCGGCAGGGGATATAAATTCCTCGCCGGAGGAAGTAAATGAATTGCCAGCGGAGATTTGTTTTCTGCCGGCGGAGAAAAGAAATTCGTCAGAATTCGTATAAATTTCCCCCCTCGTATTTTGTCAGCAGAGATAAGTTGTCCGGGAGCGAAGATAAGATGTCTGTCAGCGGAGATAAGTTGTCCGCCAGCGGATATAAATTTCCCGCCACCGGAGATAAGTTTTCCGCCAGCGGACAGACGTATTTTGTCAGCAGAGATAAGTTGTCCGGCAGCGGAGATAAGATGTCTGTCAGCGCAGATAAGTTTTCCGCCAGCGGAGAGCTGTATATTTTCAGCAAAGATAAGATGTCCGGCAGGGGATATAAATTCCTCGCCGCCGGAAGTAAATGTTCTGCCAGCGGAGATGAGCTTTCTGCCGGCGGAGAAACGTAGCTCGTCAGCGGGTACAAATTGTCCGCCAGCAGATATAAATTTCCCGCCGCCGGAGATACGTTTTCTGCCAGCGGACAGACGTATTTTGTCAGCAGAGATAAGTTGTCCGGCAGCGGAGATAAGATGTCTGTCAGCGGAGAAAAGTTTTCCGCCTGCGGGTATAAATTTCCCGCCACCGCAGATAAGTTTTCCGCCAGCGGAGAGATGTATATTTTCAGCAAAGATAAGATGTCCGGCAGGGGATATAAATTCCTCGCCGCCGGAAGTAAATGTTCTGCCAGCGGAGATGAGCTTTCTGCCGGCGGAGAAACGTAGCTCGTCAGCGGGGATAAATTGTCCGCCAGCGGAGATAAGTTGTGCGCCGCCGGAGATACGTTTTCTGCCAGCGGAGAAACGTATTTCGGCAGCAAAGATATGTTGTCCGGCAGGGGATATAAATTTCCCGCCGCCGGAGATGAGTTTTCTGCCAGCGAAGAAACGTAGTTCGTCAGCGGAGATAAGTTGTCCGGCAGGGGATATAAATTCCTCGCCGCCGGAAGTAAATGTTCTGCCAGTGGAGACAAGTTTTCTGCCGGCGAAGAAACGTAATTCGTCAGCGGGTACAAATTGTCCGCCAGCAGATATAAATTTCCCGCCACCGTAGATAAGTTATCCGCCAGCGGAGAGATGTATTTTGTCAGCAGAGATAAGTTGTTCGGCAGCGGAGATATGATGTCTGTCAGCGGAGAAAAGTTTTCCGCCAGCGGATATAAATTTCCCGCCACCGCAGATAAGTTTTCCGTCAGCGGAGAGATGTATTTTGTTAGCAGAGATAAGATGTCCGGCAAGGGGTTATGAATTCCTCGCCGCCGGAAGTAAATGTTCTGCCAGCGGAGATAAGTTTTCTGCCGGCGGAGAAACATTATTCGTCAGCGGGGATAAATTGTCCGCCAGCGGAATTAAATTTCCCGCCACCGCAGATAAGTTTTCCGCCAGCGGAGAGATGTATTTTGTCAGCAGAGATAAGATGTCCGGCAGGGGATATAAATTCCTCGCCGCCGGAAGTAAATGTTCTGCCAGCGGAGATAAGTTTTCTGCCGGCGGAGAAACGAAATTCGTCAGCGGGGATAAATTGTCCGGCAGGGGACATACATTTCCCGCCACCGCAGATAAGTTATTCGCCAGCGGAGAATCGTAGTTCGTCAGCGGAGATAAATTGTCTGCCAACAGAGATAAGTTGTCCGCCAGCGGATATATATTTCCCGCCACCGGAGATAAGTTTTCCGCCAGCGGACAGACGTATTTTGTCAGCAGAGATAAGTTGTCCGGCAGCGGAGATAAGATGTCTGTCAGCGGAGAAAAGTTTTCCGCTAGCGGATATAAATTTCCCGCCAACGCAGATAAGTTTTCCGCCAGCGGAGAGATGTATTTTTTCAGCAGAGATAAGATGTCCGGCAGGGGATATATATTCCTCTCCGCCGGAAGTAAATGTTCTGCCAGCGGAGATAAGTTTTCTGCCGGCGGAGAAACGTTATTCGTCAGCGGGGATAAATTGTCCGCCAGCGGATATAAATTTCCCGGCACCGCAGATAAGTTTTCCGCCAGCGGAGAGATGTAATTTGTCAGCAGAGATAAGATGTCCGGCAATGGATATAAATTCCTCGCCGGAGGAAGTAAATGAATTGCCAGCGGAGATTTGTTTTCTGCCGGCAGAGAAACATTATTCGTCAGCGGGGATAAATTTTCCGGCAGGGGATATAAATTTCCCCCTCTGGAAAAAAGTTTTCCGCCAGCGGATATAAATTTCCCGCCACCACAGATAAGTTTACCGCCAGCGGAGAGATGTTTTTTTTCAGCAGAGATAAGATGTCCGGCAGGGGATATAAATTCCTCGCCGCCGGAAGCAAATGTTCTGCCAGCGGAAATAAGTTTTCTGCCGGCGGAGAAACGTAGTTCGTCAGCGGAGATAAGTTGTCCGGCAGGGGATATAAATTTCCCCCCTCGTATTTTGTCAGCAGAGATAAGTTGTCCGGGAGCGAAGATAAGATGTCTGTCAGCGGAGAAAAGTTTTCCGCTAGCGGATATAAATTTCCCGCCAACGCAGATAAGTTTTCCGCCAGCGGAGAGATGTATATTTTCAGCAGAGATAAGATGTCCGGCAGGGGATATAAATTCCTCTCCGCCGGAAGTAAATGTTCTGCCAGCGGAGATAAGTTTTCTGCCGGCGGAAAAACGTTATTCATTAGCGGGTATAATTTGTCCGCCAGCGGTTATAAATTTCCCGCCACCGCAGATAAGTTTTCCGCCAGCGGAGTGGCGTATTTTATCAGCAGAGATAAGATGTCCGGCAGGGGATATAAATTTCCCGCCGCCGGAGATAAGTGTTCTGCCAGCGGAGAATCGTAGTTCGTCAGCGGAGATAAATTGTCTGCCAGCGGAGATAAGTTGTCCGCCAGCGGATATAAATTTCCCGCCACCGGAGATAAGTTCTCCGCCAGCGGACAGACGTATTTTGTCAGCAGAGATAAGTTGTCCGGCAGCGGAGATAAGATGTCTGTCAGCGGAGAAAAGTTTTCCGCCAGCGGATATAAATTTCCCGCCACCGTAGATAAGTGTTCCGCCAGCGGAGAGATGTATTTTTTCAGCAGAGATAAGATGTCCGGCAGGGGATATAAATTTCCCGCCGCCGAAGATAAGTTTTTTGCAACCGGAGAAACGTAGTTCGTCAGCGGAGATAAGTTGTCCGGCAGGGGCTATAAATTTCCCCCTCTGGAGAAAACTTTTCCACCAGCGGATATTAATTTCCTGCCACCGGAGATAAGATTTCCGCCAGCGGACAGACGTATTTTGTCAGCAGAGATAAGTTGTCCGGCAGCCGAGATAAGATGTCTGTCAGCGGAGAAAAGTTTTCCGCCAGCGGAAATAAATTTCCCGCCACCGTAGATAAGTGTTCCGCCAGCGGAGAGATGTATTTTTTCAGCAGAGATAAGATGTCCGGCAGGGGATATAAATTTCCCGCCGCCGGCGGTTAATTTTCTGCCAGCGGAGAAACGTAGTTCGTCAGCGGAGAAACGTAGTTCGTCAGCGGGGTTAAATTGTCCGCCAGCGGAGATAAGTTGTGCGCCGCCGGAGATACGTTTTCTGCCAGCGGAGAAACGTATTTCGTCAGCAAAGATAAGTTGTCCGGCAGGGGATATAAATTTCCCGCCGCCGGAAATGAGTTTTCTGCCAGCGAAGAAACTTAGTTCGTCAGCGGAGATAAGTTGTCCGGCAGGGGATATAAATTCCTCGCCGCCGAAAGTAAATGTTCTGCCAGTGGAGACAAGTTTTCTGCCGGCGAAGAAACGTAATTCGTCAGCGGGTACAAATTGTCCGAAGGCAGATATAAATTTCCCGCCACCGTAGATAAGTTATCCGCCAGCGGAGAGATGTATTTTGTCAGCAGAGACAAGTTGTTCGGCAGCGGAGATATGATGTCTGTCAGCGGAGAAAAGTTTTCCGCCAGCGGATATAAATTTCCCGACACCGCAGATAAGTTTTCCGCCAGCGGAGAGAAGTATACTTTCAGCAAAGATAAGATGTCCGGCAGGGGATATAAATTCCTCGCCGCCGGAAGTAAATGTTCTGCCAGCGGAGATAAGCTTTCTGCCGGCGGAGAAACGTAATTCGTCAGCGGGGATAAATTGTCCGGCAGGGGAGATAAATTGTGCGCCGCCGGAGATAAGTTTTCTGCCACGGGAGAGACGTATTTCGTCAGCAGAGATAATTTGTCAGGCAGGTGATAAAAAATTTCCCGCCGCCGGAGATAAGTTTTCTGCCAGCGGAGAAACTTAGTTCGTCATCGGAGATAAGTTGTCCGGCAGGGGATATAAATTTCACCCTCTGGAGAAAAGTTTTCCGCCAGCGGATATAAATTTCCCGCCACCGTAGATAAGTGTTCCGCCAGCGGAGAGATGTATTTTTTCAGCAGAGATAAGATGTCCGGCAGGGGATATAAATTTCCCGCCGCCGAAGATAAGTTTTTTGCCAGCGGAGAAACGTAGTTCGTCAGCGGAGATAAGTTGTCCGGCAGGGGCTTTAAATTTCCCCCTCTGTAGAAAAGTTTTCCACCAGCGGATATAAATTTCCCGCCACCGGAGATAAGTTTTCCGCCAGCGGACAGACGTATTTTGTCAGCAGAGATAAGTTGTCCGGCAGCGGAGATAAGATGTCTGTCAGCGGAGAAAAGTTTTCCGCCAGCGGGTATAAATTTCCCGCCACCGCAGATAAGTTTTCCGCCAGCGGAGAGATGTATATTTTCAGCAAAGATAAGATGTCCGGCAGGGGATATAAATTCCTCGCCGCCGGAAGTAAATGTTCTGCCAGCGGAGATAAGCTTTCTGCCGGCGGAGAAACGTAGTTCGTCAGCGGGTATAAATTGTCCGCCAGCGGAGATAAGTTGTGCGCCGCCGAAGATACGTTTTCTGCCAGCGGAGAAACGTATTTCGTCAGCAAAGATAAGTTGTCCGGCAGGGGATATAAATTTCCCGCCGCCGGAGATGAGTTTTCTGCCAGCGAAGAAACGTAGTTCGTCAGCGGAGATAAGTTGTCCGGCAGGGGATATAAATTCCTCGCCGCCGGAAGTAAATGTTCTGCCAGTGGAGACAAGTTTTCTGCCAGCGAAAAGACGTATTTTGTCCGCAGAGATAAGTTGTCCGGCAGCGGAGATAAGTTTTCTGCCGGCGGAGAAACGTAATTCGTCAGCGGAGATAAATTGTCCGGCAGGGGATTATAATTTTCCCGCCACAGGTAATAAGTTTTCCGCCAGCGGATATAAATTTCCCGCCACCGCAGATAAGTTTTCCGCCAGCGGAGAGATGTATATTTTCAGCAGAGATAAGATATCCGGCAGGGGATTTAAGTTCCTCTCCGCCGGAAGTAAATGTGCTGCCAGCGGAGATAAGTTTTCTGCCGGCAGAGAAACGTTATTCGTCAGCGGGTATAATTTGTCCGCCAGCGGATATAAATTTCCCGCCACCGGAGATAAGTTTTCCGCCAGCGGACAGACGTATTTTGTCAGCAGAGATAAGTTGTCCGGCAGCGGAGATAAGATGTCTGTCAGCGGAGAAAAGTTCCGGGATATAAATTCCTCGCCGGAGGAAGAAAATGAATTGCCAGCGGAGATATGTTTTCTGCCGGCGGAGAAAAGAAATTCGTCAGCGTGGATAAATTGTCCGGCAGGGGATATAAATTTCCCGCCACCGCAGATAAGTTTTCCGCCAGCGGAGAGATGTATTTTGTCAGCAGAGATAAGATGTCCGGCAGGGGATATAAATTCCTCGCCGCCGGAAGTAAATGTTCTGCCAGCGGAGATTAGTTTTCTGCCCGCGGAGAAACGAAATTCGTCAGCGGGGATAAATTGTCCGGCTGGGGATATAAATTTCCCGCCACCGCAGACAAGTTATTCGCCAGCGGAGAATCGTAGTTCGTCAGCGGAGATAAATTGTCTGCCAACGGAGATAAGTTTTCCGCCAGCGGATATAAATTTCCCGCCACCGCAGATAAGTTTTCCGCCAGCGGAGAGATGTATATTTTCAGCAGAGATAAGATGTCCGGCAGGGGATTTAAATTCCTCGCCGCCGGAAGTAAATGTGCTGCCAGCGGAGATAAGTTTTCTGCCGGCGGAGAAACGTTATTCGTCAGCGGGTATAATTTGTTCGCCAGCGGATATAAATTTCCCGCCACCGGAGATAAGTTTTCCGACAGCGGAGAGACGTATTTTGTCAGCAGAGATAAGTTGTCCGGCAGCGGAGATAAGATGTCTGTCAGCGGAGAAAAGTTTTCCGCCAGTGGATATAAAGCCAGCAGAGATTAGATGTCCGGCAGGGGATATAAACTCCTCGCCACCGGAAGTAAATGTTCTGCCACCGGAGATAAGTTTTCTGCCAGTGGAGATACGTAGTTCGTCAGCGGAGATAAATTATCTGCCAGCGGAGATAAGATGTCTGTCAGCGGAGACAAGTTTTCCGCCAGCAAATATAGATTTCCCGCAAACGGATATAAGCTTTCCGCCAGCGGAGAGACGTATTTTGTCAGCAGAGATAAGTTGTCCGGCGGGGGATATAGATATCCCGCCACTGGAAATAAGTTTTCCGCCAGCGGAGAGACGTATTTCGCCAGAAGAGATAAGCTGTCTGCCAGCGGATATAGATTTCCCGGCCCCGGAAATAACTTTTCCGCCAGCGGAGAGACGTATTTCGTCAGCGGCGACAAGTTTTCCGCCAGCGAATATTGATTTCCCGCAACCGGAAATTAGTTTTCCGCCAGCGGAGAGACGTATTTCGTCAGCAGAGATAAGTTTTCCGGCAGGGGATATAAATTTCCCGCCGCCGGAGATAAGTTTACTGCCAGCGGAGAGACGTATTTCGTCAGCAGAGATAAGTTGTCCGGCAGGGGATATAAATTTCCAGCCGCCGGAGATAAGTTTACTGCCAGCGGAGAGACGTATTTCGTCAGCAGAGATAAGTTGTCTGCCAGCGGATATAGATTTCCCGGCCCCGGAAATAAGTTTTCCGCCAGCGGAGAGACGTATTTCGTCAGCAGAGATAAGTTGTCCCGCAGGGGATATAAATTTACCGCTACCGGATATAAGCTTTCATCCAGCGGAGAGACGTATTTCGTCAAAAGAGATAAGCTGTCCGGCAGGGGATATAAATTTCCCGCCGCCGGAGATAAGATTTCTGCCAGCGGAGAATCGTAGTTCGTCAGCGGAGATAAATTGTCTGCCAGCGGAGATAAGTTGTCCGCCAGCGGATATAGATTTACCGGCCCCGGAAATTAGTTTTCCGCCAGCGGCGAGACGTATTTCGTCAGCAGAGATAAGTTTTCCGGCAGGGGATATAAATTTTCCCCTCTGGAGATAAGTGTTCTGCCAGCAGAGGATTGTAGTTCGTCAGCGGAGATAAATTATCTTCCAGCCGAGAAAAGATGTCTGTCAGCGGAGAAAAGTTTTCCGCCAGCGGATATAAATTTTCCACCAGCGGAGAGATGTATTACGTCAGCAGAGATAAGTTGTCCGGCCGGGGATATAGATATCCCGCCACCAGAAATAAGTTTTCCGCCAGCTGAGAGACGTATTTCTAATATTTGGACGTTGACATGCAATGACTGCATCTTTCAAGAGGCGATGCAGTTACTGCACCGTCAAGTGGCCCGTGTGACACCAGCAGAAGGCTGTTACGCGCGGATCCCAAGCAAAACGCAGCCCTCCTCCCGCCCAACCGACCGAGGGGCGCTGCCGCATGACGCGCGGTGCGTAGCCGAACCAAACGCGAACATGCAAGAAAGATAGCTATTAGACTAACATTCGAGGAAAATTATCACTAAGCTTACTAAGAAACTAAGCATGCAATCAAAGTACAAATACCACTACAGTTACTAATTAATAGAAAGGTGTGTAAGGATTAATAATTTAATAAGAGGAAGAGAATTAGTGGTGGATATAATATGGTAGAGGGAATTATAATCCGAGCATAAGACCCTAAACGGTTCATGCAAGGAATAATTCGATCTACAAAGTGGAAGGAACAACGGTATAAAATTTCTAGTCAGTCTAATAGGAATCGTGAAGTTTATGCGGCTCAACAGATCAGGGCTGTCTATGTCACCCCTGATCAAGTTGTGCATAAATATCACACCAAGCATTTTTCTACGGTTAACTAAGGATGGGAGGTTTACTAATAGTAGTCTACTAGAGTAAGATGGGAGTCTTACACCCGCATCCCAGGTAAGTCCCCGCAGAGCAAAGAGTAAAAAGTCTTTCTGTACTGATTCTATACGGTCCTGGTGTACTTTGTACTGAGGGCACCATACACACGAGCCGTATTCTAAGATCGGACGAACAAGCGAGGTATAGAGAGTCTTTGTTATATAGGGGTCGTCAAATTCCTTTGACCACCTCTTTATAAACACAAGCACGCCCATGGCCTTATTTACCATGGTAGAAATGTGTTCGGAAAACTTTAACTTGGGGTCCAACATAACACCCAGATCATCCACCAGGGTAATTCTCTCAAGAGAACCACCAAATAGGGTATAGGGAGCCAAGGGCTAGAACGATGAAATGTCATAACTTTGCATTTCGAGGCATTAAGGTGTAACAGGTTTGCACAACACCATGACTGAAAGTTATTGAGATCGGATTGCAAGCGAGAATGAAATGAGATGTCCTTGTACTGGACACAGAGTTTAACATCATCCGCACACATAAGTACTCGAGAGTATGTTAATACTGAAGGCAAGTCATTAATAAAGAGTGTGAAGAGTAAGGGGCCTAGATGGCTGCCCTGTGGTACTCCCGAAGAAACCTTTACTGGTAAAGAGAGGGAGTTTTTGAAGAGGACTCTTTGAGACCTGGAACAAAGATAGCTAGAAATCCATCTCAGGAGGTTGGGCGGAAACCCTAAAAGGTCAAGTTTATGCGCTAAAAGGGAATGGTTTAAAGAGTCGAATGCTTTACTAAAGTCGGTGTAAATAACATCCGTCTGTAAGTTACCTTGAAAGCCTTTAATAATGAAAGAGGTAAACTCTAACAAGTTCGTGGTGGTTGATCGCCGCCTTATAAATCCATGCTGAGTTGGAGATATAAGTGACTTGCAGAGATGTTGCAAGTGCGGAGTTAAAACCTTCTCAAACATTTTAGGAATAGCGGATAACTTTGCTATACCTCTATAATTTTTTGCATCAGACTTGCTACCTTTTTTATGGAGGGGAATTATAAACGATTCCTTCCAGATCGGGGGGAAGCAAGAAGAATCAATGGACAGGGTGAATAGTTTAAGCAAAGGTCCACACAGAGCCTCGGCGCAGTACCTGAGTACACAGCCTGGAACCCCGTCTGGACCCGGTGAAAACACCGGCTTAACTAGTCGAAGATCATGAAGTAGGGAACATTCATTTAACAAGGGACTGAAAATGCCGTTCGACCTCGGTAAACCGTATGGGTACGGATGACCAGAGTAGCTTTCCTCAGAATAGGTGGTTTGGAAAAATTGGGCAAAAAGATCGGCAATTGCCTGATCATTATTTGCCGACGTATTACAAAATGATAGCGAGGATGGGTGAGCGGACGTTCTACGCTTACTGTTTACGAAGCTGTAATACTGTTTAGGGTCCTGAGAAAAACGTATCCTGCATCGAGATAGGTAGTTCTTATAGCATTGAGCATTAAGAACTGAAAAGTTTGACAAAGCTATTACATAGCGAGAGTGAGAAGTAGGAGAACCCACTTCTTGAAATTTTTTATAAAGTCTTGATTTTAAGTTTTTTAGACTGGATAACTCTTTGGTAAACCAAGGGAGTTTTCCAGATCTAGTCGGACAAGAAAGTGGGACACAAGAATCGAAAAATGTGCCAAGAGCATTGTAAAAAATGTTTGTGCCTTTTATGATATCAGTGCACAAGTACAAAGCGGACCAATCAAAATCCCTAATGAGGTTATTAAGCTTCGCAAGCTCGGCTTTACGAAAGCAGCGGACACGTTCGGGCAGCCTACTCGACCGATCCAATACAGTTGGTACTATATCTAGCGACACCTCGAAAGTAGGGTGGTAGGCGTCTTCAGGTATAGTGAGCGGAAGGGCTCGGGTTAACAACACTATGGTCGGATCCGATACAAAGCACAGATCAAGCAATCGACCCAAGGAATTTTTCACATGGTTGACTTGAGACAGGGATAGGTCAAGCAAGCCGTCAACAAAGTCATGTCGTGACATGGGCACTAGGATACTAGACTCGTTTACCGAAGACCAAACATTTCCTGTCAAGTTGAAGTCACCAAGAACTATCATACGATCTTTATCAGATAGCGAGGAAGAAACAGCGGTTAAAGCGGACAAGTGCTGCTCATAAATTGAAATATCCGAAGAAGGTGGGATATACGAGCAAGTAATGAATATAGCGAAAGCGGGAAGAATCAGTTTTACACACAGGAATTCCAGTTCCTGTTGAACTTGGACTGTGAAGTGTTCCGACGTGAAGTAAGAGTCCACTGCAATTAGAACCCCCCCTGCCCGTCGAGACGAACGGTCCTTTCTAAAAGTTGTGTACCGACCTGCCAAAACCTCGGAACTAAGAATGTCTGGCCTTAACCAGGTTTCAGTAAACACAATAACGTGGGAAGCAAATGCAACACTATCCCGGAAAAGAATGCTTAGCTTACTACGCAAGCCTCTTACATTCTGATAGGTTACTAAAAGAGAAGTTAGTTTTTTGGAAATGCAAGAATGCTTAGCTTACTACGCAAGCCTCTTACATTCTGATAGGTTACTAAAAGAGAAGTTAGTTTTTTGGAAAGGTGGAAGCAAGACGGGAAGTTGAGGAAGAGGAAGTTGAGGTTGAGGGTGGCACACTGGAAAGATTTGGAAGGGATATGGGGGGCCTATTCTTCTTCTTAGCCTTAAACTCCTTCACCACCAAATGCTCCGGCCAAAATTTGGCGGAGCAAATGGTGTCAAATTGAGTTGGGGAGATGCTTATCTTAAACGAGGCTATCTCCCTGGCATAAGAGAAGTTAAATTTCTCCACCTTTAAACCCACGGCTTTTATTTTGCTTTGAATAAAAGCAATTACATCATTAGATGTGAGGTCAGGGGCCAGCCGTGAAATAAAAACTTGTCGTTTTGGTGGGACTCCCACCAGTGGTTTAGTCACCACAGGCCTAGTACCTGTGGTGGCAATATCCGGAGGTCCGGAACGTCTATTTACTGGTGGGATCGGGATAGACGGGACAACTAGCGAACTTGCGGGCACCACGGACACGGACGCTGCAGACGTACTTGGCTGCACATTTTCCGAGGCGATGAATTCGGCTACCGAATCTGCATCGCCAGCAGCTGTCGTTGCCCTTGGAGTGGCAAACGAGATCAACTGCTGCACACTTTAAGTGGTCGGAGTCAGTTTTTCGGCGGCGCACGGCTGAGTGACGGTTGGCACTTGCAGATCCCGCGGAGTGACCTTTTTGCGCCTCGGAGACTCATTCAGCAGTTTTAAACCGCTAAACTGAGCCTCCATGGCTAGGAGCCGATCGTATTGGTTTTTAAAACCAACGGTCAGCTCCTTAAAGCCACACCGCGTCTGCCTCATAAAAGCTACCATGTCTTTCTCCACCGCACGGCATGCCTCGCAACTGTAGTGCAAACCATTACGCTTTGAAATGGCATCACTCACAAGGCCAGAAAATCCAGCGCATTTTGCGTGCACTACGCTGTCGCAGAGCCAGCAGGGGATAATCGGCTGATCGTGGGTGATCTGCTTATTGCATGATTTTTTGGCACATACAACAGAAAACTCCATAATAAGAAATTTGAACAAAATTAAAATCAAATAATATTTCAAAAGAAATGGCTATCAAACCAGTGTGCCAGACAAACGCTAATAGGAGGAGAGGAGAACAGTTGCAGCAGCAGCTAATGAGAGAGAGAGAGAGCTACTGAACAGAAAGTTACGAGAGCGAGAGAGAAAGAACAGTTATTTAAGTTTAGGTGATAGGGAGAGAGTGATAACACAACAAAAGCTACCAGACAAGAGCGGACTGCAATGCAATGTAATGCGTACTCACTCACTGCAACAACACAAACACGACAAGCCGACGCCGAAAAGTAAAAAGATAAATAATGTTTTAACACAAATCAAAAGGCATGCACTCGCGGAATAGAATAGGTTTCCAGATTGTTGGCTGGTTAGGAAGTTAAATAAAGTTTATTTAGGAAAACACCGGCTGTTTATTCAAAACAAAAGGAAAAAAATGCGGAGCGCAAATCAAAAACGCGTCTGATCCCTACGAAAGAGAAGGAACGATATGATGTCTGTCAGCGGATATAAATTTCCCGCCACTGCAGATAAGTTTTCCGCCAGCGGAGAGATGTATTTGGTCAGCAGAGATAAGATGTCCGGCAGGGGATATTAATTCCTCGCCGCCGGAAGTAAATGTTCTGCCAGCGGAGAAACGTAATTCGTCAGCGCGGATAAATTGTCCGTCAGGGGATATAGATTTCCCGCCACCGGAAATAAGTTTTCCACAAGCGGAGAGACGTATTTCGTTAGCAGAGATAAGTTGTCCGGCAGGGGATATAAATTTCCCGCCGCCGGAGGTAAATTAAGATTTCTGCCAGCGGAGAAACGTATTTCGTCAGCGGAGATAAATTATCTGCCAGCGGAGATAAGATGTCTGTTAGCGGAGACAAGTTTCCGCCAGCGAATAGAAATTTCCCGCCACCAGATATAAGCTTTCCGCCAGCGGAGAGACGTATTTTGTCAGCAGAGATAAGTTGTCGGGCGGGGGATATAGATATCCCGCCACCGGTAATAAGTTTTCCGCCAGCGGAGAGACGTATTTCGTCAGAAGAGATAAGCTGTGCGGCAGGGGATATAAATTTGCCCCTCTGAAGAAAAGTTTTCCGCCAGCGGATATAAATTTCCCGCCACCGGAGATAAGTTTTCCGCTAGCGGAGAAACGTATTTCGTCAGCGGAGATAAATTATCTGCCAGCGGAGATAAGATGTCTGTTAGCGGAGACAAGTTTCCGCCAGCGAATAGAAATTTCCCGCCACCGGATATGAGCTTTCCGCCAGCGGAGAGACGTATTTTGTCTGCAGAGATAAGTTGTCCGGCCGGGGATATAGATATCCCGCCACCGGAAATAAATTTTCCACCAGCGGAGAGACGTATTTTGTCAGAAGAGATAACGTGTCCGGCAGGGGGTATAAATTTTCCGCTCTGGAGATAAGTGTTTTGCAAGCAGAGGATTGTAGTTCGTCAGCGGAGATAAAATATCTGCCAGCGGAGAAAAGATGTCTGTCAGCGGAAAAAAGTTTTCCGTCATTGGATATAAATTTTCCACCAGCGGAGAGATGTATTTTGTCAGCAGAGATAAGATGTCCGGCAGGGGATATAAATTTCCCGCCGCTGGAGGTAAATGTTCTGAAAGCGGAGATACGTTTTCTGCCGGCGGAGAAACGTAGTTCGTCAGCGGAGATATGTTGTCCGGCAGCGGATATAAATTTCCCCCTCTGGAGAAAAGTTTTCCGCCAGCGGATATAAATTTCCTGCCACCGGAGATAAGTTTTCCGACAGCGGAGAGACGTATTTTGTCAGCAGAGAAGTTGTCCGGCGGGGGATATAGATATCCCGCAACCTGAAATAAGTTTTCCACCAGCGGAGAGACGTATTTTGTCTGCGGAGATAAGTTGTCCGGCAGGGGATTTAAATTCCTCGCCGCCGGAAGTAAATTTTCTGCCAGCGGAGAAAAGTTTCTGCCGGCGGAGAAACGTAGTTCGTCAGCGGAGATAAGTTGTCCGGCAGGGGATATAAATTTCCCCCTCTGGAGAAAAGTTTTCCGCCAGCGCATATAAATTTCCTGCCACCGGAGATAAGTTTTCCGACAGCAGAGAGACGTATTTTGTCAGCAGAGATAAGTTGTCCGGCGGGAGATATAGATATCCCGCCACCGGAAATAAGTTTTCCGGTAGCGGAGAGACGTATTTCGTCAGAAGAGATAAGATGTCCGGCAGGGGGTATAAATTTTCCGCTCTGGAGATAAGTGTTTTGCAAGCAGAGGATTGTAGTTCGTCAGCGGAGATAAATTATCTGCCAGACGAGAAAAGTTTTCCGCCAGCGGATATACATTTTCCGAAACCGGATATAAGCTTTCCGCCAGCGGAGAGACGTTTTTCGTCAGCAGAGATAAGTTGTCCGGCAGGGGATATACATTTCCCGCAACCGAAAATAAGTTTTCCGCCAGCGAAGAATCGTAGTTCGTCAGCGGACATAAATCGTCTGCCAGCGGAGATAAATTGTCCGCCAGCGGATATAGATTTCCCGCCACCGGAAATAAGCTTTCCGCCAGCGGAGAGACGTATTTTGTAAGCAGAGATAAGTTGTCCGGCAGGGGATATAGATTTCCCGCCATCGGAAATAAGTTTTCAGCCAGCGGAGAGACGTATTTCGTCAGCAGAGATAAGCTGTCCGGCAGGGGATATAAATTTCCCGCCACCGGAGATAAGTTTTCAGCCAGCGGAGAGACGTTTTTCGTCAGCAGAGATAAGTTGTCCGGCAGGGGTATCGATTTCCCGCCACCGGAAATAAGTTTTCCGCCAGCGGAGAGACGTATTTCGTCAGCAGAGATAAGTTGTCCGGCAGGGGATATAAATTTCCTGCCACCGGAGATAAGCTTTCTGCCAGCGGAGAAACGTATTTCGTCAGCGGAGATAAGTTGTCCTTCAGCGGGTACAGATTTCCCGCCACCGGAAATAAGTTTTCCGCCAGCGGAGAGACGTATTTCGTCAGCAGAGTTAAGTTGTCCGGCAGGGGATATAGATTTCCCGCCACCGGAAATAAGTTTTCCGCCAGCGGAGAGACGTATTTCGTCAGCAGAGATAAGTTGTCCGGCAGGGGATATAGATTTGCCGCCACCGGAAATAAGTTTTCCGCCAGCAGAGAGACGTATTTCGTCAGCAGAGATAAGTTGTCCGGTAGGGGATTAAGATTTTCCGCCACCGGAAATAAGTTTTCCGCCAGCGGAGAGACGTATTTCGTCAGCAGAGATAAGTTGCCTGGCAAGGGATATAGATTTCCCGCCACCGGAAATAAGTTTTCCGCCAGCGGAGAGACGTATTTCGTCAACAGAGATAAGCTGTCCGGCAGGGGATATAAATTTCCCGCCACCGGAGATAAGTTTTCTGCCAGCGGAGAAACGTAGTTCGTCAGCAGAGATAAGTTGTCCTTCAGCGGGTACAGATTTCCCGCCACCGGAAATAAGTTTTCCGCCAGCGGAGAGACGTATTTCGTCAGCAGAGTTAAGTTGTCCGGCAGGGGATATAGATTTCCCGCCACCGGAAATAAGTTTTCCGCCAGCGGAGAGACGTATTTCGTCAGCAGAGATAAGTTGTCCGGCAGGGGATATAAATTTCCTGCCACCGGAGATAAGCTTTCTGCCAGCGGAGAAACGTAGTTCGTCAGCGGAGATAAATTGTCTGCCAGCGGAGATAAGTTGTCCGCCAGCGGATATAGGTTTCCCGCCACCGGAAATAATTATTCCGGCAGCGGAGAGACGTATTTCGTCAGCAGAGATAAGTTGTCTGGTAGGGGATATAAATTTCCCGCCACCGGAAATAAGTTTTCCGCCAGCGGAGAGACGTTTTTCGTCAGCAGAGATAAGTTGTCCGGCAGGGGATATACATTTCCCACCGCCGGAGGTAAATGTTCTGCCAGCAGAGATAAGTTTTCTGCCAGCGGAGAATCGTAGCTCGTCAGCGGAGATAAATTGTCTGCCAGCGGAGATAAGTTGTCCGCCAGCGGATATAGATTTGCCGCCAGCGGATATAGATTTGCCGCCACCGGAAATAAGTTTTCCGCCAGCAGAGAGACGTATTTCGTCAGCAGAGATAAGTTGTCCGTGTTGAAATTTGAAGTGTAACCATAATATGATCTGTCTGGCAACGCTAATTAACATAATGTACATGAACAGCGAGAGCCTCTGTTATCTCTCGTCTCTCCTATTCGTATGTAAGTACATATGTACACATGTCATCTCTTCAGTTCTGAATAAACCACTTATGAGCACAGACGCGTCGTTCTCTATTTAATACATGACAAAAGGCGCAATTCACAATAGGTTATGGGCCCAGATCACCGAAAGATCGGGCGTGTATTAAAAAAAATTAAAAAACCGTGGTAGAACTGGAAGTTAATATTTTGTTTGATGCAATTGCAAATAAATCGTGCACCAGTTAGAAAGTGGCGTGTATTAATTAAAACAAAATGAGTGTGTCTCTGCAAATTGAAAAATTGGGGAAGACAATTACGATGTGTGGTCTATGTCCATGCGTAGTGTATTGATCACAACGGATTTTTGGACATATGTAAGTGGTAAAACCGAAAGGCCACAGGAGGAAGCAGCAGGAACACAGGAACACTTGGCACAGTGGGACAAGGCTGATCAAAAGGCGTTGGCATGTATTATATTAAATGTAAAAGCAACGCAGTTGATGCACATAAAGTCGTGCACAACGTCGAAGCAGGCGTGGCAAAAATTACGCGATGTACATGTGTCAGTGGGACCAGTGCGAAAGGTACAGTTATACCAAAAACTTTTGCGGCAAAATATGCAAAACGGTGATAACGTGGTACAATATGTAAATTCTTTCGTGGAAATTACTGAAAAGTTAGCCGAGCCAAATATCGACATTCAAGACGAGCTAAAAGTAATAATGTTGTTGTCGAGCTTGCCCAGCGGTTGGGAAAATTTCGTCGTGGCGATAGAAACACGCGACAGTCTGCCGCCGTTCGAAACGGTAAAAGTAAAAATACTTGAAGAAGGAGCACGTAAAGACGAAAGAAACGATCGTAAGCTTGCTGTACAGGCAGTGTACGCCCACACACAGACTCAAAGAAACGGTGCGCGTTCGAAGAATTACGGCGCCAGTCGAAAAGACAGCAAACGAGACGGCCAGAAATCCAACGAGCATCGCGAGTTTCGAGGAAAATGCTACAAATGTAAACAAAGCGGGCACCGCGCATCCGAGTGCAAAAGCAACAAAGATAATACGAAAGAGTGCGTAAGGGATGAAAAATCAAACTGTTTAATGCACAGCTGCGTTGTTAAGCAGCGAAAAAATTCTTGGTGTATCGACAGTGGGGCAACATCGCATATGTGTTGTAATAAAAATTTGTTTGAAACCTTTAATAAGAAAAACACAACCATTATGTTGGCTGCAGAAAAGTATATTGAGTCCCTAGGTATTGGAGCTGTAAAAATTAAATCAAATGAAACAAATATAGAATTGCGAAACGTGTTGAATGTGCCGGATTTAAAAATGAATTTTTTGTCGGTGAGCAAAGCAGCCGAGTTCGGGAATGTCACTACATTCGGAAATTCAGAAGCTTTAGTGCGAAATAAACATGGACATATAATGTTGCGAGCGGTACAAGAAAACAATTTATACGTGTATGGAGTGGAAAAAACCACTGATGCAGTGCATTTGATATCCGATATATCTCTTGCAAAAAAATGGCATAGCCGCTACGGGCATTTAAATTTTCAAAATTTAAAGAATCTTTGTGAGAAAGAACGTGTAATCGGGATGAAAATTAAAAACGTATCCGTAAACACAAATTGCGACACATGCAATAAGGCTAAAATATGTGCATTGCCGTTCCCACAAAAGGCAGAACGTGTTACGAAAAGTGTTCTGGAATTGATCCATATCGACGTATGCGGACCTATGAATGTTAAATCTCTGGCTGGAAACCGTTATTTTGTTACATTTATAGACGATTACTCGCGAAAAATTCACGTATTTTTTATGCGCGCCAAAAATGAAGTTTTTGAGAAATTTAAAATGTATAAACGTTATGTTGAGTGCCAAACCGAAAAAACCATCAAAGCCTTGCGAAGCGATAACGGTACTGAGTACATAAACAATGAATTTATAAATTTTTTAAATGCGTGCGGAATAAAAAGAGAACTAACGGTGCCTTACACACCTCAGCAAAACGGCGTTTCTGAGCGCGCAAATCGTACAATCGTTGAAATGGCTAGGAGTATGTTAATTCATGAAAATTTAAAAGAATTTTTGTGGGCTGAAGCCGTTCAAACTGCAGTATATTTGAGAAATAGATGTCCGACCAGAGCGTTAAATGGATGCACCCCCTTCGAGGCTTGGAACAAGCGCAAGCCGTCGGTAAACCATCTGAAAATATTTGGTTCACGCGCATTTGCACTGGAAAAAACCAAAAAAGGCAAATTCGTTGCAAAAGGAAAGGAGTACATTTTTGTTGGCTACTCTTTTGCAGCAAAAGCATATCGTTTATATGACCAAGAAAAGCGAATGATAGTGGAACGCCGAGACGTCAAAATTGCCAGTTCGTCAAGGAAGTAAATGATATTTACGAAAATGGAGATCAGACTGACGATCTTGCAAAAATCATCATTCGCTTTGAGTCAAACGAAGAACCTGTGCAGGTACAAACTGTTGTTGAGCCCGAAGACGAAACGATTAGCAACATTGACAACAGCGATGATGATGAGGAGGAGTACTTCGTAAGTGCAAGCGATCCAGAACAGAGCCGCAGCTCAGATGAAGAAGACATCCTACAAATACGTGGCCCAGGAAGGCCAAAAATCATTCGTACTGGTCAACCTGGCAGACCAAAGAAGCAGTACAATGTCCTCAACAATCTTAGCTGCTCCGATGACATTGAGACTCCACGGACCGTTGCAGAGGCGTTGCAAAGCCACGATGCAGAAGAATGGAAAAAATCTATGCGAAAGGAATTCGATGCACTCGTGTCAAATAATACATGGACTCCTGTCAATCTTCCGCCCGGAAAAAAGGCTATAGGTTCAAAATGGGTTTTCAGAATCAAACGCAACCAAAACGGTGACATTGAAAGGTTTAAGTCGAGACTTGTGGCACAAGGATGTGGCCAGCAGTTTGGCGTAAACTACTGGGAGACATATTCTCCAGTGATACGTTATGAGACAATCCGAATGTTATTTGCGATTGCTGCAGAAAAGCAGTTACACATGCATCAGGTGGATATCTCTAACGCGTATCTCAACGGTAAACTCCAAGAAGTCGTCTATATGAAGCAACCCGTAGGCTTTATAGATGAGCAGAACCCCCACAAGGTACTCAAACTTCAAAAGGCTATCTATGGGCTGAAGCAGTCTGGACGTGTCTGGAATGACACATTGAACGAGGTGCTGGTTAACATGGGCTTTAAAAAAAGTCAACACGAGCCATGTCTATACGTCAAACAGCATCAACAAGGCTTCAGTTATATAGCAGTTTACGTCGACGACCTGATAATCATCTGTCCAAAAGAGATGGACGTCAGCGCGATCAAGCAAAATATCGCATCCGTATTTGAGATGAAAGATGGAGGTCAGCTCAACTTTTTCCTAGGCATGGAAATTCATCGAGAAGGCAAACAAGGCGCCCTCAAGTTATTCCAGAAGAGGTATATTGAAAGCGTTTTGAATACTTTCGGTATGCAGGATTGCCGTCCAGTCGCAACACCACTTGACCCAGGTTTTCACGTTGGTTGTAAAGATGAAGAATGTGTAAAGGTAAATAAGACATATTATCAATCACTTATTGGTTCGCTCATGTACTTAGCAGTTTTGAGCCGGCCCGACATTCTTCATGCTGTGAGCAAACTATCACAGCGAAACCAAGACCCTCATGTGGAGCACGAAACTGCAGCTAAGCATGTGTTGCGCTATTTACGAGGCACAATAAATATGAGCATCATCTACCAAAAGTCTGGAGAGCCAGTAAAAGGGTTCGCCAATGCTGATTGGGCAAATGTCAAGCTGGACCGAAAATCATATTCCGGATACGTTTTCTTCCTAGCTGGTAGTGCGTTTTCGTGGACATCAGCCAAGCAGAGCGTCGTCGCCATGAGCAGCACCGAAGCAGAGTATGCGGCGCTATCAACAGCCGCTAGAGAAGCAGTATATCTACAAGGTCTGTTGCAAGAGATTGGATACTCAAATCAAGGGCCAATGGCTATCTATGGTGACAACCTCAGTGCGCATCATATTGCGAAAAATCCTATCCACCATAAACGCACAAAGCATATAGATTTAAAATATCATTTTGTTAGAGACAAAGTAGAAAGTAAAGAGATAAAACTTGAATATGTATGCACACAGAAAAACGTTGCCGATGTATTAACCAAAAGTTTATGTAAGCAAAAGCATTATAGATTTGTAAAATCGCTTGGATTAATTGATTAAAACATTGTAATCACAAAATATTATGCTTAAGCAAAAGTGTTGAAATTTGAAGTGTAACCATAATATGATCTGTCTGGCAACGCTAATTAACATAATGTACATGAACAGCGAGAGCCTCTGTTATCTCTCGTCTCTCCTATTCGTATGTAAGTACATATGTACACATGTCATCTCTTCAGTTCTGAATAAACCACTTATGAGCACAGACGCGTCGTTCTCTATTTAATACATGACAAAAGGCGCAATTCACAATAGTCCGGTAGGGGATAAAGATTTTCCGCCACCGGAAATAAGTTTTCCGCCAGCGGAGAGACGTATTTCGTCAGCAGAGATAAGTTGCCTGGCAAGGGATATAGATTTCCCGCCACCGGAAATAAGTTTTCCGCCAGCGGAGAGACGTATTTCGTCAGCAGAGATAAGCTGTCCGGCAGGGGATATAAATTTCCCGCCACCGGAGATAAGTTTTCTGCCAGCGAAGAAACGTAGTTCGTCAGCGGAGATAAATTGTCTGCCAGCGGAAATAAGTTGTCCTTCAGCGGGTATAGATTTCCCGCCACCGGAAATAAGTTTTCCGCCAGCGGAGAGACGTATTTCGTCAGCAGAGATAAGTTGTCCGGCAGGGGATATAAATTTCCCGCCACCACAGATAAGTTTGCCGCTAGCGGAGAGATGTATTTTGTCAGCAGAGATAAGATGTCCGGCAGGGGATATAAATTCCTCGCCGCTGGAAGTAAATGTTCTGCCAGCGTAGATAAGTTTTCTGGCAGCGGAGAAACGTAGTTCGTCAGCGGAGATAAGATGTTTGTCAGCGGAGAAAAGTTTTCCGCCAGCGGATATAAATTTTCCGCCAACGGAGAGATGTATTTTGTCAGCAGAGATAAGATGTCCGGCAGGGGATATAAATTCCTCGCCGCCGGAAGTAAATGTTCTGCCAGCGGAGAAGCGTAGTTCGTTAGCGGAGATAAATTGTCTGCCAGCGGAGATAAGTTGTCCGCCAGCGGATATAGATTTCCCGGCACCGGAAATAAGTTTTCCGCCAGCGGAGAGACGTATTTCGTTAGCAGAGATAAGTTTTCCGTTAGGGGATATAGAATTCCCGCCACCGGAAATAAGTTTTCCGCCAGCTGAGAGACGTATTTCGTCAGCAGAGATAAGCTGTCCGGCAGGGGATGTAAATTTCCCGCCACCGGAAATAAGTTTTCAGCCAGCGGAGAGACGTATTTCGTCAGCAGAGATAAGTTGTCCGGCAGGGGATAAACATTTCCCGCCACCGGAAATAAGTTTTCCGCCAGCGAAAAATCATAGTTCGTCAGCGGACATAAATCGTCTGCCAGCGGAGATAAGTTGTCCGCCAGCGGATATAGAATTCCCGCCACCGGAAATAAGCTTTCCGACAGCGGAGAGACGTATTTCGTCAGCAGAGATAAGCTGTCCGGCAGGGGATATAGATTTCCCGCCATCGGAAATAAGTTTTCAGCTAGCGGAGAGACGTATTTCGTCAGCAGTGATAAGCTGTCCGGCAGGGGATATAAATTTCCCGCCATCGGAGCTAAGTTTTCTGCCAGCGGAGATAAGTTGTCCGCCAGCAGATATTGATTTCCCGCCACCGGAAATAAGTTTTCCGCCAGCGGAGAGACGTATTTCGTCAGCAGAGATAAGCTGTCCGGCAGGGGATATAAATTTCCCGCCACCGGAAATAAGTTTTCAGCCAGCGGAGAGACGTATTTCGTCAGCAGAGATATGCTGTCCGGCAGGGGATATAAATTTCCCGCCACCGGAAATAAGTTTTCAGCCAGCGGAGAGACGTATTTCGTCAGCAGAGATAAGTTGTCCGGCAGGGGATATACATTTCCCGCCAACGGAAATAAGTTTTCCGCCAGCGAAGAATCGTAGTTCGTCAGCGGACATAAATCGTCTGCCAGCGGAGATAAGTTGTCCGCCAGCGGATATAGATTTCCCGCCACCGGAAATAAGCTTTCCGCCAGCGGAGAGACGTATTTCGTCAGCAGAGATAAGTTGTCCGGCAGGGGATATAAATTTCCCGCCACCACAGATAAGTTTGCCGCCAGCGGAGAGATGTATTTTGTCAGCAGAGATAAGATGTCCGGCAGGGGATATAAATTCCTCGCCGCCGGAAGTAAATGTTCTGCCAGCGTAGATAAGTTTTCTGGCAGCGGAGAAACGTAGTTCGTCAGCGGAGATAAGATGTCTGTCAGCGGAGAAAAGTTTTCCGCCAACGGAGAGATGTATTTTGTCAGCAGAGATAAGATGTCCGGCAGGGGATATAAATTCCTCGCCGACGGAAGTAAATGTTCTGCCAGCGGAGATAAGTTTTCTGCCAGCGGAGAAGCGTAGTTCGTCAGCGGAAATAAATTGTCTGCCAGCGGAGATAAGTTGTCCGCCAGCGGATATAGATTTCCCGGCACCGGAAATAAGTTTTCCGCCAGCGGAGAGACGTATTTCTTTAGCAGAGATAAGTTTTCCGGTAGGGGATATAGAATTCCCGCCACCGGAAATAAGTTTTCCGCCAGCGGAGAGACGTATTTCGTCAGCAGAGATAAGCTGTCCGGCAGGGGATATAAATTTCCCGCCACCGGAGATAAGTTTTCTGCCAGCGGAGAAACGTAGTTCGTCAGCTGAGATAAGTTGTCCTTCAGCGGGTACAGATTTCCCGCCACCGGAAATAAGTTTTCCGCCAGCGGAGAGACGTATTTCGTCAGCAGAGCTAAGTTGTCCGTCAGGGGATATAGATTTCCCGCCACCGGAAATAAGTTTTCCGCCAGCGGAGAGACGTATTTCGTCAGCAGAGATAAGTTGTCCGGCAGGGGATATAAATTTCCTGCCACCGGAGATAAGTTTTCTGCCAGCGGAGAAACGTAGTTCGTCAGCGGAGATAAGTTTTCCTTCAGCGGGTACAGATTTCCCGCCACCGGAAATAAGTTTTCCGCCAGCGGAGAGACGTATTTCGTCAGCAGAGTTAAGTTGTCCGGCAGGGGATATAGATTTCCCGCCACCGGAAATAAGTTTTCCGCCAGCGGAGAGACGTATTTCGTCAGCAGAGTTAAGTTGTCCGGCAGGGGATATAAATTTCCTGCCACCGGAGATAAGCTTTCTGCCAGCGGAGAAACGTAGTTCGTCAGCGGAGATAAATTGTCTGCCAGCGGAGATAAGTTGTCCGCCAGCGGATATAGGTTTCCCGCCACCGGAAATAATTATTCCGGCAGCGGAGAGACGTATTTCGTCAGCAGAGATAAGTTGTCTGGTAGGGGATATAAATTTCCCGCCACCGGAAATAAGTTTTCCGCCAGCGGAGAGACGTTTTTCGTCAGCAGAGATAAGTTGTCCGGCAGGGGATATACATTTCCCACCGCCGGAGGTAAATGTTCTGCCAGCAGAGATAAGTTTTCTGCCAGCGGAGAATCGTAGTTCGTCAGCGGAGATAAATTGTCTGCCAGCGGAGATAAGTTGTCCGCCAGCGGATATAGATTTGCCGCCAGCGGATATAGATTTGCCGCCACCGGAAATAAGTTTTCCGTCAGCAGAGAGACGTATTTCGTCAGCAGAGATAAGTTGTCCGTGTTGAAATTTGAAGTGTAACCATAATATGATCTGTCTGGCAACGCTAATTAACATAATGTACATGAACAGCGAGAGCCTCTGTTATCTCTCGTCTCTCCTATTCGTATGTAAGTACATATGTACACATGTCATCTCTTCAGTTCTGAATAAACCACTTATGAGCACAGACGCGTCGTTCTCTATTTAATACATGACAAAAGGCGCAATTCACAATAGTCCGGTAGGGGATAAAGATTTTCCGCCACCGGAAATAAGTTTTCCGCCAGCGGAGAGACGTATTTCGTCAGCAGAGATAAGTTGCCTGGCAAGGGATATAGATTTCCCGCCACCGGAAATAAGTTTTCCGCCAGCGGAGAGACGTATTTCGTCAGCAGAGATAAGCTGTCCGGCAGGGGATATAAATTTCCCGCCACCGGAGGTAAGTTTTCTGCCAGCGGAGAAACGTAGTTCGTCAGCGGAGATGAATTGTCTGCCAGCGGAAATAAGTTGTCCTTCAGCGGGTATAGATTTCCCGCCACCGGAAATAAGTTTTCCGCCAGCGGAGAGACGTATTTCGTCAGCAGAGATAAGTTGTCCGGCAGGGGATATAAATTTCCCGCCACCACAGATAAGTTTGCCGCTAGCGGAGAGATGTATTTTGTCAGCAGAGATAAGATGTCCGGCAGGGGATATAAATTCCTCGCCGCTGGAAGTAAATGTTCTGCCAGCGTAGATAAGTTTTCTGGCAGCGGAGAAACGTAGTTCGTCAGCGGAGATAAGATGTTTGTCAGCGGAGAAAAGTTTTCCGCCAGCGGATATAAATTTTCCGCCAACGGAGAGATGTATTTTGTCAGCAGAGATAAGATGTCCGGCAGGGGATATAAATTCCTCGCCGCCGGAAGTAAATGTTCTGCCAGCGGAGATAAGTTTTCTGCCAGCGGAGAAGCGTAGTTCGTTAGCGGAGATAAATTGTCTGCCAGCGGAGATAAGTTGTCCGCCAGCGGATATAGATTTCCCGGCACCGGAAATAAGTTTTCCGCCAGCGGAGAGACGTATTTCGTTAGCAGAGATAAGTTTTCCGTTAGGGGATATAGAATTCCCGCCACCGGAAATAAGTTTTCCGCCAGCGGAGAGACATATTTCGTCAGCAGAGATAAGCTGTCCGGCAGGGGATATAAATTTCCCGCCACCGGAAATAAGTTTTCAGCCAGCGGAGAGACGTATTTCGTCAGCAGAGATATTCTGTCCGGCAGGGGATATAAATTTCCCGCCACCGGAAATAAGTTTTCAGCCAGCGGAGAGACGTATTTCGTCAGCAGAGATAAGTTGTCCGGCAGGGGATATACATTTCCCGCCACCGGAAATAAGTTTTCCGCCAGCGAAGAATCGTAGTGCATCAGCGGACATAAATCGTCTGCCAGCGGAGATAAGTTGTCCGCCAGCGGATATAGATTTCCCGCCACCGGAAATAAGCTTTCCGCCAGCGGAGAGACGTATTTCGTCAGCAGAGATAAGTTGTCCGGCAGGGGATATAAATTTTCCGCCACCACAGATAAGTTTGCCGCCAGCGGAGAGATGTATTTTGTCAGCAGAGATAAGATGTCCGGCAGGGGATATAAATTCCTCGCCGCCGGAAGTAAATGTTCTGCCAGCGTAGATGAGTTTTCTGGCAGCGGAGAAACGTAGTTCGTCAGCGGAGATAAGATGTCTGTCAGCGGAGAAAAGTTTTCCGCCAACGGAGAGATTTATTTTGTCAGCAGAGATAAGATGTCCGGCAGGGGATATAAATTCCTCGCCGCCGGAAGTAAATGTTCTGCCAGCGGAGATAAGTTTTCTGCCAGCGGAGAAGCGTAGTTCGTCAGCGGAGATAAATTGTCTGCCAGCGGAGATAAGTTGTCCGCCAGCGGATATAGATTTCCCGGCACCGGAAATAAGTTTTCCGCCAGCGGAGTGACGTATTTCTTTAGCAGAGATAAGTTTTCCGGTAGGGGATATAGAATTCCCGCCACCGGAAATAAGTTTTCCGCCAGCGGAGAGACGTAATTCGTCAGCAGAGATAAGCTGTCCGGCAGGGGATATAAATTTCCCGCCACCGAAAATAAGTTTTCTGCCAGCGGAGAAACGTAGTTCGTCAGCGGAGATAAGTTGTCCTTCAGCGGGTACAGATTTCCCGCCACCGGAAATAAGTTTTCCGCCAGCGGAGAGACGTATTTCGTCAGCAGAGCTAAGTTGTCCGGCAGGGGATATAGATTTCCCGCCACCGGAAATAAGTTTTCCGCCAGCGGAGAGACGTATTTCGTCAGCAGAGATAAGTTGTCCGGCAGGGGATATAAATTTCCTGCCACCGGAGATAAGCTTTCTGCCAGCGGAGAAACGTAGTTCGTCAGCGGAGATAAATTGTCTGCCAGCGGAGATACGTTGTCCGCCAGCGGATATAGGTTTCCCGCCACCGGAAATAATTATTCCGGCAGCGGAGAGACGTATTTCGTCAGCAGAGATAAGTTGTCTGGTAGGGGATATAAATTTCCCGCCACCGGAAATAAGTTTTCCGCCAGCGGAGAGACGTTTTTCGTCAGCAGAGATAAGTTGTCCGGCAGGGGATATACATTTCCCACCGCCGGAGGTAAATGTTCTGCCAGCGGAGATAAGTTTTCTGCCAGCGGAGAATCGTAGTTCGTCAGCGGAGATAAATTGTCTGCCAGCGGAGATAAGTTGTCCGCCAGCGGATATAGATTTGCCGCCACCGGAAATAAGTTTTCCGCCAGCAGAGAGACGTATTTCGTCAGCAGAGATAAGTTGTCCGGTAGGGGATAAAGATTTTCCGCCACCGGAAATAAGTTTTCCGACAGCGGAGAGACGTATTTCGTCAGCAGAGATAAGTTGCCTGGCAAGGGATATAGATTTCCCGCCACCGGAAATAAGTTTTCCGCCAGCGTAGAGACGTATTTCGTCAGCAGAGATAAGCTGTCCGGCAGGGGATATAAATTTCCTGCCACCGGAGATAAGTTTTCTGCCAGCGGAGAAACGTAGTTCGTCAGCGGAGATAAGTTGTCCTTCAGCGGGTACAGATTTCCCGCCACCGGAAATAAGTTTTCCGCCAGCGGAGAGACGTATTTCGTCAGCAGAGTTAAGTTGTCCGGCAGGGGATATAGATTTCCCGCCACCGGAAATAAGTTTTCCGCCAGCGGAGAGACGTATTTCGTCAGCAGAGATAAGTTGTCCGGCAGGGGATATAAATTTCCTGCCACCGGAGATAAGCTTTCTGCCAGCGGAGAAACGTAGTTCGTCAGCGGAGATAAATTGTCTGCCAGCGGAGATAAGTTGTCCGCCAGCGGATATAGGTTTCCGGCCACCGGAAATAATTATTCCGGCAGCGGAGAGACGTATTTCGTCAGCAGAGATAAGTTGTCTGGTAGGGGATATAAATTTCCCGCCACCGGAAATAAGTTTTCCGCCAGCGGAGAGACGTCTTTCGTCAGCAGAGATAAGTTGTCCGGCAGGGGATATACATTTCCCACCGCCGGAGGTAAATGTTCTGCCAGCAGAGATAAGTTTTCTGCCAGTGGAGAATCGTAGGATATATATTTCCCACCGCCGGAGGTAAATGTTCTGCCAGCAGAGATAAGTTTTCTGCCAGCGGAGAATCGTAGTTCGTCAGCGGAGATAAATTGTCTGCCAGCGGAGATAAGTTGTCCGCCAGCGGATATAGATTTGCCGCCAGCGGATATAGATTTGCCGCCACCGGAAATAAGTTTTCCGCCAGCAGAGAGACGTGTTTCGTCAGCAGAGATAAGTTGTCCGTGTTGAAATTTGAAGTGTAACCATAATATGATCTGTCTGGCAACGCTAATTAACATAATGTACATGAACAGCGAGAGCCTCTGTTATCTCTCGTCTCTCCTATTCGTATGTAAGTACATATGTACACATGTCATCTCTTCAGTTCTGAATAAACCACTTATGAGCACAGACGCGTCGTTCTCTATTTAATACATGACAAAAGGCGCAATTCACAATAGGTTATGGGCCCAGATCACCGTGGTAGAACTGGAAGTTAATATTTTGTTTGATGCAATTGCAAATAAATCGTGCACCAGTTAGAAAGTGGCGTGTATTAATTAAAACAAAATGAGTGTGTCTCTGCAAATTGAAAAATTGGGGGAAGACAATTACGATGTGTGGTCTATGTCCATGCGTAGTGTATTGATCACAACGGATTTTTGGACATATGTAAGTGGTAAAACCGAAAGGCCACAGGAGGAAGCAGCAGGAACACAGGAACACTTGGCACAGTGGGACAAGGCTGATCAAAAGGCGTTGGCATGTATTATATTAAATGTAAAAGCAACGCAGTTGATGCACATAAAGTCGTGCACAACGTCGAAGCAGGCGTGGCAAAAATTACGCGATGTACATGTGTCAGTGGGACCAGTGCGAAAGGTACAGTTATACCAAAAACTTTTGCGGCAAAATATGCAAAACGGTGATAACGTGGTACAATATGTAAATTCTTTCGTGGAAATTACTGAAAAGTTAGCCGAGCTTAATATCGACATTCAAGACGAGCTAAAAGTAATAATGTTGTTGTCGAGCTTGCCCAGCGGTTGGGAAAATTTCGTCGTGGCGATAGAAACACGCGACAGTCTGCCGCCGTTCGAAACGGTAAAAGTAAAAATACTTGAAGAAGGAGCACGTAAAGACGAAAGAGACGATCGTGAGCTTGCTGTACAGGCAGTGTACGCACACACACAGACTCAAAGAAACGGTGCGCGTTCGAAGAATTACGGCGCCAGTCGAAAAGACAGCAAACGAGACGGCCAGAAATCCAACGAGCATCGCGAGTTTCGAGGAAAATGCTACAAATGTAAACAAAGCGGGCACCGCGCATCCGAGTGCAAAAGCAACAAAGATAATACGAAAGAGTGCGTAAGGGATGAAAAATCAAACTGTTTAATGCACAGCTGCGTTGTTAAGCAGCGAAAAAATTCTTGGTGTATCGACAGTGGGGCAACATCGCATATGTGTTGTAATAAAAATTTGTTTGAAACCTTTAATAAGAAAAACACAACCATTATGTTGGCTGCAGAAAAGTATATTGAGTCCCTAGGTATTGGAACTGTAAAAATTAAATCAAATGAAACAAATATAGAATTGCGAAACGTGTTGAATGTGCCGGATTTAAAAATGAATTTTTTGTCGGTGAGCAAAGCAGCCGAGTTCGGGAATGTCACTACATTCGGAAATTCAGAAGCTTTAGTGCGAAATAAACATGGACATATAATGTTGCGAGCGGTACAAGAAAACAATTTATACGTGTATGGAGTGGAAAAAACCACTGATGCAGTGCATTTGATATCCGATATATCTCTTGCAAAAAAATGGCATAGCCGCTACGGGCATTTAAATTTTCAATATTTAAAGAATCTTTGTGAGAAAGAACTTGTAATCGGGATGAAAATTAAAAACGTATCCGTAAACACAAATTGCGACACATGCAATAAGGCTAAAATATGTGCATTGCCGTTCCTACAAAAGGCAGAACGTGTTACGAAAAGTGTTCTCGAATTAATCCATACCGACGTATGCGGACCTATGAATGTTAAATCTCTGGCTGGAAACCGTTATTTTGTTACATTTATAGACGATTACTCGCGAAAAATTCACGTATATTTTATGCGCGCCAAAAATGAAGTTTTTGAGAAATTTAAAATGTATAAAAGTTATGTTGAGTGCCAAACCGAAAAAACAATCAAAGCCTTGCGAAGCGATAACGGTACTGAGTACATAAACAATGAATTTACAAATTTTTTAAATGCGTGCGGAATAAAAAGAGAACTAACGGTGCCTTACACACCTCAGCAAAACGGCGTTGCTGAGCGCGCAAATCGTACAATCGTTGAAATGGCTAGGAGTATGTTAATTCATGCAAATTTAAAAGAATTTTTGTGGGCTGAAGCCGTTCAAACTGCAGTATATTTGAGAAATAGATGTCCGACCAGAGCGTTAAATGGATGCACCCCCTTCGAGGCCTGGAACAAGCGCACACTGAGGATCTTGCAAAAATCATCATACGCTTTGAGTCAAACGAAGAACCTGTGCAGGTACAAACTGTTGTTGAGCCCGAAGACGAAACGATTAGCAACATTGACAACAGCGATGATGATGAGGAGGAGTACTTCGTAAGTGCAAGCGATCCAGAACAGAGCCGCAGCTCAGATGAAGAAGACATCCCACAAATACGTGGCCCAGGAAGGCCAAAAATCATTCGTACTGGTCAACCTGGCAGACCAAAGAAGCAGTACAATGTCCTCAACAATCTTAGCTGCTCCGATGACATTGAGACTCCACGGACCGTTGCAGAGGCGTTGCAAAGCCACGATGCAGAAGAATGGAAAAAATCTATGCGAAAGGAATTCGATGCACTCGTGTCAAATAATACATGGACTCCTGTCAATCTTCCGCCCGGAAAAAAGGCTATAGGTTCAAAATGGGTTTTCAGAATCAAACGCAACCAAAACGGTGACATTGAAAGGTTTAAGTCGAGACTTGTGGCACAAGGATGTGGCCAGCAGTTTGGCGTAAACTACTGGGAGACATATTCTCCAGTGATACGTTATGAGACAATCCGAATGTTATTTGCGATTGCTGCAGAAAAGCAGTTACACATGCATCAGGTGGATATCTCTAACGCGTATCTCAACGGTAAACTCCAAGAAGTCGTCTATATGAAGCAACCCGTAGGCTTTATAGATGAGCAGAACCCCCACAAGGTACTCAAACTTCAAAATGCTATCTATGGGCTGAAGCAGTCTGGACGTGTCTGGAATGACACATTGAACGAGGTGCTGGTTAACATGGGCTTTAAAAAAAGTCAACACGAGCCATGTCTATACGTCAAACAGCATCAACAAGGCTTCAGTTATATAGCAGTTTACGTCGACGACCTGATAATCATCTGTCCAAAAGAGATGGACGTCAGCGCGATCAAGCAAAATATCGCATCCGTATTTGAGATGAAAGATGGAGGTCAGCTCAACTTTTTCCTAGGCATGGAAATTCATCGAGAAGGCAAACAGGCGCCCTCAAGTTATGCCAGAAGAGGTATATTGAAAGCGTTTTGAATACTTTCGGTATGCAGGATTGCCGTCCAGTCGCAACACCACTTGACCCAGGTTTTCACGTTGGTTGTAAAGATGAAGAATGTGTAAAGGTAAATAAGACATATTATCAATCACGTATTGGTTCGCTCATGTACTTAGCAGTTTTGAGCCGGCCCGACATTCTTCATGCTGTGAGCAAACTATCACAGCGAAACCAAGACCCTCATGTGGAGCACGAAACTGCAGCTAAGCATGTGTTGCGCTATTTACGAGGCACAATAAATATGAGCATCATCTACCAAAAGTCTGGAGAGCCAGTAAAAGGGTTCGCCGATGCTGATTGGGCAAATGACAAGCTGGACCGAAAATCATATTCCGGATACGTTTTCTTCCTAGCTGGTAGTGCGTTTTCGTGGACATCAGCCAAGCAGAGCGTCGTCGCCATGAGCAGCACCGAAGCAGAGTATGTGGCGCTATCAACAGCCGCTAGAGAAGCAGTATATCTACAAGGTCTGTTGCAAGAGATTGGATACTCAAATCAAGGGCCAATGGCTATCTATGGGGACAACCTCAGTGCGCATCATATTGCGAAAAATCCTATTCACCATAAACGCACAAAGCATATAGATTTAAAATATCATTTTGTTAGAGACAAAGTAGAAAGTAAAGAGATAAAACTTGAATATGTATGCACACAGAAAAACGTTGCCGATGTATTAACCAAAAGTTTATGTAAGCAAAAGCATTATAGATTTGTAAAATCGCTTGGATTAATTGATTAATACATTGTAATCACAAAATATTATGCTTAAGCAAAAGTGTTGAAATTTGAAGTGTAACCATAATATGATCTGTCTGGCAACGCTAATTAACATAATGTACATGAACAGCGAGAGCCTCTATTATCTCTCGTCTCTCCTATTCGTATGTAAGTACATATGTACACATGTCATCTCTTCAGTTCTGAATAAACCACTTATGAGCACAGACGCGTCGTTCTCTATTTAATACATGACAAAAGGCGCAATTCACAATAGTCCGGTAGGGGATAAAGATTTTCCGCCACCGGAAATAAGTTTTCCGCCAGCGGAGAGACGTATTTCGTCAGCAGAGATAAGTTGCCTGGCAAGGGATATAGATTTCCCGCCACCGGAAATAAGTTTTCCGCCAGCGGAGAGACGTATTTCGTCAGCCGAGATAAGCTGTCCGGCAGGGGATATAAATTTCCCGCCACCGGAGATAAGTTTTCTGCCAGCGGAGAAACGTAGTTCGTCAGCGGAGATAAATTGTCTGCCAGCGGAAATAAGTTGTCCTTGGTATAGATTTCCCGCCACCGGAAATAAGTTTTCAGCCAGCGGAGAGACGTATTTCGTCAGCAGAGATAAGTTGTCCGGCAGGGGATATAAATTTCCCGCCACCACAGATAAGTTTGCCGCTAGCGGAGAGATGTATTTTGTCAGCAGAGATAAGATGTCCGGCAGGGGATAAAAATTCCTCGCCGCTGGAAGTAAATGTTCTGCCAGCGTAGATAAGTTTTCTGGCAGCGGAGAAACGTAGTTCGTCAGCAGAGATAAGATGTTTGTCAGCGGAGAAAAGTTTTCCGCCAGCGGATATAAATTTTCCGCCAACGGAGAGATGTATTTTGTCAGCAGAGATAAGATGTCCGGCAGGGGATATAAATTCCTCGCCGCCGGAAGTAAATGTTCTGCCAGCGGAGATAAGTTTTCTGCCAGCGGAGAAGCGTAGTTCGTCAGCGGAGATAAATTGTCTGCCAGCGGAGATAAGTTGTCCGCAAGCGGATATAGATTTCCCGGCACCGGAAATAAGTTTTCCGCCAGCGGAGAGACGTATTTCGTTAGCAGAGATAAGTTTTCCGGTAGGGGATATAGAATTTCCGCCACCGGAAATAAGTTTTCCGCCAGCGGAGAGACGTATTTCGTCAGCAGAGATAAGCTGTCCGGCAGGGGATATAAATTTCCCGCCACCGGAAATAAGTTTTCAGCCAGCGGAGAGACGTATTTCGTCAGCAGAGATAAGTTGTCCGGCAGGGGATAAACATTTCCCGCCACCGGAAATAAGTTTTCCGCCAGCGAAGAATCGTAGTTCGTCAGCGGACATAAATCGTCTGCCAGCGGAGATAAGTTGTCCGCAAGCGGATATAGATTTCCCGGCACCGGAAATAAGTTTTCCGCCAGCGGAGAGACGTATTTCGTTAGCAGAGATAAGTTTTCCGGTAGGGGATATAGAATTCCCGCCACCGGAAATAAGTTTTCCGCCAGCGGAGAGACGTATTTCGTTAGCAGAGATAAGTTGTCCGCCAGCGGATATAGAATTCCCGCCACCGGAAATAAGCTTTCCGACAGCGGAGAGACGTATTTCGTCAGCAGAGATAAGCTGTCCGGCAGGGGATATAGATTTCCCGCCATCGGAAATAAGTTTTCAGCTAGCGGAGAGACGTATTTCGTCAGCAGAGATAAGCTGCCCGGCAGGGGATATAAAATTCCCGCCATCGGAGCTAAGTTTTCTGCCAGCGGAGATAAGTTGTCCGCCAGCAGATATTGATTTCCCGCCACCGGAAATAAGTTTTCCGCCAGCGGAGAGACGTATTTCGTCAGCAGAGATATGCTGTCCGGCAGGGGATATAAATTTCCCGCCACCGGAAATAAGTTTTCAGCCAGCGGAGAGACGTATTTCGTAAGCAGAGATAAGTTGTCCGGCAGGGGATATACATTTCCCGCCACCGGAAATAAGTTTTCCGCCAGCGAAGAATCGTAGTTCGTCAGCGGACATAAATCGTCTGCCAGCGGAGATAAGTTGTCCGCCAGCGGATATAGATTTCCCGCCACCGGAAATAAGCTTTCCGCCAGCGGAGAGACGTATTTCGTCAGCAGAGATAAGCTGTCCGGCAGAAGATATAAATTCCTCGCCGCCGGAAGTAAATGTTCTGCCAGCGTAGATAAGTTTTCTGGCAGCGGAGAAACGTAGTTCGTCAGCGGAGATAAGATGTCTGTCAGCGGAGAAAAGTTTTCCGCCAGCGGATATAAATTTTCCGCCAACGGAGAGATGTATTTTGTCAGCAGAGATAAGATGTCCGGCAGGGGATATAAATTCCTCGCCGCCGGAAGTAAATGTTCTGCCAGCGGAGATTAGTTTTCTGCCAGCGGAGAAGCGTAGTTCGTCAGCGGAGATAAATTGTCTGCCAGCGGAGATAAGTTGTCCGCCAGCGGATATAGATTTCCCGGCACCGGAAATAAGTTTTCCGCCAGCGGAGAGACGTATTTCTTTAGCAGAGATAAGTTTTCCGGTAGGGGATATAGAATTCCCGCCACCGGAAATAAGTTTTCCGCCAGCGGAGAGACGTATTTCGTCAGCAGAGATAAGCTGTCCGGCAGGGGATATAAATTTCCCGCCACCGGAGATAAGTTTTCTGCCAGCGGAGAAACGTAGTTCGTCAGCGGAAATAAGTTGTCCTTCAGCGGGTACAGATTTCCCGCCACCGGAAATAAGTTTTGCGCCAGCGGAGAGACGTATTTCGTCAGCAGAGTTAAGTTGTCCGGCAGGGGATATAGATTTCCCGCCACCGGAAATAAGTTTTATGCCAGCGGAGAGACGTATTTCGTCAGCAGAGATAAGTTGTCCGGCAGGGGATATAAATTTCCTGCCACCGGAGATAAGCTTTCTGCCAGCGGAGAAACGTAGTTCGTCAGCGGAGATAAATTGTCTGCCAGCGGAGATAAGTTGTCCGCCAGCGGATATAGGTTTCCCGCCATCGGAAATAATTATTCCGGCAGCGGAGAGACGTATTTCGTCAGCAGAGATAAGTTGTCTGGTAGGGGATATAAATTTCCCGCCACCGGAAATAAGTTTTCCGCCAGCGGAGAGACGTTTTTCGTGAGCAGAGATAAGTTGTCCGGCAGGGGATATACATTTCCCACCGCCGGAGGTAAATGTTCTGCCAGCGGAGATAAGTTTTCTGCCAGCGGAGAATCGTAGTTCGTCAGCGGAGATAAATTGTCTGCCAGCGGAGATAAGTTGTCCGCCAGCGGATATAGATTTGCCGCCACCGGAAATAAGTTTTCCGCCAGCAGAGAGACGTATTTCGTCAGCAGAGATAAGTTGTCCGGTAGGGGATAAAGATTTTCCGCCACCGGAAATAAGTTTTCCGCCAGCGGAGAGACGTATTTCGTCAGCAGAGATAAGGTGCCTGGCAAGGGATATAGATTTCCCGCCACCGGAAATAAGTTTTCCGCCAGCGGAGAGACGTATTTCGTCAGCAGAGATACGCTGTCCGGCAGGGGATATAAATTTCCCGCCACCGGAAATAAGTTTTCCGCTAGCGGAGAGACGTATTTCGTCAGCAGAGATAAGTTGTCCGGCAGGGGATATAAATTTCCTGCCACCGGAGATAAGCTTTCTGCCAGCGGAGAAACGTAGTTCGTCAGCGGAGATAAATTGTCTGCCAGCGGAGATAAGTTGTCCGCCAGCGGATATAGGTTTCCCGCCACCGGAAATAATTATTCCGGCAGCGGAAAGACGTATTTCGTCAGCAGAAATAAGTTGTCTGGTAGGGGATATAAATTTCCCGCCACCGGAAATAAGTTTTCCGCCAGCGGAGAGACGTTTTTCGTCAGCAGAGATAAGTTGTCCGGCAGGGGATATACATTTCCCACCGCCGGAGGTAAATGTTCTGCCAGCAGAGATAAGTTTTCTGCCAGCGGAGAATCGTAGTTCGTCAGCGGAGATAAATTGTCTGCCAGCGGAGATAAGTTGTCCGCCAGCGGATATAGATTTGCCGCCACCGGAAATAAGTTTTCCGCCAGCAGAGAGACGTATTTCGTCAGCAGAGATAAGTTGTCCGGCAGGGGATAAAAATTTTCCGCCACCGGAAATAAGTTTTCCGCCAGCGGAGAGACGTATTTCGTCAGCAGAGATAAGTTGTCCGGCAGGGGATATAAATTTCCTGCCACCGGAGATAAGCTTTCTGCCAGCGGAGAAACGTAGTTCGTCAGCGGAGATAAATTGTCTGCCAGCGGAGATAAGTTGTCCGCCAGCGGATATAGGTTTCCCGCCACCGGAAATAATTATTCCGGCAGCGGAGAGACGTATTTCGTCAGCAGAGATAAGTTGTCTGGTAGGGGATATAAATTTCCCGCCACCGGAAATAAGTTTTCCGCCAGCGGAGAGACGTTTTTCGTCAGCAGAGATAAGTTGTCCGGCAGGGGATATACATTTCCCACCGCCGGGCAGGTAAATGTTCTGCCAGCAGAGATAAGTTTTCTGCCAGCGGAGAATCGTAGTTCGTCAGCGGAGATAAGTTGTCCTCCAGCGGATATAGTTTTCCCGCCACCGGAAATAAGCTTTCCGCCAGCGGAGAGACGTATTTCGTCAGCAGAGATAAGTTGTCCGGCAGGGGATATAAATTTCCCGCCACCACAGATAAGTTTGCCGCCAGCGGAGAGATGTATTTTGTCAGCAGAGATAAGATGCCCGGCAGGGGATATAAATTCCTCGCCGCCGGAAGTAAATGTTCTGCCAGCGTAGATAAGTTTTCTGGCAGCGGAGAAACGTAGTTCGTCAGCGGAGATAAGATGTCTGTCAGCGGAGAAAAGTTTTCCGCCAGCGGATATAAATTTTCCGCCAACGGAGAGATGTATTTTGTCAGCAGAGATAAGATGTCCGGCAGGGGATATAAATTCCTCGCCGCCGGAAGTAAATGTTCTGCCAGCGGAGATAAGTTTTCTGCCAGCGGAGAAGCGTAGTTCGTCAGCGGAGATAAATTGTCTGCCAGCGGAGATAAGGTGTCCGCCAGCGGATATAGATTTCCCGGCACCGGAAATAAGTTTTCCGCCAGCGGAGAGACGTATTTCTTTAGCAGAGATAAGTTTTCCGGTAGGGGATATAGAATTCCCGCCACCGGAAATAAGTTTTCCGCCAGCGGAGAGACGTATTTCGTCAGCAGAGATAAGCTGTCCGGCAGGGGATATAAATTTCCCGCCACCGGAAAGAAGTTTTCAGCCAGCGGAGAGACGTATTTCGTCAGCAGAGATAAGTTGTCCGGCAGGGGATATACATTTCCCGACACCGGAAATAAGTTTTCCGCCAGCGAAGAATCGTAGTTCGTAAGCGGACATAAATCGTCTGCCAGCGGAGATAAGTTGTGCGCCAGCGGATATAGATTTCCCGCCACCGGAAATAAGCTTTCCGCCAGCGGAGAGACGTATTTCGTCAGCAGAGATAAGTTGTCCGGCAGGGGATATAGATTTCCCGCCATCGGAAATAAGTTTTCAGCTAGCGGAGAGACGTATTTCGTCAGCAGAGATAAGCTGTCCGGCAAGGCCTATAAATTTCCCGCCATCGGAGCTAAGTTTACAGCCAGCGGAGAGACGTATTTCGTCAGCAGAGATATGCTGTCCGGCAGGGGATATAAATTTCCCGCCACCGGAAATAAGTGTTCAGCCAGCGGAGAGATGTATTTCGTCAGCAGAGATAAGTTGTCCGGCTGGGGATATACATTTCCCGCCACCGGAAATAAGTTTTCCGCCAGCGAAGAATCGTAGTTCGTCAGCGGACATAAATCGTCCGCCAGCGGAGATAAGTTGTCCGCCAGCGGATATAGATTTCCCGCCACCGGAAATAAGCTTTCCGCCAGCGGAGAGACGTATTTCGTCAGCAGAGATAAGTTGTCCGGCAGGGGATATAGATTTCCCGCAATCGGAAGTAAGTTTTCAGCTAGCGGAGAGAAGTATTTCGTCAGCAGAGATAAGCTGTCCGGCAGGGGATATAAATTTCCCGCCATCGGAGCTAAATTTTCTGCCAGCGGAGATAAGTCGTCCGCCAGCAGATATAGATTTCCCGCCACCGGAAATAAGTTTTCCGCCAGCGGAGAGACGTTTTTCGTTAGCAGAGATTAGTTGTCTGGCAGGGGATATAGATTTCCCGCTATCGGAAATAAGTTTTCAGCCAGCGGAGAGACGTATTTCGTCAGCAGAGATAAGATTTCCGGCAGGGGATATGAATTCCTCGCCGCCGGAAGTAAATGTTCTGCCAGCGGAGATAAGTTTTCTGCCAGCGGAGAAGCGTAGTTCGTCAGCGGAGATAAATTGTCTGCCAGCGGAGATAAGTTGTCCGCCAGCGGATATAAATTTCCCGCCACCGGAAATAAGCTTTCCGCCAGCGGAGAGACGTATTTCTTCAGCAGAGATAAGTTGTCCGGCAGGGGATATAGATTTCCCGCCATCGGAAATAAGTTTTCAGCTAGCGGAGAGACGTATTTCGTCACCAGAGATAAGCTGTACGGCAGGGGATATAAATTTCCCGCCATCGGAGCTAAGTTTTCTGCCAGCGGAGATAAGTTGTCCGCCAGCAGATATAGATTACCCGCCACCGGAAATAAGTTTTCCGCCAGCGGAGAGACGTATTTCGTTAGCAGAGATAAGATTTCCGGTAGGGGATATAGATTTCCCGCCATCGGAAATAAGTTTTCAGCCAGCGGAGAGACTTATTTCGTCAGCAGAGATAAGTTGTCCGGCAGGGGATATAAATTTCCCGCCACCACAGATAAGTTTGCCGCCAGCGGAGAGATGTATTTTGTCAGCAGAGATAAGATGTCCGGCAGGGGATATAAATTCCTCGACGGCGGAAGTAAATGTTCTGCCAGCGGAGATAAGTTTTCTGGCAGCGGAGAAACGTAGTTCGTCAGCGGAGATAAGATGTCTGTCAGCGGAGAAAAGTTTTCCGCCAGCGGATATAAATTTTCCGCCAAGGGAGAGATGTATTTTGTCAGCAGAGATAAGATGTCCGGCAGGGGATATAAATTCCTCGCCGCCGGAAGTAAATGTTCTGCCAGCGGAGATAAGTTTTCTGCCAGCGGAGAAGCGTAATTCGTCAGCGGAGATAAATTGTCTGCCAGCGGAGATAAGTTGTCCGCCAGCGGATATAGATTTCCCGGCACCGGAAATAAGTTTTCCGCCAGCGGAGAGACGTATTTCGTTAGCAGAGATAAGTTTTCCGGTGGGGGATATAGACTTCCCGCCATCGGAAATAAGTTTTCAGCCAGCGGAGAGACGTATTTCGTCAGCAGAGATAAGCTGTCCGGCAGGGGATATAAATTTCCCGCCACCGGAGCTAAGTTTTCTGCCAGCGGAGATAAACTGTCTGCCAGCGGATATAGATTTCCCGCCACCGGAAATAAGTTTTCCGCAAACGGAGAGACGTACTTCGTCAGCAGAGATGAGTTATCCGGCAGCGGATATACATTTCCCGCCACCGGACATAACTTTTCCGCCCGCAGAGAGACGTATTTCGTCAGCGGGGAAACATTTTCGGGCAGATGATATACATTTTCCCGCCGCCGGAGATAAGTTTTCTGCCAGCGAAGAATCCTGGTTCGTCAGCGGACATAAATTGTCTGGCAGGGGATATAGATTTCCCGCCACCGGAAATAAGTTTTCTGCCAGCGGAGAAACGTAGTTCGTCAGCGGAGATAAATTGTCTGCCAGCGGAGATAAGTTGTCCTTCAGCGGGTATAGATTTCCCGCCACCGGAAATAAGTTTTCCGCCAGCGGAGAGACGTCAGGGCAGGGGCAGTGGATATAAATTTCCCGCCACCACAGATAAGTTTGCCGCCAGCGGAGAGATGTATTTTGTCAGCAGAGATAAGATGTCCGGCAGGGGATATAAATTCCTCGCCGCCGGAAGTAAATGTTCTGCCAGCGGAGATAAGTTTTCTGCCAGCGGAGAAGCGTAATTCGTCAGCGGAGATAAATTGTCTGCCAGCGGAGATAAGTTGTCCGCCTGCGGATATAGATTTCCCGGCACCGGAAATAAGTTTTCCGCCAGCGGAGAGATGTATTTCGTTAGCAGAGATAAGTTTTCCGGTAGGGGATATAGAATTCCCGTCACCGGAAATAAGTTTTCCGCCAGCGGAGAGACGTATTTCGTCAGCAGAGATAAGCTGTCCGGCAGGGGATATAAATTTCCCGCCACCGGAAATAAGTTTTCAGCCAGCGGAGATACGTATTTCGACAGCAGAGATAAGTTGTCCGGCAGGGGATATACATTTCCCGCCACCGGAAATAAGTTTTCCGCCAGCGAAGAATCGTAGTTCGTCAGCGGACATAAATCGTCTGCCAGCAGAGATAAGTTGTCCGCCAGCGGATATAGATTTCCCGCCACCGGAAATAAGCTTTTCGCCAGCGGAGAGACGTATTTCGTCAGCAGAGATAAGTTGTACGGCAGGGGATATAGATTTCCCGCCATCGGAAATAAGTTTTCAGCTAGCGGAGAGACGTATTTCGTCTGCAGAGATAAGCTGTCCGGCAGGGGATATAAATTTCCCGCCATCGGAGCTAAGTTTTCTGCCAGCGGAGATAAGTTGTCCGCCAGCAGATATAGATTTCCCGCCACCGGAAATAAGTTTTTCGCCAGCGGAGAGGCGTATTTCGTCAGCAGAGATAAGCTGTCCGGCAGGGGATATAAATTTCCCGCCACCGGAAATAAGTTTTCAGCCAGCGGAGAGACGTATTTCGTCAGCAGAGATATGCTGTCCGGCAGGGGATATAAATTTCCCGCCACCGGAAATAAGTTTTCAGCCAGCGGAGATACGTATTTCGACAGCAGAGATAAGTTGTCGGGCAGGGGATATACATTTCCCGCCAGCGGAAATAAGTTTTCCGCCAGCGAAGAATCGTAGTTCGTCAGCGGACATAAATCGTCTGCCAGCGGAGATAAGTTGTCCGCCGGCGGATATAGATTTCCCGCCACCGGAAATAAGCTTTCCGCCAGCGGAGAGACGTATTTCGTCAGCAGAGATAAATTGTCCGGCAGGGGACATAGATTTACCGCCATCGGAAATAAGTTTTCAGCTAGCGGAGAGACGTATTTCGTCAGCAGAGATAAGCTGTCCGGCAGGGGATATAAATTTCCCGCCATCGGAGCTAAGTTTTCTGCCAGCGGAGATAAGTTTTCCGCCAGCAGATATAGATTTCCCGCCACCGGAAATAAGTTTTCCGCCAGCGGAGAGACGTATTTCGTTAGGAGAGATAAGCTGTCCGGCAGGGGATTTAAATTTCCCGCCACCGGAGCTATGTTTTCTGCCAGCGGAGATAAATTGTCTGCCAGCGGAGAAGCGTAGTTCGTCAGCGGAGATAAATTGTCTGCCAGCGGAGATAAGTTGTCCGCCAGCGGATATAGATTTCCCGCCATCGGAAATAAGTTTTCAGCCAGCGGAGAGACGTATTTCGTCAGCAGAGATAAGTTGTCCGGCAGGGGATATAAATTTCCCGCCACCGGAAATAAGTTTTCCGCCAGCGAAGAATCGTAGTTCGTCAGCGGACATAAATCGTCTGCCAGCGGAGATAAGTTTTCCGCCAGCGGATATAAATTTTCCGCCAACGGAGAGATGTATTTGGTCAGCAGAGATACGATATCCGGCAGGGGATATACATTTCCCGCCACCGGAAGTAAATGTTCTGCCAGCGGAGATAAGTTTTCTGCCAGCGGAGAAGCGTAGTTCGTCAGCGGAAATAAATTGTCTGCCAGCGGAGATAAGTTGTCCGCCAGCGGATATAGATTTTCCGGCACCGGAAATAAAATTTCCGCCAGCGGAGAGACGTATTTCGTTAGCAGAGATAAGTTTTCCGGTAGGGGATATAGATTTCCCGCCATCGGAAATAAGTTTTCAGCCAGCGGAGAGACGTATTTCGTCAGCAGAGATAAGCTGTCCGGCAGGGGATATAAATTTCCCGCCACCGGAAATAAGTTTTCTGCCAGCGGAGATAATTTTTCGGGCAGGGGATATACATTTTCCCGCCACCGGAGATAAGTTTTCTGCCATCGGAGAAACGTAGTTCGTCAGCGGAGATAAATTGTCTGCCAGCGGAGATAAGTTGTCCTTCAGCGGGTATAGATTTCCCGCCATCGGAAATAATTTTTCCGCCAGCGGAGAGACGTATTTCGTTAGCAGAGATAAGTTTTCCGGTAGGGGATATAGACTTTCCGCCATTGGAAATAAGTTTTCAGCCAGCGGAGAGACGTATTTCGTCAGCAGAGATAAGCTGTCCGGCAGGGGAAATAAATTTCCCGCCACCGGAGCTAAGTTTTCTGCCAGCGGAGATAAGTTGTCCGCCAGCAGATATAGATTTCCCGCCACCGGAAATAAGTTTTCCGCCAGCGGAGAGACGTATTTCGTCAGCAGGGATAAGCTGTCCGGCAGGGGATATAAATTTCCCGCCACGGGAAATAAGTTTTCAGCCAGCGGAGAGACGTATTTCGTCAGCAGAGATAAGCTGTCCGGCAGGGGATATAAATTTCCCGCCACCGGAAATAAGTTTTCAGCCAGCGGAGAGACGTATTTCGTCAGCAGAGATAAGTTGTCCGGCAGGGGAAATACATCTCCCGCCACCGGAAATAAGTTTTCCGCCAGCGAAGAATCGTAGTTCGTCAGCGGACATAAATCGTCTGCCAGCGGAGATAAGTTGTCCGCCAGCGGATATAGATTTCCCGCCACCGGAAATAAGCTTTCCGCCAACGGAGAGACGTATTTCGTCAGCAGAGATAAGTTGTCCGGCAGGGGATATAGATTTCCCGCCATCGGAAATAGTTTTCAGCTAGCGGAGATAAGTTGTCCGCCAGCAGATATAGATTTCCCGCCACCGGAAATAAGTTTTCCGCCAGCGGAAAGACGTATTTCGTTAGCAGAGATAAGTGGTCCGGCAGGGAATATAAATTTCCCGCCATCGGAGCTAAGTTTTCTGCCAGCGGAGATAAGTTGTCCGCCAGCAGATATAGATTTCCCGCCACCGGAAATAAGTTTTCAGCCAGCGGAGAGACGTATTTCGTCAGCAGAGATAAGCTGTCCGGCAGGGGATATAAATTTCCCGCCACCGGACATAACTTTTCCGCCCGCAGAGAGACGTATTTCGTCAGCGGGGATACATTTTCGGGCAGGGGATATACATTTTCCCGCCGCCGGAGATAAGTTTTCTGCCAGCGGACAATCGTAGTTCGTCAGCGGACATAAATTGTCTGGCAGGGGATATACATTTCCCGCCACCGGAAATGAGTTTTCCGCCCGCGGAGAGACGTATTTCGTCAGCAGAGATTAGCTGTCCGGCAGGGGATATAAATTTCCCGCCACCGGAGATAAGTTTTCTGCCAGCGGAGAAACGTAGTTCGTCAGCGGAGATAAATTGTCTGCCAGCGGAGATAAGCTGTCCTTCAGCGGGTATAGATTTTCCGGCACCGGAAATAAGTTTTCCGCCAGCGGAGAGACGTATTTCGTTAGCAGAGATAAGTTTTTCGGTAGGGGATATAGATTTCCCGCCATCGGAAATAAGTTTTCAGCCAGCGGAGAGACGTATTTCGTCAGCAGAGATAAGCTGTCCGGCAGGGGAAATAAATTTCCCGCCACCGGAGCTAAGTTTTCTGCCAGCGGAGATAAGTTGTCCGCCAGCAGATATAGATTTCCCGCCACCGGAAATAAGTTTTCCGCCAGCGGAGAGACGTATTTCGTCAGCAGGGATAAGCTGTCCGGCAGGGGATATAAATTTCCCGCCACCGGAAATAAGTTTTCAGCCAGCGGAGAGACGTATTTCGTCAGCAGAGATAAGTTGTCCGGCAGGGGATATACATCTCCCGCCACCGGAAATAAGTTTTCCGCCAGCGAAGAATCGTAGTTCGTCAGCGGACATAAATCGTCTGCCAGCGGAGATAAGTTGTCCGCCAGCGGATATAGATTTCCCGCCACCGGAAATAAGCTTTCCGCCAACGGAGAGACGTATTTCGTCAGCAGAGATAAGTTGTCCGGCAGGGGATATAGATTTCCCGCCATCGGAAATAGTTTTCAGCTAGCGGAGATAAGTTGTCCGCCAGCAGATATAGATTTCCCGCCACCGGAAATAAGTTTTCCGCCAGCGGAGAGACGTATTTCGTTAGCAGAGATAAGTTGTCCGGCAGGGAATATAAATTTCCCGCCATCGGAGCTAAGTTTTCTGCCAGCGGAGATAAGTTGTCCGCCAGCAGATATAGATTTCCCGCCACCGGAAATAAGTTTTCCGCCAGCGGAGAGACGTATTTCGTTAGCAGAGATAAGTTGTCCGGCAGGGGATATAGATTTCCCGCCATCGGAAATAAGTTTTCAGCCAGCGGAGACACGTATTTCGTCAGCAGAGATAAGCTGTCTGGAAGGGGATATAAATTTCCCGCCACCGGAAATAAGTTTTCAGCCAGCGGAGAGACGTATTTCGTCAGCAGAGATAAGTTGTCCGGCAGGGGATATACATTTCCCGCCACCGGAAATAAAAACTTAGGACATATGGTAGAGTCCAAAGAAGATGGGAAATATTATTTACCCCATCAAGGAGTCATAAGAGATTCCAGTCTAACGACAAAGCTGAGGGTTGTTTTCCTTGCTTCAGCAAAAACCACAAACAATAAAAGTTTAAATGGTATCATGTGGGTTGGACCAAGGGTCCAAAAAGATATCTTCGATATTATGGTGAAATGGCGTAAATGGCCATTTGTAATATCTGCGGACATTGAAAAAATGTACCGGCAAATTAATGTTGATAAAGACGATCAACAATATTTGCATATCATTTGGAGAGATAATCCAAACGAAAAGTTAAAAGATTATAAACTTACAACAGCTTCAGCACCCTACTTAGCAACCAGGGTGCTTGTTGCAATAGCAGATAATTGCAAAAATCAAGCAATTAGGGAAATCATAAAGAATGATTTTTATATGGACGACCTGATGACAGGTGCCGACACGATACTGGATGCTAAAAAGCATGTAAAGGAAGTTACCCGGGAGTTTAATAAGGTTGGTTTTAACTTAAGAAAGTGGATAACAAATATCCCAGAAATTATAGAAGGCATTAGAGATGACCAAGAAAATAAAGTATTAACCATTGAGGAGAATGAATCTGTCAAAACATTAGGACTACAATGGGAACCGGTTAAAGACGAGTTTAGGTTCAATTTCCACTATGAACCAATTAAGAAAAATAACAAAAGAATAGTATTATCTACCTTTGCCAAGATATATGACCCCTTAGGCTGGTTGTCTCCAGTGACACTTGTCGGAAAATTGTTTATTCAAAAACTTTGGCTAGCAGACAAAAATTGGGATGAAGAATTATCAGAACAGGATACTCGGGAATGGAATTCCCTAACAGAGTTAGAGAGCATTCGGATACCGATATGGCTAAATTCTCAGCACAATAAGTCGATGCAAATTCATGGGTTTGCCGATGCATCCGAAAAGGCTTATGCTGCCGTAGTGTATGCCAACGTAGATTGTTCTACAATTATAATAGCCAGCAAAGGCAAAGTTAATCCAAAGAAGAATCGGAAAACTATTCCAAAATTAGAACTTTGTGCAGCACATCTTCTGGCAAAATGAATTCAACGGGTGAAAGTAGCGGTAGGAAGTAATGTAGAGTGTTATGCCTGGAGTGATTCTACTATTACTCTAGCCTGGATAAAGAATGGAGACAATAAAGACAAGTTTATCAGGCGTCGAATAGGGATAGGGACACGTTAGAACTGAAGACAATCCAGCAGATGTAGCATCAAGGGGCATTAGTGCAGATAAGCTAAAAGATTTTAAGATTTGGTGGAAAGGGCCTCAATGGTTGGCGAAAACTAAGGAACATTGGCCAAAAGAGAAAATTGAAGAAAAATTAGTTGTTGGCAAAACAATGGTAATAGCAAAAAATAACATTTTTTGTGAATTATTACAAAAATATTCGTGTATGCATAAACTAGAAAGAGTCATTGCATATGTGTTGAGGTTTATTCAAATCAAAACCAAAAAGAAAGAATTTCCTTCATTTTTGACAGTGAAGGAGATTAAGAGCGCCAAAGTATTAATAGTAAAACAACAACAAGCTATCCAATTCGGTTCCGAAATAGCTAGCCTAATTAATAAAAAGGAAATAGAAACAAAAAATAAACTATTAAGCTTAAATCCATTCTTAGATAAAGACGGATTGTTACGAGTTGGAGGTAGATTGCAAAACTCCAACGCGGAATTTGAGGTTAAACATCCCTTGATTTTAGATAAGTGTCACTTGACGTCTTTAATTATCAAGAATGCACATAAAGAAACATTGCACGGTGGAATTAATCTGATGCGAAACTATATCCAGCGAAAGTTTTGGATATTTGGGCTAAGAAATTGCTTAAAGAAAAAACTTAAAGAGTGTGTCACCTGTGCTAGGTATCGACAGAATACTGCAGAACAAATTATGGGAAATCTGCCGAAACACAGAGCTACAATGTCGCACCCGTTTACAAATACAGGTGTAGACTTCGCCGGGCCTTACCATATCCGATGCTCTAAAAACCGGGGGCAGAAATGGTATAAGGGATATATTGCCGTATTCGTATGCATTCATTTGGAAGTAGTCAGCGATCTTACTTCAGATGCATTTCTAGCTGCACTTAGAAGATTTTTTTCAAGAAGAGGAAAATGTGCAAAAAACTTTTCCGATAATGGAACCAACTTTGTGGGAGCTTCGCGCAAATTAGACGAGGAATACCAAAAAGCCCTCAAAGACAACATAAAAGTGGTTCCAATATTAGAAGGAGAACAGATCGAGTGGCAATTTATTCCCCCGGCAGGACCTCACTTCGGAGGTATTTGGGAAGCTGGGGTAAAATCAGTGAAATATCACTTAAAAAGGGTAATTGGGGACAATAATTTAACCTATGAGGAAATGGAAACTCTATTATGTCGAATTGAAATGGTACTAAATTCACGGCCTTTGTATACAGCTACAAATGATATTAACGATCTGGATGTATTAACACCAGGTCATTTTATAATTGGAAGGCCAATATTTGGCCCGATTGAGACAATTTCAGAGGAAAAAATCGGGAATCGGGAATAGATGGAGATTAATTCAGAAAATGAAAAGAGAATTTTGGATTAAATGGAAAGAGGATTATTTGCACACACTGCAACAAAGAAATAAATGGAAAATGGGAATGCAGAATATTAAAACAGGACAGATTGTATTAATAAAAGATGAAACCTGTCAGCCAGTTAGATGGTCCTTGGGAAAAATAGAAGAAATACATAAAGGTAGGGACGATAGAGTCAGAGTAGTAACTATAAAACGACCTATAACTAAAATTTGTCCATTAGCTGGAATTGAGTCAGAAGAGCAAGACTCAGGAATGACTCCAAAAGAGACCAGAAGTACGCGTAGTAGACCTCGAATGTCCAAGCTAGGACTGATGGCAGCATTGTTCATGCTTGTGTTATGTTGCCAAGTGTCAAATGCAAACATTGCTGCTAGAGGAACGGCGAAGTGGTCAATTGAAAAAATGAACAGTTCCACTTCGATATATTTGGACCCGATGGGGGACGTTGAAATAGTCGCCTCATCCTGGGATTTAATTGTTTATTATAACATGGACCCGTATTTCCAAATGATAACGAGGGGGAACGTTGTGAGTTGCTGCGGACACCGCAACTCTACAGTTATACCCGATACTAAGTCAGTATGGCTCTCCTGCGGCAGACGCCGCTAATATTGAACCACACGACAAAGAGTGCGTGCGAGAGAGACAGAAAATCAGTCTGAGCGTGACGTCGGGCGCTGCGTGGCCACTGCAAATTGATTTCTTGCTTTTGGCTACAAAAATGATCCGATCTGATCCAGATTCAGCAATCTGATAGATATAGTCATTATCTATGATTCTGCGTTTTTAGTTTTCTCGAATGTGCAATATTGTGGATGCAACAGATTTTCGTCCTTTGTGGGGGCGGAAGAGGGTGGGGCGAAATTCTGAGATAAACGTTTTATAGTGAGATCTAACAGAAGTGCGGATACCAAATTTGGTTGCTCTAGCCTTAATAGTCTCTGAGATTTGTGGATGCCCCAGATTTTCGTCCTTTGCGGGGGCGGAAGCGGGTGTGGCGAAATTTGGACATGAAACGGTCAAGGTCCGATATCACAGGAGTGTGGATAACAAATTTGGTTGCTCTGGCTCTTATAGGTTCTGAGATCCTTGAACTCATATTTTGCAATTGGCAAAGCCGACTGTTGTGAAATCCTCGATACGAGATTTCAATGTTGAGCAGAAATGCTCTGGGGAATCTTTGCGTTTAATAATGTACTACACGATATAGACAATTCGATATTTATTCATTTGGACTTCAATCAACTTAAAACTTTAATCTTAATCGCGTATAGAGTATGTATGTATGTAATGGGTAATACGGGTTTAAGCGCGGCCGGCTGCAACTGCTAATTGTCGTTGTGATTTCGTCGAAACGCAAACGAAGACTCTTCATGGTGATCGGAAACGAGGTTACGCTGCCCTAGCATGAAACGACGCCGTTCTCCGAGTGGGCAATCGCAGTTAGAGCTCTCTCACTCTCTTTGTAGTTTAACCCTTAGAAAACCGTCCACCGACCATGAAACCTGTGTGTTAGAGAGAGACAGAGCGAGAAAGAATGAAATTGTTTTCTTGATTCTGGCTATAATAATTATACGATCTGGTTGAGATTTTACACTCTAGAACATATAGTCATCCTCTACGATTCTGCGTTTTTGGTTTTATCGTATCTTTAAAAATGTGGATGCCACAGATTTTCGTCCTTTGTGGGGGCGGAAGTGGGCGGGGCGAAGTTTTGAAATATTTTGGTAGCAGTGACATATCACAGAAGTCTGGATCCAAAACATCGTTGCTCTAGATCTTATAGTCTTTGAGCACTAGGCGCTGAAGGGGACGGACAGACGGACGGACGGACGGACGGACGGACAGACGGACAGACAGACAGGGCTCAATCGACTCGGCTATTGATGCTGATCAAGAATATATATACTTTATGGGGTCGGAAACGATTCCTTCTGGACGTTCCACACATCCACTTTTACCACAAATCTAATATACCCCAATACTCATTTTGAGTATCGGGTATAAAAAAGGGGAAAGAATTGATTGGAAAAATGAGAGTTGTGTGTAGTAAACTTTATACTTTTGAAGATCAATGCAATAATGTCTTAGATAATACGGAAAGACAAATTGCAGACCTGGAGGAAAATAATAAACTTTTCATGACTCAGGATAATAAAAGAAAGAAGCGAGCACCATTTGAGTTTATGGGCTCACTTTATCATATATTATTTGGGATAATGGACGCCGAAGATAGGGAAACGTTGGAAGGAAATATGAAAAATTTATTAGAAAACCAACATAACCTAGATGATTTAATTAAAAAACAAACATCGTTGGTAGAGTCATCGGTAAATATTCTCAAAAGAACTACCGAGGAAATAAATTTGAACTTTAGAAGTATGAGCGCTAGAGTAGAAAACATAACGGAAGCATTAAAGGAAAGTTTCTATGTGTACAAAGAATCTATAAATTTCATTATGGTAACAAAGCAACTAAGCTCCTTGATTGAAAAGTGCGATAAAATTCAATCAGCAGTTATTAATCTACTGATAGATATTAATCATGGTAGACTAAATCCAAATATTTTAAAACCTATACAATTAAAGGGAGAAATAGCAAAAATAAAAGATAACTTATTAGAAACATTTGTGCTTCCAGGAAAAAGAACAGGAACAGAATTGAAGGAAATTTACAGCCTATTAACAGCGAAAGGAATTTTGGTTGATAACAAATTAATTCTGAACGTGAAGATTCCCCTGTTTGGTAGACACGCATTCCATTTGTTTAGGATAATTCCAATGCCGGTTGAGCATGAACAAGAATTAGTCAAGGTAGATTTGAGCTCCAGGTATTTAGTATATAATTTCGAAATTGATTCCTATCATTCGATGACTGAAGCTACCTTGAACAAATGCCAAAAATGGCAAACGAATAGAAGAGTATGCGAAGGTAATTGGCCTTGGAGCAATGCCAATGATAATGCTTGTGAGATAGCTCCTTTCAAACCAAAGGGTAATAAAAATTGCGTTTATAGGAAGATAGCAGAGACAAGGTCATTTTGGGTCGAATTAGAAAGACAGGGTAGTTGGAACTTCAAAGTTCCAGTAAACACTAATGCTAGAATTCAATGTAGTAACTCAAATCAAGAACTAATTGATCTTCCGCAACAAGGAATTTTAACAATAATACATGGTTGTACTATGCGAACCGATGATAAAATACTAGTACCTCATCACAGTATACAAACAGAAAGCTACGAGCCAATTTCATCCTATTATATAAGTAATATAAGTAAAATACCAAAAATTGTTTGGAATCCATTGATAAAAGAAGGTCATCATGTGTTAAAAGGACTTAAGTTCCATCATGTATCTGGACATGCGGCCTTGATTATCGGAATCATAATAATAATAATATTAATAATCTATGCCATAAGAAGAATTAAAGTAGCACGCAGACTGCAAACGATAGCACTTCCCTACCCACTGTAATTGACTGTAAATGATTATCTCTACTTATAATTATAGCTATAAAGAAAATGTACACAAAAAGGTTCACAAGAATCAAAATACAAAATAATGCCACTTTCGGCGCTTTGCAGAATGTTCAAAGCATGAACACATTATCGTCAATACGATGCCACCTTCGGCCCCTTGCAGAATGTTTAAACATAAATATGTTATTGTACACATTCACTCATGTAACAAAACCGATCTCTAAAGAAATCACATAAAGTAGACAAGTTATGACTGCAAGGGGGTAAACAGAGATCTGTAACCCATTAATACGACAGCAAAACACAAGTGGAGAAAACACTTAATAAATGCGGTCCTAAAATAAAACTAATGTAAGCATGAACTCAAATAGACAACCTCAGTAAAGTGTATCCTCTGCGCAGGTCTAACGATAATTATAGACTACCAAATTGTACCTCCTACCTCATTGTCAAATCACATATAAGGCTCTGATTTTAAGAATAAAATTTAGCTTGAATTTAAAACTCAACTCGTAAATGTCTAGACTTTTCTTGTAAGGTCTTAACACCCGCTGACGAAATACGTCTCTCCGCTGGCGGAATAATTATTTCCGGTGGCGGGAAACCTATATCCGCTGACCGACATCTTATCTCCGCTGGCAGACAATTTATTTCCGCTGACGAACAATGATTCTCCGCTGGCAGAACACTTATCTCCAGAGGGGAAAATTTATATCCCCTGCCAGACATCTTATCTCTGCTGACAAAATACATCTCTCCGCTGGCGGCAAACTTATGTGCGGTGGCGGGAAATTTATGTCCCCTGCCGGAAAATGTATCCCCGCTGACGAATTACGTTTCTCCGCCGGCAGAAAACTTATCTCCGCTGGCAGCACATGTACTTCCGGCGGCGAGGAATTTATATCCCCTGCCGGACAACTTATATCTGCTGACGAAAAACATCTCTCCGCTGGCGGCAAACTTATCTGCGGTGGCGGGAAAATGTATATCCCCTGCCGGACAACTTATCTCTGCTGACGAAATAAGTCTCTCCGCTGGCTGAAAACTTATTTCCGATGGCGGGAAATTTATATCCCCTGCCGGACAACTTATCTCTGCTGACGAAATACGTCTCTCCGTTTGCGGAAAACTTATTTCCGGTGGCGGGAAATCTATATCCGCTGGCAGACAATTTATCTCCGCTGGCAGAAAACTTAGCTCCGGTGGCGGGAAATTTATATCCCCTGCCGGACAACTTATCTCTGCTGACGAAATACGTCTCTCCGCTGGCGGAAAACTTATTTCCGGTGGCGGGAAATCTATATCCCCTACCGGAAAACTTATCTCTGCTTACGAAATACGTCTCTCCGCTGGCGGAAAACTTATTTCCGGTGCCGGGAAATCTATATCCGCTGGCAGACAACTTATCTCCGCTGGCAGACAATTTATCTCCGCTGACGAACTACGCTTCTCCGCTGGCAGAAAACTTATCTCCGCTGGCAGAACATTTACTTCCGGCGGCGAGGAATTTATATCCCCTGCCGGACATCTTATCTCTGCTGACAAAATACATCTCTCCGTTGGCGGACGAAAATCCGGTATCCGAATGCTCTCTAACTCTGTTAGGGGATTCCATTCCCGAGTATCCTGTTCTGATAATTCTTCATCCCAATTTTTGTCTGCTAGCCAAAGTTTTTGAATAAACAATTTTCCGACAAGTGTCACTGGAGACAACCAGCCTAAGGGGTCATATATCTTGGCAAAGGTAGATAATACTATTCTTTTGTTATTTTTCTTAATTGGTTCATAGTGGAAATTGAACCTAAACTCGTCTTTAACCGGTTCCCATTGTAGTCCTAATGTTTTGACAGATTCATTCTCCTCAATGGTTAATACTTTATTTTCTTGGTCATCTCTAATGCCTTCTATAATTTCTGGGATATTTGTTATCCACTTTCTTAAGTTAAAACCAACCTTATTAAACTCCCGGGTAACTTCCTTTACATGCTTTTTAGCATCCAGTATCGTGTCGGCACCTGTCATCAGGTCGTCCATATAAAAATCATTCTTTATGATTTCCCTAATTGCTTGATTTTTGCAATTATCTGCTATTGCAACAAGCACCCTGGTTGATAAGTAGGGTGCTGAAGCTGTACCGTACGTAACGGTTGTAAGTTTACAATCTTTTAACTTTTCGTTTGGATTATCTCTCCAAATTATATGCAAATATTGTTGATCGTCTTTATCAACATTAATTTGCCGGTACATTTTTTCAATGTCCGCAGATATTACAAATGGCCATTTACGCCATTTCACCATAATATCGAAGATATCTTTTTGGACCCTTGGTCCAACCCACATGATATCATTTAAACTTTTATTGTTTGTGGTTTTTGCTGAAGCATCGAAAACTACCCTCAGCTTTGTCGTTAGACTGGAATCTCTTATGACTCCTTGATGGGGTAAATAATATTTCCCATCTTCTTTGGACTCTACCATATGTCCTAAGTTTTTATATTCATGCATGAACTTTACATAATTATCTTTTAATGTTTTATTATTGCTGAGCTTTCTTTCTAAAATATAAAATCGCGCTATAGCTTGGGGTTTTGAATCTCCTAGATCCTTTTCTTTTTTAAATGGTATTTTAACCACATACCTACCATTCTCATCTCTTCTTGTTGTTTCCAAGAAATGCTCCTCGCACACAGCTTCATCTACGTCATTCCTTTCACTTTCCAATTCCCAGAACCGCTCTAAGTCCCCAACTTCAATTGTTGTCGCCACAATAAATTTATCACCATTTGATTTGGTGCAACCGGATATAATTCATCCGAATTCTGTATTTTGTCCAAGCAGTCCGTCTATTTTTACTACTCCGTCTTTTAAAATATAAAATACAAATCTATCCCAATTATTACATCTACCCTACCTGGTTTGTTAAAGTTAGGGTCTGCCAACACATTATCTTGCCACTTAGTTGTATCAATATTGAAAGCCTTTAATGGTAAAGCTTTCATCAGTTTCGGAAGAATAATTGCTTCAATATATAGAGGACCTTTATTATAATCACGAGTTTTTACCGATAAAGTAATTTTGTACTTTGAAGTGCAAGAGTCTGTAGATGACACTCCACTTACCTCGGTGTTCGCTCTTTTTCGTACTAAGTTTAATATTTGCGCAGCTTCTTCTGAAATTATGGTACATTGCGACCCACAATCAATGAGAGCTCTAAGGTTTTGATAGCCACCAATCCTTGCCCTTACTTTTATAAGTGCTGTGGCTAAGAACGCTTGTTCTTTTGTCAAGCAAGTGTTAACATTTTCCCTCTTTTCGTAGGGAATATGGAGCATCGTATGATGAGGTTTTTTACAAATCCCACATAAAATTTCAGAAAAGAATTTCTTATACATATCATGCCTACAGCATTTTGTGCAAAGGCGCTGTTTTTTAATAAACTGGCCTCTATCTATCGGACTCATTCCCTTAAACTTATAGCAGTGAATTATGGTATGTCCTGCCATTTTACATAGCGGACAATTTTCTTTTATTTTACCATATTGCACTACTTTTTTCAACGGTTCCCACTCTTTATCCTGCGACGTGTAAAGAGAAGTGTACCGATGTTCTAAAAATTCCATTACATCTGGCAATGCTTGGATCTCTTTTGTCCTTTTTATATGACTTTCATATAACTGTAAGGTATCTTTGTTGAATTTTTTCAACACAATGTGCGCGAAAATCACATCAACTTCTTCTGTTAATTGTGACTTTAATTTAATTAAATCTATTGACTCATTTATAGAATCCGAAAACCATTTAATATGTTTCGCTGAATCGTGATCTAGCATTGGTAAGTCTAGTAATCGATTCAGCTGATCCGAAAAAATGTTTCGCTTATTTTCATACCGCTTGGTCAGCAATAGCTTCATAGCTATGATTAAACTCCTCAATTTTTGAGCTCAGTTTTTTACTGAGGAACTCAATTTTTTCCTTTCTCATTCTACACTCTCCCATTTTAGCCTGATCAAACCTCTGCATGGTTTGCTCTAAATATGTCCTTAGGTTTTCCACTATTCTGTCGATTTCCTCAGATACTTTTTCTATGCTATTGTAAATTTTGGGCTCTATGTTTTCCTTCAAAGTTCCAGTCTCTACTGGTTGTAAGTTTGTTTTTTCTACCTTCCCTTTCGTTAATGTTTCATTATGTTTTGACTCTACATACTTTTTATGTATGTCCTCTATATTTTTATTCATTTTTTCGTACTGCTGTCTCTTATAGTAGTCATGATCGACTACTCCATATGTTAACAGTGCAGAATTATTGCCTGTAACTTTGTTTTTAAGGTCTCCTAACCTTTGGATTACATCGCTGGTCAAATGACCAGCTTCAATCTTTTTAGTCTCCCTTGCTATCGCTGCTTGAGCCTCTAATAGCTTAATTATTTGTTCCGACAACATCTTAGTTTAATTTTTTTTTTTACTTAATTAGGCTTAAAAAAAATTTGAAATATGAGACTTAGCTGATGAATTCTGCTTCTGCTGTTGTTGTTACTGATGCCGCTGAAGTCGCTGCTGCTGATACCGCTGTTGCTGCTGCTGGTGTTGCCTCTGCTTACGTCGCTGCTGCTGATATCGCTGTCGCTGCAGTTATTGTTGCTGGCACAGTGGGCACACACAAACCCATTTATATATTTATTTTTCACAGTCACAATTATTTGCCACTTTTTTTTTCAATTCTCGTCAATAAGCACTTTCGATGTTTCGGATTATTATTTTTTTCTCTGGCGAAAACGCCACCGTCGCGAAAACTTTTTATTTTTCAATTACAATAGATATACATATTTCGTTATATATTAATATACAGCCTGTCCAGCTCGTATTTTTCAAAATTATTAATTGAAACTTCCGTTTCATTAATTTTTATTTATTTTTTTTTTGTATTCTCCGATCACATTAGATATACCCAGTTATCTATTAAAATAACAGCCTGTTTAGCTCGTATTTTTCCAAATTATTAATTGAAACTTTCGTTTCATTAATTTATTTTATACTCTGTTCCTTCCTATAGGAGGGAAATCAAAGTTTTTTATTTTGCTACCTTTAGCTGTCAGTGAACTAGACACTTGTTCAGTCTCAAGGAAGCTGGTTTAACTAACTCCGTGCTCTTACCACAGGGGGGAAACAACGGAGAGTCTCGAAGGACCAAAATGTTAAGACCTTAAAGAAAAGTCTAGACATTTGCGAGTTGAGTTGTAAATTCAAACTAAATTTTATTCTTTAAATCAGAGCCTTATATGTGATTTGACAATGAGGTAGGAGGTACAATTTGGTAGTCTATAATTATCGTTAGACCTACGCAGAGGATACACTTTACTGAGGGTGTCTATTTGAGTACATGCTTACATTAGTTTTATTTTAGGACCGCATTTGTTAAGTGTTTTCTCCACTTGTGTTTTGTTGTCGTATTAATGGGTTACAGATCTCTGTTTACACCCGTGCAGTCATAACTTGTCTACTTTATGTGATTTCTTTAGAGATCGGTGTTGTTACATGAGTGAATGTGTACAATAATCTATTTATGTTTAAACAGCAGGGATACATTTTCCGGCTGGGGATTTACATTTTCCCGCCGCCGGAGATAAGTTTTCTGCCAGCGGTGAAACGTAGTTCGTCAGCGGAGATAAATTGTCTGCCAGCGGAGATAAGTTGTCCGCCAGCGGGTATAGATTTCCCGCTACCGGAAATAAGTTTTCCGCCAGCGGAGATACGTATTTCGTCAGCAGAGATAAGTTGTCCGGCAGGGGATATAAATTTCCCGCCACCACAGATAAGTTTGCCGCCAGCGGATATAGATTTACCGGCCCCGGAAATTAGTTTTCCGCCAGCGGCGAGCCGTATTTCGTCAGCAGAGATAAGTTTTCCGGCAGGGGATATAAATTTTCCCCTCTGGAGATAAGTGTTCTGCCAGCAGAGGATTGTAGTTCGTCAGCGGAGATAAATTATCTTCCAGCCGAGAAAAGATGTCTGTCAGCGGAGAAAAGTTTTCCGCCAGCGGATATAAATTTTCCACCAGCGGAGAGATGTATTACGTCAGCAGAGATAAGTTGTCCGGCCGGGGATATAGATATCCCGCCACCAGAAATAAGTTTTCCGCCAGCTGAGAGACGTATTTCTAATATTTGGACGTTGACATGCAATGACTGCATCTTTCAAGAGGCGATGCAGTTACTGCACCGTCAAGTGGCCCGTGTGACACCAGCAGAAGGCTGTTACGCGCGGATCCCAAGCAAAACGCAGCCCTCCTCCCGCCCAACCGACCGAGGGGCGCTGCCGCATGACGCGCGGTGCGTAGCCGAACCAAACGCGAACATGCAAGAAAGATAGCTATTAGACTAACATTCGAGGAAAGTTATCACTAAGCTTACTAAGAAACTAAGCATGCAATCAAAGTACAAATACCACTACAGTTACTAATTAATAGAAAGGTGTGTAAGGATTAATAATTTAATAAGAGGAAGAGAATTAGTGGTGGATATAATATGATAGAGGGAATTATAATCCGAGCATAAGACCCTAAACGGTTCATGCAAGGAATAATTCGATCTACAAAGTGGAAGGAACAACGGTATAAAATTTCTAGTCAGTCTAATAGGAATCGTGAAGTTTATGCGGCTCAACAGATCAGGGCTGTCTATGTCACCCCTGATCAAGTTGTGCATAAATATCACACCAAGCATTTTTCTACGGTTAACTAAGGATGGGAGGTTTACTAATAGTAGTCTACTAGAGAAAGATGGGAGTCTTACACCCGCATCCCAGGTAAGTCCCCGCAGAGCAAAGAGTAAAAAGTCTTTCTGTACTGATTCTATACGGTCCTGGTGTACTTTGTACTGAGGGCACCATACACACGAGCCGTATTCTAAGATCGGACGAACAAGCGAGGTATAGAGAGTCTTTGTTATATAGGGGTCGTCAAATTCCTTTGACCACCTCTTTATAAACACAAGCACGCCCATGGCCTTATTAACCATGGTAGAAATGTGTTCGGAAAACTTTAACTTGGGGTCCAACATAACACCCAGATCATCCACCAGGGTAATTCTCTCAAGAGAACCACCAAATAGGGTATAGGGAGCCAAGGGCTAGAACGATGAAATGTCATAACTTTGCATTTCGAGGCATTAAGGTGTAACAGGTTTGCACAACACCATGACTGAAAGTTATTGAGATCGGATTGCAAGCGAGAATGAAATGAGATGTCCTTGTACTGGACACAGAGTTTAACATCATCCGCACACATAAGTACTCGAGAGTATGTTAATACTGAAGGCAAGTCATTAATAAAGAGTGTGAAGAGTAAGGGGCCTAGATGGCTGCCCTGTGGTACTCCCGAAGAAACCTTTACTGGTAAAGAGAGGGAGTTTTTGAAGAGGACTCTTTGAGACCTGGAACAAAGATAGCTAGAAATCCATCTCAGGAGGTTGGGCGGAAACCCTAAAAGGTCAAGTTTATGCGCTAAAAGGGAATGGTTTAAAGAGTCGAATGCTTTACTAAAGTCGGTGTAAATAACATCCGTCTGTAAGTTACCTTGAAAGCCTTTAATAATGAAAGAGGTAAACTCTAACAAGTTCGTGGTGGTTGATCGCCGCCTTATAAATCCATGCTGAGTTGGAGATATAAGTGACTTGCAGAGATGTTGCAAGTGCGGAGTTAAAACCTTCTCAAACATTTTAGGAATAGCGGATAACTTTGCTATACCTCTATAATTTTTTGCATCAGACTTGCTACCTTTTTTATGGAGGGGAATTATAAACGATTCCTTCCAGATCGGGGGGAAGCAAGAAGAATCAATGGACAGGGTGAATAGTTTAAGCAAAGGTCCACACAGAGCCTCGGCGCAGTACCTGAGTACACAGCCTGGAACCCCGTCTGGACCCGGTGAAAACACCGGCTTAACTAGTCGAAGATCATGAAGTAGGGAACATTCATTTAACAAGGGACTGAAAATGCCGTTCGACCTCGGTAAACCGTATGGGTACGGATGACCAGAGTAGCTTTCCTCAGAATAGGTGGTTTGGAAAAATTGGGCAAAAAGATCGGCAATTGCCTGATCATTATTTGCCGACGTATTACAAAATGATAGCGAGGATGGGTGAGCGGACGTTCTACGCTTACTGTTTACGAAGCTGTAATACTGTTTAGGGTCCTGAGAAAAACGTATCCTGCATCGAGATAGGTAGTTCTTATAGCATTGAGCATTAAGAACTGAAAAGTTTGACCAAGCTATTACATAGCGAGAGTGAGAAGTAGGAGAACCCACTTCTTGAAATTTTTTATAAAGTCTTGATTTTAAGTTTTTTAGACTGGATAACTCTTTGGTAAACCAAGGGGGTTTTCCAGATCTAGTCGGACAAGAAAGTGGGACACAAGAATCGAAAAATGTGCCAAGAGCATTGTAAAAAATGTTTGTGCCTTTTATGATATCAGTGCACAAGTACAAAGCGGACCAATCAAAATCCCTAATGAGGTTATTAAGCTTCGCAAGCTCGGCTTTACGAAAGCAGCGGACACGTTCGGGCAGCCTACTCGACCGATCCAATACAGTTGGTACTATATCTAGCGACACCTCGAAAGTAGGGTGGTAGGCGTCTTCAGGTATAGTGAGCGGAAGGGCTCGGGTTAACAACACTATGGTCGGATCCGATACAAAGCACAGATCAAGCAATCGACCCAAGGAATTTTTCACATGGTTGACTTGAGACAGGGATAGGTCAAGCAAGCCGTCAACAAAGTCATGTCGTGACATGGGCACTAGGATACTAGACTCGTTTACCGAAGACCAAACATTTCCTGTCAAGTTGAAGTCACCAAGAACTATCATACGATCTTTATCAGATAGCGAGGAAGAAACAGCGGTTAAAGCGGACAAGTGCTGCTCATAAATTGAAATATCCGAAGAAGGTGGGATATACGAGCAAGTAATGAATATAGCGAAAGCGGGAAGAATCAGTTTTACACACAGGAATTCCAGTTCCTGTTGAACTTGGACTGTGAAGTGTTCCGACGTGAAGTAAGAGTCCACTGCAAATAGAACCCCCCCTGCCCGTCGAGACGAACGGTCCTTTCTAAAAGTTGTGTACCGACCTGCCAAAACCTCGGAACTAAGAATGTCCGGCCTTAACCAGGTTTCAGTAAACACAATAACGTGGGAAGCAAATGCAACACTATCCCGGAAAAGAATGCTGAGCTTACTACGCAAGCCTCTTACATTCTGATAGGTTACTAAAAGAGAAGTTAGTTTTTTGGAAAGGTGGAAGCAAGACGGGAAGTTGAGGAAGAGGAAGTTGAGGTTGAGGGTGGCACACTGGAAAGATTTGGAAGGGATATGGGGGGCCTATTCTTCTTCTTAGCCTTAAACTCCTTCACCACCAAATGCTCCGGCCAAAATTTGGCGGAGCAAATGGTGTCAAATTGAGTTGGGGAGATGCTTATCTTAAACGAGGCTATCTCCCTGGCATAAGAGAAGTTAAATTTCTCCACCTTTAAACCCACGGCTTTTATTTTGCTTTGAATAAAAGCAATTACATCATTAGATGTGAGGTCAGGGGCCAGCCGTGAAATAAAAACTTGTCGTTTTGGTGGGACTCCCACCAGTGGTTTAGTCACCACAGGCCTAGTACCTGTGGTGGCAATATCCGGAGGTCCGGAACGTCTATTTACTGGTGGGATCGGGATAGACGGGACAACTAGCGAACTTACGGGCACCACGGACACGGACGCTGCAGACGTACTTGGCTGCACATTTTCCGAGGCGATGAATTCGGCTACCGAATCTGCATCGCCAGCAGCTGTCGTTGCCCTTGGAGTGGCAAACGAGATCAACTGCTGCACACTTTAAGTGGTCGGAGTCAGTTTTTCGGCGGCGCACGGCTGAGTGACGGTTGGCACTTGCAGATCCCGCGGAGTGACCTTTTTGCGCCTCGGAGACTCATTCAGCAGTTTTAAACCGCTAAACTGAGCCTCCATGGCTAGGAGCCGATCGTATTGGTTTTTAAAACCAACGGTCAGCTCCTTAAAGCCACACCGCGTCTGCCTCATAAAAGCTACCATGTCTTTCTCCACCGCACGGCATGCCTCGCAACTGTAGTGCAAACCATTACGCTTTGAAATGGCATCACTCACAAGGCCAGAAAATCCAGCGCATTTTGCGTGCACTACGCTGTCGCAGAGCCAGCAGGGGATAATCGGCTGATCGTGGGTGATCTGCTTATTGCATGATTTTTTGGCACATACAACAGAAAACTCCATAATAAGAAATTTGAACAAAATTAAAATCAAATAATATTTCAAAAGAAATGGCTATCAAACCAGTGTGCCAGACAAACGCTAATAGGAGGAGAGGAGAACAGTTGCAGCAGCAGCTAATGAGAGAGAGAGAGAGCTACTGAACAGAAAGTTACGAGAGCGAGAGAGAAAGAACAGTTATTTAAGTTTAGGTGATAGGGAGAGAGTGATAACACAACAAAAGCTACCAGACAAGAGCGGACTGCAATGCAATGTAATGCGTACTCACTCACTGCAACAACACAAACACGATAAGCCGACGCCGAAAAGTAAAAAGATAAATAATGTTTTAACACAAATCAAAAGGCATGCACTCGCGGAATAGAATAGGTTTCCAGATTGTTGGCTGGTTAGGAAGTTAAATAAAGTTTATTTAGGAAAACACCGGCTGTTTATTCAAAACAAAAGGAAAAAAATGCGGAGCGCAAATCAAAAACGCGTCTGATCCCTACGAAAGAGAAGGAACGATATGATGTCTGTCAGCGGATATAAATTTCCCGCCACTGCAGATAAGTTTTCCGCCAGCGGAGAGATGTATTTGGTCAGCAGAGATAAGATGTCCGGCAGGGGATATTAATTCCTCGCCGCCGGAAGTAAATGTTCTGCCAGCGGAGAAACGTAATTCGTCAGCGCGGATAAATTGTCCGTCAGGGGATATAGATTTCCCGCCACCGGAAATAAGTTTTCCACAAGCGGAGAGACGTATTTCGTTAGCAGAGATAAGTCGTCCGGCAGGGGATATAAATTTCCCGCCGCCGGAGGTAAATTAAGATTTCTGCCAGCGGAGAAACGTATTTCGTCAGCGGAGATAAATTATCTGCCAGCGGAGATAAGATGTCTGTTAGCGGAGACAAGTTTCCGCCAGCGAATAGAAATTTCCCGCCACCAGATATAAGCTTTCCGCCAGCGGAGAGACGTATTTTGTCAGCAGAGATAAGTTGTCGGGCGGGGGATATAAATTTTCCCCTCTAGAGATAAGTGTTCTGCCAGCGGAAGATCGTAGTTCGTCAGCGGAGAAACGTAGTTCGCCAGCGGGGATAAATTGTCCGCCAGCGGACATAGCTTGTGCTCCGCCGGAGATACGTTTTCTGCCAGCGGAGAGACGTATTTTGTCAGCAGAGATAAGATGTCTGGCAGGGGATATAAATTTCCCCCTCTGGAGAAAAGTTTTCCGCCAGCGGATATAAATTTCCCGCCACCGAAAATAAGTTTTTCGCCAGCAGAGAGACGTATTTCGTCAGCAGAGATAAGTTGTCCGGTAGGGGATATAGATTTTCCGCCACCGGAAATAAGTTTTCCGCCAACGGAGAGACGTATTTCGTCAGCAAAGATAAGTTGTCCGGCAGGGGATATACATTTCCCGCCACCGGAAATAAGTTTTCCGCCCGCAGAGAGACGTATTTCGTGAGCGGGGATACATTTTCCGGCAGGGGATTTACATTTTCCCGCCGCCGGAGATAAGTTTTCTGCCAGCGGTGAAACGTAGTTCGTCAGCGGAGATAAATTGTCTGCCAGTGGAGATAAGTTGTCCGCCAGCGGGTATAGATTTTCCGCCATCGGTAATAAGTTTTCAGCCAGCGGAGAGACGTATTTCGTCAGCAGAGATAAGCTGTCCGGCAGGGGATATAAATTTCCCGCCACCGGAGCTAAGTTTTCTGCCAGCGGAGATAAATTGTCTGCCAGCGGATATAGATTTCCCGCCACCGGAAATAAGTTTTCCGCAAACGGAGAGACGTATTTCGTCAGCAGAGATAAGTTGTCCGGCAGGGGATATAAATTTCCCGCCATCGGAAATAAGTTTTCAGCCAGCGGAGAGACTTATTTCGTCAGCAGAGATAAGTTGTCCGGCAGGGGATATACATTTTCCCGCCACCGCAGATAAGTTTGCCGCCAGCGGAGAGATGTTTTTCGTCAGCAGATATAAGTTGTCCGGCAGGGGATATAAATTCCTCGCCGCCGGAAGTACATGTGCTGCCAGCGGAGATAAGTTTTCTGCCGGCGGAGAAACGTAATTCGTCAGCGGGGATACATTTTCCGGCAGGGGACATAAATTTCCCGCCACCGCACATAAGTTTGCCGCCAGCGGAGAGATGTATTTTGTCAGCAGAGATAAGATGTCTGGCAGGGGATATAAATTTTCCCCTCTGGAGATAAGTGTTCTGCCAGCGGAGAATCATTGTTCGTCAGCGGAAATAAATTGTCTGCCAGCGGAGATAAGATGTCGGTCAGCGGATATAGGTTTCCCGCCACCGGAAATAATTATTCCGCCAGCGGAGAGACGTATTTCGTCAGCGGGTGTTAAGACCTTACAAGAAAAGTCTAGACATTTACGAGTTGAGTTTTAAATTCAAGCTAAATTTTATTCTTAAAATCAGAGCCTTATATGTGATTTGACAATGAGGTAGGAGGTACAATTTGGTAGTCTATAATTATCGTTAGACCTGCGCAGAGGATACACTTTACTGAGGTTGTCTATTTGAGTTCATGCTTACATTAGTTTTATTTTAGGACCGCATTTATTAAGTGTTTTCTCCACTTGTGTTTTGCTGTCGTATTAATGGGTTACAGATCTCTGTTTACCCCCTTGCAGTCATAACTTGTCTACTTTATGTGATTTCTTTAGAGATCGGTTTTGTTACATGAGTGAATGTGTACAATAACATATTTATGTTTAAACATTCTGCAAGGGGCCGAAGGTGGCATCGTATTGACGATAATGTGTTCATGCTTTGAACATTCTGCAAAGGGCCGAAAGTGGCATTATTTTGTATTTTGATTCTTGTGAACCTTTTTGTGTACATTTTCTTTATAGCTATAATTATAAGTAGAGATAATCATTTACAGTCAATTACAGTGGGTAGGGAAGTGCTATCGTTTGCAGTCTTCGTGCTACTTTAATTCTTCTTATGGCATAGATTATTAATATTATTATTATTATGATTCCGATAATCAAGGCCGCATGTCCAGATACATGATGGAACTTAAGTCCTTTTAACACATGATGACCTTCTTTTATCAATTTTAATTCGTTTCTTAACTTATCCATTTCTTCTGTGTGGTTAATTAATGGTACTGCTAATGGATTCCAAACAATTTTTGGTATTTTACTTATATTACTTATATAATAGGATGAAATTGGCTCGTAGCTTTCTGTTTGTATACTGTGATGAGGTACTAGTATTTTATCATCGGTTCGCATAGTACAACCATGTATTATTGTTAAAATTCCTTGTTGCGGAAGATCAATTAGTTCTTGATTTGAGTTACTACATTGAATTCTAGCATTAGTGTTTACTGGAACTTTGAAGTTCCAACTACCCTGTCTTTCTAATTCGACCCAAAATGACCTTGTCTCTGCTATCTTCCTATAAACGCAATTTTTATTACCCTTTGGTTTGAAAGGAGCTATCTCACAAGCATTATCATTGGCATTGCTCCAAGGCCAATTACCTTCGCATACTCTTCTATTCGTTTGCCATTTTTGGCATTTGTTCAAGGTAGCTTCAGTCATCGAATGATAGGAATCAATTTCGAAATTATATACTAAATACCTGGAGCTCAAATCTACCTTGACTAATTCTTGTTCATGCTCAACCGGCATTGGAATTATCCTAAACAAATGGAATGCGTGTCTACCAAACAGGGGAATCTTCACGTTCAGAATTAATTTGTTATCAACCAAAATTCCTTTCGCTGTTAATAGGCTGTAAATTTCCTTCAATTCTGTTCCTGTTCTTTTTCCTGGAAGCACCAATGTTTCTAATAAGTTATCTTTTATTTTTGCTATTTCTCCCTTTAATTGTATAGGTTTTAAAATATTTGGATTTAGTCTACCATGATTAATATCTATCAGTAGATTAATAACTGCTGATTGAATTTTATCGCACTCTTCAATCAAGGAGCTTAGTTACTTTGTTACCATAATGAAATTTATAGATTCTTTGTACACATAGAAACTTTCCTTTAATGCTTCCGTTATGTTTTCTACTCTAGCGCTCATACTTCTAAAGTTCAAATTTATTTCCTCGGTAGTTCTTTTGAGAATATTTACCGATGACTCTACCAACGATGTTTGTTTTCTAATTAAATCATCTAGGTTATGTTGGTTTTCTAATAAATTTTTCATATTTCCTTCCAACGTTTCCCTATCTTCGGCGTCCATTATCCCAAATAATATATGATAAAGTGAGCCCATAAACTCAAATGGTGCTCGCTTCTTTCTTTTATTATCCTGAGTCATGAAAAGTTTATTATTTTCCTCCAGGTCTGCAATTTGTCTTTCCGTATTATCTAAGACATTATTGCATTGATCTTCAAAAGTATAAAGTTTACTACACACAACTCTCATTTTTCCAATCAATTCTTTCCCCTTTTTTATACCCGATACTCAAAATGAGTATTGGGGTATATTAGATTTGTGGTAAAAGTGGATGTGTGTAACGTCCAGAAGGAATCGTTTCCGACCCCATAAAGTATATATATTCTTGATCAGCATCAATAGCCGAGTCGATTGAGCCCTGTCTGTCTGTCCGTCTGTCCGTCCGTCCGTCCGTCCGTCCGTCCGTCCGTCCCCTTCAGCGCCTAGTGCTCAAAGACTATAAGATCTAGAGCAACGATGTTTTGGATCCAGACTTCTGTGATATGTCACTGCTACCAAAATATTTCAAAACTTCGCCCCGCCCACTTCCGCCCCCGCAAAGGACGAAAATCTGGGGCATCCACAAATCTCAGAGACTATTAAGGCTAGAGTAACCAAATTTGGTATCCGCACTTCTATTAGATCTCACTATAAAACGTATATCTCAGAATTTCGCCCCACCCTCTTCCGCCCCCACAAAGGACGAAAATCTGTTGCATCCACAATATTGCACATTCGAGAAAACTAAAAACGCAGAATCATAGATAACGACCATATCTATCAGATTGCTGAATCTGGACCAGATCAGATCATTTTTATAGCCAAAAGGAACAAATCAATTTGCACTGGCTACGCAGCGCCCGACGTCACGCTCAGACTGATTTTCTGTCTCTCTCGCACGCACTCTTTGTCGTGTCCTTTAATATTAGCAGCGTCTGCCGGAGGAAAGCCATACTGAATTAGTATCGGGTATAACTGTAGAGTTGCGGTGTCCGCAGCAACTCACAACGTTCCCCATCGGGTCCAAATATATCGAAGTGGAACTGTTCATTTTTTCAATTGACCACTTCGCCGTTCCTCTAGCAGCAATGTTTGCATTTGACACTTGGCAACATAACACAAGCATGAACAATGCTGCCATCAGTCCTAGCTTGGACATTCGAGGTCTACTACGCGTACTTCTGGTCTCTTTTGGAGTCATTCCTGAGTCTTGCTCTTCTGACTCAATTCCAGCTAATGGACAAATTTTAGTTATAGGTCGTTTTATAGTTACTACTCTGACTCTATCGTCCCTACCTTTATGTATTTCTTCTATTTTTCCCAAGGACCATCTAACTGGCTGACAGGTTTCATCTTTTATTAATACAATCTGTCCTGTTTTAATATTCTGCATTCCCATTTTCCATTTATTTCTTTGTTGCAGTGTGTGCAAATAATCCTCTTTTCATTTAATCCAAAATTCTCTTTTCATTTTCTGAATTAATCTCCATCTATTCCCGATTCCCGATTTTGGGGTATATTAGATTTGTGGTAAAAGTGGATGTGTGTAACGTCCAGAAGGAATCGTTTCCGACCCCATAAAGTATATATATTCTTGATCAGCATCAAAAGCCGAGTCGATTGAGCCCTGTCTGTCTGTCCGTCTGTCCGTCCGTCCGTCCGTCCGTCCGTCGGTCCGTCCGTCCGTCGGTCCGTCCGTCCCCTTCAGCGCCTAGTGCTCAAAGACTATAAGATCTAGAGCAACGATGTTTTGGATCCAGGCTTCTGTGATATGTCACTGCTACAAAAATATTTCAAAACTTCGCCCCGCCCACTTCCGCCCCCACAAAAGACGAAAATCTGTGGCATCCACATTTTTAAAGATACGATAAAACCAAAAACGCAGAATCGGTGAGGATGACCATATCTTCTACAGTGCAAAATCTGAACCAGATCGTATAATGATTTTAGCCAGAATCAAGAAAACAATTTCATTCTTTCTCGCTCTGTCTCTCTCTAACACACAGGTTTCATGGTCGGTTTTGTCAATTGCAAAATATGAGTTCAAGGATCTCAGAACCTATAAGAGCCTGAGCAACCAAATTTGTTATCCACACTCCTGTGATATCGGACCTTGACCGTTTTGTGTCCAAATTTCGCCACACCCCTTTCCGCCCCCGCAAAGGACGAAAATCTGGGGCATCCACAAATCTCAGAGACTATTAAGGCTAGAGTAACCAAATTTGGTATCCGCACTTCTGTTAGATCTCACTATAAACGTATATCTCAGAATTTCGCCACACCCCCTTCCGCCCCCACAAAGGACGAAAATCTGTTGCATCCACAATATTGCACATTCGAGAAAACTAAAAACGCAGAATTATAGATAATGACCATATCTATCAGATTGCTGAATCTGGATCAGATCAGATAATTTTTATAGCCAAAAGGAACAACTCAATTTTCACTGGCTACGCAGCCCCCGACGTCACGCTCAGACTGATTTTCTGTCTCTCTCGCACGCACTTCTTGTCGTGTCGTTTAAGATTATCGGCGTCTGCCGGAGGAGAGTCATACCTACTTAGTATCGGGTATAACTGTAGAGTTGCGGTCTCCGCAGCAACTCACAACGTTCCCCCTCGTTATACCCGATACTCAAAATGAGTATTGGGGTATATTAGATTTGTGGTAAAAGTGGATGTGTGTAACGTCCAGAAGGAATCGTTTCCGACCCCATAAAGTATATATATTCTTGATCAGCATCAATAGCCGAGTCGATTGAGCCCTGTCTGTCTGTCCGTCTGTCCGTCCGTCCGTCCGTCCGTCCGTCCGTCCGTCCGTCCGTCCGTCCGTCCGTCCGTCCTCAAAGACTATAAGAGCTAGAGCAACGATGTTTTGGATCCAGACATCTGTGATATGTTAGGTTAGGTTAGGTTAAGGCGGTAGCCGGGAGGGGGGGGGATAAGAGCCTCCCGCCCCCAAGCTCACTTGGACCTATAAAAGGTCCGTTGTGCTGCCGCATGGGCATGTGCCCCTTCGCGTTGCCCGAACCGTGAGAGCATACTACTGCAGGTTAAGGGCAGTCCCATCCGGTGGCGTGGATGTATTTGGACAAGGTCCCTGGTTTGATTACGGACAGGTCCGAAATGTCCGTGAGGAAAGCGGCCCCGAGAATACGAAGACGACGATTTCCAAGGGCTGGGCAGTGGCAGAAGAAGTGGGGGACCGATTCCTCCTCCTCCTCGTCGCGACAACTCCTGCAGAAGTCGTTATGAGGGATTGACAGTCTAGAGGCGTGAGTGCCGATCTGCCAGTGTCCCGTAATGGCTCTAGTAACTGCAGAGCACTGTGCTCTGCTGAGTTTATACAGCTCTGCTGAGCGCTTCTTCGATCGATATGGCCATATCAATCTTGAGACTTTACAGGAAACGGTTTGCTGCCATCTCCTATTGGCATTTTGCTCGAACAATTCGTGCGTTAGGAGCCTGCACGTAGCCAAGGGCATCGCTACTTGCTCCCTCTCCGGTAGGAGAGGAATCGTAGTACCCTGCCTGGCTAGCTCGTTGGCGGCGTCATTCCCCTCGATGTCCCTGTGGCCGCGGACCCATATAAGGAAGAGATCTAACTGCTCTGCGATCTCGTGCAGAGACCTGCGGCAGTCATTTACAGTCGCTGAGTTCGACGATATTGAGCCTAGAGCTTTGATAGCTGCTTGGCTGTCCGAGAAGACGCACACTAAGTGCGTATCTAGAAGTAATTTGGAGACGATCGAAATGGCCTCCTTGATGGCTTCAACCTCCGCTTGGAACACACTACAGTGATCCGGGAGCCTGAAGCAATGACTGATGTTCAGCTCGCTGCAGTAGACTCCGCCTCCCACGCGGCCGTCTAGCTTTGAGCCATCAGTGTAGAAGTGGACCGCATTTGCAGGTCCTGGTTCGCCCATCTCCCAGTCCTCCCTAGATGCGATTGATACCTGGAAGGGCGTCGAGAGGTGATCACTGGGGATACAGTAATCTGTCCTCTCTGGTAATTGCGGGAGTCTCATCAGGATTCCCGAGTGCCCAACCGCGGATGCTTTCCACAGTCTGGCTTCTCTCATTCTGAGGGCGGAAAGTGTTGCCACCTTCTTTCCCATGAGATCCACAGGGAGGAGGTCCAGCACAGTATCCAGGGCTTCCCCTGGAGTAGTGCGTAGCCCGCCAGTTATGCATAGCTCTGCCATGCGTTGAACTCTGCTGAGTTTATTGAGGCATGTCCTTCTGTCCAAGGCTGGCCACCATACCACCACTCCATAGAGCATGATTGGTCGTATGATGGCGGTGTAGAGCCACCGAACTATATAGGGGGTCATTCCCCATTTTAGTCCGATGGCTTTCCTGCAAGTATAGAGGGCCACTGTGGCCTTCTTTACTCTATCCTCTATGCTCAATTTCCAATCGAGCTTTCTATCGAGGATTAGGCCAAGATACTTGGCGTTGTTGCTGAAGACTAGCGTTTCCCCACATAGTCTTGGGGGAATCAGTACCGGAACTTTGTACTTCCTAGTGAAAAGCACCAGTTCCGTTTTAGACGGGTTGACGCCTAACCCGCATTTGTCTGCCCATTTCGACATTTTCGTGAGAGTACTTGTCATGCACTCACACAATGTCTGCGGAAATTTTCCGGAGAATGCTATGGCAACATCGTCCGCGTACGCCACCACACGGCAGCCACCCCCCTCTATCTCCCGCAGCAGTGTGTTCACTGCCACGTTCCATAGGAGGGGCGAGAGGACTCCGCCATGCGGTGTGACTCCGCTGACAAATCTGGTACACGTTGACGTCCCCAGTGATGCCTCAACCGTCCTGCATTGTAGCATCTGATCGATCAGGCTCACCGTCCTGGAGTCAACGCCCAGATCCGTCAGTGCGCCCGTGATGGCGGTCGGAAGGATGTTGTTAAAGGCGCCTTCTATGTCGAGGAAGGCTACTAGGGTGTACTCCTTAAAATTAAGGGATGCTTCGATGATCGATGTGATCGAGTGTAGGGCCGTTTCGGTGGATCTTCCCTTCCGATAGGCATGCTGGGAGTCTGAGATCAGACTAGACGGAATGCACGCCGTTAGATGCAGCCCCAGGAGCCGCTCCATCGCCTTTAGAAGAAAAGACGATAGACTTATGGGTCTGAAATCTTTTGGGGCAGTGTGCGAGGGCTTGCCTGCCTTGGGTATGAATACGACTTTGGTCTGAAGCCAGGTGTCAGGAATGCACCCGTGGGAGAAGATTCCCTCGTAAATTATTTTGAGCCAGTTAATGGCTTTATGTCCCGCGTGAATCAGTTGTGCAGGGAAAATGCCGTCTGGCCCCGCGGACTTGTAGGGTTTAAAGCTTCTGATCGCCCAGGAAATGTTCTCCTGGCTTAGCAGTCCCAAGATGGCATTTGAGGCGACAGAAGGAGGCGCGAGGTAGTTGGGTCTGTTTTCATCGCAGCCAGGGAAGTGGGTATTTAGGAGAAGATTTAGCGACTCCTCGCTGGACGTAGTCCACGACTGGTCGGTGTTCTTCAAGTAGCCCAGGGTGGGTGTTGTCTTCGAGAGAACTCTGCACAAGCGTGAGGCTTCTGAGTTACTCTCGATTTCGCTGCAGAACTTACGCCAGGAGGCGCGTTTGGCTTTTCTAAGTTCTTTGTTGTAGGTTGACAGACTGGCCTTGTATTCGGCCCAGTTTTGCTCAACGTTTTCAGCCTTAGCTTTATTGAAGAGTCTCCGGGAGGCTTTCCGGAGTTCACCCAGTTTCGGATTCCACCATTCAGGTTTCTTCCGGCTTCTGTTCTTTCCAGAGGGGCATGCTTTGTCGAGCGCCTTATTGCAGGCGTCGGTAAAGATCTTAAGAAGACGAGTCGTGGCCTCCGTGGAGAACTCCTCCTCAGATGGGGGCTCAGGGAGAACACGACAGAGGTAATCAGAGTACCGAGTCCAGTTTGTCCGCCTGATGTTTCGGAATCGGACTGGCTTGGGTACTGAGAAGGAGAAGACAGTTTCCACGTACCTGTGGTCCGAGAAGGAGTGCTCTTCCAGGACCCTCCAGGATACAATGTTACGCTGTATCTCATGAGAGGCAAGCGTGAGGTCTAGGACCTCCTTGCGGTTTTTAATGATAAAGGTGGGATCACTACCCCGGTTTAGTAAGACCATCTGAGTGGTCAGTAAGTAACTGAAAAGGTACTCACCCCTTTCGTTTGTGTCAGTGCTTCCCCACTGACAGTGATGTGCATTGGCATCGCACCCCACAATTAGGCCGATGTCCTTGGCCGAGCAGTCTGCGATTAGAGCCCGGAGAGGCGCGTGTGGAGGGGGTCTGGTTGTTCATGCCCCATGTATGCGGAACAGATCCTCAGTGAGCGCTCCTGGCCTTCGAGGCTCACTGCGGTGTGGTCTTCATTGCTGAAATTTGGGAGCAAAAATAGGTGCAACTCTCTTTTTGCAAGAATGCAGGTACGAATTTTACCTGCGGTTTCAGCTACATATAGCTTGTAGTCAGAAGTCCTCAGACAGGAGACCCTGTTTCCGAGGATCCAGGGCTCCTGAATGAGGACTATGTCGGCTCCACCCTTGGCCAGGTGGAGCAGTAGAGCAGCGCATGCTGCCTTACAATGGTGGAGGTTTATCTGCAGGAGCGTCAACGACATTCCTGAGGCTCGCCTCCACCATTGTTGCTTCTAGATCGCTGTCAGGGGACTCCGGCTCCTCCCCGACAACGATGTGGCTGAGACCTCTGGCTAGGTCACTCTCGTCGAACGCGTAGTCGTCCAAGATATCGTCCGACATCATGGACGCCGCATCCGACGCCGGGTTGTCTTCCTCGCACGAGGCCCCCTCTTTCGGGATCTCCGGCAGCTCCGGGTCCGGCTCGACCTCCGCTTGCCTGCCCTTGCGATCGGACTTGTAAGTGGATATGGTGACCTTCTTGTAGCCATAATCCACTACACCGTCCGACTTTGCGAGGAGATCAATGGATTCCTCATTTAGGACGAGGATAATCTGGCGCCTCTGCCCTTGGATATCCTCCACCTTTGCCACCTTCCAATCGTCTGTAGGAAGGTGGGGGTTGCAGACCTGCAGTAACCTGAGGATCTTCTCAGGCTCTGCAGGCTTAGCCGAGACCCACGCTCTGGCTCTCGGGCGACTAGGGACATCTTCCCACTTCACGGCCTCCAGTTTCGCCCCTGGATAGACCTCTTTTAGGGCCGCCACCGCCTTCATGTAGAGGGCCGCAGAGCAAGCGTCTTGGCAGGCGATGGCCTTCACCTTGCCTTGATGCCACCCTGCGTCCTCACACTTTGGCGGTGGTCCGCCGTTCTCCTCCAGTTCCAGTAGGAACCGGTCCTGGAGCTCGTTCTCCACCAGGTGCCACTTATCGCGAGGGACATGGCCGTCCTCGGCGCCCCTGTCCAGGACACCGATCAGGGTCCTGCCCCTCGCCACCTCAGCGAACGACCGGTTCGTGAGGTGGGTCTTCACCCGCTTGGCTTGCTGGGCTTGGCCTGGCTGATTTGCGGGGTCCTCCGCTGAGCGTTGCCGCTTGTTGGCGGCCTTGGCTGCGCCCTTTCCGGCTTTGGCTGGCTGGAACAGTGGAAGGATTGAGCAGGCCCACAGCCTCTGCTCCTTTCCTTCGGCTGACGCCTTGAAGTTCGGGTCTTCGTTGGACAGGATGAAAGCCGCTCGTCTCCTGTCCTGGTACGACGGCTTTCCACCCCGTGGTGCAGAGACGCTGCCCGCCGGGGCTCCCATGGGTTCTTCGGTCCCGGTGCGCTTACCAGCCGCGAATACGCTCTGCTCCTTTGCGGCTTTGTTGGTTTTTATATGTTTATTATTTGGCATAGTAGTTCCCACGAGTAGGCGGGAAGGGGATGGTCACCCGAGGCATAGCCCGCTTGCCCCGGGAAGCCTGATTTAAACTGGAGGTCGGCAGGTATCCAGAGTCCGCATATTAGCGACCGGGCACCCCCCCGGCCATGCATCCCTCGGCATATAACAGTGTCACCTTGGATTGGGGTAATTTCACTGAGAGTTTTCTTCTCTCCGCCCGACTACCATTCGCCAGCATCCTAGCAGAGACATGACCGTGCTAGGACCTGTTTCCAGCCGCCCTCACGGGGAGAGTATAGTCGCACTTCCACCGGTGTGCACAGTTACGGCGGGTGACGGTTCGCTCGCAACCCTCTGTGTCCTAGGGGGGGGGTGTGAGACGCAGACCGCACCGGGTATTACTAACCGGAGCGGCTGCGCCTCAGTTCCGAGTTCACAGTTGTGCGAGCCGACCCGTCATCCGTTTGTCCCCCTGTAGCACCCGATGGCTGACGGCCAATCGGCAGTGATATGTCACTGCTACAAAAATATTTCAAAACTTTGCCCCGCCCACTTCCGCCCCCACAAAGGACGAAAATCTGTGGCATCCACATTTTTAAAGGTACGATAAAACCAAAAACGCAGCATCGTAGAGGATGACTATATGTTCTAGAGTGTGAAATCTCAACCAGATCTTCCTCGCTATCTGATAAAGATAGTATGATAGTTCTTGGTGACTTCAACTTGCCAGGAACTGTTTGGTCTTCGGTAAACGAGTCTAGTATCCTAGTGCCCATGTCACGACATGACTTTGTTGACGGCTTGCTTGACCTATCCCTGTCTCAAGTCAACCATGTGAATAATTCCTTGGGTCGATTGCTTGATCTGTGCTTTGTATCGGATCCGACCATAGTGTTGTTAACCCGAGCCCTTCCGCTCACTATACCTGAAGACGCCTACCACCCTACTTTCGAGGTGTCGCTAGATATAGGACCAACTGTATTGGATCGGTCGAGTAGGCTGCCCGAACGTGTCCGCTGCTTTCGTAAAGCCGAGTTTGCGAAGCTTAATAACCTCATTAGGGATTTTGATTGGTCCGCTTTGTACTTGTGCACTGATATCATAAAAGGCACAAACATTTTTTACAATGCTCTTGGCACATTTTTCGATTCTTGTGTCCCGCTTTCTTGTCCGACTAGATCTGGAAAACCCCCTTGGTTTACCAAAGAGTTATCCAGTCTAAGAAACTTAAAATCAAGACTTTATAAAAAATTTCAAGAAGTTGGTTCTCCTACTTCTCACTCTCGCTATGTATTAGCTCGGTCAAACTTTTCAGTTCTTAATGCTCAATGCTATAAGAACTACCTATCTCGATGCAGGATACGTTTTTCTCAGGACCCTAAACAGTTTTACAGCTTCGTAAACAGTAAGCGTAGAACGTCCGCACACCCATCCTCGCTATCATTTTGTAATACGTCGGCAAATAATGATCAGGCAATTGCCGATCTTTTTGCCCAATTCTTCCAAACCACCTATTCTGAGGAAAGCTACTCTGGTCATCCGTACCCATACGGTTTACCGAGGTCGAACGGCATTTTCAGTCCCTTGTTAAATGAATGTTCCCTACTTCATGATCTTCGACTAGTTAAGCCGGTGTTTTCACCGGGTCCAGACGGGGTTCCAGGTTGTGTACTCAGGTACTGCGCCGAGGCTCTGTGTGGACCTTTGCTTAAACTATTCACCCTATCCATTGATTCTTCTTGCTTCCCCCCGATCTGGAAGGAATCGTTTATAATTCCTCTCCATAAAAAAGGTAGCAAGTCTGATGCAAAAAATTATAGAGGTATAGCAAAGTTATCCGCTATTCCTAAAATGTTTGAGAGGGTTTTAACTCCGCACTTGCAACATCTCTGCAAGTCACTTATATCTCCAACTCAGCATGGATTTATAAGGCGGCGATCAACCACCACGAACTTGTTAGAGTTTACCTCTTTCATTATTAAAGGCTTTCAAGGTAACTTACATACGGATGTTATTTACACCGACTTTAGTAAAGCATTCGACTCTGTAAACCATTCCCTTTTAGCGCATAAACTTGACCTTTTAGGGTTTCCGCCCAACCTCCTGAGATGGATTTCTAGCTATCTTTGTTCTAGGTCTCAAAGAGTCCTCTTCAAAAACTCCCTCTCTTTCCCAGTAAAGGTTTCTTCGGGAGTACCACAAGGCAGCCATCTAGGCCCCTTACTCTTCACACTCTTTATTAATGACTTACCTTCAGTATTAACATACTCTCGAGTACTTATGTATGCGGATGATGTTAAACTCTGTGTCCAGTACAAGGACATTTCATTTCATTCTCGCTTGCAATCCGATCTCAATAACTTTCAGTCATGGTGTTGTGCAAACTTGTTACACCTTAATGCCTCGAAATGCAAAGTTATGACATTTCATCGTTCTAGCCCTTTGTTGGCTCCTTACACCCTATTTGGTGGTTCTCTTGAGAGAATTACCCTGGTGGATGATCTGGGTGTTATGTTAGACCCCAAGTTAAAGTTTTCCGAACACATTTCTACCATGGTAAATAAGGCCATGAGCGTGCTTGGGTTTATAAAGAGGTGGTCAAAGGAATTTGACGACCCCTATATAACAAAGACTCTCTATACCTCGCTTGTTCGTCCGATCTTAGAATACGGCTCCTGTGTATGGTGCCCTCAGTACAAAGTACACCAGGACCGTATAGAATCAGTACAGAAAAACTTTTTACTCTTTGCTCTGCGGGGCCTTAACTGGGATGCGGGTGTAAGACTCCCATCTTACTCTAGTAGACTACTATTAGTAAACCTCCCATCCTTAGTTAGCCGTAGAAAAATGCTTGGTGTGATATTTATGCACAACTTGATCAGGGGTGACATAGACAGCCCTGATCTGTTGAGCCGCATAAACTTCACGATTCCTATTAGACTGACTAGAAATTTTATACCGTTGTTCCTTCCACTTTGTAGATCGAATTATTCCTTGCATGAACCGTTTAGGGTCTTATGCTCGGATTATAATTCCCTCTACCATATTATATCCACCACTAATTCTCTTCCTCTTATTAAATTATTAATCCTTACACACCTTTCTATTAATTAGTAACTGTAGTGGTATTTGTACTTTGATTGCATGCTTAGTTTCTTAGTAAGTTTAGTACTAATTTTCCTCGAATGTTAGTCTAATAGCTATCTTTCTTGCATGTTCGCGTTTGGTTCGGCTACGCACCGCGCGTCATGCGGCAGCGCCCCTCGGTCGGTTGGGCGGGAGGAGGGCTGCGTTTTGCCTGGGATCCGCGCGTAACAGCCTTCTGCTGGTGTCACACGGGCCACTTGACGGTGCTGTAACTGCATCGCCTCTTGAAAGATGCAGTCATTGCATGTCAACGTCCACACTATAATTATTATAGCCAGAATCAAGAAAACAATTTCATTCTTTCTCGCTCTGTCTCTCTCTAACACACAGGTTTCATGGTCGGCTTTGCCAATTGCAAAATATGAGTTCAAGGATCTCAGAACCTATAAGAGCCAGAGCAACCAAATTTGTTATTCACCTTCCTGTGATATCGGACCTTGACCGTTTCGTGTCAAAATTTCGCCACACCCCCTTCCGCCCCCGCAAAGGACGAAAATCTGGGGTATCCACAAATCTCAGAGACTATTAAGGCTAGAGTAACCAAATTTGGTATCCGCACTTCTGTTAGATCTCACTATAAAACGTTTATCTCAGAATTTCGCCCCACCCCCTTCCGCCCCCACAAAGAACGAAAATCTGTTGCATCCACAATATTGCACATTTGAGAAAACTAAAAACGCAGAATCATAGATAATGACTATATCTATCAGATTGCTGAATCTGGATCAGATCGGATCATTTTTGTAGCCAAAAGCAAGAAATCAATTTGCAGTGGCCACGCAGCGCCCGACGTCACGCTCAGACTGATTTTCTGTCTCTCTCGCACGCACTCTTTGTCGTGTGGTTCAATATTAGCGGCGTCTGCCGCAGGAGAGCCATACTGACTTAGTATCGGGTATAACTGTAGAGTTGCGGTGTACGCAGCAACTCACAACGTTCCCCCTCTTTTCCTCTGAAATTGTCTCAATCGGGCCAAATATTGGCCTTCCAATTATAAAATGACCTGGTGTTAATACATCCAGATCGTTAATATCATTTGTAGCTGTATACAAAGGGCGTGAATTTAGTACCATTTCAATTTGACACAATAGAGTTGCCATTTCCTCATAGGTTAAATTATTGTCCCCAATTACCCTTTTTAAGTGATATTTCACTGATTTTACCCCAGCTTCCCAAATACCTCCGAAGTGAAGTCCTGCCGGGGGAATAAATTGCCACTCGATCTGTTCTCCTTCTAATATTGGAGAATCTGTTCTCCTTTTATGTTGTCTTTGAGGGCTTTTTGGTATTCCTCGTATAATTTGCGCGAAGCTCCCACAAAGTTGGTTCCATTATCGGAAAAATTTTTTGCACATTTTCCTCTTCTTGAAAAAAATCTTCTAAGTGCAGCTAGAAATGCATCTGAAGTAAGATCGCTGACTACTTCCAAATGAATAGCTTTTGTCGCCATGCATACGAATACGGCAATATATCCCTTATAGGATTTCTGCCCCCGGTTTTTAGATATAATAATATAATATTATATGGGGTTTTGAATCTCCTAGATCCTTTTCTTTTTTAAATGGTATTTTAACCACATACCTACCATTCTCATCTCTTCTTGTTGTTTCCAAGAAATGCTCCTACGTCATTATTTTCACTTTCCAATTCCCAGAACCGCTCTAAGTCCCCAACTTCAATTGTTGTCGCTACAATAAATTTATCACCATTTGATTTGGTGCAACCGGATATAATCCATCCGAATTCTGTATTTTGTCCAAGTAATCCGTTTATTTTTACTACTCCGTCTTTTTAAATGTGGGTATACAAATCTATTCCAATTATTACATCTACCCTACTTGGTTTGTTAAAGTTAGGGTCTGCCAACACATAATCTTGCCACTTAGTTGTATCAATATTGAAAGACTTTAATGGTAAAGCTTTCATCAGTTTCGGAAGAATAATTTCTTCAATATTTAGAGGACCTTTATTATAATCACGAGTTTTTACCGATAAAGTAATTTTGTACTTTGAAGTGCAAGAGTCTGTAGATGACACTCCACTTACCTCGGTGTTCGCTCTTTTTCGTACTAAGTTTAATATTTGCGCAGCTTCTTCTGAAATTATGGTACATTGCGACCCACAATCAATAAGAGCTCTAAGGTTTTGATAGCCACCATTCCTAGCCCTTACTTTTATAAGTGCTGTGGCTAAGAACGCTTGTTCTTTTGTCAAGCAAGTGTTAACATTTTCCCTCTTTTCGTAGGGAATATGGAGCATCGTATGATGAGGTTTTTTACAAATCCCACATAAAATTTCAGAAAAGAATTTCTTATACATATCATGCCTACAGCATTTTGTGCAAAGGCGCTGTTTTTTAATAAACTGGCCTCTATCTATCGGACTCATTCCCTTAAACTTATAGCAGTGAATTATGGTATGTCCTTCCATTTTACATAGCGGACAATTTTCTTTTATTTTACCATATTGCACTACTTTTTTCAACGGTTCCCACTCTTTATCCTGCGACGTGTAAAGAGAAGTGTACCGATGTTCTAAAAATTCCATTACATCTGGCAATGCTTGGATCTCTTTTGTCCTTTTTATATGACTTTCATATAACTGTAAGGTATCTTTGTTGAATTTTTTCAACACAATGTGCGCGAAAATCACATCAACTTCTTCTGTTAATTGTGACTTTAATTTAATTAAATGTATTGACTCATTTATAGAATCCGAAAACCATTTAATATGTTTCGCTGAATCGTGATCTAGCATTGGTAAGTCTAGTAATCGATTCAGCTGATCCGAAAAAATGTTTCGCTTATTTTCATACCGCTTGGTCAGCAATAGCTTCATAGCTATGATTAAACTCCTCAATTTTTGAGCTCAGTTTTTTACTGAGGAACTCAATTTTTTCCTTTCTCATTCTACACTCTCCCATTTTAGCCTGATCAAACCTCTGCATGGTTTGCTCTAAATATGTCCTTAGGTTTTCCACTATTCTGTCGATTTCCTCAGATACTTTTTCTATGCTATTGTAAATTTTGGGCTCTATGTTTTCCTTCAAAGTTCCAGTCTCCACTGGTTGTAAGTTTGTTTTTTCTACCTTCCCTTTCGTTAATGTTTCATTATGTTTTGACTCTACATACTTTTTATGTATGTCCTCTATATTTTTATTCATTTTTTCGTACTGCTGTCTCTTATAGTAGTCATGATCGACTACTCCATATGTTAACAGTGCAGAATTATTGCCTGTAACTTTGTTTTTAAGGTCTCCTAACCTTTGGATTACATCGCTGGTCAAATGACCAGCTTCAATCTTTTTAGTCTCCCTTGCTATCGCTGCTTGAGCCTCTAATAGCTTAATTATTTGTTCCGACAACATCTTAGTTTAATTTTTTTTTTTACTTAATTAGGCTTAAAAAAAAATTGAAATGTGAGACTTAGCTGATGAATTCTGCTTCTGCTGTTGTTGTTACTGATGCCGCTGAAGTCGCTGCTGCTGATACCGCTGTTGCTGCTGCTGGTGTTGCCTCTGCTTACGTCGCTGCTGCTGATATCGCTGTCGCTGCAGTTATTGTTGCTGGCACAGTGGGCACACACAAACCCATTTATATATTTATTTTTCACAGTCACAATTATTTGCCACTTTTTTTTTCAATTCTCGTCAATAAGCACTTTCGATGTTTCGGATTATTATTTTTTTCTCTGGCGAAAACGCCACCGTCGCGAAAACTTTTTATTTTTCAATTACAATAGATATACATATTTCGTTATATATTAATATACAGCCTGTCCAGCTCGTATTTTTCAAAATTATTAATTGAAACTTCCGTTTCATTAATTTTTATTTATTTTTTTTTTGTATTCTCCGATCACATTAGATATACCCAGTTATCTATTAAAATAACAGCCTGTTTAGCTCGTATTTTTCCAAATTATTAATTGAAACTTTCGTTTCATTAATTTATTTTATACTCTGTTCCTTCCTATAGGAGGGAAATCAAAGTTTTTTATTTTGCTACCTTTAGCTGTCAGTGAACTAGACACTTGTTCAGTCTCAAGGAAGCTGTTTTAACTAACTCCGTGCTCTTACCACAGGGGGGAAACAACGGAGAGTCTCGAAGGACCAAAATGTTAAGACCTTAAAGAAAAGTCTAGACATTTGCGAGTTGAGTTGTAAATTCAAACTAAATTTTATTCTTAAAATCAGAGCCTTATATGTGATTTGACAATGAGGTAGGAGGTACAATTTGGTAGTCTATAATTATCGTTAGACCTACGCAGAGGATACACTTTACTGAGGGTGTCTATTTGAGTACATGCTTACATTAGTTTTATTTTAGGACCGCATTTGTTAAGTGTTTTCTCCACTTGTGTTTTGTTGTCGTATTAATGGGTTACAGATCTCTGTTTACACCCGTGCAGTCATAACTTGTCTACTTTATGTGATTTCTTTAGAGATCGGTGTTGTTACATGAGTGAATTTGTACAATAATCTATTTATGTTTAAACAGCGGGGATACATTTTCCGGCTGGGGATTTACATTTTCCCGCCGCCGGAGATAAGTTTTCTGCCAGCGGTGAAACGTAGTTCGTCAGCGGAGATAAATTGTCTGCCAGCGGAGATAAGTTGTCCGCCAGCGGGTATAGATTTCCCGCTACCGGAAATAAGTTTTCCGCCAGCGGAGATACGTATTTCGTCAGCAGAGATAAGTTGTCCGGCAGGGGATATAAATTTCCCGCCACCACAGATAAGTTTGCCGCCAGCGGAGAGACGTATTTCTTCAGCAGAGATAAGTTGTCCGGTAGGGGATATAGATTTTCCGCCACCGGAAATAAGTTTTCCGCCAGCGGAGAGACGTATTTCGTCAGCAGAGATAAGATGTCTGGCAGGGGATATAAATTTTCCCCTCTAGAGATAAGTGTTCTGCCAGCGGAAGATCGTAGTTCGTCAGCGGAGAAACGTAGTTCGCCAGCGGGGATAAATTGTCCGCCAGCGGACATAGCTTGTGCTCCGCCGGAGATACGTTTTCTGCCAGCGGAGAGACGTATTTCGTCAGCATATATAAGTTGTCCGGCAGGGGATATACATTTTCCCGCCACCGCAGATAAGTTTTTCGCCAGCGGAGAGATGTATTTCGTCAGCAGATATAAGTTGTCCGGCAGGGGATATAAAATTCCTGCCACCACAGATAAGTTTGCCGCCAGCGGAGAGACGTATTTTGTCAGCAGAGATAAGATGTCTGGCAGGGGATATAAATTTCCCCCTCTGGAGAAAAGTTTTCCGCCAGCGGATATAAATTTCCCGCCACCGAAAATAAGTTTTTCGCCAGCAGAGAGACGTATTTCGTCAGCAGAGATAAGTTGTCCGGTAGGGGATATAGATTTTCCGCCACCGGAAATAAGTTTTCCGCCAACGGAGAGACGTATTTCGTCAGCAAAGATAAGTTGTCCGGCAGGGGATATACATTTCCCGCCACCGGAAATAAGTTTTCCGCCCGCAGAGAGACGTATTTCGTGAGCGGGGATACATTTTCCGGCAGGGGATTTACATTTTCCCGCCGCCGGAGATAAGTTTTCTGCCAGCGGTGAAACGTAGTTCGTCAGCGGAGATAAATTGTCTGCCAGTGGAGATAAGTTGTCCGCCAGCGGGTATAGATTTCCCGCCACCGGAAATAAGTTTTCCGCCAGCAGAGACGTATTTCGTCAGCAGAGATAAGTTGTCCGGCAGGGGATAAAAATGTCTCGCCACCGGAGATAAGTTTTCTGCCAGCGGAGAAACTTAGTTCGTCAGCGGAAATAAATTGTCTGCCAGCGGATATAAGCTGTCTGTCAGCGGATATAGGTTTCCCGCCACCGGAAATAATTATTCCGCCAGCGGAGAGACGTATTTCGTCAGCAGAGATAAGTTGTCCGGTAGGGGATATAGATTTTCCGCCACCGGAAATAAGTTTTCCGCCAACGGAGAGACGTATTTCGTCAGCAAAGATAAGTTGTCCGGCAGGGGATATACAATTTCCCGCCACCGCAGATAAGTTTTCCGCCAGCGGAGAGATGTATTTCGTCAGCAGAGATAAGTTGCCCGGCAGGGGATATACAATTTCCCGCCACCGCAGATAAGTTTTCCGCCAGCGGAGAGATGTATTTCGTCAGCAGATATAAGTTTTCCGCCAGCGGATATAAATTTCCCGCCAACGAAGCTAAGTTTTTCGCCAATGGAGAGACGTATTTCGTCAGCAGAGATAAGTTGTCCGGCAGGGGATATAAATTTCCCGCCACCGGAGATAAGTTTTCTGCCAGCGGAGAAACTTAGTTCGTCAGCGGAAATAAATTGTCTGCCAGCGGAGATAAGCTGTCTGTCAGCGGATATAGGTTTCCCGCCACCGGAAATAATTATTCCGCCAGCGGAGAGACGTATTTCGTCAGCAGAGATAAGTTGTCCGGTAGGGGATATAGATTTCCCGCCACCGGTGATAAGTTTTCCGCCAGCGGAGAGATGTATTTCGTCAGCAGAGATAAGTTGTCCGGCAGGGGATATACAATTTCCCGCCACCGCAGATAAGTTTTCCGCCAGCGGAGAGATGTATTTCGTCAGCAGATATAAGTTTTCCGCCAGCGGATATAAATTTCCCGCCAACGAAGCTAAGTTTTTCGCCAGTGGAGAGACGTATTTCGTCAGCAGAGATAAGCTGTCCGGCAGGGGATATAAATTTCCCGCCACCGGAGATAAGTTTTCTGCCAGCGGAGAAACTTAGTTCGGCAGCGGAAATAAATTGTCTGCCAGCGGAGATAAGATGTCTGTCAGCGGAGAGATGTATTTCGTCAGCAGATATAAGTTTTCCGCCAGCGGATATAAATTTCCCGCCACCGGAAATAAGTTTTCCGCCAGCGGAGAGACGTATTTCGTCAGCAGAGATAAGCTGTCCGGCAGGGGATATAAATTTCCCGCCACCGGAGATAAGTTTTCTGTCAGCGGAGAAACTTAGTTCGGCAGCGGAAATAAATTGTCTGCCAGCGGAGATAAGATGTCTGTCAGCGGAGAGATGTATTTCGTCAGCAGATATAAGTTTTCCGCCAGCGGATATAAATTTCCCGCCACCGGAAATAAGTTTTCCGCCAGCGGAGAGACGTATTTCGTCAGCAGAGATAAGTTGTCCGGCAGGGGATAAAAACTTCCCGCCACCGGAGATAAGTTTTCTGCCAGCGGAGAAACTTAGTTCGTCAGCGGAAATAAATTGTCTGCCAGCGGAGATAAGCTGTCTGTCAGCGGATATAGGTTTCCCGCCACCGGAAATAATTATTCCGCCAGCGGAGAGACGTATTTCGTCAGCAGAGATAAGTTGTCCGGCAGGGGATATAAATTTCCCGCCACCGGAGATAAGTTTTCTGCCAGCGGAGAAACTAAGTTCGTCAGCGGAAATAAGTTGCCCGGTAGGGGATATAGATTTTCCGCAACCGGAAATAAGTTTTCCGCCAACGGAGAGACGTATTTCGTCAGCAGAGATAAGTTGTCCGGTAGGGGATATAGATTTTCCGCCACCGGAAATAAGTTTTCCGACAACGGAGAGACGTATTTCGTCAGCAAAGATAAGTTGTCCGGCAGTGGATATACATTTCCCGCCACCGGAAATAAGTTTTCCGCCAGCGGAGAGATATATTTCGTCAGCAGAGATAAGTTGTCCGGCAGGGGATATACATTTCCCGCCACCGGAAATAAGTTTTCCGCCAGCGGAGAGATGTATTTCGTCAGCAGAGATAAGTTGTCCGGCAGGGGATATACATTTTCCCGCCACCGCAGATAAGTTTTCCGCCAGCGGAGAGATGTATTTCGTCAGCAGATATAAGTTTACCGCCAGCGGATATAAATTTCCCGCCAGCGGATATAAATTTCCCGCCACCGGAAATAATTATTCCGCCAGCGGAGAGACGTATTTCGTCAGCAGAGATAAGTTGTCCGGCAGGGGATGTAAATTTTCCCCTCTGGAGATAAGTGTTCTGCCAGCGGAGAATCGTAGTTCGTCAGCGGAGAAACGTAGTTCGCCAGCGGGGATAAATTGTCCGCCAGCGGAGATAACTTGTGCTCCGCCGGAGATACGTTTTCTGCCAGCGGAGAAACGTAATTCGTCAGCGGGGATACATTTTCCGGCAGTGGATATAAATTTCCCGCCACCGCACATAAGTTTGCCGCCAGCGGAGAGATGTATTTCGTCAGCAGATATAAGTTTTCCGCCAGCGGATATAAAATTCCCGCCACCGGAAATAAGTTTTTCGCCAGCGGAGAGACGTATTTCGTCAGCAGAGATAAGTTGTCCGGCAGGGGATATACATTTCCCGCCACCGGAAATAAGTTTTCCGCCCGCAGAGAGACGTATTTCGTGAGCGGGGATACATTTTCCGGCAGGGGATTTACATTTTCCCGCCGCCGGAGATAAGTTTTCTGCCAGCGGTGAAACGTAGTTCGTCAGCGGAGTTAAATTGTCTGCCAGCGGAGATAAGTTGTCTGCCAGCGGGTTTAGATTTCCCGCCACCGGAAATAAGTTTTCCGCCAGCGGAGAGACGTATTTCGTCAGCAGAGATAAGTTGTCCGGCAGGGGATAAAAATTTCCCGCCACCGGAGATAAGTTTTCTGCCAGCGGAGAAACTTAGTTCGTCAGCGGAAATAAATTGTCTGCCAGCGGAGATAAGCTGTCTGTCAGCGGATATAGGTTTCCCGCCACCGGAAATAATTATTCCGCCAGCGGAGAGACGTATTTCGTCAGCAGAGATAAGTTGTCTGGTAGGGGATATAGATTTTCCGCCACCGGAAATAAGTTTTCCGCCAACGGAGAGACGTATTTCGTCAGCAAAGATAAGTTGTCCGGCAGAGGATATACATTTCCCGCCACCGGAAATAAGTTTTCCGCCAGCGGAGAGATGTATTTCGTCAGCAGAGATAAGTTGTCCGGCAGGGGATATACAATTTCCCGCCACCGCAGATAAGTTTTCCGCCAGCGGAGAGATGTATTTCGTCAGCAGAGATAAGTTGTCCGGCAGGGGATATACAATTTCCCGCCACCGCAGATAAGTTTTCCGCCAGCGGAGAGATGTATTTCGTCAGCAGATATAAGTTTTCCGCCAGCGGATATAAATTTCCCGCCAACGAAGCTAAGTTTTTCGCCAGTGGAGAGACGTATTTCGTCAGCAGAGATAAGCTGTCCGGCAGGGGATATACATTTCCCGCCACCGGAAATAAGTTTTCCGCCAACGGAGAGACGTATTTCGTCAGCAAAGATAAGTTGTCCGGCAGGGGATATACATTTCCCGCCACCGGAGATAAGTTTTCTGCCAGCGGAGAAACTTAGTTCGTCAGCGGAAATAAATTGTCTGCCAGCGGAGATAAGCTGTCTGTCAGCGGATATAGGTTTCCCGCCACCGGAAATAATTATTCCGCCAGCGGAGAGACGTATTTCGTCAGCAGAGATAAGTTGTCCGGCAGGGGATATAAATTTCCCGCCACCGGAGATAAGTTTTCTGCCAGCGGAGAAACTAAGTTCGTCAGCGGAAATAAGTTGCCCGGTAGGGGATATAGATTTTCCGCCACCGGAAATAAGTTTTCCGCCAACGGAGAGACGTATTTCGTCAGCAGAGATAAGTTGTCCGGTAGGGGATATAGATTTTCCGCCACCGGAAATAAGTTTTCCGCCAACGGAGAGACGTATTTCGTCAGCAAAGATAAGTTGTCCGGCAGGGGATATACATTTCCCGCCACCGGAAATAAGTTTTCCGCCAGCGGAGAGATGTATTTCGTCAGCAGAGATAAGTTGTCCGGCAGGGGATATACAATTTCCCGGCACCGCAGATAAGTTTTCCGCCAGCGGAGAGATGTATTTCGTCAGCAGATATAAGTTTTCCGCCAGCGGATATAAATTTCCCGCCAACGAAGCTAATTTTTTCGCCAGTGGAGAGACGTATTTCGTCAGCAGAGATAAGCTGTCCGGCAGGGGATATAAATTTCCCGCCACCGGAGATAAGTTTTCTGCCAGCGGAGAAACTTAGTTCGGCAGCGGAAATAAACTGTCTGCCAGCGGAGATAAGATGTCTGTCAGCGGAGAGATGTATTTCGTCAGCAGATATAAGTTTTCCGCCAGCGGATATAAATTTCCCGCCACCGGAAATAAGTTTTCCGCCAGCGGAGAGACGTATTTCGTCAGCAGAGATAAGTTGTCCGGCAGGGGATAAAAATTTCCCGCCACCGGAGATAAGTTTTCTGCCAGCGGAGAAACTTAGTTCGTCAGCGGAAATAAATTGTCTGCCAGCGGAGATAAGCTGTCTGTCAGCGGATATAGGTTTCCCGCCACCGGAAATAATTATTCCGCCAGCGGAGAGACGTATTTCGTCAGCAGAGATAAGTTGTCCGGCAGGGGATATAAATTTCCCGCCACCGGAGATAAGTTTTCTGCCAGCGGAGAAACTAAGTTCGTCAGCGGAAATAAGTTGCCCGGTAGGGGATATAGATTTTCCGCAACCGGAAATAAGTTTTCCGCCAACGGAGAGACGTATTTCGTCAGCAGAGATAAGTTGTCCGGTAGGGGATATAGATTTTCCGCCACCGGAAATAAGTTTTCCGACAACGGAGAGACGTATTTCGTCAGCAAAGATAAGTTTTCCGGCAGGGGATATACATTTCCCGCCACCGGAAATAAGTTTTCCGCCAGCGGAGAGATGTATTTCGTCAGCAGAGATAAGTTGTCCGGTAGGGGATATAGATTTTCCGCCACAGGAAATAAGTTTTCCGACAACGGAGAGACGTATTTCGTCAGCAAAGATAAGTTGTCCGGCAGGGGATATACATTTCCCGCCACCGGAAATAAGTTTTCCGCCAGCGGAGAGATGTATTTCGTCAGCAGATATAAGTTTTCCGCCAGCGGATATAAATTTCCCGCCAGCGGATATAAATTTCCCGCCACCGGAAATAATTATTCCGCCAGCGGAGAGACGTATTTCGTCAGCAGAGATAAGTTGTCCGGCAGGGGATGTAAATTTTCCCCTCTGGAGATAAGTGTTCTGCCAGCGGAGAATCGTAGTTCGTCAGCGGAGAAACGTAGTTCGCCAGCGGGGATAAATTGTCCGCCAGCGGAGATAACTTGTGCTCCGCCGGAGATACGTTTTCTGCCAGCGGAGAAACGTAATTCGTCAGCGGGGATACATTTTCCGGCAGTGGATATAAATTTCCCGCCACCGCACATAAGTTTGCCGCCAGCGGAGAGATGTATTTCGTCAGCAGATATAAGTTTTCCGCCAGCGGATATAAAATTCCCGCCACCGGAAATAAGTTTTTCGCCAGCGGAGAGACGTATTTCGTCAGCAGAGATAAGTTGTCCGGCAGGGGATATACATTTTCCCGCCACCGCAGATAAGTTTTCCGCCAGCGGAGAGATGTATTTCGTAAGCAGATATAAGTTTTCCGCCAGCGGATATAAAATTCCCGCCACCGGAAATAGGTTTTTCGCCAGCGGAGAGACGTATTTCGTCAGCAGAGATAAGTTGTCCGGCAGGGGATATACATTTTCCCGCCACCGCAGATAAGTTTTCCGCCAGCGGAGAGATGTATTTCGTCAGCAGATATAAGTTTTCCACCAGCGGATATAAATTTCCCGCCACCGGAAATAATTATTCCGCCAGCGGAGAGACGTATTTCGTCAGCAGAGATAAGTTGTCCGGCAGGGGATGTAAATTTTCCCCTCTGGAGATAAGTGTTCTGCCAGCGGAGAATCGTAGTTCGTCAGCGGAGAAACGTAGTTCGCCAGCGGGGATAAATTGTCCGCCAGCGGAGATAACTTGTGCTCCGCCGGAGATACGTTTTCTGCCAGCGGAGAAACGTAATTCGTCAGCGGGGATACATTTTCCGGCAGGGGATATAAATTTCCCGCCACCGCACATAAGTTTGCCGCCAGCGGAGAGATGTATTTCGTCAGCAGATATAAGTTTTCCGCCAGCGGATATAAAATTCCCGCCACCGGAAATAAGTTTTTCGCCAGCGGAGAGACGTATTTCGTCAGCGAGATAAGTTGTCCGGCAGGGGATATACATTTTCCCGCCACCGCAGATAAGTTTTCCGCCAGCGGAGAGATGTATTTCGTCAGCAGGTATATGTTTTCCGCCAGCGGATATAAAATTCCCGCCACCATAAATAAGTTTTTCGCCAGCGGAGAGACGTATTTCGTCAGCAGAGATAAGTTGTCCGGCAGGGGATATACATTTTCCCGCCACCGCAGATAAGTTTTCCGCCAGCGGAGAGATGTATTTCGTCAGCAGATATAAGTTTTCCTCCAGCGGATATAAATTTCCCGCCACCGGAAATAATTATTCCGCCAGCGGAGAGACGTATTTCGTCAGCAGAGATAAGTTGTCCGGCAGGGGATATAAATTTTTCCCTCTGGAGATAAGTGTTCTGCCAGCGGAGAATCGTAGTTCGTCAGCGGAGAAACGTAGTTCGCCAGCGGGGATAAATTGTCCGCCAGCGGAGATAACATGTGCTCCGCCGGAGATACGTTTTCTCCCAGCGGAGAGACGTATTTCGTCAGCAGAGATAAGTTGTCCGGCAGGGGATAAAAATTTCCCGCCACCGGAGATAAGTTTTCTGCCAGCGAAGAAACTTAGTTCGTCAGCGGAAATAAATTGTCTGCCAGCGGAGATAAGCTGTGTCAGCGGATATAGGTTTCCCGCCACCGGAAATAATTATTCCGCCAGCGGAGAGACGTATTTCGTCAGCAGAGATAAGTTGTCCGGCAGGGGATATAAATTTCCCGCCACCGGAGATAAGTTTTCTGCCAGCGGAGAAACTAAGTTCGTCAGCGGAAATAAGTTGCCCGGTAGGGGATATAGATTTTCCGCAACCGGAAATAAGTTTTCCGCCAACGGAGAGACGTATTTCGTCAGCAGAGATAAGTTGTCCGGTAGGGGATATACATTTTCCCGCCACCGCAGATAAGTTTTCCGCCAGCGGAGAGATGTATTTCGTCAGCAGATATAAGTTGTCCGGCAGGGTATATAAATTTCCCGCCACCACAGATAAGTTTGCCGCCAGCGGAGAGACGTATTTTGTCAGCAGATATAAGATGTCTGGCAGGTGATATAAATTTCCCGCCACCACAGATAAGTTTGCCGCCAGCGGAGAGACGTATTTTGACAGCAGATATAAGATGTCTGGCAGGGGATATTAATTTCCCCCTCTGGAGAAAAGTTTTCCGCCAGCGGCTATAAATTTCCCGCCACCGGAAATAAGTTTTTCGCCAGCATAGAGACGTATTTCGTCAGCAGAGATAAGTTGTCCGGCAGCGGATATACAATTCCCACCGCCGGAGGTAAATGTTCTGCCAGCGGAGATAAGTATTTCGTCAGCAGAGATAAGCTATCCGGCAGGGGATATAAATTTGCCGCCACCGGAGCTAAGTTTTCTGCCAGCGGAGATAAGTTTTCTTGCAGCGGAGAAACGTAGTTCGTCAGCGGAGATAAGATGTTTGTCAGCGAAGAAAAGTTTTCCGCCAGCGGATATAAATTTTCCGCCAACGGAGAGATGTATTTTGTCAGCAGAGATAAGATGTCCTGCAGCGGATATACAATTCCCACCGCCGGAGGTAAATGTTCTGCCAGCGGAGATAAGTTTTCTGCCAGCGGAGAATCGTAGTTCGTCAGCGGAGATAAATTGTCTGCCAGCGGAGAAAAGTTGTCCGCCAGCGGATATAGATTTCCCGGCACCGGAAATAAGTTTTTCGCCAGCGAAGAGACGTATTTCGTCAGCAGATATAAGTTGTCCGGCAGGGGATATAAATTTCCCGCCACCACAGATAAGTTTGCCGCCAGCGGAGAGACGTATTTTGTCAGCAGAGATAAGATGTCTGGCAGGAGATATAAATATCCCCCTCTGGAGAAAAGTTTTCCGCCAGCGGCTATAAATTTCCCGCCACCGGAAATAAATTTTCCGCCAGCGGAGAGATGTATTTCGTCAGCAGAGATAAGTTGTCCGGCAGGGGATATAGATTTCCCACCACCGGAAATAAGATTTCCGCCAGCGGAGATACGTATTTCGTCAGCAGAGATAAGCTGTCCGGCAGGGGATATAAATTTCCCGCCACCGGAGCTAAGTTTTCTGCCAGCGGAGATAAGTTTTCTTGCAGCGGAGAAACGTAGTTCGTCAGCGGAGATAAGATGTCTGTCAGCGAAGAAAAGTTTTCCGCCAGCGTATATAAATTTTCCGCCAACGGAGAGATGTATTTTGTCAGCAGAGATAAAATGTCCGGCAGCGGATATACAATTCCCACCGCCGGAGGTAAATGTTCTGCCAGCGGAGATAAGTTTTCTGCCAGCGGAGAAGCTTAGTTCGTCAGCGGAGATAAATTGTCTGCCAGCGGAGATAAGTTGTCCGCCAGCGAATATAGATTTCCCGGCACCGGAAATAGGTTTTCAGCCAGCGGAGAGACGTATTTCGTGAGCAGAGATAAGTTGTCCGGCAGGGGATATACATTTTTCCCGCCACCGCAGATAAGTTTTCCGCCAGCGGAGATAAGTTTTCTTGCAGCGGAGAAACGTAGCTCGTCAGCGGAGATAAGATGTCTGTCAGCGGAGAAAAGTTTTCCGCCAGCGGATATAAATTTCCCGACACCGGAGATAAGTTTTCCGCCCGCAGAGAGATGTATTTCGTCAGCGGGGATACATTTTCCGGCAGGGGATTTAAATTTACCGCCGCCGGGGATCTTCAGCGGAAATAAATTGTCTGCCAGCGGATACAGATTTCCCGCCACCGGAAATAAGTTTTCCGCCAGCGGAGAGTCGTATTTCTTCAGCAGAGATAAGTTGTCCGGCAGGGCATAAGTTGGAGATAAGTTTTCTGCCAGCGGAGATAAGATGTCTGTCAGCGGAGAAAAGTTTTCCGGCAGCGGATATAAATTTCCCGCAGCCAAAGATAAGTTTTCCGCCAGCGGAGAGACGTATTTTGTCAGCAGAGATAAGTTGTCTGGCAGGGGATATAAATATCCCCCTCTAGAGATAAGTTTTCTGCCAGCGGAGAAACGTCGTTCGTCAGCGGAGATAAATTGTCTGCCAGCGGAGATAAGTTTTCCGCCAGCGGAGATAAGTTGTCCGCCAGCGGATATAGATTTCCCGGCACCGGAAATAAGTTTTTCGCCAGCGAAGAGACGTATTTCGTCAGCAGAGATAAGTTGTCCGGCAGGGGATATACATTTTCCCGCCACCGCAGATAAGTTTTCCGCCAGCGGAGAGTTGTATTTCGTCAGCAGATATAAAATGTCCGGCAGGGGATATAAATTTCCCGCCACCACAGATAAGTTTGCCGCCAGCGGAGAGACGTAGTTTGTCAGCAGAGATAAGATGTCTGGCAGGGATATAAATTTCCCCCTCTGGAGAAAAGTTTTCCGCCAGCGGCTATAAATTTCCCGCCACCGGAAATAAGTTTTGCGCCAGCGGAGAGATGTATTTCGTCAGCAGAGATAAGTTGTCCGGCAGGGGATAAAGATTTCCCACCACCGGAAATAAGTTTTCCTCCAGCGGAGATACGTATTTCGTCAGCAGAGATAAGATGTCTGTCAGCGAAGAAAAGTTTTCCGCCAGCGTATATAAATTTTCCGCCAACGGAGAGATGTATATTGTCAGCAGAGATAAGATGTCCGGCAGCGGATATACAATTCCCACCGCCGGAGGTAAATGTTCTGCCAGCGGAGATAAGTTTTCTGCCAGCGGAGAAGCTTAGTTCGTCAGCGGAGATAAATTGTCTGCCAGCGGAGATAAGTTGTCCGCCAGCGGATATAGATTTCCCGGCACCGGAAATAAGTTTTCCGCCAGCGGAGAGACGTATTTCGTCAGCAGAGATAAGTTGTCCGGCAGGGAAATAGATTTCCCGCCATCGGAAATAAGTTTTCAGCCAGCGGAGAGACGTTTTTCGTCAGCAGAGATAAGCTGTCCGGCAGGGGATATAAATTTCCCGCCACCGGAGCTAAGTTTTCTGCCAGCGGATATAGATTTCCCGGCACCGGAAATAAGTTTTCAGCCAGCGGAGAGACGTATTTCGTGAGCAGAGATAAGTTGTCCGGCAGGGGATATACATTTGTCCCGCCACCGCAGATAAGTTTTCCGCCAGCGGAGAGATGTATTTCGTCAGCAGATATAAGTTGTCCGGTAGGGGATATAGATTTTCCGCCACCGGAAATAAGTTTTCCGCCAACGGAGAGACATATTTCGTCAGCGGGGATACATTTTCCGGCAGGGGATATAAATTTTCCGCCGCCTGAGATAAGTTTTCTGCCAGCGGAGAATCGTAGTTCGTCAGCGGAGATACGTTGTCCGGCGGGGGATAAGATTTCCCGCCACCGCAAATAAATTTTCCGCCAGCGGAGATAAGTTTTCTGCCAGCGGAGAAACGTAGTTCGTCAGCGGAAATAAATTGTCTGCCAGCGGAGATAAGATGTCTGTCAGCGGAGAAAAGTTTTTCGCCAGCGGATATAAATCTCCCGACACCGGAGATATGTTTTCCGCCCGCAGAGAGACGTATTTCGTCAGCGGGGATACATTTTCCGGCAGGGGATATAAGTTTCCCGCCGCCGGAGATAAGTTTTCTGCCAGCGGAGAAACTAAGTTCGTCAGCGGAGATACGTTGTCCGGCGGGGGATAAAGATTTCCCACCACCGCAAATAAATTTCCCGCCACCGAAGATAAGTTTTCTGCCAGCGGTGAAACGTAGTTCGTCAGCGGAGATAAATTGTCTGCCAGCGGAGATAAGTTGTCCGCCAGCGGGTATAGATTTCCCGCCAAAGGAAATAAGTTTTCCGCCAGCGGAGAGACGTATTTCGTCAGCAGAGATATACAGGGGATATCCGGCAGGGGATATACATTTCCCGCCACCACAGATAAGTTTGCCGCCAGCGGAGAGATGTATTTTGTCAGCAGAGATAAGATGTCTGGCAGGGGATATAAATTTCCCCCTCTGGAGAAAAGTTTTCCGCCAGCGGATATAAATTTCCCGCCACCGGAAATAAGTTTTCCGTCCGCAGAGAGACGTATTTCGTCAGCAGAGATAAGTTGTCCGGCAGGGGATGTAAATTTCCCGCCACCGGAGATAAGTTTTCTGCCAGCGGAGAAATTAAGTTCGTCAGCGGAAATAAATTGTCTGCCAGCGGAGATAAGATGTCTGTCAGCGGATATAGGTTTCCCGCCACTGGAAATAATTATTCCGCCAGCGGAGAGACGTATTTCCTCAGCAGAGATAAGTTGTCCAGCAGGGGATATAATTTTCCCCCTCTGTAGATAAGTTTTCTGCCAGCTGAGATAAGATGTCTGTCAGCGGAGAATAGTTTTCCGCCAGCGGATATAAATTTCCCGCCACCGGAGATAAGTTTTCCGCCCGCAGAGAGACGTATTTCGTCAGCGGGGATACATTTTCCGGCAGGGGATATAAATTTCCCGCCGCCGGAGATAAGTTTTCTGCCAGCGGAGATAAGATGTATGTCAGCGGAGAAAAGTTTTCCGCCAGCGGATATAAATTTCCCGCCACCGGAGATAAGTTTTCCGCCAGCGGAGAGACGTATTTTGTCAGCAGAGATAAGTTGTCCGGCAGGGGATATAAATATCCCCCTCTAGAGATAAGTTTTCTGCCAGCGGAGAAACGTAGTTCGTCAGCGGAGATAAATTATCTGCCAAAGAAGATAAGATGACTGTCAGCGGAGAAAAGTTTTCCGCCAGCGGATATAAATTTCCCGACACCGGATATAAGCTTTCCGCCAGCGGAGAGACGTATTTTGTCAGCAGAGATAAGTTGTCCGGCGGGGGATATAAATTTCCCCCTCTGGCGATAAGTTTTCTGCCAGCGGATATAAATTTCCCGCCTTCGGAGATAAGTTTTCCGACAGCGGAGAGATGTATTTTGTCAGCAGGGATAAGATGTCCGGCAGGGGATACAAATTTCCCGCCGCCGGAGGTAAATGTTCTGCCAGCGGAGTTATGTTTTCTGCCGGCGGAGAAACGTAGTTCTTCAGCGGAGATAAGTTGTCCGGCAGGGGATATAAATTTCCCCCTCTGGAGAAAAGTTTTCCGCCAGCGGATATAAATTTCCCGCCACCGGAAATAAGTTTTCCGACAGCGGAGAGACGTATTTTGTCAGCAGAGATAAGTTGTCCGGCAGCGGAGATGAGATGTCTATTACCGGAGAAAAGTTTTCCGCCGGCGGATATAAATTTCCCGCCACCGCAGATAAGTTTTCCGCCTGCGGAGAGATGTATTTTGTCAGCACAGATAAGATGTCCGGCAGGGGATATAAATTCCTCGCCGCCGGAAGTAAATATTCTGCCAGCGGAGATAAGTGTTCTGCCTGCGGAGAAACGTAGTTCGTCAGCGGAGATAAATTATCTGCCAGCGGAGATAAGATGTCTGTCAGCGGAGAAAAGTTTTCCGCCAGCTGATATAAATTTCCCGCCACCGGAGATAAGTTTTCCGCCAGTGGAGAGACGTATTTCGTCAGCAGAGATAAGTTGTCCGGCAGGGGATATAAGATGTCTGTAAGCGGAGAAAAGTTTTCCGCCAGCGGATATAAATATCCCGCCACCGCAGATAAGCTTTCCGCCAGCGGAGAGATGTATTTTGTCAACAGAGATAAGATGTCCGGCAGGGGATATAAATTCCTCGCCGCCGGAAGTAAATTTTCTGCCAGCGGAGATACGTTTTCTGCCGGCGGAGAAACATAGTTCGTCAGAGGATATAAGTTGTCCGGCAGGGGATATAAATTTCCCCCTCTGGAGAAAAGTTTTCCGCCAGCGGATATCAATTTCCCGCCACCGGAGATAAGTTTTCCGACAGCGGAGAGACGTATTTTGTCAGCAGAGATAAGTTGTCCGGTAGCGTAGATAAGATGTATGTCAGCGGAGAAAAGTTTTCCGCCAGCGGATATAAATTTCCCGCCACCGCAGATAAGTTTTCCGCCAGCAGAGAGATGTATTTTGTCAGCAGAGATAAGTTCTCCGGCAGGGGATATGAATTCCCCGCCGCCGGAAGTAAATATTCTGCCAGCGGAGATAAGTTTTCTGCCTGCGGAGAAACGTAGTTCGTCAGCTTAGATAAATTATCTGCCAGCGGAGATAAGTTTTCCGCCAGCGGAGAGACGTATTTCGTCAGCAGAGATAAGTTGTCCGGCAGGGGATATAAATTTCCCGCCGCCGGAGGTATACGTTCTGCCAGCGGAGTTTTGTTTTCTGCCGGCGGAGATAAGTTGTCCGGCAGGGGATATAAATTTCCCCCTCTGGAGAAAAGTTTTCCGCCAGAGGATATAAATTTCCCGCCACCGGAGATAAGTTTTCCGACAGCGGAGAGACTTATTTTGTCAGCAGAGGTAAGATGTCCGGCAGGGGAGATAAGATGTCTGTCAGCGGAGAAAAGTTCTCCGCCAGCGGAGAGATGTATTTTGTCAGCAGAGATAAGATGTCCGGCAGGGGATATAAACTTCCCGCCGCCGGAAGTAAATGTTCTGCCAGCGGAGATACGTTTTCTGCCGGCGGAGAAACGAAGTTCGTCAGCGGAGATAAGTTGTCCGGCAGGGGATATCAATTTCCCCCTCTGGAGAAAAGTTTTCCGCCAGCGGATATAAATTTCCCGCCACCGGATATAAATTTTCCACCAGCGGAGAGATGTATTTTGTCAGCAGAGATAAGGTGTCCGGCAGGGGATATAAGCTTCCCGCCGCCGGAGGTAAATGTTCTGCCAGCGGAGATACGTTTTCTGCCGGCGGAGATAAGTTGTCCGGCAGGGAATATCAATTTCCCCCTCTCGAGAAAAGTTTTCTGCCAGCGGATATAAATTTCCAGCCACCGGAGATAAGTTTTCCGACAGCGGAGAGACGTATTTTGTCAGCAGAGATCAGTTGTCCGGCGGGAGATATAAATTTCACCCTCTGGAGGAAAGTTTTCCGCCAGCGGATATCAATTCCCCGCCAGCGGAGATAAGTTTTCCGCCGGCGGTGAGACGTATTTTGTCAGCAAAGATAAATAATCTGCCAGCGGAGATAAGATGTCTGTCAGCGGAGAAAAGTTTTCCGCCAGCGGATATCAATTTCCTGCCACTGGAGATAAGTTTTAAGCCAGCGGAGAGACGTATTTTGTCAGCAGAGATAAGATGTCCGGCAGGGGATTAAAATTCCTCCCCGCCGGAAGTAAAAGTTCTGACAGCGGGGATAAGTTTTCTGTCAGCGGAGAAAAGTTTTCCGCCAGCGGATATACATTTCCCGCCACCGCAGATAAGTTTTCCGCAGCAGAGATAAGATGTCCGGCAGGGAATATAAATTCCTCGCCGCCGAAAGTAAATGTTCTGCCAGCGGAGATAAGTTTTCTGCCAGCGGAGAAATGTAGTTCGTCAGCGGAGATAAATTATCTGCCAGCGGAGATAAGATGTCTGTCAGCGGAGAAAACTTTTCCGCCAGCGGATATAAATTTCCCGCCACCGGAGATAAGTTTTCCGCCAGCGGAGAGACGTATTTTGTCAGCAGAGATAAGTTGTCCGGCGGGAGATATATATATTTCACCCTCTGGAGAAAAGTTTTCCGAAAGCGGATATCAATTTCCCGCCACCGGAGATAAGTTCCGCCAGCGGAGAGACGTATTTTGTCAGCAAAGATAATTAATCTGCCAGCGGAGATAAGATTTCTGTCAGCGGAGAAAAGTTTTCTGCCAGCGGATATAAATTTCCCGCCACCGCAGATAAGTTTTAAGCCAGCGGAGAGAAGTATTTTGTCAGCAGAGATAAGATGTCCGGCGGTTGATATAGATATCCCGCCACCGGAAATAAGTTTTCCGCCAGCGGAGAGACGTATTTCGTCAGAAGAGATAAGCTGTCCGGCAGGGGATATAAATTCCTCGCCGCCGAAAGTAAATGTTCTGCCAGCGGAGATAAGATGTCTGTCAGCGGAGAAACGTAGTTCGTCAGCGGAGATAAATTATCTGCCAGCGGAGATAAGATGTCTGTCAGCGGAGAAAACTTTTCCGCCAGCGGATATAAATTTCCCGCCACCGGAGATAAGTTTTCCGCCAGCGGAGAGACGTATTTTGTCAGCAGAGATAAGTTGTCCGGCGGGACATATATATATTTCACCCTCTGGAGAAAAGTTTTCCGCCAGCGGATATCAATTTCCCGCCACCGGAGATAAGTTTTCCGCCAGCGGAGAGACGTATTTTGTCAGCAAAGATAATTAATCTGCCAGCGGAGATAAGATGTCTGTCAGCGCAGAAAAGTTTTCCGACAGCGGATGTAAATTTCCCGCCACCGGAGATAAGTTTTCCGCCAGCGGAGAGACTTATTTTGTCAGCAGAGATAAGATGTCCGGCGGTTGATATAGATATCCCGCCACCGGAAATAAGTTTTCCGCCAGCGGAGAGACGTATTTCGTCAGAAGAGATAAGCTGTCCGGCAGGGGATATAAATTCCTCGCCGCCGAAAGTAAATGTTCTGCCAGCGGAGATAAGATGTCTGTCAGCGGAGAAACGTAGTTCGTCAGCGGAGATAAATTATCTGCCAGCGGAGATAAGATGTCTGTCAGCGGAGAAAACTTTTCCGCCAGCGGATATAAATTTCCCGCCACCGCAGATAAGTTTTCCGCCAGCGGAGAGATGTATTTTGTCAGCAGAGATAAGATGTCCGGCAGGGGATATAAATTCCTCGCCGCCGGAAGTAAATGTTCTGCCAGCGGAAATAAGTTTTCTGCCAGCGGAGAAACGTAGTTCGTCAGCGGAGATAAATTATCTGCCAGCGGAGATAAGATGTCTGTCAGCGGAGAAAAGTTTTCCGCCAGCGGATATAAATTTCCCGCCACCGCAGATAAGTTTTCCGCCAGCGGAGAGACGTATTTTGTCAGCAGAGATAAGTTGTCCGGCGGGAGATATAAATTTCACCCTCTGGAGAAAAGTTTTCCGCCAGCGGATATAAATTTCCCGCCACCGGAGATAAGTTTTCCGACAGCGGAGAGACTTATTTTGTCAGCAGAGATAAGATGTCCGGCGGGTGATATAGATATCCCGCCACCGGAAATAAGTTTTCCGCCAGCGGAGATACTTATTTTGTCAGCAGAGATAAGATGTCCGGCGGTTGATATAGATATCCCGCCACCGGATATAAGTTTTCCGCCAGCGGAGAGACGTATTTCGTCAGCAGAGATAAGTTGTCCGGCGGGAGATATAAATTTCCCCCTCTGGAGAAAAGTTTTCCGACAGCGGATATCAATTTTCCGCCACCGGAGATAAGTTTTCCGCCAGCGGAGAGACGTATTTTGTCAGCAAAGATAAACTATCTGTCAGCGGAGAAAAGTTTTCCGCCAGCGGATATAAATTTCGCGCCACCGAAGATAAGTTTTCCGCCAGCGGAGAGACGTATTTTTTCAGCAGAGATAAGTTGCCCGGCGGGAGATATAAATTTCCCCCTCTGGCGATAAGTTTTCTGCCAGCGGATATAAATTTCCCGTCACCGGAGATAAGTTTTCCGCCAGCGGAGGGGCGTATTTCGTCAGAAGAGATAAGTTGTCCGGCAGCGTAGATAATATGTCTATCAGCGGAGAAAAGTTTTCCGCCAGCGGATATAAATTTCCCACCACCGGAGATAAGTTTTCCGACAGCGGAGAGACGTATTTTGTCAGCAAAGATAAATAATCTGCCAGCGGAGATAAGATGTCTGTCAGCGGAGAAAAGTTTTCCGCCAGCGGATATAAATTTTCCACCAGCGGAGAGATGTATTTTGTCAGCAGATATAAGATGTCCGGCAGGGGATATAAACTTCCCGCCGCCGGAGGTAAATGTTCTGCCAGCGGAGATACGTTTTCTGCCGGCGGAGATAAGTTGTCCGGCAGGGGATATCAATTTCCCCCTTTCGAGAAAAGTCTTCCGCCAGCGGATATAAATTTCCCACCACCGGAGATAAGTTTTCCGCCAGCGGAGAGACGTATTTCGTCAGCAGAGATAAGTTGTCCGGCAGGGGAGATAAGAATTCTGTCAGCGGTGAAAAGTTCTCCGCCAGCGGATATAAATTTTCCACCAGCGGACATATGTATTTTGTGTTGGACAGAATTTCGCTGCCGTTGCAAGGGAAGTTCTTGTACCGAAAAGTAAAAACGCAACCATTCATATGTAAGGTTTATTTGTGACTAATAAATGCTCTGCTCGCAGGCAGATAGAGACCGAACGAAAGGGAGAACAAAAAGGGAGATAAGAGAACGTCGCTTCGTTACGTCTCTCACTCATACATACGTCTCCATACACATATGTCTGTCAATACATGCGTGCATTGCTAGAGATGGTCATTCTTCAACACCCTTCCTCAATGCGTGCATGCTTACCAATTCCATTTAACAGGGGATATAAGTTTTCCGACAGCGGAGAGTCTTATTTTGTCAGCAGAGATAAGATGTCCGGTAGGGGATACAAATTCCCCGCCGACGGAAGTAAATGTTCTGCCAGCGGAGATAAGTTTTCTGCCTGCGGAGAAACGTAGTTCGTCAGCGGAGATAAATTATCTGCCAGCGGAGATAAGATGTCTGTCAGCGGAGAAAAGTTTTCCGCCAGCGGATATAAATTTCCCGCCGCCGGAGATAAGCTTACCGACAGCGGAGAGACTTATTTTGTCAGCAGAGATAAGATGTCCGGCGGAGGATATAGATATCCCGCCACCGGAGATAAGTTTTCCGCCAGCGGAGAGACGTATTTTGTCAGCAGAGATAAGTTGTCCGAAGGGAGATATAAATTTCCCCCTCTGGCGATAAGTTTTATGCCAGCGGATATAAATTTCCCGTCACCGGAGATAAGTTTTCCGCCAGCGGAGGGGCGTATTTCGTCAGAAGAGATAAGTTGTCCGGCAGCGTAGATAATATGTCTATCAGCGGAGAAAAGTTTTCCGCCAGCGGATATAAATTTCCCACCACCACAGATAAGTTTTCCGCCAGCGGAGAGTTGTATTTTGTCAGCAGAGATAATTTGTCCGGGAGCGGAGATATGATGTGTCTCAGCGGAGAAAAGTTTTCCGCCAGCAAATATAATTTTCCGGCCACCGCAGATAAGTTTTCCGCCTGCGGAGAGATGTATTTTGTCAGCAGAGATAAGATGTCTGGCAGGGGATATAAATTCCCCGCCGCCGGAGGTAAATGTTCTGCCAGCAGAGTTATGTTTTCTGCCGGCGGAGAAACGTAGCTCTTCAGCGGAGATAAGTTGTCCGGCAGGGGATATAAGATGTCTGTCAGCGGAGAAAAGTTTTCCGCCAGCGGAGAGATGTATTTTGTCAACAGAGATAAGATGTCCGGCAGGGGATATAAATTCCTCGCCGCCGGAAGTAAATTTTCTGCAAGCGGAGATACGTTTCTGCCGGCGGAGAAACATAGTTCGTCAGGGGAGATAAGTTGTCCGGCAGGGGATATAAATTTCCCCCTCTGGAGAAAAGTTTTCCGCCAGCGGATATAAATTTCCCGCCACCGGAGATAAGTTTTCCGACAGCGGAGAGACGTATTTTGTCAGCAGAGATAAGTTGTCCGGTAGCGTAGATAAGATGTATGTCAGCGGAGAAAAGTTTTCCGCCAGCGGATATAAATTTCCCGCCACTGCAGATAAGTTTTCCGCCAGCCTAGAGATGTATTTTGTCAGCAGAGATACGTTCTCCGGCAGGGGATATAAATTCCCCGCCGCCGGAAGTAAATATTCTGCCAGCGGAGATAAGTTTTCTGCCTGCGGAGAAACGTAGTTCGTCAGCGGAGATAAATTATCTGCCAGCGGAGATAAGATGTCTGTCAGCGGAGAAAAGTTTTCCGCCAGCGGATATAAATTTCCCACCACCGGAGATAAGTTTTTCCGACAGCGGAGAGATGTATTTTGTCAGCAGAGATAAGTTGTCCGGCAGCGGAGATATGATGTCTCTAAGCGGAGAAAAGTTTTCCGCCAGCGGATATAAATTTCCCGCCACCGCAGATAAGTTTTCCGCCTGCGGAGAGATGTATTTTGTCAGTAGAGATAAGATGTCCGGCAGGGGATACAAATTCCCCGCCGACGGAAGTAAATGTTCTGCCAGCGGAGATAAGTTTTCTGCCTGCGGAGAAACGTAGTTCGTCAGCGGAGATAAATTATCTGCCAGCGGAGATAAGATGTCTGTCAGCGGAGAAAAGTTTTCCGCCAGCGGATATAAATTTCCCGCCGCCGGAGATAAGTTTTCCGACAGCGGAGAGACTTATTTTGTCAGCAGAGATAAGATGTCCGGTAGGGGATACAAATTCCCCGCCGACGGAAGTAAATGTTCTGTCAGCGGAGATAAGTTTTCTGCCTGCGGAGAAACGTAGTTCGTCAGCGGAGATAAATTATCTGCCAGCGGAGATAAGATGTCTGTCAGCGGAGAAAAGTTTTCCGCCAGCGGATATAAATTTCCCGCCACCGGAGATAAGTTTACCGACAGCGAAGAGACTTATTTTGTCAGCAGAGATAAGATGTCCGGCGGGTGATATAGATATCCCGCCTCCGGAAATAAGTTTTCCGCCAGCGGAGAGACGTATTTTATCAGCAGAGATAAGTTTTCCGGCGGGAGATATAAATTTCCCCTTCTGGAGAAAAGTTTTCCGCCAGCGGCTATAAATTTCCCGCCACCGGATCTAAGTTTTCCGCCCGCGGAGAGACGTATTTTGTCAGCAGAGATAAGTTGTCCGGCGGGAGATATAAATTTCACCCTCTGGAGAAAAGTTTTCCGCCAGCGGATATCAATTTCCCGCCACCGGAGATAAGTTTTCCGCCAGCGGAGAGATGTATTTTGTCAGCAAAGATAAATAATCTGCCAGCGGAGATAAGATGTCTGTCAGCGGAGAAAAGTTTTCCGCCAGCGGATATAAATTTTCCACCAGCGGAGAGATGTATTTTGTCAGCAGAGATAAGATGTCCGGCAGGGGATATAAACTTCCCGCCGCCGGAGGTAAATGTTCTGCCAGCGGAGATACGTTTTCTGCCGGCGGAGATAAGTTGTCCGGCAGGGGATATCAATTTCCCCCTTTCGAGAAAAGTCTTCCGCCAGCGGATATAAATTTCCCACCACCGGAGATAAGTTTTCCGCCAGCGGAGAGACGTATTTCGTCAGCAGAGATAAGTTGTCCGGCAGGGGAGATAAGATGTCTGTCAGCGGTGAAAAGTTCTCCGCCAGCGGATATAAATTTTCCACCAGCGGACATATGTATTTTGTGTTGGACAGAATTTCGCTGCCGTTGCAAGGGAAGTTCTTGTACCGAAAAGTAAAAACGCAACCATTCATATGTAAGGTTTATTTGTGACTAATAAATGCTCTGCTCGCAGGCAGATAGAGACCGAACGAAAGGGAGAACAAAAAGGGAGATAAGAGAACGTCGCTTCGTTACGTCTCTCACTCATACATACGTCTACATACTCATATGTCTGTCAATACATGCGTGCATTGCTAGAGATGGTCATTCTTCAACACCCTTCCTCAATGCGTGCATGCTTACAAATTCCATTTAACTCAATTTAAACTTAACAATTTTGTAAATTCGACATGCTTTCTCTTAGGGAGATTCTTGGTCAAGATATCTGCAATCATATCTGTTGTACTAGCATACTTTAACTTAACTTGACCTTCTTCTACAATCTGTCGTACAAAGTGATATATAATATCAATATGATTGGTCCTTGAGTGATGCACTGTGTTCCTAGCCAGCTCTTGTGCGCTCAGATTATCGCCATATAAGGTAGTTGAGGTATCTTCATCTCCACAGCCAATTTCAATGATTAAGCGACGTAAGAATATGGACTCCTTACACGCAGCCGACAGTGCCATGTATTCTGCCTCCGTGCTGCTAAGTGCCACGCTGCGTTGTTTCTCAGATCGCCAAGAAATTCGGCCACCTGCCAAAAAATAAACATAGCCCGTATACGACTTTCGGTTAGTTCGATCGCCGCCCCAATCCGCATCCACATATCCAGTAAGTGGCTGGTGACACCCTTTGTAGTGTAGTTTGAAGTTCATCGTCGCTGCCAAGTACCTCAGAACGTGCTTCACACCAGCCAGATGCTCTGCGTGCGGATCTTTGTTCCTCTGGGCCAACTTTGCAACTGAATGCAAAATGTCCGGTCTGGTTGTAAGTGCCAGCCACATCAGCTCACCAATCATGGATTGATACATGACAGGATCAACCTTTTGACACTGCTCATTAGTACAATCCACCTGGAACCCCGCAACCAACGGAGTAGCCACTGGTCTACATTTGTCCATGTCGTGAGCTTGCAATAGTTCCTTGATGTATTGCGAGTGGCCTATGGTGATAGGCCCAAGCTCACCTTCACGGTGCACCTCCATGCTTAAAAACAGCTCTGGAACACCTTGGAACGCATTTGAAATAGCCGATTTGATACCGAGCATGTCCTCTTTGGACTGGCATGCTATAAGTAAATCGTCAACATATACCAAGATTAACGATAAGTTACCTTTCCCTCTCTGCTGGTAGAGACACGGCTCGTTGTCACAGGAAACAAAACCCAGATTAGTCAGGACCCCATTCAGCTTCGAATTCCATTCCCTTCCTTACTGCTTCAATCCATATATTGCATTTTTAAGCAGCATAGCCTTCGCTGGATAAGCTCGATCAATGTACCCTTGTAGTTGCTTCATGTACACCGTATCGCTCAGGTCACTGTTGAGGTATGCCGTACATACATCCATTTGGTTGACATATAATTTCAATTCTGCTGCTAGCGCAAGAATAAATCGCACGCTCTCCAGTCTGCAGACTGGAGAAAATGTTTCCGCATAGTTTATGCCGTACTGCTGGGAGCAACCTTTTGCCACCAGTCGCGCCTTGAAACGTTCGATTTGACCATCTTTGTCGCGTTTCAGGCTATATACCCATTTGCATCCAACTGCTCGTTGTCCTGCCGGTAAGTCTGCCAACTGCCATGTCTCGTTTGCCATTAATGCCTCATATTCGCGTTGCATCGCTTCGGATCAATGTGATGCATGAATACTGATGAACGCCTCCTCGTAGGATACTGGAATCTTTACGTCGCTGGCAACCAGAGCACCAAGAATGTTGTACTCCTTTCTCGGACGGCCAGGTTTGCCGGTCCGAATCAGCCTTGGTCTGCCAGGTCCAACGCGAGGAGCTGGCTCATCTGACTCAACCTTTTCTGTTGCGCTCTCGTACCCATCAGTACCGCTGCTACTGGGATTCTCCCCGTCAACGCTTGCACCATGGCTGCTGTCTCCACCGCTGCTGTCAATGTCATCAGTATCGCCGCCTGACTGCATGCTAACTTCTGCCTTCGGAAGTTCGAATGTGACTGTATCCTTGTCGTCTTGGATCTCGTCAAAGAGAACATCTCGCCTTTCAATCACCTGATGAGACACAGGGTCATACAGTCGAAAGCCCTTAGCCGCCACTGAATATCCAATCATGCGATATTCTTTGCCTTTTGGTTGAAGTTTACTCTTCCTTGGACCCTTGTCCAAAGCTACTGTAACGGAGCCAAAAACCTTTAGATGACCAACAAAAGGTTTCTTACCAGTCCACGCTTCCATAGGCGTCATACTGGTCAGCGCCTTGGTCGGTGATCGATTCCGTACATACACAGCTGCGTTGACTGCCTCAGCCCACAAGGATTCGCCTAATCCTGACTGGACCAGCATACATCTTGACATTTCCACCAGAGTGCGGTTTGCCCTCTCAGCAACGCCGTTTTGCTGAGGGGTGTACGCCACTGTCAGCTGCCTCTCAATCCCATTAGTTTTCAGAAATTCATCAAACGATTTGTTGACAAATTCACCGCCATTGTCGCTCCGGATACATTTGAGACTTTTTCCCGTTTGCCGTTCAACCAGGGTTTTGAACTCGACGAACTTCTGGAAGACTTCATCCTTTGTCCGCAGGAAATACACAAATATACGCCTTGATTTGTCATCGATGAAGGTTAGAAAATACTTTGATCCAGCAAGCGACTGTGTGCCAAAGGGCCCGCACACATCTGCATGAACTAGTTCCAATATATCTTGAGCTCTACTGGTGGTTGCAACAGGAAATGGTTGCGCATGAATCTTGCTGACCATACATGTTTTGCAATTCATATTCGCCGGGAAAACCATATTTTCAATGCCGCGCACCATTCCTTTGCTGATCAAATCTTTCATACTACTGATGTTCAAGTGGCCGTACCGTTTATGCCACAGGGCACCATTAGCCTTAACCGCCGCAAAACAGTTGTTTTGTTTTCCTCGAAACATATACAAGTTTCCAACTCTGTTCGCCTTTACAATGCATTCGCCATTTTGGATAACTCGTGCATATTCTTGTCCAAAAGTGACGAAACATTTATTCTGTACAGCGCTGCTCACCGAGAAATAATTTCCATTCATTTCGGGCACATAGAGAACATTCTTTAACAGCAGCGTGCATATCTCTGTCTTCAGCTCTACTTCCCCTTTTCCTTCAGCTTTTAGGAAACCGGAGTCAGACAGACCAATCATTTCTGTGTGTTTCTCGAATATTTCTTTGTGAATAACTGTTTCTCACAACACATGTGGCTTGTGGCACCACTATCCAAACACCACATACTCTTTTTCAAATTATCTGCGTCCAACGCATTTAATAGACTGCACTGCTTGTTCTCCACTCTTGCTGCCCTTTCCACATTTGCGCTCTCCTTCTTACACTGAGCCTTCATATGCCCGCGCTCACCACACTTGAAACATATCATTGTATTGTTTCTCTTCTTTAGCGCTCTGTGCGCGGCCGGCTAATGTACTGCGGTATATGCCTTTGCGTATTCCTTTTGATCTTCTGTGTTTCCCTTTCGTTCGCCTTCTTCCTTCAGTTTTACGCATAGAACATCGAAAGTCGGCAGACTGTCGCGCGTCTCTATGGCGACAACGAAATTTTCGAATTGTTCTGGAAGGCTTGACAACAAAACAATTGAGCGCAGTTCATCATTTAGCTCGATTCCTACTGACCCAAGGCCATCAAGAATATCCACGATCTCATTAATGTAGCTTGAAATGCTTTGCCTTTGGTCCATGCGCTTGCTTAGCAATTTCTTGTACAGTTGAACCTTTCGTACAGGTCCACTTGGTTGATGAACACTCTTTAATTTGTTCCATGCTTCGGACGACTTACTGCAATTTTTAATGTATCCCAACTGTGAAGTTTTCACACTCAATGTGATCATGGCCAGCGCCTTTTCATCCTTGGCCTGCCAATTCACACCTTCGGGAACATTCGTTGGTAGCAGGTCACCAGATGCCACACTCCACAATTCAGCGTGCACCAACACAGACCGCATTTGAATACACCAGGAGTCATAATTTCCCTCCTCTAATTTGTCTATTTGATACATCCCGCTCATTGCTGATTATCGTTTAGTCTCTGAGTCACACCGATGTTAATAGTTCGTAACTAAAACAATCACTTTACTTTTAATTTACAAAATCCGATCCTGGGCCCATAACCTGTTGGACAGAATTTCGCTGCCGTTGCAAGGGAAGTTCTTGTACCGAAAAGTAAAAACGCAACCATTCATATGTAAGGTTTATTTGTGACTAATAAATGCTCTGCTCGCAGGCAGATAGAGACCGAACGAAAGGGAGAACAAAAAGGGAGATAAGAGAACGTCGCTTCGTTACGTCTCTCACTCATACATACGTCTACATACTCATATGTCTGTCAATACATGCGTGCATTGCTAGAGATGGTCATTCTTCAACAGAACATTTACCTCCGGCGGTGGGAAATTTATATCCCCTACCGAAAAACTTATCTCTGCTGACGAAATACGTCTCCCCGCTGGCGGAAAAGTTATTTCTAGTGGCGGGGAACTTATATTCCCTAACGGACAACTTATCTCTGCTGACAAAATACATCTCTCCGTTGGCGGAAAATTTATATCCGCTGGCGGAAAACTTTTCTCCGCTGACAGACATCTTATCGCCGCCGGCAGATAATTTATCTCCGCTGACGAACTACGATTCTCCGCTGGCAGAAAATGAATCTCCAGAGGGGGAATTTTATATCCCCTGCCGGACATCTTATCTCTGCTGACAAAATACACCTCTCCGCTGGCGGAAAACTTATCTGCGGTGGCGGGAAATTTATATCCGCTGGCGGAAAACTTTTCTCCAGAGTGGGGAATTTATATTCCCCGCCGGACAACTTATCTCCGCTGACTAACTACGTTTCTCCGCTGACAGAAAACTTATCTCCGGCGGCGGGAAATTTATATCCCATGCCGGACAACTTATCTCTGCTGTCGAAATACGTCTCTCCGCTGGCGGAAAGCTTATCTCCGGGGCGGGAAATTTATATCCGCTGGCGGAAAACTTTTCTCCGCTGACAGACATCTTATCGCCGCCGGCAGATAATTTATCTCCGCTGGCGAACTACGATTCTCCGCTGGCAGAAAATGAATCTCCAGAGGGGGAATTTTATATCCCCTGCCGGACATCTTATCTCTGCTGACAAAATACACTTCTCCGCTGGCGGAAAACTTATCTGCGGTGGCGGGAAATTTATATCCCATGCCGGACAACTTATCTCTGCTGACGAAATACGTCTCTCCGCTGGCGGAAAAGTTATTTCTAGTGGCGGGAAACTTATATCCCCTAACGGACAACTTATCTCTGCTGACAAAATACATCTCTCCGTTGGCGGAAAATTTATATCCGCTGGCGGAAAACTTTTCTCCGCTGACAGACATCTTATCGCCGCCGGCAGATAATTTATCTCCGCTGACGAACTACGATTCTCCGCTGGCAGAAAATGAATCTCCAGAGGGGGAATTTTATATCCCCTGCCGGACATCTTATCTCTGCTGACAAAATACACCTCTCCGCTGGCGGAAAACTTATCTGCGGTGGCGGGAAATTTATATCCGCTGGCGGAAAACTTTTCTCCAGAGTGGGGAATTTATATTCCCCGCCGGACAACTTATCTCCGCTGACTAACTACGTTTCTCCGCTGACAGAAAACTTATCTCCGGCGGCGGGAAATTTATATCCCATGCCGGACAACTTATCTCTGCTGTCGAAATACGTCTCTCCGCTGGCGGAAAGCTTATCTCCGGGGCGGGAAATTTATATCCGCTGGCGGAAAACTTTTCTCCGCTGACAGACATCTTATCGCCGCCGGCAGATAATTTATCTCCGCTGGCGAACTACGATTCTCCGCTGGCAGAAAATTAATCTCCAGAGGGGGAATTTTATATCCCCTGCCGGACATCTTATCTCTGCTGACAAAATACACTTCTCCGCTGGCGGAAAACTTATCTGCGGTGGCGGGAAATTTATATCCGCTGGCGAAAAACTTTTCTCCAGAGTGGGGAATTTATATTACCCGCCGGACAACTTAACTCCGCTGACTAACTACGTTTCTCCGCTGACAAAAAACTTATCTCCGGCGGCGGGAAATTTATATCCCATGCCGGACAACTTATTTCTGCTGACGAAATACGTCTCTCCGCTGGCGGAAAGCGTATTTCCGGGGTGGGAAATTTATATCCGCTGACAGACATCTTATCGCCGCCGGCAGATAATTTATCTCCGCTGACGAACTACGTTTCTCCGCTGGCAGAAAACTTATCTCCGCTGGCAGAACGTTTACTTCCGGCGGCGAGGAATTTATATCCCCTGCCGGACATCTTATCTCTGCTGACAAAATACGTCTCTCCGCTGGCGGAAAACTTATCTGCGGTGGCGGGAAATATATATCCGCTGGCGGAAAACTTTTCTCCGCTGACAGACATCTTATCGCCGCCGGCATATAATATATCTCCGCTGACGAACTACGTTTCTCCGCTGGCAGAAAACTTATCTCCGCTGGCAGAACATTTACTTCCGGCGGCGAGGAATTTATATCCCCTTCCGGACATCTTATCTCTGCTGACAAAATACGTCTCTCCGCTGGCGGAAAACTTATCTGCGGTGGCGGGAAATATATATCCGCTGGCGGAAAACTTTTCTCCACTGACAGACATCTTATCGCCGCCGGCATATAATTTATCTCCGCTGACGAACTACGTCTTTCCGCTGGCAGAAAACTTATCTCCGCTGGCAGAACATTTACCTCCGGTGGTTGGAAATTTATATCCCCCGCCGGACAACTTATCTCTGCTGACAAAATACGTCTCTCCGCTGGCAAAAAACTTATTTCCGGTGGCGGGAAATTTATATCCCCTACCGGAAAACTTATCTCTGCTGACGAAATACGTCTCTCCGCTGGTGGAAAAGTTATTTCCGGTGGCGGGAAATTTATATCCCCTACCGGAAAACTTATCTCTGCTGACGAAAAACGTCTCTCCGCTGGCGGAAAACTCATCTCCGCTGGCAGACAATTTATCTCCGCTGACGAACTACGATCCTCCGCCGGCAGAAAGCTTATCTCCGCTGGCAGAACATTTACTTCCCTACCGGACAACTTATCTCTTCTGACGAAATACGTCTCTCCGCTGGCGGACAGTTTATCCCCACTGACGAACTACGTTTCTCCGCTGACGAACTACGTTTCTCCGCTGGCAGAAAATGTATCTCCGCTGGCAGCAAATTTACCTCCGGCGGCGGGAAATTTACTTCCCCTGCCGGACAACTTATCTCTGCTGACAAAATACGTCTCTCCGCTGGCAAAAAGCTTATTTTCGGTGGCGGGAAATTTATATCCCCTACCGGACAACTTATCTCTGCTGACGAAATACGTCTCTCCGCTGGCAGAAAAGTTATTTCCAGTGGCGGGAAACTTATATCCCCTACCGGAAAACTTATTTCTGCTGACGAAATACGTCTCTCCGCTGGTAGAACATTTACCTGCGGCAGTGGGAAATTTATATCCGCTGCCGGACATCTTATCTCTGCTGACAAAATACATCTCTCCGTTGGCGGAAAATTTATATCCGCTGGCGGAAAACTATTCTCCGCTGACAGACATCTTATCTCCGCTGATAGATAATTTATCTTTGCTGACGATCTACGTTTCTCCGCTGGCAGAAAACTTATCTCCGCTGCCAGAACATTTATTTCCGGCGGCGAGGAATTTATATCCCCTGCCGGACATCTTATCTCTGCTGACAAAATACATCTCTCCGCTGGCGGAAAATTTATATCTGCTGGCAGAAACCTTTTCTCCGCTGACAAACATCTTATCTCCGCTGCCGGACAACTTATCTCTGCTGACAAAATACATCTCTCCACTGGCGGAAAACTTATCTCCGGTGGCGGGAAACTTATCTCCGGCGGCGGGAAATTTACTTCCGGCGGCGAGGAATTTATATCCCCTGCCGGACATCTTATCTCTGCTGACAAAATACGTCTCTCCGCTGGCGGAAAACTTATCTGCGGTGGCGGGAAATATATATCCGCTGGCGGAAAACTTTTCTCCGCTGACAGACATCTTATCTCCGCTGCCGGACAACTTATCTCTGCTGACAAAATACGTCTCTCCGCTGGCGGAAAACTTATCTGCGGTGGCGGGAAATATATATCCGCTGGCGGAAAACTTTTCTCCGCTGACAGACATCTTATCTCCGCTGCCGGACAACTTATCTCTGCTGACAAAATACGTCTCTCCGCTGGCGGAAAACTTATCTCCGGTGGCGGGAAATTTATATCCGCTGCCGGAAAACTTTTCTCCGCTGACAGACATCTTATCTCCGCTGGCAGATAATTTATCTCCGCTGACGAACTACGATTCTCCGCTGGCAGAAAACTTATCTCCGCTGGCAGAACATTTACTTCCGGCGGCGAGGAATTTATATCCCCTGCCGGACATCTTATCTCTGCTGACAAAATACGTCTCTCCGCTGGCGGAAAACTTATCTCCGCTGGTAGAACATCTACCTCCGGCGGTGGGAAATTTATACCCGCTGCCGGACATCTTATCTCTGCTGACAAAATACATCTCTCCGTTGGCGGAAAATTTATATCCGCTGGCGGAAAACTTTTCTCCGCTGACAGACATCTTATCTCCGCTGATAGATAATTTATCTCCGCTGACGAACTACGTTTCTCCGCTGGCAGAAAACTTTTCTCCGCTGGCAGAACATTTACTTCCGGTGGCGAGGAATTTATATCCCCTGCCGGACATCTTACCTCTGCTGACAAAATACGTCTCTCCCCTGGCGGAAAACTTATCTGCGGTGGCGGGAAATATATATCCGCTGGCGGAAAATTTTTTTTATTTTTTTTATTTTTTGGCAGGTGGCCGAATTTCTTGGCGATCTGAGAAACAACGCAGCGTGGCACTTAGCAGCACGGAGGCAGAATACATGGCACTGTCGGCTGCGTGTAAGGAGTCCATATTCTTACGTCGCTTAATCATTGAAATTGGCTGTGGAGATGAAGCTACCTCAACTACCTTATATGGCGATAATCTGAGCGCACAAGAGCTGGCTAGGAACCCAGTGCATCACTCAAGGACCAATCATATTGATATTAGATATCACTTTGTACGACAGATTGTAGAAGAAGGTCAAGTTAAGTTAAAGTATGCTAGTACAACAGATATGATTGCAGATATCTTGACCAAGAATCTCCCTAAGAGAAAGCATGTCGAATTTACAAAATTGTTAAGTTTAAATTGAGTTAAATGGAATTTGTAAGCATGCACGCATTGAGGAAGGGTGTTGAAGAATGACCATCTCTAGCAATGCACGCATGTATTGACAGACATATGAGTATGTAGACGTATGTATGAGTGAGAGACGTAACGAAGCGACGTTCTCTTATCTCCCTTTTTGTTCTCCCTTTCGTTCGGTCTCTATCTGCCTGCGAGCAGAGCATTTATTAGTCACAAATAAACCTTACATATGAATGGTTGCGTTTTTACTTTTCGGTACAAGAACTTCCCTTGCAACGGCAGCGAAATTCTGTCCAACACAAAATACATATGTCCGCTGGTGGAAAATTTATATCCGCTGGCGGAGAACTTTTCACCGCTGACAGACATCTTATCTCCCCTGCCGGACAACTTATCTCTGCTGACGAAATACGTCTCTCCGCTGGCGGAAAACTTATCTCCGGTGGTGGGAAATTTATATCCCCTACCGGACAACTTATCTCTGCTGACAAAATACGTCTCTCCGCTGGCGGAAAACTTATCTCCGGTGGCGGGAAATTTATATCCGCTGCCGGAAAACTTTTCTCCGCTGACAGACATCTTATCTCCGCTGGCAGACAATTTATTCCCGCTGACGAACTACGATTCTCCGCCGGCAGAAAGCTTATTTCCGCTGGCAGAACATTTACTTCCGGCGGCGAGGAATTAATATCCCCTGCCGGACATCTTATCCCTGCTGACAAAATACATCTCTCCGCTGGCGGAAAACTTATCTCCGCTGACCGACATCATATCTCCGCTCCCGGACAACTTATCTCTGCTGACAAAATACATCTCTCCGCTGGCGGAAAACTTATCTCCGGTGGCGGGAAACTTATCTCCGGCGGCGGGAAATTTATATGACAGACATCTTATCGCCGCCGGCAGATAATTTATCTCCGCTGACGAATTACGTTTCTCCGCTGGCAGAAAACTTATCTTCGCTGGCAGAACATTTACTTCCGGCGGCGAGGAATTTATATCCCCTGCCGGACATCTTATCTCTGCTGACAAAATACGTCTCTCCGCTGGCGGAAAACTTATCTGCGGTGGCGGGAAATATATATCCGCTGCCGGAAAACTTTTCTCCGCTGACAGACATCTTATTTCCGCTGGCAGATAATTTATCTCCGCTGACGAACTACGATTCTCCGCTGGCACAAAACTTATCTCCGCTGGCAGAACATTTAATTCCGTCGGCGAGGAATTGATATCCCCTGCCGGAACTTCTTATCTCTGCTGACAAAATACATCTCTCCGCTGGCGGAAAATTTATATCCGCTAGCGGAAAACTTTTCTCCGCTGACAAACATCTTATCTCCGCTGCCGGAAAACTTATTTCTGCTGACAAAATACGTCTCTCCGCTGGCGGAAAATTTAACTCCGGCGGCGGGAAATTTATAGCCCCCGCCGGACAACTTATCTTTGCTGGCAAAATACGTCTCTTCGCTGGCAAAAAACTTATTTCCGGTGGCAGGAAATTTATATCCCCTACCGGACAACTTATCTCTGCTGACGAAATACGTCTCTCCGCTGGCAAAAAACTTATTTCCGGTGGCGGGAAATTTATATCCCCTACCGGACAACTTAGCTCTGCTGACGAAATACGTCTCTCCGCTGGCGGAAAACTTATCTCCGCTGGTAGAACATCTACCTCCGGCGGTGGGAAATTTATACCCGCTGCCGGACATCTTATCTCTGCTGACAATATACATCTCTCCGTTGGCGGAAAATTTATATCCGCTGGCGGAAAACTTTTCTCCGCTGACAGACATCTTATCTCCGCTGATAGATAATTTATCTCCGCTGACGAACTACGTTTCTCCGCTGGCAGAAAACTTTTCTCCGCTGCCAAAACATTTACTTCCGGCGGCGAGGAATTTATATCCCCTTCCGGACATCTTATCTCTGCTGACAAAATACGTCTCTCCGCTGGCGGAAAACTTATCTGCGGTGGCGGGAAATATATATCCGCTGGCGGAAAACTTTTCTCCGCTGACAGACATCTTATCGCCGCCGGCATATAATTTTTCTCTGCTGACGAACTACGTCTTTCCGCTGGCAGAAAACTTATCTCCGCTGGCAGAACATTTACCTCCGGTGGTTGGAAATTTATATCCCCCGCCGGACAACTTATCTCTGCTGACAAAATACGTCTCTCCGCTGGCAAAAAACTTATTTCCGGTGGCGGGAAGTTTATATCCCCTACCGGAAAACTTATCTCTGCTGACGAAATACGTCTCTCCGCTGGTGGAAAAGTTATTTTCGGTGGCGGGAAATTTATATCCCCTACCGAAAAACTTATCTCTGCTGACGAAAAACGTCTCTCCGCTGGCGGAAAACTTATCTCCGCTGGCAGACAATTTATCTCCGCTGACGAACTACGATCCTCCGCCGGCAGAAAGCTTATCTCCGCTGGCAGAACATTTACTTCCGGCGGCGAGGAATTTATATCCCCTACCGGACAACTTATCTCTTCTGACGAAATACGTCTCTCCGCTGGCGGACAGTTTATCCCCACTGACGAACTACGTTTCTCCGCTGACGAACTACGTTTCTCCGCTGGCAGAAAATGTATCTCCGCTGGCAGCAAATTTACCTCCGGCGGCGGGAAATTTACTTCCCCCGCCGGACAACTTATCTCTGCTGACAAAATACGTCTCTCCGCTGGCAAAAAGCTTATTTTCGGTGGCGGGAAATTTATATCCCCTACCGGACAACTTATCTCTGCTGACGAAATACGTCTCTCCGCTGGCAGAAAAGTTATTTCCAGTGGCGGGAAACTTATATTCCCTACCGGAAAACTTATTTCTGCTGACGAAATACGTCTCTCCGCTGGTAGAACATTTACCTCCGGACGTGGGAAATTTATATCCGCTGCCGGACATCTTATCTCTGCTGACAAAATACATCTCTCCGTTGGCGGAAAATTTATATCCGCTGGCGGAAAACTTTTCTCCGCTGACAGACATCTTATCTCCGCTGATAGATAATTTATCTTTGCTGACGATCTACGTTTCTCCGCTGCCAGAAAACTTATCTCCGCTGCCAGAACATTTATTTCCGGCGGCGAGGAATTTATTTTCCCTGCCGGACATCTTATCTCTGCTGACAAAATACATCTCTCCGCTGGCGGAAAATTTATATCTGCTGGCGGAAAACTTTTCTCCGCTGACAAACATCTTATCTCCGCTGCCGGAAAACTTATCTCTGCTGACAAAATACATCTCTCCGCTGGCGGAAAATTTATATCCGCTGGCGGAAAACTTTTCCCCGCTGACAAACATCTTATATCCCCCGCCGGACAACTTATCTCTGCTGACAAAATACGTCTCTCCGCTGGCAAAAAACTTATTTTCGGTGGCAGGAAATTTATATCCCCTACCGGACAACTTATCTCTGCTGACAAAATACGTCTCTCCGCTGGCGGAAAACTTATCTCCGGTGGCGGGAAATTTATATCCGCTGCCGGAAAACTTTTCTCCGCTGACAGACATCTTATCTCCGCTGCCGGACAACTTATCTCTGCTGACAAAATACGTCTCTCCGCTGGCGGAAAACTTATCTCCGGTGGCGGGAAATTTATTTCCGCTGCCGGAAAACTTTTCTCCGCTGACAGACATCTTATCTCCGCTAGCAGATAATTTATCTCCGCTGACGAGCTACGATTCTCCGCTGGCAGAAAACTTATCTCCGCTGGCAGAACATTTACTTCCGGCGGCGAGGAATTTATATCCCCTGCCGGACATCTTAACTCTGCTGACAAAATACGTCTCTCCGCTGGCGGAAAACTTATCTGCGGTGGCGGGAAATATATATCCGCTGGCGGAAAACTTTTCTCCGCTGACAGACATCTTATCTCCGCTGCCGGACAACTTATCTCTGCTGACAAAATACGTCTCTCCGCTGGCGGAAAACTTATCTCCGGTGGCGGGAAATTTATATCCGCTGCCGGAAAACTTTTCTCCGGTGACAGACATCTTATCTCCGCTGGCAGATAATTTATCTCCGCTGACGAACTACGATTCTCCGCTGGCAGAAAACTTATCTCCGCTGGCAGAACATTTACTTCCGGCGGCGAGGAATTTATATCCCCTGCCGGACATCTTAACTCTGCTGACAAAATACGTCTCTCCGCTGGCGGAAAACTTATCTGCGGTGGCGGGAAACATATATCCGCTGGCGGAAAACTTTTCTCCGCTGACAGACATCTTATCTCCGCTGCCGGACATTTTATCTCTGCTGACAAAATACGTCTCACCGCTGGCGGAAAACTTATCTCCGGTGGCGGGAAATTTATATCCGCTGCCGGAAAACTTTTCTCCGCTGACAGACATCTTATCTCCGCTGGCAGATAATTTATCTCCGCTGACGAACTACGATTCTCCGCTGGCAGAAAACTTATCTCCGCTGGCAGAACATTTACTGCCGGCGGCGAGGAATTTATATCTCCTGCCGGACATCTTATCTCTGCTGACAAAAGACGTCTCTCCGCTGGCGGAAAACTTATCTGCGGTGGCGGGAAATATATATCCGCTGGCGGAAAACTTTTCTCCGCTGACAGACATCTTATCTCCGCTGCCGGACAACTTATCTCTGCTGACAAAATACGTCTCTCCGCTGGCGGAAAACTTATCTCCGGTGGCGGGAAATTTATATCCGCTGCCGGAAAACTTTTCTCCGCTGACAGACATCTTATCTCCGCTGGCAGATAATTTATCTCCGCTGACGAACTACGATTCTCCGCTGGCAGAAAACTTATCTCCGCTGGCAGAACATTTACTTCCGGCGGCGAGGAATTTATATCCCCTGCCGGACATCTTATCTCTGCTGACAAAATACGTCTTTCCGCTGGCGGAAAACTTATCTGCGGTGGCGGGAAATATATATCCGCTGGCGGAAAACTTTTCTCCGCTGACAGACATCTTATCTCCGCTGCCGGACAACTTATCTCTGCTGACAAAATACGTCTCTCCGCTGGCGGAAAACTTATCTCCGGTGGCGGGAAATTTATATCCGCTGCCGGAAAACTTTTCTCCGCTGACAGACATCTTATCTCCGCTGGCAGATAATTTATCTCCGCTGACGAACTACGATTCTCCGCTGGCAGAAAACTTATCTCCGCTGGCAGAACATTTACTTCCGGCGGCGAGGAATTTATATCCCCTGCCGGACATCTTAACTCTGCTGACAAAATACGTCTCTCCGCTGGCGGAAAACTTATCTGCGGTGGCGGGAAATATATATCCGCTGGCGGAAAACTTTTCTCCGCTGACAGACATCTTATCTCCGCTGCCGGACATTTTATCTCTGCTGACAAAATACGTCTCACCGCTGGCGGAAAACTTATCTCCGGTGGCGGGAAATTTATATCCGCTGCCGGAAAACTTTTCTCCGCTGACAGACATCTTATCTCCGCTGGCAGATAATTTATCTCCGCTGACGAACTACGATTCTCCGCTGGCAGAAAACTTATCTCCGCTGGCAGAACATTTACTTCCGGCGGCGAGGAATTTATATCTCCTGCCGGACATCTTATCTCTGCTGACAAAAGACGTCTCTCCGCTGGCGGAAAACTTATCTGCGGTGGCGGGAAATATATATCCGCTGGCGGAAAACTTTTCTCCGCTGACAGACATCTTATCTCCGCTGCCGGACAACTTATCTCTGCTGACAAAATACGTCTCTCCGCTGGCGGAAAACTTATCTCCGGTGGCGGGAAATTTATATCCGCTGCCGGAAAACTTTTCTCCGCTGACAGACATCTTATCTCCGCTGGCAGATAATTTATCTCCGCTGACGAACTACGATTCTCCGCTGGCAGAAAACTTATCTCCGCTGGCAGAACATTTACTTCCGGCGGCGAGGAATTTATATCCCCTGCCGGACATCTTAACTCTGCTGACAAAATACGTCTCTCCGCTGGCGGAAAACTTATCTGCGGTGGCGGGAAATATATATCCGCTGGCGGAAAACTTTTCTCCGCTGACAGACATCTTATCTCCGCTGCCGGACAACTTATCTCTGCTGACAAAATACGTCTCTCCGCTGGCGGAAAACTTATCTCCGGTGGCGGGAAATATATATCCGCTGGCGGAAAACTTTTCTCCGCTGACAGACATCTTATCTCCGCTGCCGGACAACTTATCTCTGCTGACAAAATACGTCTCTCCGCTGGCGGGAAATTTATATCCGCTGCCGGAAAACTTTTCTCCGCTGACAGACATCTTATCTCCGCTGGCAGATAATTTATCTCCGCTGACGAACTACGATTCTCCGCTGGCAGAAAACTTATCTCCGCTGGCAGAACATTTACTTCCGGCGGCGAGGAATTTATATCCCCTGCCGGACATCTTATCTCTGCTGACAAAATACGTCTTTCCGCTGGCGGAAAACTTATCTGCGGTGGCGGGAAATATATATCCGCTGGCGGAAAACTTTTCTCCGCTGACAGACATCTTATCTCCGCTGCCGGACAACTTATCTCTGCTGACAAAATACGTCTCTCCGCTGGCGGAAAACTTATCTCCGGTGGCGGGAAATTTATATCCGCTGCCGGAAAACTTTTCTCCGCTGACAGACATCTTATCTCCGCTGGCAGATAATTTATCTCCGCTGACGAACTACGATTCTCCGCTGGCACAAAACTTATCTCCGCTGGCAGAACATTTAATTTCGGCGGCGAGGAATTGATATCCCCTGCCGGAACTTCTTATCTCTGCTGACAAAATACATCTCTCCGCTGGCGGAAAATTTATATCCGCTAGCGGAAAACTTTTCTCCGCTGACAAACATCTTATCTCCGCTGCCGGAAAACTTATCTCTGCTGACAAAATACGTCTCTCCGCTGGCGGAAAATTTAACTCCGGCGGCGGGAAATTTATAGCCCCCGCCGGACAACTCATCTCTGCTGACAAAATACGTCTCTTCGCTGGCAAAAAACTTATTTCCGGTGGCAGGAAATTTATATCCCCTACCGGACAACTTATCTCTGCTGACGAAATACGTCTCTCCGCTGGCGGAAAAGTTATTTCCGGTGGCGGGAAATTTATATCCCCTACCGGACAACTTAGCTCTGCTGACGAAATACGTCTCTCCGCTGGCGGAAAACTTATCTCCGCTGGTAGAACATCTACCTCCGGCGGTGGGAAATTTATACCCGCTGCCGGACATCTTATCTCTGCTGACAAAATACATCTCTCCGTTGGCGGAAAATTTATATCCGCTGGCGGAAAACTTTTCTCCGCTGACAGACATCTTATCTCCGCTGATAGATAATTTATCTCCGCTGACGAACTACGTTTCTCCGCTGGCAGAAAACTTTTCTCCGCTGCCAGAACATTTACTTCCGGCAGCGAGGAATTTATATCCCCTGCCGGACATCTTATCTCTGCTGACAAAATACATCTCTCCGCTGGCGGGAAATTTATATCCGCTGCCGGAAAACTTTTCTCCGCTGACAGACATCTTATCTCCGCTGGCAGACAATTTATCTCCGCTGACGAACTACGATTCTCCGCCGGCAGAAAGCTTATCTCCGCTGGCAGAACATTTACTTACGGCGGTGGGAATTTTATATCCGCTGCCGGACATCTTATCTCTGCTGACAAAATACATCTCTCCGTTGGCGGAAAATTTATATCCGCTGGCGGAAAACTTTTCTCCGCTGACAGACATCTTATCTCCGCTGCCGGACAACTTATCTCTGCTGACAAAATAAGTCTCTCCGCTGGCGGAAAACTTATCTGCGGTGGCAGGAAATATATATCCGCTGGCGGAAAACTTTTCTCCACTGACAGACATCTTATCTCCGCTGCCGGACAACTTATCTCTGCTGACAAAATACGTCTCTCCGCTGGCGGAAAACTTATCTCCGGTGGCGGGAAATTTATATCCGCTGCCCGAAATCTTTTCTCCGCTGACAGACATCTTATCTCCGCTGGCAGATAATTTATCTCCGCTGACGAACTACGATTCTCCGCTGGCAGAAAACTTATCTCCGCTGGCAGAACGTTTACTTCCGGTGGCGAGGAATTTATATCCTCTGCCGGACATCTTATCTCTGCTGACAAAATACATCTCTCCACTGGCGGGAAATTTATATCCGCTGGCGGAAAACTTTTCTCCGCTGACAAACATCTTATCTCCGCTGCCGGAAAACTTATCTCTGCTGACAAAATAAGTCTCTCCGCTGGCGGAAAACTTATCTCCGGTGGCGTGAAATTTATATCCGCTGGCGGAAAGCTTATATCCGGTGGTGGAAAACTTTTCTCCGCTGACAGACATCTTATCTCCGCTGCCAGACAACTTATCTCTGCTGACAAAATCCGTCTCTCCGCTGGCGAAAAATTTACCTCCTGCGGCGGGAAATTTATATCCGCTGGCGGAAAACTTTTCTCCGCTGACAGTCATCTTATCGCCGCCGGAAGATAATTTATCTCTGCTGACGAATTACGTTTCTCCGCTGGCAGAAAACTTATCTCCAGAGGGGGAATTTTATATCCCCTGCCAGACATCTTATCTCTGCTGTGGCGGGAAATTTATATCCGCTGCCGGAAAACTTTTCACCAGAGTGGGGAATTTATCTCCCCTGCCGGACAACTTATCTCCGCTGACTAACTACGTTTCACCGCTGGCAGAAAACTTATCTCCGGCGGCGAGAAATTTATATCCCATGCCGGACAACTTATCTCTGCTGACGAAATACGTCTCTCCGCTGGCGGAAAACTTATCTCCGGCGGCGGTAAATTTATATCCGAGGGCGGAAAATTTATATCCGCTGGCGGAAAACTTTTCTCGGCTGACAGACATCTTATCTCCGCTGGCAGATAATTTATCTCCGCTGACGAACTACGTTTCTCCGCTGGCAGAAAATGTATCGCCGCTGGCAGAAAATTTACCTCCGGCGGCGGGAAATTTATATTCCCCGCCGGACAACTTATCTCTGCTGACAAAATACGTCTCTCCGCTGTCAGAATACTTATTTCCGGTGGCGGGAAATTTATATCCCCTACCGGACAACTTATCTCTGCTGACGAAATACGTCTCTCCGCTGGCGGAAAGTTATTTCCAGTGGCGGGAAACTTATATCCCCTACCGGAAAACTTATCTCTGCTGACGAAATACGTCTCTCCGCTGGTAGAACATTTACCTCCGGCGGTGGGAAATTTATATCCGCTGCCGGACATCTTATCTCTGCTGACAAAATACATCTCTCCGTTGGCGGAAAATTTATATCCCCTGGCGGGAAACTTTTCTCTGCTGACAAAATACATCTCTCCGTTGGCGGAAAATTTATATCCGGTGGCGGGAAATTTATATCCCCTACCGGACAACTTATCTCTGCTGACGAAATACGTCTCTCCGCTGGCGGAAAGTTATTTCCAGTGGCGGGAAATTTATATCCCCTACCGGACAACTTATCTCTGCTGACGAAATACGTCTCTCCGCTGGCGGAAAAGTTATTTCCGGTGGCGGGAAATTTATATCCCCTACCGGACAACTTATCTTTGCTGACGAAATACGTCTCTCCGCTGGCGGAAAACTTATCTCCGCTGGTAGAACATTTACCTCCGGCGACGGGAAATTTATATCCGCTGCCGGTCATCTTACTCTGCTGACAAAGTACATCTCTCCGTTGACAGACATCTTATCTCCGCTGCCGGAAAACTTATCTCTGCTGACAAAATACGTCTCTCCGCTGTCAGAATACTTATTTCCGGTGGCGGGAAATTTATATCCCCTACCGGACAACTTATCTCTGCTGACGAAATACGTCTCTCCGCTGGCGGAAAGTTATTTCCAGTGGCGGGAAATTTATATCCCCTACCGGACAACTTATCTCTGCTGACGAAATACGTCTCTCCGCTGGCGGAAAAGTTATTTCCGGTGGCGGGAAATTTATATCCCCTACCGGACAACTTATCTTTGCTGACGAAATACGTCTCTCCGCTGGCGGAAAACTTATCTCCGCTGGTAGAACATTTACCTCCGGCGACGGGAAATTTATATCCGCTGCCGGTCATCTTACTCTGCTGACAAAGTACATCTCTCCGTTGGCGGAAAGTTTATATCCGCTGACATACATCTTATCTCCGCTCATAGATAATTTATCTCCGCTGACGAACTACGTTTCTCCGCTGGCAGAAAACTTATCTCCGCTGCCAGAACATTTACTTCCGGAGAAGAGGAATTTATATCCCCTGCCGGACATCTTATCTCTGCTGACAAAATACACCTATCCGCTGGCGGGAAATTTATATCCGCTGGCGGAAAACTTTTCTCCGCTGGCAGAAAATTTATCTCCGCTGACGAACTACGCTTCTCCGCTGGCAGAAAACTTATCTCCGCTGGTAGAACGTTTACCTCCGGCGGTGGGAATTTTATATTCCGCTGCCGGACATCTTATCTCTGCTGACAAAATAAATCTCTCCGTTGGCGGAAAATTTATATCCGCTGGCGGAAAACTTTTCTCTGCTGACAAAATACATCTCTCCGTTGGCGGAAAATTTATATCCGCTGGCGGAAAACTTTTCTCTGCTGACAGACATCTTATCTCCGCTGCCGGAAAACTTATCTCTGCTGACAAAATACGTCTCTCCGCTGTCAGAATACTTATTTCCGGTGGCGGGAAATTTATATCCCCTACCGGACAACTTATCTCTGCTGACGAAATACGTCTCTCCGCTGGCGGAAAGTTATTTCCAGTGGCGGGAAATTTATATCCCCTACCGGACAACTTATCTCTGCTGACGAAATACGTCTCTCCGCTGGCGGAAAAGTTATTTCCGGTGGCGGGAAATTTATATCCCCTACCGGACAACTTAGCTCTGCTGACGAAATACGTCTCTCCGCTGGCGGAAAACTTATCTCCGCTGGTAGAACATTTACCTCCGGCGGTGGGAAATTTATATCCGCTGCCGGACATCTTATCTCTGCTGACAAAATACATCTCTCCGTTGGCGGAAAATTTATATCCCCTGGCGGGAAACTTTTCTCCGCTGACAGACATCTTATCTCCGCTGCCGGAAAACTTATCTCTGCTGACAAAATACGTCTCTCCGCTGTCAGAATACTTATTTCCGGTGGCGGGAAATTTATATCCCCTACCGGACAACTTATCTCTGCTGACGAAATACGTCTCTCCGCTGGCGGAAAGTTATTTCCAGTGGCGGGAAATTTATATCCCCTACCGGACAACTTATCTCTGCTGACGAAATACGTCTCTCCGCTGGCGGAAAAGTTATTTCCGGTGGCGGGAAATTTATATCCCCTACCGGACAACTTAGCTCTGCTGACGAAATACGTCTCTCCGCTGGCGGAAAACTTATCTCCGCTGGTAGAACATCTACCTCCGGCGGTGGGAAATTTATACCCGCTGCCGGACATCTTATCTCTGCTGACAAAATACATCTCTCCGTTGGCGGAAAATTTATATCCGCTGGCGGAAAACTTTTCTCCGCTGACAGACATCTTATCTCCGCTGATAGATAATTTATCTCCGCTGACGAACTACGTTTCTCCGCTGGCAGAAAACTTTTCTCCGCTGCCAGAACATTTACTTCCGGCGGCGAGGAATTTATATCCCCTGCCGGACATCTTATCTCTGCTGACAAAATACATCTCTCCGCTGGCGGGAAATTTATCTCCGGTGGCGGGAAATTTATATCCGCTGCCGGAAAACTTTTCTCCGCTGACAGACATCTTATCTCCGCTGGCAGACAATTTATCTCCGCTGACGAACTACGATTCTCCGCCGGCAGAAAGCTTATCTCCGCTGGCAGAACATTTACTTCTGGCGGCGAGGAATTTATATCCCCTGCCGGACATCTTATCCCTGCTGACAAAATACATCTCTCCGCTGGCGGAAAACTTATCTCCGCTGACCGACATCATATCTCCGCTCCCGGACAACTTATCTCTGCTGTCAAAATACATCTCTCCGCTGGCGGAAAACTTATCTCCGGTGGCGGGAAATTTATATACGCTGCCGGAAAACTTTTCACCAGAGTGGGGAATTTATATCCCCTGCCGGACAACTTATCTCCGCTGACTAACTACGATCCTCCGCTGGCAGAAAACTTACCTCCGGCGGCGGGAAATTTATATCCCATGCCGGACAACTTATCTCTGCTGACGAAATACGTCTTTCCGCTGGCGGAAAGCTTATCTCCGGGGCGGGAAATTTATATCCGCTGGCGGAAAACTTTTCTCTGCTAACATACATCTTTACTCCGCTGATAGATAATTTATCTCCGCTGACCAACTACGTTTCTCCGCTGGCAGAAAACTTATCTCCGCTGCCAGAACATTTACTTCCGGAGAAGAGGAATTTATATCCCCTGCCGGACATCTTATCTCTGCTGACAAAATACACCTATCCGCTGGCGGGAAATTTATATCCGCTGGCGGAAAACTTTTCTCCGCTGGCAGAAAATTTATCTCCGCTGACGAACTACGCTTCTCCGCTGGCAGAAAACTTATCTCCGCTGGTAGAACGTTTACCTCCGGCGGTGGGAATTTTATATTCCGCTGCCGGACATCTTATCTCTGCTGACAAAATAAATCTCTCCGTTGGCGGAAAATTTATATCCGCTGGCGGAAAACTTTTCTCTGCTGACAAAATACATCTCTCCGTTGGCGGAAAATTTATATCCGCTGGCGGAAAACTTTTCTCTGCTGACAGACATCTTATCTCCGCTGATAGAACATTTACCTCCGGCGGTGGGAAATTTATATCCGCTGCCGGACATCTTATCTTTGCTGACAAAATACATCTCTCCGTTGGCGGAAAATTTATATCCGCTGGCGGAAAACTTTTTTCTGCTAACATACATCTTATCTCCGCTGATAGATAATTTATCTCCGCTGACGAACTACGTTTCTCCGCTGGCAGAAAACTTATCTCCGCTGGCAGAACATTTACTTCCGGAGGAGAGGAACTTATATCCCCTGCCGGACATCTTATCTCTGCTGACAAAATACACCTCTCCGCTGGCGGTAAACTTTTCTCCGCTGACAGATATCTTATCTCCGCTGCCGGATAACTTATCTCTGCTGACAAAATACGTCTCTCCGCTGGCGGAAAACTTATCTCCCGTGGCGGGAAATTTATATCCGCTGGCGGAAAACTTTTCTCCGCTGACAGACATTTTATCTCCGCTGGCAGATAATTTATCTCCGCTGACGAACTACGATTCTCCGCTGGCAGGAAACTTATCTCCGCTGGCAGAACATTTAATTCCGGCGGCGAGGAATTTATATCCCCTGCCGGACATCTTATCTGTGCTGACAAAATACATCTCTCCGCTGGCGGGAAATCTATATCCGCTGGCGGACAACTTATCTCCGCTGGCAGACAATTTATCTCAGCTGACGAACTAATCTTCTCCGCTGGCAGAAAACTTATCTCCGCTGGTAGAACGTTTACCTCCGGCGGAGGGAAATTTATATTCCGCTGCCGGACATCTTATCTCTGCTGACAAAATACATCTCTCCGTTGGCGGAAAATTTATATCCGCTGGCGGTAAACTTTTCTCTGCTGACAAAATACATCTCTCAGTTGGTGGAAAATTTATATCCATTGGCGGAAAACTTTTCTCTGCTGACAGACATCTTATCTCCGCTGATAGAACATTTACCTCCGGCGGTGGGAAACTTATATCCGCTGCCGGACATCTTATCTCTGCTGACAAAATACATCTCTCCGTTGGCGGAAAATTTATATCCGCTGGCGGAAAACTTTTCTCTGCTAACATACATCTTATCTCCGCTGATAGATAATTTATCTCCGCTGACGAGCTATGTTTCTCCGCTGGCAGAAAACTTATCTCCGCTGACAGAACATTTACTTCCGGCGGCGAGAAATTTATATCCCCTGCCGGACATGTTATCTCTGCTGACAAAATACATCTCTTCGCTGGCGGAAAACTTTCCTCCGCTGACCGACATCATATCTCCGCTCCCGGACAACTTTTCTCTGCTGACAAAATACATCTCTCCGCTGGCGGAAAACTTGTCTCCGGTGGCGGGAAATTCATATCCGCTGCCGGAAAACTTTTCACCAGAGTGGGGAATTTATATCCCCTGCCGGACAACTTATCTCCGCTGACTAACTACGTTTCTCCGCTGGCAGAAAACTTATCTCCGGCGGCGGGAAATTTATATCCCATGCCGGACAACTTATCTCTGCTGACCAAATACGTCTCTCCGCTGGCGGAAAGCTTATCTCCGGGGCGGGAAATTTATATCCGCTGGCGGAAAACTTTTCTCCGCTGACAGACATCTTATTGCCGCTGGCAGATAATTTATCTCCGTTGACGAGCTACGATTCTCCGCCGGCAGAAAGCTTATCTCCGCTGGCAGAACATTTACTTCCGGCGGCGAGGAATTTATATCCCCTGCCGGACATCTTGTCTCTGCTGACAAAATATATCTCTCCGCTGGCGGAAAACTTTTCTCCGCTGACCGACATCATATCTCCGCTCCTGGATAACTTATCTCTGCTGTCAAAATACATCTCTCCGCTGGCGGAAAACTTATCTCCGGTGGCCGGAAATTTATATCCGCTGGCGGAAAACTTTTCTCCGCTGACAGGCATCTTATTGCCGCCGGCAGATAATTTATCTCCGCTGACGAACTACGTTTCTCCGCTGGCAGAAAACTTATCTCCAAAGGGGGAATTTTATATCCCCTGCCGGACAACTTATCTCTGCTGACGAAATACGTCTCTGCGCTGGCGGAATACTTATTTCCGGTGGCAGGAAGCCTATATCCGCTGGCGGAAAACTTTTCTTCGCTGACAGAAAACTTATCTCCGCTGGCAGAACATTTACTTCTGGCGGCGAGGAATTTATATCCCCTGCCGGACACTTTATCTCTTCTGTCAAAATACGTCTCTCTGCTGGCGGAAAACTTATCTTCGGTGGCGGGAAATTTATATCCGCTGGCGGAAAACTTTTCTTCGCTGACAGACATCTTATCTCCGCTGGCAGATAATTTATCTTTGCTGACAAAATACGTCTCTCCGCTGGCGTAAAGCTTATCTCCGGTGGCGGGAAATTGATATCCGCTGGCGGAAAACTTTTCTCCAGAGGGGGAAATTTATATCTCCCGCCGGACAACTTATCTCTGCTGACAAAATACGCCTCTCCGCTGGCGGAAAACTTATTTCCGGTGGCGGGATATCTATATCCCCCGCCGGACATCTTATCTCTGCTGACATAATACGTCTCTCCGCTGGCGGAAAACTTATTTTCAAATCCTAGTCAATGGTCGTATGGGTCCACGTTGGGTTCCGCGTGTGTGTAAAAGCCTAGAAAATGTATTTCGTCTGGTTCATCAAATATTTTATAACTACAGGGGCTAAAGGCTACACAGGGATTGGTGGACTAGTACTGATAGCCATCGGGTTGGTAGGGCCGGGCGAAGGTGCCTGGAGCAAAGGCGGAGGTCGCGGTGGCGGCGCTGGCATGCCCGGCGGGGCCCACGAGTTTGGCTGCATCATGCGCGGCGGCGGCGGAATGCCCAATGCCGGAGGTAGTGGTGGTTGTCCGCCCGCCATCGGGGGCAGTGGTGGTGGCGGTATTGTGGCTGGGAACGGTGTGGGCTGCGGCACTGGCGGCGGCGTTGCTATCATGCCCATATTGTTCTGCGAGACGGGGACCACGGGCGGTGGGGGCGCCATCATCGGTGGCGGCATCATCTGACCGGTCATCATGTTCTGCACGGGCGCATCGGCGAACAGCTGATGCGGACGATCGGCATGGGCAGAGGGATTCTGGGCGGCAAGCAGACGCTCGGCCGCAGAGCCGTGGCGTTCGCCCTTGTGGTCCTTCTTGAATGCATAAGAGACGGAAATGGGGCGATTGCAGAGATACTGTCCGTTCATGGCGTCCATGGCGGCGTCACTGGCCTCGAAGCTGGCAAAGTTGATGAAGGCGAAACTCTTGGACTTCCCCGTCTCCGGGTCACGCATTATCTTGGGAGTCTGCAGGATCACGCCAAAGGCTGAGAATGTGTCGTAGAGCAGCTTTTCGTTCACCTCCACATCGAGATTGCCAATGAAGATGTTGGCGCCGACATCCAGGTTCTTCTGATGCGCCGACGCCTTGTTCACTCTAATGGGCTTGCCATAAAGCTTAATCATGTTCATAATCTTTATTGCATATTCGGCATCTTCTTCGCTGAGGAACTCCAGGAATCCATAGCCCTGATGCATTTGTGTGACACGATCTTTGGGCATGTGTACGTTTACTACGGGTCCGGCCTGGACAAACAGCTCCCACAGCAGGGACTCGGACACCTTGTCGTCCAGACCGCCGGCGTAAATTGTGGCATCTTGACTACGTTCCGCAATGGGGCCTGCTGCCATTTTAGTACTATTTTATTTAATAAACACTTTATTTAAATGCAGATTTTTTTATTTGGCAAAATTTCAAGCTAGGGATGCAAGCTAAAGCTGGACAAACATCTCCGGTGGCGGTAAATTTATATACGCTGGCGGAAAAGTTTTCTCCGCTGACAGACATCTTATCTCCGCTGGCAGATAATTTATTTTTGCTGACAAAATACGTCTCTCCGCTGGCGGAAAACTTATCTCCGGTGGCAGGAAATTGATATCCTCTGGCGGAAAACTTTTCTCCAGAGGGGGAAATTTATATCTCCCGCCGGACAACTTATCTCTGCTGACAAAATACGTCTCTCCGCTGGCGGAAAACTTATTTCCGGTGGCGGGATATCTATATCCCCCGCCGGACATCTTATCTCTGCTGACAAAATACGTCTCTCCGCTGGCGGAAAACTTATCTCCGGTGGCGGGAAATTTATATACGCTGGCGGAAAACTTTTCTCCGCTGACAGACATCTTATCTCCGCTGGCAGATTATTTATCTTTGCTGACAAAATACGTCTCTCCGCTGGCGGAAAACATATCTGCGGTGGCGGGAAATTGATATCCGCTGGCGGAAAACTTTTCTCCAGAGGGTGAAATTTATATCTCCCGCCGGACAACTTATCTCTGCTGAGAAAATACGTCTCTCCGCTGGCGGAAAACTTATCTTCGGTGGCGGAAAATTTATATCCGCTGGCGGAAAACTTTTCTCCGCGGACAGACATCTTATCTCCGCTGGCAGATAATTTATCTTTGCTGACAAAATACGTCTCTCCGCTGGCGGAAAGCTTATCTCCGGTGGCGGGAAATTGATATCCGCTGGCGGAAAACTTTTCTCCGCTGACAGACATCTTATCTCCGCTGGCAGATTATTTATCTTTGCTGACAAAATACGTCTCTCCGCTGGCGGAAAACTTATCTCCGGTGGCGGGAAATTGATATCCGCTGGCGGAAAACTTTTCTCCAGAGTGGGGAATTTATATCCCCTGCCGGACAACTTATCTCCGCTGACTAACTACGATCCTCCGCTGGCAGAAAACTTACCTCCGGCGGCGGGAAATTTATATCCCATGCCGGACAACTTATCTCTGCTGACGAAATACGTCTTTCCGCTGGCGGAAAGCTTATCTCCGGGGCGGGAAATTTATATCCGCTGGCGGAAAACTTTTCTCTGCTAACATACATCTTATCTCCGCTGATAGATAATTTATCTCCGCTGACCAACTACGTTTCTCCGCTGGCAGAAAACTTATCTCCGCTGCCAGAACATTTACTTCCGGAGAAGAGGAATTTATATCCCCTGCCGGACATCTTATCTCTGCTGACAAAATACACCTATCCGCTGGCGGGAAATTTATATCCGCTGGCGGAAAACTTTTCTCCGCTGGCAGACAATTTATCTCCGCTGACGAACTACGCTTCTCCGCTGGCAGAAAACTTATCTCCGCTGGTAGAACATTTACCTCCGGCGGTGGGAATTTTATATTCCGCTGCCGGACATCTTATCTCTGCTGACAAAATAAATCTCTCCGTTGGCGGAAAACTTTTCTCTGCTGACAAAATACATCTCTCCGTTGGCGGAAAATTTATATCCGCTGGCGGAAAACTTTTCTCTGCTGACAGACATCTTATCTCCGCTGATAGAACATTTACCTCCGGCGGTGGGAAATTTATATCCGCTGCCGGACATCTTATCTTTGCTGACAAAATACATCTCTCCGTTGGCGGAAAATTTATATCCGCTGGCGGAAAACTTTTTTCTGCTAACATACATCTTATCTCCGCTGATAGATAATTTATCTCCGCTGACGAACTACGTTTCTCCGCTGGCAGAAAACTTATCTCCGCTACCAGAACATTTACTTCCGGAGGAGAGGAACTTATATCCCCTGCCGGACATCTTATCTCTGCTGACAAAATACACCTCTCCGCTGGCGGAAAACTTTTCTCCGCTGACAGATATCTTATCTCCGCTGCCGGATAACTTATCTCTGCTGACAAAATACGTCTCTCCGCTGGCGGAAAACTTATCTCCCGTGGCGGGAAATTTATATCCGCTGGCGGAAAACTTTTCTCCGCTGACAGAACATTTACTTCCGGAGGAGAGGAACTTATATCCCCTGCCGGACATCTTATCTCTGCTGACAAAATACACCTCTCCGCTGGCGGAAAACTTTTCTCCGCTGACAGATATCTTATCTCCGCTGGCAGATAATTTATCTCCGCTGACGAACTACGATTCTCCGCTGGCAGAAAACTTATCTCCGCTGGCAGAACATTTACTTCCGGCGGCGAGGAATTTATATCCCCTGCCGGACATCTTATCTCTGCTGACAAAATACATCTCTCCGCTGGCGGGAAATCTATATCCGCTGGCGGACAACTTATCTCCGCTGGCAGACAATTTATCTCAGCTGACGAACTAATCTTCTCCGCTGGCAGAAAACTTATCTCCGCTGGTAGAACATTTACCTCCGGCGGAGGGAAATTTATATTCCGCTGCCGGACATCTTATCTCTGCTGACAAAATACATCTCTCCGTTGGCGGAAAATTTATATCCGCTGGCGGAAAACTTTTCTCTGCTGACAAAATACATCTCTCCGTTGGCGGAAAACTTTTCTCCGCTGACAGACATTTTATATCCGCTGGCAGACAATTTATCTCAGCTGACGAACTAATCTTCTCCGCTGGCAGAAAACTTATCTCCGCTGGTAGAACATTTACCTCCGGCGGAGGGAAATTTATATTCCGCTGCCGGACATCTTATCTCTGCTGACAAAATACATCTCTCCGTTGGCGGAAAATTTATATCCGCTGGCGGAAAACTTTTCTCTGCTGACAAAATACATCTCTCCGTTGGCGGAAAACTTTTCTCCGCTGGCAGAAAACTTATCTCCGCTGGCAGAACATTTACTTCCGGCGGCGAGGAACTTATATCCCCTGCCGGACATCTTATCTCTGCTGACAAAATACATCTCTCCGTTGGCGGAAAATTTATATCCGCTGGCGGTAAACTTTTCTCTGCTGACAAAATACATCTCTCCGTTGGCGGAAAACTTATCTCCGGTGGCGGGAAATTTATATCCGCTGCCGGAAAACTTTTCTCCGCTGACAGACATCTTATCTCCGCTGGCAGATAATTTATCTCCGCTGACGAACTACGATTCTCCGCTGGCAGAAAACTTATCTCCGCTGGCAGAACATTTACTTCCGGCGGCGAGGAATTTATATCCCCTGCCGGACATCTTATCTCTGCTGACAAAATACATCTCTCCGCTGGCGGGAAATCTATATCCGCTGGCGGACAACTTATCTCCGCTGGCAGACAATTTATCTCAGCTGACGAACTAATCTTCTCCGCTGGCAGAAGACTTATCTCCGCTGGTAGAACATTTACCTCCGGCGGAGGGAAATTTATATTCCGCTGCCGGACATCTTATCTCTGCTGACAAAATACATCTCTCCGTTGGCGGAAAATTTATATCCGCTGGCGGTAAACTTTTCTCTGCTGACAAAATACATCTCTCCGTTGGTGGAAAATTTATATCCATTGGCGGAAAACTTTTCTCTGCTGACAGACATCTTATCTCCGCTGATAGAACATTTACCTCCGGTGGTGGGAAACTTATATCCGCTGCCGGACATCTTATCTCTGCTGACAAAATACATCTCTCCGTTGGCGGAAAATTTATATCCGCTGGCGGAAAACTTTTCTCTGCTAACATACATCTTATCTCCGCTGATAGATAATTTATCTCCGCTGGCGAGCTATGTTTCTCCGCTGGCAGAAAACTTATCTCCGCTGACAGAACATTTACTTCCGGCGGCGAGAAATTTATATCCCCTGCCGGACATGTTATCTCTGCTGACAAAATACATCTCTTCGCTGGCGGAAAACTTTCCTCCGCTGACCGACATCATATCTCCGCTCCCGGACAACTTTTCTCTGCTGACAAAATACATCTCTCCGCTGGCGGAAAACTTATCTCCGGTGGCGGGAAATTCATATCCGCTGCCGGAAAACTTTTCACCAGAGTGGGGAATTTATATCCCCTGCCGGACAACTTATCTCCGCTGACTAACTACGTTTCTCCGCTGGCAGAAAACTTATCTCCGGCGGCGGGAAATTTATATCCCATGCCGGACAACTTATCTCTGCTGACCAAATACGTCTCTCCGCTGGCGGAAAGCTTATCTCCGGGGCGGGAAATTTATATCCGCTGGCGGAAAACTTTTCTCCGCTGACAGACATCTTATTGCCGCTGGCAGATAATTTATCTCCGTTGACGAGCTACGATTCTCCGCCGGCAGAAAGCTTATCTCCGCTGGCAGAACATTTACTTCCGGCGGCGAGGAATTTATATCCCCTGCCGGACATCTTGTCTCTGCTGACAAAATATATCTCTCCGCTGGCGGAAAACTTTTCTCCGCTGACCGACATCATATCTCCGCTCCTGGATAACTTATCTCTGCTGTCAAAATACATCTCTCCGCTGGCGGAAAACTTATCTCCGGTGGCCGGAAATTTATATCCGCTGGCGGAAAACTTTTCTCCGCTGACAGGCATCTTATTGCCGCCGGCAGATAATTTATCTCCGCTGACGAACTACGTTTCTCCGCTGGCAGAAAACTTATCTCCAAAGGGGGAATTTTATATCCCCTGCCGGACAACTTATCTCTGCTGACGAAATACGTCTCTGCGCTGGCGGAATACTTATTTCCGGTGGCAGGAAGCCTATATCCGCTGGCGGAAAACTTTTCTTCGCTGACAGAAAACTTATCTCCGCTGGCAGAACATTTACTTCTGGCGGCGAGGAATTTATATCCCCTGCCGGACACTTTATCTCTTCTGTCAAAATACGTCTCTCTGCTGGCGGAAAACTTATCTTCGGTGGCGGGAAATTTATATCCGCTGGCGGAAAACTTTTCTTCGCTGACAGACATCTTATCTCCGCTGGCAGATAATTTATCTTTGCTGACAAAATACGTCTCTCCGCTGGCGTAAAGCTTATCTCCGGTGGCGGGAAATTGATATCCGCTGGCGGAAAACTTTTCTCCAGAGGGGGAAATTTATATCTCCCGCCGGACAACTTATCTCTGCTGACAAAATACGCCTCTCCGCTGGCGGAAAACTTATTTCCGGTGGCGGGATATCTATATCCCCCGCCGGACATCTTATCTCTGCTGACATAATACGTCTCTCCGCTGGCGGAAAACTTATTTTCAAATCCTAGTCAATGGTCGTATGGGTCCACGTTGGGTTCCGCGTGTGTGTAAAAGCCTAGAAAATGTATTTCGTCTGGTTCATCAAATATTTTATAACTACAGGGGCTAAAGACTACACAGGGATTGGTGGACTAGTACTGATAGCCATCGGGTTGGTAGGGCCGGGCGAAGGTGCCTGGAGCAAAGGCGGAGGTCGCGGTGGCGGCGCTGGCATGCCCGGCGGGGCCCACGAGTTTGGCTGCATCATGCGCGGCGGCGGCGGAATGCCCAATGCCGGAGGTAGTGGTGGTTGTCCGCCCGCCATCGGGGGCAGTGGTGGTGGCGGTATTGTGGCTGGGAACGGTGTGGGCTGCGGCACTGGCGGCGGCGTTGCTATCATGCCCATATTGTTCTGCGAGACGGGGACCACGGGCGGTGGGGGCGCCATCATCGGTGGCGGCATCATCTGACCGGTCATCATGTTCTGCACGGGCGCATCGGCGAACAGCTGATGCGGACGATCGGCATGGGCAGAGGGATTCTGGGCGGCAAGCAGACGCTCGGCCGCAGAGCCGTGGCGTTCGCCCTTGTGGTCCTTCTTGAATGCATAAGAGACGGAAATGGGGCGATTGCAGAGATACTGTCCGTTCATGGCGTCCATGGCGGCGTCACTGGCCTCGAAGCTGGCAAAGTTGATGAAGGCGAAACTCTTGGACTTCCCCGTCTCCGGGTCACGCATTATCTTGGGAGTCTGCAGGATCACGCCAAAGGCTGAGAATGTGTCGTAGAGCAGCTTTTCGTCCACCTCCACATCGAGATTGCCAATGAAGATGTTGGCGCCGACATCCAGGTTCTTCTGATGCGCCGACGCCTTGTTCACTCTAATGGGCTTGCCATAAAGCTTAATCATGTTCATAATCTTTATTGCATAGTCGGCATCTTCTTCGCTAGGGAACTCCAGGAATCCATAGCCCTGATGCATTTGTGTGACACGATCTTTGGGCATGTGTACGTTTACTACGGGTCCGGCCTGGACAAACAGCTCCCACAGCAGGGACTCGGACACCTTGTCGTCCAGACCGCCTATCTCCCGTGGCGGGAAATTTATATCCGCTGGCGGAAAACTTTTCTCCGCTGACAGAACATTTACTTCCGGAGGAGAGGAACTTATATCCCCTGCCGGACATCTTATCTCTGCTGACAAAATACACCTCTCCGCTGGCGGAAAACTTTTCTCCGCTGACAGATATCTTATCTCCGCTGGCAGATAATTTATCTCCGCTGACGAACTACGATTCTCCGCTGGCAGAAAACTTATCTCCGCTGGCAGAACATTTACTTCCGGCGGCGAGGAATTTATATCCCCTGCCGGACATCTTATCTCTGCTGACAAAATACATCTCTCCGCTGGCGGGAAATCTATATCCGCTGGCGGACAACTTATCTCCGCTGGCAGACAATTTATCTCAGCTGACGAACTAATCTTCTCCGCTGGCAGAAAACTTATCTCCGCTGGTAGAACATTTACCTCCGGCGGAGGGAAATTTATATTCCGCTGCCGGACATCTTATCTCTGCTGACAAAATACATCTCTCCGTTGGCGGAAAATTTATATCCGCTGGCGGAAAACTTTTCTCTGCTGACAAAATACATCTCTCCGTTGGCGGAAAACTTTTCTCCGCTGACAGACATTTTATATCCGCTGGCAGACAATTTATCTCAGCTGACGAACTAATCTTCTCCGCTGGCAGAAAACTTATCTCCGCTGGTAGAACATTTACCTCCGGCGGAGGGAAATTTATATTCCGCTGCCGGACATCTTATCTCTGCTGACAAAATACATCTCTCCGTTGGCGGAAAATTTATATCCGCTGGCGGAAAACTTTTCTCTGCTGACAAAATACATCTCTCCGTTGGCGGAAAACTTTTCTCCGCTGGCAGAAAACTTATCTCCGCTGGCAGAACATTTACTTCCGGCGGCGAGGAACTTATATCCCCTGCCGGACATCTTATCTCTGCTGACAAAATACATCTCTCCGTTGGCGGAAAATTTATATCCGCTGGCGGTAAACTTTTCTCTGCTGACAAAATACATCTCTCCGTTGGCGGAAAACTTATCTCCGGTGGCGGGAAATTTATATCCGCTGCCGGAAAACTTTTCTCCGCTGACAGACATCTTATCTCCGCTGGCAGATAATTTATCTCCGCTGACGAACTACGATTCTCCGCTGGCAGAAAACTTATCTCCGCTGGCAGAACATTTACTTCCGGCGGCGAGGAATTTATATCCCCTGCCGGACATCTTATCTCTGCTGACAAAATACATCTCTCCGCTGGCGGGAAATCTATATCCGCTGGCGGACAACTTATCTCCGCTGGCAGACAATTTATCTCAGCTGACGAACTAATCTTCTCCGCTGGCAGAAAACTTATCTCCGCTGGTAGAACATTTACCTCCGGCGGAGGGAAATTTATATTCCGCTGCCGGACATCTTATCTCTGCTGACAAAATACATCTCTCCGTTGGCGGAAAATTTATATCCGCTGGCGGTAAACTTTTCTCTGCTGACAAAATACATCTCTCCGTTGGTGGAAAATTTATATCCATTGGCGGAAAACTTTTCTCTGCTGACAGACATCTTATCTCCGCTGATAGAACATTTACCTCCGGTGGTGGGAAACTTATATCCGCTGCCGGACATCTTATCTCTGCTGACAAAATACATCTCTCCGTTGGCGGAAAATTTATATCCGCTGGCGGAAAACTTTTCTCTGCTAACATACATCTTATCTCCGCTGATAGATAATTTATCTCCGCTGGCGAGCTATGTTTCTCCGCTGGCAGAAAACTTATCTCCGCTGACAGAACATTTACTTCCGGCGGCGAGAAATTTATATCCCCTGCCGGACATGTTATCTCTGCTGACAAAATACATCTCTTCGCTGGCGGAAAACTTTCCTCCGCTGACCGACATCATATCTCCGCTCCCGGACAACTTTTCTCTGCTGACAAAATACATCTCTCCGCTGGCGGAAAACTTATCTCCGGTGGCGGGAAATTCATATCCGCTGCCGGAAAACTTTTCACCAGAGTGGGGAATTTATATCCCCTGCCGGACAACTTATCTCCGCTGACTAACTACGTTTCTCCGCTGGCAGAAAACTTATCTCCGGCGGCGGGAAATTTATATCCCATGCCGGACAACTTATCTCTGCTGACCAAATACGTCTCTCCGCTGGCGGAAAGCTTATCTCCGGGGCGGGAAATTTATATCCGCTGGCGGAAAACTTTTCTCCGCTGACAGACATCTTATTGCCGCTGGCAGATAATTTATCTCCGTTGACGAGCTACGATTCTCCGCCGGCAGAAAGCTTATCTCCGCTGGCAGAACATTTACTTCCGGCGGCGAGGAATTTATATCCCCTGCCGGACATCTTGTCTCTGCTGACAAAATATATCTCTCCGCTGGCGGAAAACTTTTCTCCGCTGACCGACATCATATCTCCGCTCCTGGATAACTTATCTCTGCTGTCAAAATACATCTCTCCGCTGGCGGAAAACTTATCTCCGGTGGCCGGAAATTTATATCCGCTGGCGGAAAACTTTTCTCCGCTGACAGGCATCTTATTGCCGCCGGCAGATAATTTATCTCCGCTGACGAACTACGTTTCTCCGCTGGCAGAAAACTTATCTCCAAAGGGGGAATTTTATATCCCCTGCCGGACAACTTATCTCTGCTGACGAAATACGTCTCTGCGCTGGCGGAATACTTATTTCCGGTGGCAGGAAGCCTATATCCGCTGGCGGAAAACTTTTCTTCGCTGACAGAAAACTTATCTCCGCTGGCAGAACATTTACTTCTGGCGGCGAGGAATTTATATCCCCTGCCGGACACTTTATCTCTTCTGTCAAAATACGTCTCTCTGCTGGCGGAAAACTTATCTTCGGTGGCGGGAAATTTATATCCGCTGGCGGAAAACTTTTCTTCGCTGACAGACATCTTATCTCCGCTGGCAGATAATTTATCTTTGCTGACAAAATACGTCTCTCCGCTGGCGTAAAGCTTATCTCCGGTGGCGGGAAATTGATATCCGCTGGCGGAAAACTTTTCTCCAGAGGGGGAAATTTATATCTCCCGCCGGACAACTTATCTCTGCTGACAAAATACGCCTCTCCGCTGGCGGAAAACTTATTTCCGGTGGCGGGATATCTATATCCCCCGCCGGACATCTTATCTCTGCTGACATAATACGTCTCTCCGCTGGCGGAAAACTTATTTTCAAATCCTAGTCAATGGTCGTATGGGTCCACGTTGGGTTCCGCGTGTGTGTAAAAGCCTAGAAAATGTATTTCGTCTGGTTCATCAAATATTTTATAACTACAGGGGCTAAAGACTACACAGGGATTGGTGGACTAGTACTGATAGCCATCGGGTTGGTAGGGCCGGGCGAAGGTGCCTGGAGCAAAGGCGGAGGTCGCGGTGGCGGCGCTGGCATGCCCGGCGGGGCCCACGAGTTTGGCTGCATCATGCGCGGCGGCGGCGGAATGCCCAATGCCGGAGGTAGTGGTGGTTGTCCGCCCGCCATCGGGGGCAGTGGTGGTGGCGGTATTGTGGCTGGGAACGGTGTGGGCTGCGGCACTGGCGGCGGCGTTGCTATCATGCCCATATTGTTCTGCGAGACGGGGACCACGGGCGGTGGGGGCGCCATCATCGGTGGCGGCATCATCTGACCGGTCATCATGTTCTGCACGGGCGCATCGGCGAACAGCTGATGCGGACGATCGGCATGGGCAGAGGGATTCTGGGCGGCAAGCAGACGCTCGGCCGCAGAGCCGTGGCGTTCGCCCTTGTGGTCCTTCTTGAATGCATAAGAGACGGAAATGGGGCGATTGCAGAGATACTGTCCGTTCATGGCGTCCATGGCGGCGTCACTGGCCTCGAAGCTGGCAAAGTTGATGAAGGCGAAACTCTTGGACTTCCCCGTCTCCGGGTCACGCATTATCTTGGGAGTCTGCAGGATCACGCCAAAGGCTGAGAATGTGTCGTAGAGCAGCTTTTCGTCCACCTCCACATCGAGATTGCCAATGAAGATGTTGGCGCCGACATCCAGGTTCTTCTGATGCGCCGACGCCTTGTTCACTCTAATGGGCTTGCCATAAAGCTTAATCATGTTCATAATCTTTATTGCATAGTCGGCATCTTCTTCGCTAGGGAACTCCAGGAATCCATAGCCCTGATGCATTTGTGTGACACGATCTTTGGGCATGTGTACGTTTACTACGGGTCCGGCCTGGACAAACAGCTCCCACAGCAGGGACTCGGACACCTTGTCGTCCAGACCGCCGGCGTAAATTGTGGCATCTTGACTACGTTCCGCAATGGGGCCTGCTGCCATTTTAGTACTATTTTATTTAATAAACACTTTATTTAAATGCAGATTTTTTTATTTGGCAAAATTTCAAGCTAGGGATGCAAGCTAAAGCTGGACAAACATCTCCGGTGGCGGTAAATTTATATACGCTGGCGGAAAAGTTTTCTCCGCTGACAGACATCTTATCTCCGCTGGCAGAAAATTTATTTTTGCTGACAAAATACGTCTCTCCGCTGGCGGAAAACTTATCTCCGGTGGCAGGAAATTGATATCCTCTGGCGGAAAACTTTTCTCCAGAGGGGGAAATTTATATCTCCCGCCGGACAACTTACCTCTGCTGACAAAATACGTCTCTCCGCTGGCGGAAAACTTATTTCCGGTAGCGGGATATCTATATCCCCCGCCGGACATCTTATCTCTGCTGACAAAATACGTCTCTCCGCTGGCGGAAAACTTATCTCCGGTGGCGGGAAATTTATATACGCTGGCGGAAAACTTTTCTCCGCTGACAGACATCTTATCTCCGCTGGCAGATTATTTATCTTTGCTGACAAAATACGTCTCACCGCTGGCGGAAAACATATCTGCGGTGGCGGGAAATTGATATCCGCTGGCGGAAAACTTTTCTCCAGAGGGTGAAATTTATATCTCCCGCCGGACAACTTATCTCTGCTGAGAAAATACGTCTCTCCGCTGGCGGAAAACTTATCTTCGGTGGCGGGAAATTTATATCCGCTGGCGGAAAACTTTTCTCCGCGGACAGACATCTTATCTCCGCTGGCAGATAATTTATCTTTGCTGACAAAATACGTCTCTCCGCTGGCGGAAAGCTTATCTCCGGTGGCGGGAAATTGATATCCGCTGGCGGAAAACTTTTCTCCGCTGACAGACATCTTATCTCCGCTGGCAGATTATTTATCTTTGCTGACAAAATACGTCTCTCCGCTGGCGGAAAACTTATCTCCGGTGGCGGGAAATTGATATCCGCTGGCGGAAAACTTTTCTCCAGAGGGTGAAATTTATATCTCCCGCCGGACAACTTATCTCTGCTGACAAAATACGTCTCTCCGCTGGCGGAAAACTTATCTTCGGTGGCGGGAAACTTATATCCGCTGGCGGAAAACTTTTCTCCGCTGACAGACATCTTATCTCCGCTGGCAGATTATTTATCTTTGCTGACAAAATACGTCTCTCCGCTGGCGGAAAACTTATCTCCGGTGGCGGGAAATTGATATCCGCTGGCGGAAAACTTTTCTCCAGAGGGTGAAATTTATATCTCCCGCCGGACAACTTATCTCTGCTGACAAAATACGTCTCTCCGCTGGCGGAAAGCTTATCTCCGGTGGTGGGAAATTGATATCCGCTGGCGTAAAACTTTTCTCCGCTGACAGACATCTTATCTCCGCTGGCAGATTATTTATCTTTGCTGACAAAATACGTCTCTCCGCTGGCGGAAAACTTATCTCCGGTGGCGGGAAATTGATATCCACTGGCGGAAAACTTTTCTCCAGAGGGTGAAATTTATATCTCCCGCCGGACAACTTATCTCTGCTGACAAAATACGTCTCTCCGCTGGCGGAAAACTTATCTTCGGTGGCGGGAAATTTATATCCGCTGGCGGAAAACTTTTCTCCGCTGACAGACATCTTATCTCCGCTGGCAAATTATTTATCTTTGCTGACAAAATACGTCTCTCCGCTGGCGGAAAACTTATCTCCGGTGGCGGGAAATTGATATCCGCTGGCGGAAAACTTTTCTCCAGAGGGTGAAATTTATATCTCCCGCCGGACAACTTATCTCTGCTGACAAAATACGACTCTCCGCTGGCGGAAAACTTATCTTCGGTGGCGGGAAATTTATATCCGCTGGCGGAAAACTTTTCTCCGCTGACAGACATCTTATCTCCGCTGGCAGATAATTTATTTTTGCTGACAAAATACGTCTCTCCGCTGGCGGAAAACTTATCTCCGGTGGCAGGAAATTGATATCCGCTGGCGGAAAACTTTTCTCCAGAGGGGGAAATTTATATCTCCCGCCGGACAACTTATCTCTGCTGACAAAATACGTCTCTCCGCTGGCGGAAAACTTATCTCCGGTGGCGGGAAATTTATATACGCTGGCGGAAAACTTTTCTCCGCTGACAGACATCTTATCTCCGCTGGCAGATTATTTGTCTTTGCTGACAAAATACGTCTCTCCGCTGGCGGAAAACTTATCTCCGGTGGCGGGAAATTGATATCCGCTGGCGGAAAACTTTTCTCCAGAGGGTGAAATTTATATCTCCCGCCGGACAACTTATCTCTGCTGAGAAAATACGTCTCTCCGCTGGCGGAAAACTTATCTTCGGTGGCGGGAAATTTATATCCGCTGGCGGAAAACTTTTCTCCGCGGACAGACATCTTATCTCCGCTGGCAGATAATTTATCTTTGCTGACAAAATACGTCTCTCCGCTGGCGGAAAACTTATCTTCGGTGGCGGGAAATTTATATCCGCTGGCGGAAATCTTTTCTCCGCTGACAGACATCTTATATCCGCTGGCAAATTATTTATCTTTGCTGACAAAATACGTCTCTCCGCTGGCGGAAAGCTTATCTCCGGTGGCGGAATATTGATATCCGCTGGCGTAAAACTTTTCTCCGCTGACAGACATCTTATCTCCGCTGGCAGATTATTTATCTTTGCTGTTAAAATACGTCTCTCCGCTGGCGGAAAACTTATCTCCGGTGGCGGGAAATTGATATCCGCTGGCGGAAAACTTTTCTCCAGAGGGTGAAATTTATATCTCCCGCCGGACAACTTATCTCTGCTGACAAAATACGTCTCTCCGCTGGCGGAAAACTTATCTTCGGTGGCGGGAAATTTATATCCGCTGGCGGAAAACTTTTCTCCGCTGACAGACATCTTAGCTCCGCTGGCAGATAATTTATCTTTGCTGACAAAATACGTCTCTCCGCTGGCGGAAAGCTTATCTCCGGTGGCAGGAAATTGATATGCGCTGGCGGAAAACTTTTCTCCAGAGGGGGAAATTTATATCTCCCGCCGGACAACTTATCTCTGCTGAAAAATACGTCTCTCCGCTGGCGGAAAACTTATTTCCGGTGGCGGGATATCTATATCCCCCGCCGGACATCTTATCTCTGCTGACAAAATACGTCTCTCCGCTGGCGGAAAACTTATCTCCGGTGGCGGGAAATTTATATCCGCTGGCGGAAAACTTTTCTCCGCTGACAGACATCTTATCTCCGCTGGCAGATAATTTATTTTTGCTGACAAAATACGTCTCTCCGCTGGCGGAAAACTTATCTCCGGTGGCAGGAAATTGATATCCGCTGGCGGAAAACTTTTCTCCAGAGGGGGAAATTTATATCTCCCGCCGGACAACTTATCTCTGCTGACAAAATACGTCTCTCCGCTGGCGGAAAACTTATTTCCGGTGGCGGGATATCTATATCCCCCGCCGGACATCTTATCTCTGCTGACAAAATACGTCTCTCCGCTGGCGGAAAACTTATCTCCGGTGGCGGGAAATTTATATACGCTGGCGCAAAACTTTTCTTCGCTGACAGACATCTTATCTCCGCTGGCAGATTATTTGTCTTTGCTGACAAAATACGTCTCTCCGCTGGCGGAAAACTTATCTCCGGTGGCGGGAAATTGATATCCGCTGGCGGAAAACTTTTCTCCAGAGGGTGAAATTTATATCTCCCGCCGGACAACTTATCTCTGCTGAGAAAATACGTCTCTCCGCTGGCGGAAAACTTATCTTCGGTGGCGGGAAATTTATACCCGCTGGCGGAAAACTTTTCTCCAGAGGGTGAAATTTATATCTCCCGCCGGACAACTTATCTCTGCTGACAAAATACGTCTCTCCGCTGGCGGAAAACTTATCTTCGGTGGCGGGAAATTTATATCCGCTGGCGGAAAACTTTTCTCCGCTGACAGACATCTTATCTCCGCTGGCAGATAATTTATCTTTGCTGACAAAATACGTCTCTCCGCTGGCGGAAAGCTTATCTCCGGTGTCGGGAAATTGATATCCGCTGGCGGAAAACTTTTCTCCGCTGACAGACATCTTATCTCCGCTGACAGATTATTTATCTTTGCTGACAAAATACGTCTCTCCGCTGGCGGAAAACTTATCTCCGGTGGCGGGAAATTGATATCCGCTGGCGGAAAACTTTTCTCCAGAGGGTGAAATTTATATCTCCCGCCGGACAACTTATCTCTGCTGAAAAATACGTCTTTCCGCTGGCGGAAAACTTATCTTCGGTGGCGGGAAATTTATATCCGCTGGCGGAAAACTTTTCTCCGCTGACAGACATCTTATCTCCGCTGGCAGAAAATTTATTTTTGCTGACAAAATACGTCTCTCCGCTGGCGGAAAACTTATCTCCGGTGGCGGGAAATTGATATCCGCTGGCGGAAAACTTTTCTCCAGAGGGGGAAATTTATATCTCCCGCCGGACAACTTATCTCTGCTGACAAAATACGTCTCTCCGCTGGTGGAAAACTTATTTCCGGTGGCGGGATATCTATATCCCCCGCCGGACATCTTATCTCTGCTGACAAAATACGTCTCTCCGCTGGCGGAAAACTTATCTCCGGTGGCGGGAAATTTATATACGCTGGCGGAAATGTTTTCTCCGCTGACAGACATCTTATCTCCGCTGGCAGATAATTTATCTCCGCTGACGAACTACGTTTCTCCGCTGGCAAAAACTTATTTCCGCTGGCAGAACATTTACTTCCGGCGGCGAGGAATTTATATCCCCTGCCGGACATCTTATCTCTGCTGACAAAATACGTCTCTCCGCTGTCGGAAAACTTATCTCCGGTGGCGGGAAATTTATATCCGCTGGCGGAAAACTTTTCTCGAGAGGGGGAAATTGATATCCCCTGCCGGACAACTTATCTCCGCTGACGAACTACGTTTCTCCGCCGGCAGAAAACGTATCTCCGCTGGCAGAACATTTACCTCCGGCGGCGGGAAGTTTATATCCCCTGCCGGACATCTTATCTCTGCTGACAAAATACATCTCTCCCCTGGCGGACATCTTATCTCTGCTGCGGAAAACTTATCTGCGGTGGCGGGAAATTTATATCCGCTGACGAACTACGTTTCTCCGCTGGCAGAAAACTTATTTCCGCTGGCAGAACATTTACTTCCGGCGGCGAGGAATTTATATCCCCTGCCGGACATCTTATCTCTGCTGACAAAATACGTCTCTCCGCTGTCGGAAAACTTATCTCCAGTGGCGGGAAATTGATATCCGCTGCCGGAAAACTTTTCTCCGCTGACAGACATCTTATCTCCGCTGGCAGATTATTTATCTTTGCTGACAAAATACGTCTCTCCGGCGGCGAAAAACTTATCTCCGGTCGCGGGGAATTGATATCCGCTGGCGGAAAACTTTTCTCGAGAGGGGGAAATTGATATCCCCTGCCGGACAACTTATCTCCGCTGACGAACTACGTTTCTCCGCCGGCAGAAAACGTATCTCCGCTGGCAGAACATTTACCTCCGGCGGCGGGAAGTTTATATCCCCCGCCGGACAACCTATCTCTGCTGACAAAATACGTCTCTCCGCTGTCGGAAAACTTATCTCCGGTGGCGGGAAGTTTATATCCGCTGGCGGAAAACTTTTCTCAAGAGGGGGAAATTGATATCCCCTGCCGGACAACTTATCTCCGCTGACGAACTACGTTTCTCCGCCGGCAGAAAACGTATCTCCGCTGGCAGAACATTTACCTCCGGCGGCGGGAAGTTTATATCCCCTGCCGGACATCTTATCTCTGCTGACAAAATACATCTCTCCGCTGGCGGAGAACTTATCTCTGTTGGGCAGAATTTCGCTGCCGTTGCAAGGGAAGTTCTTGTACCGAAAAGTAAGAACGCAACCATTCATATGTAAGGTTTATTTGTGACTAATAAATGCTCTGCTCGCAGGCAGATAGAGACCGAACGAAAGGGAGAACAAAAAAGGGAGATAAGAGAACGTCGCTTCGTTACGTCTCTCACTCATACATACGTCTACATACTCATATGTCTGTCAATACATGCGTGCATTGCTAGAGATGGTCATTCTTCAACACCCTTCCTCAATGCGTGCATGCTTACAAATTCCATTTAACTCAATTTAAACTTAACAATTTTGTAAATTCGACATGCTTTCTCTTAGGGAGATTCTTGGTCAAGATATCTGCAATCATATCTGTTGTACTAGCATACTTTAACTTAACTTGACCTTCTTCTACAATCTGTCGTACAAAGTGATATATAATATCAATATGATTGGTCCTTGAGTGATGCACTGTGTTCCTAGCCAGCTCTTGTGCGCTCAGATTATCGCCATATAAGGTAGTTGAGGTAGCTTCATCTCCACAGCCAATTTCAATGATTAAGCGACGTAAGAATATGGACTCCTTACACGCAGCCGACAGTGCCATGTATTCTAAGTGCCACGCTGCGTTGTTTCTCAGATCGCCAAGAAATTCGGCCACCTGCCAAAAAATAAACATAGCCCGTATACGACTTCCGGTTAGTTCGATCGACGCCCCAATCCGCATCCACATATCCAGTAAGTGGCTGGTGACACCCTTTGTAGTGTAGTTTGAAGTTCATCGTCGCTGCCAAGTACCTCAGAACGTGCTTCACACCAGCCAGATGCTCTGCGTGCGGATCTTTGTTCCTCTTTGCATTTGTCTACATTTGTCCATGTCGTGAGCTTGCAATAGTTCCTTGATGTATTGCGAGTGGCCTATGGTGATAGGCCCAAGCTCACCTTCACGGTGCACCTCCATGCTTAAAAACAGCTCTGGAACACCTTTGTCGATACATTCGAACGCATTTGAAATAGCCGATTTGATACCGAGCATGTCCTCTTTGGACTGACATGCTATAAGTAAATCGTCAACATATACCAAGATTAACGATAAGTTACCTTTCCCTCTCTGCTGGTAGAGGCACGGCTCGTTGTCACAGGAAACAAAACCCAGATTAGTCAGGACGCCATTCAGCTTCGAATTCCATTCCCTTCCTGACTGCTTCAATCCATATATTGCCTTTTTAAGCAGCATAGCCTTCGCTGGATAAGCTCGATCAATGTACCCTTGTGGTTGCTTCATGTACACCGTATCGCTCAGGTCACTGTAGAGGTATGCCGTACATACATCCATTTGGTTGACATATAATTTCAATTCTGCTGCTAGCGCAAGAATAAATCGCACGCTCTCCAGTCTGCAGACTGGAGAAAATGTTTCCGCATAGTTTATGCCGTACTGCTGGGAGCAACCTTTTGCCACCAGCCGCTCCTTGAAACGTTCGATTTGACCATCTTTGTCGCGTTTCAGGCTATATACCCATTTGCATCCAACTGCTCGTTGTCCTGCCGGTAAGTCTGCCAACTGCCATGTCTCGTTTGCCATTAATGCCTCATATTCGCGTTGCATCGCTTCGGACCAATGTGATGCATGAATACTGATCAACGCCTCCTCGTAGGATACTGGAATCTTTACGTCGCTGGCAACCAGAGCACCAAGAATGTTGTACTCCTTTCTCGGACGGCCAGGTTTGCCGGTCCGAATCAGCCTTGGTCTGCCAGGTCCAACGCGAGGAGCTGGCTCATCTGACTCAACCTTTTCTGTTGCGCTCTCGTACCCATCAGTACCGCTGCTACTGGGATTCTCCCCGTCAACGCTTGCACCATGGCTGCTGTCTCCACCGCTGCTGTCAATGTCATCAGTATCGCCGCCTGACTGCATGCTAACTTCTGCCTTCGGAAGTTCGAATGTGACTGTATCCTTGTCGTCTTGGATCTCGTCAAAGAGAACATCTCGCCTCTCAATCACCTGATGAGACACAGGGTCATACAGTCGATATCCCTTAGCCGCTACTGAATATCCAATCATGCGATATTCTTTGCCTTTTGGTTGAAGTTTACTCTTACTTGGACCCTTGTCCAAAGCTACTGCAACGGAGCCAAAAACCTATAGATGACCAATAAAAGGTTTCTTACCAGTCCACGCTTCCATAGGCGTCATACTGGTCAGCGCCTTGGTCGGTGATCGATTCCGTACATACACAGCTGCGTTGACCGCCGTTTTGCTGTGGAGTGTACGCCACTGTCAGCTGCCTCTCAATCCCATTAGTTTTCAGAAATTCATCAAACGATTTGTTGACAAATTCACCGCCATTGTCGCTCCGGATACATTTGAGACTTTTTCCCGTTTGCCGTTCAACCAGGGTTTTGAACTCGACGAACTTCTGGAAGACTTCATCCTTTGTCCGCAGGAAATACACAAATATACGCCTTGATTTGTCATCGATGAAGGTTAGAAAATACTTTGATCCAGCAAGCGACTGTGTGCCAAAGGGCCCGCACACATCTGCATGAACTAGTTCCAATATATCTTGAGCTCTACTGGTGGTTGCAACAGGAAATGGTTGCGCATGAATCTTGCTGACCATACATGTTTTGCAATTCATATTCGCCGGGAAAACCATATTTTCAATGCCGCGCACCATTCCTTTGCTGATCAAATCTTTCATACTACTGATGTTCAAGTGGCCGTACCGTTTATGCCACAGGGCACCATCAGCCTTAACCGCCGCAAAACAGTTGTTTTGTTTTCCTCGAAACATATACAAGTTTCCAACTCTGTTCGCCTTTACAATGCATTCGCCATTTTGGATAACTCGTGCATATTCTTGTCCAAAAGTGACGAAACATTTATTCTGTACAGCGCTGCTCACCGAGAAATAATTTCCATTCATTTCGGGCACATAGAGAACATTCTTTAACAGCAGCGTGCATATCTCTGTCTTCAGCTCTACTTCCCCTTTTCCTTCAGCTTTTAGGAAACCGGAGTCAGACAGACCAATCATTTCTGTGTGTTTCTCGAATATTTCTTTGTGAATAACTGTTTCTCACAACACATGTGGCTTGTGGCACCACTATCCAAACACCACATACTCTTTTTCAAATTATCTGCGTCCAACGCATTTAATAGACTGCACTGCTTGTTCTCCACTCTTGCTGCCCTTTCCACATTTGCGCTCTCCTTCTTACACTGAGCCTTCATATGCCCGCGCTCACCACACTTGAAACATATCATTGTATTGTTTCTCTTCTTTAGCGCTCTGTGCGCGGCCGGCTTATGTACTGCGGTATATGCCTTTGCGTATTCCTTTTGATCTTCTGTGTTTCCCTTTCGTTCGCCTTCTTCCTTCAGTTTTACGCATAGAACATCGAAAGTCGGCAGACTGTCGCGCGTCTCTATGGCGACAACGAAATTTTCGAATTGTTCTGGAAGGCTTGACAACAAAACAATTGAGCGCAGTTCATCATTTAGCTCGATTCCTACTGACCCAAGGCCATCAAGAATATCCACGATCTCATTAATGTAGCTTGAAATGCTTTGCCTTTGGTCCATGCGCTTGCTTAGCAATTTCTTGTACAGTTGAACCTTTCGTACAGGTCCACTTGGTTGATGAACACTCTTTAATTTGTTCCATGCTTCGGACGACTTACTGCAATTTTTAATGTATCCCAACTGTGAAGTTTTCACACTCAATGTGATCATGGCCAGCGCCTTTTCATCCTTGGCCTGCCAATTCACACCTTCGGGAACATTCGTTGGTAGCAGGTCACCAGATGCCACACTCCATAATTCAGCGTGCACCAACACAGACCGCATTTGAATACACCAGGAGTCATAATTTCCCTCCTCTAATTTGTCTATTTGATACATCCCGCTCATTGCTGATTATCGTTTAGTCTCTGAGTCACACCGATGTTAATAGTTCGTAACTAAAACAATCACTTTACTTTTAATTTACAAAATCCGATCCTGGGCCCATAACCTGTTGGACAGAATTTCGCTGCCGTTGCAAGGGAAGTTCTTGTACCGAAAAGTAAAAACGCAACCATTCATATGTAAGGTTTATTTGTGACTAATAAATGCTCTGCTCGCAGGCAGATAGAGACCGAACGAAAGGGAGAACAAAAAGGGAGATAAGAGAACGTCGCTTCGTTACGTCTCTCACTCATACATACGTCTACATACTCATATGTCTGTCAATACATGCGTGCGTTGCTAGAGATGGTCATTCTTCAACAGAACATTTACCTCCGGCGGTGGGAAATTTATATCCCCTACCGAAAAACTTATCTCTGCTGACGAAATACGTCTCCCCGCTGTCGGAAAACTTATCTCCGGTGGCGGGAAATTTATATCCGCTGGCGGAAAACTTTTCTCGAGAGGGGGAAATTGATATCCCCTGCCGGACAACTTATCTCCGCCGGCAGAAAACGTATCTCCGCTGGCAGAACATTCACCTCCGGCGGCGGGAAGTTTATATCCCCTGCCGGACACCTTATCTCTTCTGACAAAATACAGCTCTCCGCTGGTGGAAAATTTATATCCGGTGGCGGGAAATTTATATCCGCTGGCGGAAAACTCTTCTCCAGAGGGGGAAATTGATATCCCCTGCCGGACAACTTATCTCCGCTGACGAACTACGTTTCTCCGCCGGTAGAAAACATATCTCCGCTGGCAGAACATTTACCTCCGGCGGCGGGAAGTTTATATCCCCCGCCGGACATCTTATCTCTGCTGACAAAATATGTCTCTCCGCTGGCGGAAAACTTATCTCCGGTGGCGGGAAATTTATAGCCGCTGGCGGCAAACTTTTCTCCAGAAGAGGAAATTTATATCTCCCGCCGGAAAACTTATCTCTGCTGACAAAATACGTCTCTCCGCTGGCGGAAAACTTTTCTCCGCTGACAGACATCTTATCTACGCTGCCGGACAACTTATCTCTGCTGACAAAATACATCTCTCCGCAGGCGGAAAACTTATCTGCGGTGGCGGGAAATTTATATCCGCTGGCGGAAAACTTTTCTCCGCTGAGCGACATCATATCTCCGCTGCCGGACAACTTATCCCTGCTGACAAAATACATCTCTCCGCTGGCGGAAAACTTATCTCCGGTGGCGGGAAATTTATATCCGCTGGCGGAAAACTTTTCTCCGCTGACAGACATCTGATCTACGCTGCCGGACAACTTATCTCTGCTGACAAAATACGTCTCTCCGCTGTCGGAAAATCTACCTCCGGTGGTGGGAAATTTATATCCGCTGGCGGAAAACTTTTCTCCGCTGACAGACATCTTATCTACGTTGCCGGACAACTTATCTCTGCTGACAAAATACGCCTCTCCGCTGTCGGAAAAACTTATCTCCGGTGGCGGGAAATTTATATCCGCTGGCGGAAAACTTTTCTCCGCTGAGACACATCTTATCTACGCTGCCGGACAACTTATCTCTGCTGACAAAAATACGTCTCTCCACTGTCGGAAAACTTATCTCCGGTGGCGGGAAATTAATATCCGCTGGCGGAAAACTTTTCTCCGCTGACAGACATCTTATCTACGCTGCCGGACAACTTATCTCTGCTGACAAAATACGTCTCTCCGCTGGCGGAAAACTTATCTCCGGTGGCGGGATATTTATATCCGCTGGCGGAAAACTTTTCTTTGCTTAGACACATCATATCTCCGCTCCCGGACAACTTATCTCTGCTGACAAAATACATCTCTCCGCTGGCAGAAAACTTATCTCCGGTGGCGGGAAATTTATATCCGCTGGCGGAAAACTTTTCTCCGCTGACAGACATCATATCTACGCTGCCGGACAACTTATCTCTGCTGACAAAATACATCTCTCCGCTGGCGGAAAACTTACCTGCGGTGGCGGGAAATTTACATACCCTGGCGGAAAACTTTTTTCCGCTGACAGAAATCTTATCTCCGCTGCCGAAACACTTATCTCTGCTGACAGACATCTTATCTCCGCTGGCAGATTATTTATCTTTGCTGACAAAATACGTCTCTCCGCCGGCGGAAAACTTATCTCCGGTGGCGGGGAATTGATATCCGCTGGCGGAAAACTTTTCTCCAGAGGGTGAAATTTATATCTCCCGCCGGACAACTTATCTCTGCTGACAAAATACGTCTCTCCGCTGTCGGAAAACTTATCTCCGGTGGCGGGAAATTTATATCCGCAGGCGGAAAACTTTTCTCGAGAGGGGGAAATTGATATCCCCTGCCGGACAACTTATCTCCGCCGGCAGAAAACGTATCTCCGCTGGCAGAACATTCACCTCCGGCGGCGGGAAGTTTATATCCCCTGCCGGACACCTTATCTCTGCTGACAAAATACATCTCTCCGCTGGTGGAAAATTTATATCCGGTGGCGGGAAATTTATATCCGCTGGCGGAAAACTCTTCTCCAGAGGGGGAAATTGATATCCCCTGCCAGACAACTTATCTCCGCTGACGAACTACGTTTCTCCACCGGCAGAAAACGTATCTCCGCTGGCAGAACATTTACCTCCGGCGGCGGGAAGTTTATATCCCCTGCCGGACACCTTATCTCTGCTGACAAAATACATCTCTCCGCTGGTGGAAAATTTATATCCGGGTCCGGGAAATTTATATCCGCTGGCGGAAAACTTTTCTCCAGAGGGGGAAATTGATATCCCCTGCCGGACAACTTATCTCCGCTGACGAACTACGTTTCTCCGCCGGTAGAAAACATATCTCCGCTGGCAGAACATTTACCTCCGGCGGCGGGAAGTTTATATCCCCCGCCGGACATCTTATCTCTGCTGACAAAATATGTCTCTCCGCTGGCGGAAAACTTATCTCCGGTGGCGGGAAATTTATAGCCGCTGGCGGCAAACTTTTCTCCAGAAGAGGAAATTTATATCTCCCGCCGGAAAACTTATCTCTGCTGACAAAATACGTCTCTCCGCTGGCGGAAAACTTTTCTCCGCTGACAGACATCTTATCTACGCTGCCGGACAACTTATCTCTGCTGACAAAATACATCTCTCCGCAGGCGGAAAACTTATCTGCGGTGGCGGGAAATTTATATCCGCTGGCGGAAAACTTTTCTCCGCTGAGAGACATCATATCTCCGCTGCCGGACAACTTATCTCTGCTGACAAAATACATCTCTCCGCTGGCGGAAAACTTATCTCCGGTGGCGGGAAATTTATATCCGCTGGCGGAAAACTTTTCTCCGCTGACAGACATCTGATCTACGCTGCCGGACAACTTATCTCTGCTGACAAAATACGTCTCTCCGCTGTCGGAAAATCTACCTCCGGTGGTGGGAAATTTATATCCGCTGGCGGAAAACTTTTCTCCGCTGACAGACATCTTATCTACGCTGCCGGACAACTTATCTCTGCTGACAAAATACGCCTCTCCGCTGTCGGAAAAACTTATCTCCGGTGGCGGGAAATTTATATCCGCTGGCGGAAAACTTTTCTCCGCTGAGACACATCTTATCTACGCTGCCGGACAACTTATCTCTGCTGACAAAATACTTCTCTCCGCTGGCGGAAAACTTATCTCCGGTGGCGGGAAATTTATATCCGCTGGCGGAAAACTTTTCTTTGCTTAGACACATCATATCTCCGCTCCCGGACAACTTATCTCTGCTGACAAAATACATCTCTCCGCTGGCGGAAAACTTATCTCCGGTGGCGGGAAATTTATATCCGCTGGCGGAAAACTTTTCTCCGCTGACAGACATCATATCTACGCTGCCGGACAACTTATCTCTGCTGACAAAATACATCTCTCCTCTGGCGGAAAACTTACCTGCGGTGGCGGGAAATTTACATCCGCTGGCGGAAAACTTTTTTCCGCTGACAGAAATCTTATCTCCGCTGCCGAAACACTTATCTCTGCTGACAGACATCTTATCTCCGCTGGCAGATTATTTATCTTTGCTGACAAAATACGTCTCTCCGCCGGCGGAAAACTTATCTCCGGTGGCGGGGAATTGATATCCGCTGGCGGAAAACTTTTCTCCAGAGGGTGAAATTTATATCTCCCGCCGGACAACTTATCTCTGCTGACAAAATACGTCTCTCCGCTGTCGGAAAACTTATCTCCGGTGGCGGGAAATTTATATCCGCTGGCGGAAAACTTTTCTCGAGAGGGGGAAATTGATATCCCCTGCCGGACAACTTATCTCCGCCGGCAGAAAACGTATCTCCGCTGGCAGAACATTCACCTCCGGCGGCGGGAAGTTTATATCCCCTGCCGGACATCTTATCTCTGCTGACAAAATACATCTCTCCGCTGGTGGAAAATTTATATCCGGTGGCGGGAAATTTATATCCGCTGGCGGAAAACTCTTCTCCAGAGGGGGAAATTGATATCCCCTGCCAGACAACTTATCTCCGCTGACGAACTACGTTTCTCCACCGGCAGAAAACGTATATCCGGCGGCGTGAAGTTTATATCCCCTGCCGGACATCTTATCTCTGCTAACAAAATACATCTGTCCGCTGGTGGAAAATTTATATCCGCTGGCGGAGAACGTTTCTCCGCTGACAGACATCTTATCTTCCCTGCCGGACAACTTATCTCTGCTGACGAAACACGTTTCTCCGCAGGCAGAAAACTTATCTCCGCTGGCAGAACATTTACTTCTGTCGGCGGGGAATTTGTATCCCCTGCCGGACATCTTATCTCTGCTGACAAAATACATCTCTCCGCAGGCGGAAAACTTATCTGCGGTGGCGGGAAATTTATATCCGCTGGCGGAAAACTTTTCTTTGCTGAGACACATCATATCTCCGCTCCCGGACAACTTATCTCTGCTGACAAAATACATCTCTCCGCTGGCGGAAAACTTACCTCCGGTGGTGGGAAATTTATATCCGCTGGCGGAAAACTTTTCTCCGCTGACAGACATCTTATCTACGCTGCCGGACAACTTATCTCTGCTGACAAAATACGCCTCTTCGCTGTCGGAAAAACTTATCTCCGGTGGCGGGAAATTTATATCCGCTGGCGGAAAACTTTTCTCCGCTGAGACACATCTTATCTACGCTGCCGGACAACTTATCTCTGCTGACGAAATACGTCTCTCCGCTGGCGGAAAACTTATCTCCGGTGGCGGGAAATTTATATACGCTGGCGGAAAACTTTTTTCCGCTGACAGACATCTTATCTCCGCTGGCAGATAATTTATCTCCGCTGCGAACTACGTTTCTCCGCTGGCAGAAAACTTATCTCCGCTGGCAGAACATTTACCTCTGGCGGCGGGAAGTTTATATCCCCTGCCGGACACCTTATCTCTGCTGACAAAATACATCTCTCCGCTGGTGGAAAATTTATATCCGGTGGCGGGAAATTTATATCCGCAGGCGGAAAACTTTTCTCCAGAGGGGGAAATTGATATCCCCTGCCGGACAACTTATCTCCGCTGACGAACTACGTTTCTCCGCCGGCAGAAAACGTATCTCCGCTGGCAGAACATTTACCTCCGGCGACGGGAAGTTTATATCCCCTGCCGGACATCTTATCTCTGCTAACAAAATACATCTGTCCGCTGGTGGAAAATTTATATCCGCTGGCGGAGAGCTGTTCTCCGCTGACAGACATCTTATCTCCCCTGCCGGACAACTTATCTCTGCTGACGAAATACGTCTCTCCGCTGGCGGAAAACTTATCTCCGGTGGCGGGAAATTTATATCCGCTGGCGGAAAACTTTTCTTTGCTGAGACACATCATATCTCCGCTCCCGGACAACTTATCTCTGCTGACAAAATACATCTCTCCGCTGGCGGAAAACTTATCTCCGGTGGTGGGAAATTTATATCCGCAGGCGGAAGACTTTTCTCGAAAGGGGGAAATTGATATCCCCTGCCGGACAACTTATCTCCGCCGGCAGAAAACGTATCTCCGCTGGCAGAACATTTACCTCCGGCGGCGGGAAGTTTATATCCCCTGCCGGATATCTTATCTCTGCTGACAAAATACATCTCTCCGCTGGTGGAAAATTAATATCCGCTGGCGGAAAACTTTTCTCCGCTGACAGACATCTTATCTCCGCTGGCAGATTATTTATCTTTGCTGACAAAATACATCTCTCCGCTGGCGGAAAACTTATCTCCGGTGGCGGGAAATTGATATCCGCTGGCGAAAAACTTTTCTCCGCTGACAGACATCTTATCTACGCTGCGGACATCTTATCTCTGCTGACAAAATACGTCTCTCCGCTGGCGGAAAACTTATCTCCAGTGGCGGGAAATTGATATCCGCTGCCGGAAAACTTTTCTCCGCTGACAGACATCTTATCTCCGCTGGCAGACTATTTATCTTTGCTGACAAAATACGTCTCTCCGCCGGCGGAAAACTTATCTCCGGTGGCGGGAAATTTATATCCGCTGGCGGAAAACTTTTCTCGAGAGGGGGAAATTGATATCCACCGCCGGACAACTTATCTCCGCTGACGAACTACGTTTCTCCGCCGGCAGAAAACGTATCACCGCTGGCAGAACATTTACCTCCGGCGGCGGGAAGTTTATATCCCCTGCCGGACATCTTATCTCTGCTGACAAAATACATCTCTCCGCTGGCGGAGAACTTATCTCCGGTGGCGGGAAATTTATATCCGCTGGCGGATAAGTTTTCTCCGCTGACAGACATATTATCTCCGCTGGCAGATAATTTATCTCCGCTGACGAACTACGTTTCTCCGCTGGCAAAAACTTATCTCCGCTGGCAGAACACTTACTTTCGGCGGCGACTAATTTATATCCCCTGGCGGGCATCTTATCTCTGCTGCGGAAAACTTATCTGCGGTGGCGGGAAATTTATATCCGCTGGCGGAAAACTTTTCTCCGCTGACAGAAAACTTATCTCCGCTGTCAGAACATTTACTTCCGTCGGGGAGGAATTTTTATCCCCTGCCGGACATCTCATTTTTGCTGACAAAATACGTCTCTCCGCTGGCGGAAAACTTATCTCCAGTGGCGGGAAATTGATATCCGCTGCCGGAAAACTTTTCTCCTGTGACAGAAATCTTATCTCCGCTGGCAGATAATTTATCTTTGCTGACAAAATACGTCTCTCCGCCGGCGGAAAACTTATCTCCGGTGGCGGGGAATTGATATCCGCTGGCGGAAAACTTTTCTCTAGAGGGTGAAATTTATATCTCCCGCCGGACAACTTATCTCTGCTGACAAAATACGTCTCTCCGCTGGCGGAAAACTTATCTCCGGTGGCGGAAAATTTATATCCGATGGCGGAAAAGTTTTCTCCGCTGACAGACATCTTATCTCCGCTGGCAGATAATTTATCTCCGCTGACACAATACGCCTCGGAAAAACTTATCTCCGATGGCGGGAAATTTATATCCGCTGGCGGAAACTTTTCTCCGCTGACAGACATCTTATCTCCGCTGGCAGATAAGTTATCTCCGCTGACGAACTACGTTTCTCCGCCGGCAGAAAACGTATCTCCGCTGGCAGAACATTTACCTCCGGAGGCGGGAAGTTTATATCCCCTGCCGGATATCTTATCTCTGCTGACAAAATACATCTCTCCGCTGGTGGAAAAGTTATATTCGCTGGCGGAGAACTTTTCTGCGCTGACAGACATCATATCTCCGCTCCCGGACATCTTATCTCTGCTGACAAAATACATCTCTCCGAAGGCGGAAAACTTATCTGCGGTGGCGGGAAATTTATATCCGCTGGCGGAAAACTTTTCTCCGCTGACAGACATCTTATCTACGCTGCCGGACAACTTATCTTTGCTGACAAAATATGTCTCTCCGCTGTCGGAAAACTTATCTCCGGTGGCGGGAAATTTATATCCGCTGGCGGAAAACTTTTCTCCGCTGACAGACATCTTATCTACGCTGCCAGACAACTTATCTCTGCTGACAAAATACGCCTCGGAAATACTTAGCTCCGGTGGCGGGAAATTTATATCCGCTGGCGGAAAACTTTTCTTTGCTGAGACAAATCATATCTCCGCTCCCGGACAACTTATCTCTGCTGACAAAATACATCACTCCGCTGGCGGAAAACTTATCTCCGGTGGCGGGAAATTTATATCCGCTGGCGGAAGACTTTTCTCGAGAGGGGGAAATTGATATCCCCTGCCGGACAACTTATCTCCGCCGGCAGAAAACGTATCTCCGTTGGCAGAACATTTACCTCCGGCGGCGGGAAGTTTATATCCCCTGCCAGACATCTTATCTCTGCTGACAAAATACATCTCTCCGCTGGTGGAATATTTATATCCGCTGGCGGAAAACTTTTCTTTGCTGACAGACATGTTATCTCCGCTGGCAGATTATTTATCTTTGCTGCCAAAATACGTCTCTCCGCTGGCATAAAACTTATCTCCGGTGGCGGGAAATTGATATCCGCTGGCGGAAAACTTTTCTCCAGAGGGTGAAATTTATATCTCGCGCCGGACAACTTATCTCTGCTGACAAAATACGTCTCTCCGCTGGCGGAAAAACTTATCTCCGGTGGCGTGATATCTATATCCCCCGCCGGACATCTTATCTCTGCTGACAAAATACGTCTCTCCGCTGGCGGAAAACTTATCTCCGGTGGCGGGAAATTTATAGCCGCTGGCGGAAAACTTTTCTCCAGAAGGGGAAATTTGTATCTCCCGCCGGAAAACTTATCCCTGCTGACAAAATACGTCTCTCCGCTGGCGGAAAACTTATTTCCGGTGGCGGGATATCTATATCCCCCGCCGGACATCCTATCTCTGCTGACAAAATACATCTCTCCGCAGGCGGAAAACTTATCTGCGGTGGCGGGAAATTTATATCCGCTGGCGGAAAACTTTTCTCCGCTGAGAGACATCATATCTCCGCTGCCGGACAACTTATCTCTGCTGACAAAATACATCTCTCCGCTGGCGGAAAACTTATCTGCGGTGGCGGGAAATTTATATCCGCTGGCGGAAAACTTTTCTCCGCTGACAGACATCTGATCTACGCTGCCGGACAACTTATCTCTGCTGACAAAATACGTCTCTCCGCTATCGGAAAACTTATCTCCGGTGGTAGGAAATTTATATCCGCTGGCGGAAAACTTTTATCCGCTGACAGACATCTAATCTACGCTGCCGGACAACTTATCTCTGCTGACAAAATACGCCTCTACGCGGTCGGAAAAACTTATTTCCGGTGGCGGGAAATTTATATCCGCTGGCGGAAAACTTTTCTCCGCTGAGACACATCTTATCTACGCTGCCGGACAACTTATCTCTGCTGACAAAATACGTCTCTCCGCTGTCGGAAAACTTATCTCCGGTGGCGGGAAATTTATATCCGCTGGCGGAAAACTTTTCTCCGCTGACAGACATCTGATCTACGCTGCCGGACAACTTATCTCTGCTGACAAAATACGCCTCTCCGCTGTCGGAAAAACTTATCTCCGGTGGCGGGAAATTTATATCCGCTGGCGGAAAACTTTTCTCCGCTGACAGACATCTTATCTACGCTGCCAGACAACTTATCTCTGCTGACAAAATACGCCTTGGAAAACTTATCTCCGGTGGCGGGAAATTTATATCCGCTGGCGGAAAACTTTTCTTTGCTGAGACACATCATATCTCCGCTGCAGGACAACTTATCTCTGCTGACAAAATACGCCTCTCCGCTGTCGGAAAAACTTATCTCCGGTGGCGGGAAATTTATATTCGCTGGCGGAAAACTTTTCTCCGCTGAGACACATCTTATCTACGCTGCCGGACAACTTATCTCTGCTGACAAAATACGTCTCTCCGCTGTCGGAAAACTTATCTCCGGTGGCGGGAAATTTATATCCGCTGGCTGGAAAACTTTTCTCCGCTGACAGACATCTTATCTACGCTGCCGGACAACTTATCTCTGCTGACAAAATACGCCTCTCCGCTGTCGGAAAAACTTATCTCCGGTGGCGGGAAATTTATATCCGCTGGCGGAAAACTTTTCTCCGCTGACAGACATCTTATCTACGCTGCCGGACAACTTATCTCTGCTGACAAAATACGCCTTGGAAAACTTATCTCCGGTGGCGGGAAATTTATATCCGCTGGCGGAAAGCTTTTCTTTGCTGAGACACATCTTATCTCCGCTGCCGGACAACTTATCTCTGCTGACAAAATACGCCTCTCCGCTGTCGGAAAAACTTATCTCCGGTGGCGGGAAATTTATATTCGCTGGCGGAAAACTTTTCTCCGCTGAGACACATCTTATCTACGCTGCCGGACAACTTATCTCTGCTGACAAAATACGTCTCTCCGCTGGCGGAAAACTTATCTCCGGTGGCGGGAAATTTATATCCGCTGGCGGAAAACTTTTCTTTGCTGAGACACATCATATCTCCGCTTCCGGACAACTTATCTCTGCTGACAAAATACATCTCTCCGCTGGCGGAAAACTTATCTCCGGTGGCGGGAAATTTATATCCGCTGGCGGAAAACTTTTCTCCGCTGACGGACATCATATCTACGCTGCCGGACAACTTATCTCTGCTGGCAAAATACATCTCTCCGCTGTCGGAAAACTTATCTCCGGTGGCGGGAAATTTATATCCGCTGGCAGAAAACTTTTCTCCGCTGACAGACATCTTATCTACGCTGCCAGACAACTTATCTCTGCTGACAAAATACGTCTCTCCGCTGGCGGAAAACTTATCTCCGGTGGCGGGAAATTTATATCCGCTGGCGGAAAACTTTTCTTTGCTGAGACACATCATATCTCCGCTTCCGGACAACTTATCTCTGCTGACAAAATACATCTCTCCGCTGGCGGAAAACTTATCTCCGGTGGCGGGAAATTTATATCCGCTGGCGGAAAACTTTTCTCCGCTGACGGACATCATATCTACGCTGCCGGACAACTTATCTCTGCTGGCAAAATACATCTCTCCGCTGGCGGAAAACTTACCTGCGGTAGCGGGAAATCTTATCTCCGCTGCCGAAACACTTATCTCTGCTGACAGACATCTTATCTCCGCTGGCAGATTATTTATCTTTGCTAACAAAATATGTCCCTCCGCCGGCGGAAAACTTATCTCCGGTGGCGGGGAATTGATATCCGCTGGTGGAAAAGTTTTCTCCAGAGGGTGAAATTTATATCTCCCGCCGGACAACTTATCTCTGCTGACTGACAAAATACGTCTCTCCGCTGTCGGTAAACTTATCTCCGGTGGCGGGAAATTTATATCCGCTGGCGGAAAACTTTTCTCCGCTGACAGACATCTTATCTACGCTGCCGGTCAACTTATCTCTGCTGACAAAATACGCCTCTCCGCTGTCGGAAAAACTTATCTCCGGTGGCGGGAAATTTATATCCTTTGGCGGAAAACTTTTCTCCGCTGACAGACATCATATCTCCGCTGGCAGATAATTTATCTCCGCTGCGAACTACGTTTCTCCGCTGGCAGAAAACTTATCTCCGCTGGCAGAACATTTACCTCTGTCGGAGGGAAGTTTATATCCACTGCCGGACACCTTATCTCTGCTGACAAAATACATCTCTCCGCTGGTGGAAAATTTATATCCGGTGGCGGGAAATGTATATCCGCTGGCGGAAAACTTTTCTCCAGAGGGGGAAATTGATATCCCCTGCCGGACAACTTATCTCCGCTGCGAACTACGTTTCTCCGCTGGCAGAAAACGTATCTCCGCTGGCAGAACATTTACCTCCGGCGGCGGGAAGTTTATATCCCCTGCCGGACATCTTATCTCTGCTAACAAAATACATCTGTCCGCTGGTGGAAAATTTATATCCGCTGGCGGAGAACTTTTCTCCGCTGACAGACATCTTATCTCCCCTGCCGGACGACTTATCTCTGCTGACGAAATACGTCTCTCCGTTGGCGGAAAACTTATCTCCGGTGGCGGGAAATTTATATCCGCTGGCGGAAAACTTTTCTCCGCTGACAGACATCTTATCTACGCTGCCAGACAACTTATCTCTGCTGACAAAATACGCCTCGGAAAAACTTATCTCCGGTGGCGGGAAATTTATATCCGCTGGCGGAAAACTTTTCTTTGCTGAGACACATCATATCTCCGCTCCCGGGCAACTTATCTCTGCTGACAAAATACATCTCTCCGCTGGCGGAAAACTTATCTCCGGTGGTGGGAAATTTATATCCGCTGGCGGAAAACTTTTCTCCGCTGAGAGACATCATATCTCCCCTGCCGGACATCTTATCTCTGCTGACAAAATACATCTCTCCGCTGGCGGAAAACTTATCTGCGGTGGCGGGAAATTTATATCCGCTGGCGGAAAACTTTTCTCCGCTGACAGACATCTGATCTACGCTGCCGGACAAGTTATCTCTGCTGACAAAATACGTCTCTCCGCTGTCGGAAAACTTATCTCCGGTGGTGGGAAATTTATATCCGCTGGCGGAAAACTTTTCTCCGCTGAGACACATCTTATCTACGCTGCCGGACAACTTATCTCTGCTGACAAAATACGTCTCTCCGCTGTCGGAAAACTTATCTCCGGTGGCGGAAAATTTATATCCGCTGGCAGAAAACTTTTCTTCGCTGACAGACATCTTATCTACGCTGCCGGACAACTTATCTCTGCTGACAAAATACGTCTCTCCGCTGGCGGAAAGCTTATCTCCGGTGGCGGGAAATTTATATCCGCTGGCGGAAAACTTTTCTTTGCTGAGACACATCATATCTCCGCTCCCGGACAACTTATCTCTGCTGACAAAATACATCTCTCCGCTGGCGGAAAACTTATTTCCAATGGCGGGAAATTTATATCCGCTGGCGGAAAACTTTTCTCCGCTGACAGACATCATATCTACGCTGCCGGACAACTTATCTCTGCTGACAAAATACATCTCTCCGCGGGCGGAAAACTTACCTGCGGTAGCGGGAAATTTACATCCGCTGGCGGAAAACTTTTTTCCGCTGACAGAAATCTTATCTCCGCTTCCGAAACACTTATCTCTGCTGACAGACATCTTATCTCCGCTGGCAGATTATTTATCTTTGCTGACAAAATACGTTTCTCCGCCGGCGGAAAACTTATCTCCGGTGGCGGGGAATTGATATCCGCTGGCGGAAAACTTTTCTTCAGAGGGTGAAATTTATATCTCCCGCCGGACAACTTATCTCTGCTGACAAAATACGTCTCTCCGCTGTCGGAAAACTTATCTCCGGTGGCGGGAAATTTATATACGCTGGCGGAAAACTTATCTGCGGTGGCGGGAAATTTATATCCGCTGGCGGAAAACTTTTCTCCGCTGAGAGACATCATATCTCCGCTGCCGGACAACTTATCTCTGCTGACAAAATACATCTCTCCGCTGGCGGAAAACTTATCTGCGGTGGCGGGAAATTTATATCCGCTGGCGGAAAACTTTTCTCCGCTGACAGACATCTGATCTACGCTGCCGGACAAGTTATCTCTGCTGACAAAATACGTCTCTCCGCTGTCGGAAAACTTATCTCCGGTGGTGGGAAATTTATATCCGCTCGCGGAAAACTTTTCTCCGCTGAGAGACATCATATCTCCGCTGCCGGACAACTTATCTCTGCTGACGAAATACGTCTCTCCGTTGGCGGAAAACTTATCTCCGGTGGCGGGAAATTTATATCCGCTGGCGGAAAACTTTTCTCCGCTGACAGACATCTTATCTACGCTGCCAGACAACTTATCTCTGCTGACAAAATACGCCTCGGAAAAACTTATCTCCGGTGGCGGGAAATTTATATCCGCTGGCGGAAAACTTTTCTCCGCTGACAGACATCTTATCTACGCTGCCGGACAACTTATCTCTGCTGACAAAATACGCCTCTCCGCTGTCGGAAAAACTTATCTCCGGTGGCGGGAAATTTATATCCGCTGGCGGAAAACTTTTCTCCGCTGACAGACATCTTATCTACGCTGCCAGACAACTTATTTCTGCTGACAAAATACGCCTTGGAAAACTTATCTCCGGTGGCGGGAAATTTATATCCGCTGGCGGAAAACTTTTCTTTGCTGAGACACATCATATCTCCGCTGCCGGACAACTTATCTCTGCTGACAAAATACGCCTCTCCGCTGTCGGAAAAACTTATCTCCGGTGGCGGGAAATTTATATCCGCTGGCGGAAAACTTTTCTCCGCTGAGACACATCTTATCTACGCTGCCGGACAACTTATCTCTGCTGACAAAATACGTCTCTCCGCTGTCGTAAAACTTATCTCCGGTGGCGGGAAATTTATATCCGCTGGCGGGAAAACTTTTCTCCGCTGACAGACATCTTATCTACGCTGCCGGACAACTTTTCTCTGCTGACAAAATACGCCTCTCCGCTGTCGGAAAAACTTATCTCCGGTGGCGGGAAATTTATATCCGCTGGCGGAAAACTTTTCTCCGCTGACAGACATCTTATCTACGCTTCCAGACAACTTATCTCTGCTGACAAAATACGCCTTGGAAAACTTATCTCCGGTGGCGGGAAATTTATATCCGCTGGCGGAAAACTTTTCTTTGCTGAGACACATCTTATCTCCGCTGCCGGACAACTTATCTCTGCTGACAAAATACGCCTCTCCGCTGTCGGAAAAACTTATCTCCGGTGGCGGGAAATTTATATCCGCTGGCGGAAAACTTTTCTCCGCTGAGACACATCTTATCTACGCTGCCGGACAACTTATCTCTGCTGACAAAATACGTCTCTCCGCTGTCGGAAAACTTATCTCCGGTGGCGGGAAATTTATATCCGCTGGCAGAAAACTTTTCTCCGCTGACAGACATCTTATCTACGCTGCCAGACAACTTATCTCTGCTGACAAAATACGTCTCTCCGCTGGCGGAAAACTTATCTCCGGTGGCGGGAAATTTATATCCGCTGGCGGAAAACTTTTCTTTGCTGAGACACATCATATCTCCGCTTCCGGACAACTTATCTCTGCTGACAAAATACATCTCTCCGCTGGCGGAAAACTTATCTCCGGTGGCGGGAAATTTATATCCGCTGGCGGAAAACTTTTCTCCGCTGACGGACATCATATCTACGCTGCCGGACAACTTATCTCTGCTGGCAAAATACATCTCTCCGCTGGCGGAAAACTTACCTGCGGTAGCGGGAAATTTACATCCGCTGGCGGAAAACTTTTTTCCGCTGACAGAAATCTTATCTCCGCTGCCGAAACACTTATCTCTGCTGACAGACATCTTATCTCCGCTGGCAGATTATTTATCTTTGCTAACAAAATACGTCCCTCCGCCGGCGGAAAACTTATCTCCGGTGGCGGGGAATTGATATCCGCTGGTGGAAAAGTTTACTCCAGAGGGTGAAATTTATATCTCCCGCCGGACAACTTATCTCTGCTGACTGACAAAATACGTCTCTCCGCTGTCGGTAAACTTATCTCCGGTGGTGGGAAATTTATATCCGCTGGCGGAAAACTTTTCTCCGCTGACAGACATCTTATCTACGCTGCCGGACAACTTATCTCTGCTGACAAAATATGTCTCTCCGCTGTCGGAAAAACTTATCTCCGGTGGCGGGAAATTTATATCCTTTGGCGGAAAACTTTTCTCCGCTGACAGACATCATATCTCCGCTGGCAGATAATTTATCTCCGCTGCGAACTACGTTTCTCCGCTGGCAGAAAACTTATCTCCGCTGGCAGAACATTTACCTCTGTCGGAGGGAAGTTTATATCCCCTGCCGGACACCTTATCTCTGCTGACAAAATATATCTCTCCGCTGGTGGAAAATTTATATCCGGTGGCGGGAAATGTATATCCGCTGGCGGAAAACTTTTCTCCAGAGGGGGAAATTGATATCCCCTGCCGGACAACTTATCTTCGCTGCGAACTACGTTTCTCCGCTGACAGAAAACGTATCTCCGCTGGCAGAACATTTACCTCCGGCGGCGGGAAGTTTATATCCCCTGCCGGACATCTTATCTCTGCTAACAAAATACATCTGTCCGCTGGTGGAAAATTTATATCCGCTGGCGGAGAACTTTTTTCCGCTGACAGACATCTTATCTCCCCTGCCGGACGACTTATCTCTGCTGACGAAATACGTCTCTCCGCTGGCGGAAAACTTATCTCCGGTGGCGGGAAATTTATATCCGCTGGCGGAAAACTTTTCTCCGCTGACAGACATCTTATCTACGCTGCCAGACAACTTATCTCTGCTGACAAAATACGCCTCGGAAAAACTTATCTCCGGTGGCGGGAAATTTATATCCGCTGGCGGAAAACTTTTCTTTGCTGAGACACATCATATCTCCGCTCCCGGGCAACTTATCTCTGCTGACAAAATACATCTCTCCGCTGGCGGAAAACTTATCTGCGGTGGTGGGAAATTTATATCCGCTGGCGGAAAACTTTTCTCCGCTGAGAGACATCATATCTCCCCTGCCGGACATCTTATCTCTGCTGACAAAATACATCTCTCCGCTGGCGGAAAACTTATCTGCGGTGGCGGGAAATTTATATCCGCTGGCGGAAAACTTTTCTCCGCTGACAGACATCTGATCTACGCTGCCGGACAAGTTATCTCTGCTGACAAAATACGTCTCTCCGCTGTCGGAAAACTTATCTCCGGTGGTGGGAAATTTATATCCGCTCGCGGAAAACTTTTCTCCGCTGAGAGACATCATATCTCCGCTGCCGGACAACTTATCTCTGCTGACAAAATACGCCTCTCCGCTGTCGGAAAAACTTATCGCCGGTGGCGGGAAATTTATATCCGCTGGCGGAAAACTTTTCTCCGCTGAGACACATCTTATCTACGCTGCCGGACAACTTATCTCTGCTGACAAAATACGTCTCTCCGCTGTCGGAAAACTTATCTCCGGTGGCGGAAAATTTATATCCGCTGGCAGAAAACTTTTCTTCGCTGACAGACATCTTATCTACGCTGCCGGACAACTTATCTCTGCTGACAAAATACGTCTCTCCGCTGGCGGAAAGCTTATCTCCGGTGGCGGGAAATTTATATCCGCTGGCGGAAAACTTTTCTTTGCTGAGACACATCATATCTCCGCTCCCGGACAACTTATCTCTGCTGACAAAATACATCTCTCCGCTGGCGGAAAACTTATTTCCAATGGCGGGAAATTTATATCCGCTGGCGGAAAACTTTTCTCCGCTGACAGACATCATATCTACGCTGCCGGACAACTTATCTCTGCTGACAAAATACATCTCTCCGCGGGCGGAAAACTTACCTGCGGTAGCGGGAAATTTACATCCGCTGGCGGAAAACTTTTTTCCGCTGACAGAAATCTTATCTCCGCTTCCGAAACACTTATCTCTGCTGACAGACATCTTATCTCCGCTGGCAGATTATTTATCTTTGCTGACAAAATACGTTTCTCCGCCGGCGGAAAACTTATCTCCGGTGGCGGGGAATTGATATCCGCTGGCGGCAAACTTTTCTTCAGAGGGTGAAATTTATATCTCCCGCTGGACAACTTATCTCTGCTGACAAAATACGTCTCTCCGCTGTCGGAAAACTTATCTCCGGTGGCGGGAAATTTATATACGCTGGCGGAAAACTTTTCTCGAGAGGGGGAAATTGATATCCCCTGCCGGACAACTTATCTACGCCGGCAGAAAACGTATCTCCGCTGGAAGAACATTTACCTCCGGCGGCGGGAAGTTTATATCCCCTGCCGGACACCTTATCTCTGCTGACAAAATACATCTCTCCGCTGGTGGAAAATGTATATCCGGTGGCGGGAAATTTACATCCGCTGGCGGAAAACTTTTCTCCAGAGGGGGAAATTGATACCCCCTGCCGGACATTTTATCTCCGCTGACGAACTACGTTTCTCCGCCGGCAGAAAACGTATCTCCGCTGGCAGAACATTTACCTCCGGCGGCAGGAAGTTTATATCCCCTGGCGGACATCTTATCTCTGCTGACAAAATACATCTCTCCGCTGGTGGAAAATTTATATCCGCTGGCGGAGAACTTTTCTCCGCTGACAGACATCTTATCTCCCCTGCCGGACAACTTATCTGTGCTGACGAAATACGTCTCTCCGCTGGCGGAAAACTTATCCCGGTGGCGGGAAATTTATATACGCTGGCGGAAAACTTTTTTCCGCTGACAGACATCTTATCTCCGCTGGCAGATAATTTATCTCCGCTGCGAACTACGTTTCTCCGCTGGCAGAAAACTTATCTCCGCTGGCAGAACATTTACCTCTGGCGGCGGAAAGTTAATATCCCCTGCCGGACACCTTAGGTTAGGTTAGGTTAAGGCGGTAGCCGGGAGGGGGGGATAAGAGCCTCCCGCCCCCAAGCTCACTTGGACCTATAAAAGGTCCGTTGTGTTGCCGCATGGGCATGTGCCCCTTCGCGTTGCCCGAACCGTGAGAGCATACTACTGCAGGTTAAGGGCAGTCCCATCCGGTGGCTTGGATGTATTTGGACAAGGTCCCTGGTTTGATTACGGACAGGTCCGAAATGTCCGTGAGGAAAGCGGCCCCGAGAATTCGAAGACGACGATTTCCAAGGGCTGGGCAGTGGCAGAAGAAGTGGGGGACCGATTCCTCCTCCTCCTCGTCGCGACAACTCCTGCAGAAGTCGTTATGAGGGATTGACAGTCTAGAGGCGTGAGTGCCGATCTGCCAGTGTCCCGTAATGGCTCTAGTAACTGCAGAGCACTGTGCTCTGCTGAGTTTATACAGCTCTGCTGAGCGCTTCTTGGATCGATATGGCCATATCAATCTTGAGACTTTACAGGAAACGGTTTGCTGCCATCTCCTATTGGCATTTTGCTCGAACAATTCGTGCGTTAGGAGCCTGCACGTAGCCAAGGGCATCGCTACTTGCTCCCTCTCCGGTAGGAGAGGAAGCAAGTAGTACCCTGCCTGGCTAGCTCGTCGGCGGCGTCATTCCCCTCGATGTCCCTGTGGCCGGGGACCCATATAAGGAAGAGATCTAACTGCTCTGCGATCTCGTGCAGAGACCTGCGGCAGTCATTTACAGTCGCTGAGTTCGACGATATTGAGCCTAGAGCTTTGATAGCTGCTTGGCTGTCCGAGAAGACGCACACTAAGTGCGTATCTAGAAGTAATTTGGAGACGATCGAAATGGCCTCCTTGATGGCTTCAACCTCCGCTTGGAACACACTACAGTGATCCGGGAGCCTGAAGCAATGACTGATGTTCAGCTCGCTGCAGTAGACTCCGCCTCCCACGCGGCCGTCTAGTTTTGAGCCATCAGTGTAGAAGTGGACCGCATTTGCAGGTCCTGGTTCGCCCATCTCCCAGTCCTCCCTAGATGGGATTGATACCTGGAAGGGCGTCGAGAGGTGATCACTGGGGATACAGTAATCTGTCCTCTCTGGTAATTGCGGGAGTCTCATCAGGATTCCCGAGTGCCCAACCGCGGATGCTTTCCACAGTCTGGCTTCTCTCATTCTGAGGGCGGAAAGTGTTGCCAGCTTCTTTCCCATGAGATCCACAGGGAGGAGGTCCAGCACAGTATCCAGGGCTTCCCCTGGAGTAGTGCGTAGCCCGCCAGTTATGCATAGCTCTGCCATGCGTTGAACTCTGCTGAGTTTATTGAGGCATGTCCTTCTGTCCAAGGCTGGCCACCATACCACCACTCCATAGAGCATGATTGGTCGTATGATGGCGGTGTAGAGCCACCGAACTATATAGGGGGTCATTCCCCATTTTAGTCCGATGGCTTTCCTGCAAGTATAGAGGGCCACTGTGGCCTTCTTCACTCTATCCTCTATGCTCAATTTCCAATCGAGCTTTCTATCGAGGATTAGGCCAAGATACTTGGCGTTGTTGCTGAAGACTAGCGTTTCCCCACATAGTCTTGGGGAATCAGTACCGGAACTTTGTACTTCCTTGTGAAAAGCACCAGTTCCGTTTTAGACGGGTTGACGCCTAACCCGCATTTGTCTGCCCATTTCGACATTTTCGTGAGAGTACTTGTCATGCACTCACACAATGTCTGCGGAAATTTTCCGGAGAATGCTATGGCAACATCGTCCGCGTACGCCACCACACGGCAGCCACCCCCCTCTATCTCCCGCAGCAGTGTGTTCACTGCCACGTTCCATAGGAGGGGCGAGAGGACTCCGCCCTGCGGTGTGCCTCTGCTGACAAATCTGGTACACGTTGACGTCCCCAGTGATGCCTCAACCGTCCTGCATTGTAGCATCTGATCGATCAGGCTCACCGTCCTGGAGTCAACGCCCAGATCCGTCAGTGCGCCCGTGATGGCGGTCGGAAGGATGTTGTTAAAGGCGCCTTCTATGTCGAGGAAGGCTACTAGGGTGTACTCCTTAAAATTAAGGGATGCTTCGATGATCGATGTGATCGAGTGTAGGGCCGTTTCGGTGGATCTTCCCTTCCGATAGGCATGCTGGGAGTCTGAGATCAGACTGGACGGAATGCACGCCGTTAGATGCAGCCCCAGGAGCCGCTCCATCGCCTTTAGAAGAAAAGACGATAGACTTATGGGTCTGAAATCCTTTGGGGCAGTGTGCGAGGGCTTGCCTGCCTTGGGTATGAATACGACTTTGGTCTGAAGCCAGGTGTCAGGAATGCACCCGTGGGAGAAGATTCCCTCGTAAATTATTTTGAGCCAGTTAATGGCTTTATGTCCCGCGTGAATCAGTTGGGCAGGGAAAATGCCGTCTGGCCCCGCGGACTTGTAGGGTTTAAAGCTTCTGATCGCCCAGGAAATGTTCTCCTGGCTTAGCAGTCCCAAGATGGCATTTGAGGCGACAGAAGGAGGCGCGAGGTAGTTGGGTCTGTTTTCATCGCAGCCAGGGAAGTGGGTATTTAGGAGAAGATTTAGCGACTCCTCGCTGGACGTAGTCCACGACTGGTCGGTGTTCTTCAAGTAGCCCAGGGTGGGTGTTGTCTTCGAGAGAACTCTGCGCAAGCGTGAGGCTTCTGAGTTACTCTCGATTTCGCTGCAGAACTTACGCCAGGAGGCGCGTTTGGCTTTTCTAAGTTCTTTGTTGTAGGTTGACAGACTGGCCTTGTATTCGGCCCAGTTTTGCTCAACGTTTTCAGCCTTAGCTTTATTGAAGAGTCTCCGGGAGGCTTTCCGGAGTTCACCCAGTTTCGGATTCCACCATTCAGGTTTCTTCCGGCCTCTGTTCTTGCCAGAGGGGCATGCTTTGTCGAGCGCCTTATTGCAGGCGTCGGTAAAGATCTTAAGAAGACGAGTCGTGGCCTCCGTGGAGAACTCCTCCTCAGATGGGGGCTCAGGGAGAACACGACAGAGGTAATCAGAGTACCGAGTCCAGTTTGTCCGCCTGATGTTTCGGAATCGGACTGGCTTCGGTACTGAGAAGGAGAAGACAGTTTCCACGTACCTGTGGTCCGAGAAGGAGTGCTCTTCCAGGACCCTCCAGGATACAATGTTACGCTGTATCTCATGAGAGGCAAGCGTGAGGTCCAGGACCTCCTTGCGGTTTTTAATGATAAAGGTGGGATCACTACCCCGGTTTAGTAAGACCATCTGAGTGGTCAGTAAGTAACTGAAAAGGTACTCACCCCTTTCGTTTGTGTCAGTGCTTCCCCACTGACAGTGATGTGCATTGGCATCGCACCCCACAATTAGGCCGATGTCCTTGGCCGAGCAGTCTGCGATTAGAGCCCGGAGAGGCGCGTGTGGAGGGGGGTCTGGTTGTTCATGCCCCATGTATGCGGAGCAGATCCTCAGTGAGCGCTCCTGGCCTTCGAGGCTCACTGCGGTGTGGTCTTCATTGCTGAAATTTGGGACAAAAATAGGTGCAACTCTCTTTTTGCAAGAATGCAGGTACGAATTTTACCTGCGGTTTCAGCTACATATAGCTTGTAGTCAGAAGTCCTCAGACCGGAGACCCTGTTTCCGAGGATCCAGGGCTCCTGAATGAGGACTATGTCGGCTCCACCCTTGGCCAGGTGGAGCAGTAGAGCAGCGCATGCTGCCTTACAATGGTGGAGGTTTATCTGCAGGAGCGTCAACGACATTCCTGAGGCTCGCCTCCACCATTGTTACTTCTAGATCGCTGTCAGGGGACTCCGGCTCCTCCCCGACAACGATGTGGCTGAGACCTCTGGCTAGGTCGCTCTCGTCGAACGCGTAGTCGTCCAAGATATCGTCCGACATCATGGACGCCGCATCCGACGCCGGGTTGTCTTCCTCGCACGAGGCCCCCTCTTTCGGGATCTCCGGCAGCTCCGGGTCTGGCTCGACCTCCGCTTGCCTGCCCTTGCGATCGGACTTGTAAGTGGATATGGTGACCTTCTTGTAGCCATAATCCACTACACCGTCCGACTTTGCGAGGAGATCAATGGATTCCTCATTTAGGACGAGGATAATCTGGCGCCTCTGCCCTTGGATATCCTCCACCTTTCCACCTTCCAATCGGCTGTAGGAAGGTGGGGGTTGCAGACCTGCAGTAACCTGAGGATCTTCTCAGGCTCTGCAGGCTTAGCCGAGACCCACGCTCTGGCTCTCGGGCGACTAGGGACATCTTCCCACTTCACGGCCTCCAGTTTCGCCCCTGGATAGACCTCTTTTAGGGCCGCCACCGCCTTCATGTAAAGAGCCGCAGAGCGAGCGTCTTGGCAGGCGATGGCTTTCACCTTGCCTTGATGCCACCCTGCGTCCTCACACTTTGGCGGTGGTCCGCCGTTCTCCTCCAGTTCCAGTAGGAACCGGTCCTGGAGCTCGTTCTCCACCAGGTGCCACTTATCGCGAAGGACATGGCCGTCCTCGGCGCCCCTGTCCAGGACACCGATCAGGGTCCTGCCCCTCGCCACCTCAGCGAACGACCGGTTCGTGAGGTGGGTCTTCACCCGCTTGGCTTGCTGGGCTTGGCCTGGCTGATTTGCGGGGTCCTCCGCTGAGCGTTGCCGCTTGTTGGCGGCCTTGGCTGCGCCCTTTCCGGCTTTGGCTGGCTGGAACAGTGGAAGGATTGAGCAGGCCCACAGCCTCTGCTCCTTTCCTTCGGCTGACGCCTTGAAGTTCGGGTCTTCGTTGGACAGGATGAAAGCCGCTCGTCTCCTGTCCTGGTACGACGGCTTTCCACCCCGTGGTGCAGAGACGCTGCCCGCCGGGGCTCCCATGGGTTCTTCGGTCCCGGTGCGCTTACCAGCCGCGATTACGCTCTGCTTGGCAGCCGCCCCGGTATCCGCTTCGCCCTTGGAGCCACCCGACTTGGAAGGACCCGATTGGCTTTTCGGGCCCCCCCTCGCTGCGGCTGCTGCCTGAAGACGGTGGACCGACTCAGTCTCCTTCCCCGTCTTCTTTGGACCCGGTTTCCCAGGCGCTGGTGCAGAGGGATTGGCTTGTCCCTCCGGTACTTTAAGAGGAGTACCGAGCGCCTTTGCGGTGTTTTTATTTGGTATTTTTGATATGTTTGGCATTTTTGTTCCCACGAGTAGGCGGGAAGGGGTTGGTCACCCGAGGCATAGCCCGCTTGCCCCGGGAAGCCTGATTTAAACTGGAGGTCGGCAGGTATCCAGAGTCCGCATATTAGCGACCGGGCACCCCCCCGGCCATGCATCCCTCGGCATATAACAGTGTCACCTTGGATTGGGGTAATTTCACTGAGAGTTTTCTTCTCTCCGCCCGACTACCATTCGCCAGCATCCTAGCAGAGACATGACCGTGCTAGGACCTGTTTCCAGCCGCCCTCACGGGGAGAGTATAGTCGCACTTCCACCGGTGTGCACAGTTACGGCGGGTGACGGTTCGCTCGCAACCCTCTGTGTCCTAGGGGGGGGTGTGAGACGCAGACCGCACCGGGTATTACTAACCGGAGCGGCTGCGCCTGCGCCGAGTTCACAGTTGTGCGAGCCGACCCGTCATCCGTTTGTCCCCCTGTAGCACCCAATGGCTGACGGCTGCCGGACACCTTATCTCTGCTGACAAAATACATCTCTCCGCTGGTGGAAAATGTATATCCGGTGGCGGGAAATTTACATCCGCTGGCGGAAAACTTTTCTCCAGAGGGGGAAATTGATACCCCCTGCCGGACAACTTATCTCCGCTAACGAACTACGTTTCTCCGCCGGCAGAAAACGTATCTCCGCTGGCAGAACATTTACCTCCGGGTGCAGGAAGTTTATATCCCCTGCCGGACATCTTATCTCTGCTGACAAAATACATCTCTCCGCTGGTGGAAAATTTAAATCCGCTGGCGGAGAACTTTTCTCCGCTAACAGACATCTTATCTCCCCTGCCGGACAACTTATCTGTGCTGACGAAATACGTCACTCCGCTGGCGGAAAACTTATCTCCGGTGGCGGGAAATTTATATACGCTGGCGGAAAACTTTTTTCCGCTGACAGACATCTTATCTCCGCTGGCAGATAATTTATCTTCGCTGCGAACTACGTTTCTCCGCTGGCAGAAAACGTATCTCCGCTGGCAGAACATTTACCTCCGGCAGCGGGAAGTTTATATCCCCTGCCGGACATCTTATCTCTGCTAACAAAATACATCTGTCCGCTGGTGGAAAATTTATATCCGCTGGCGGAGAACTTTTCTCCGCTGACAGACATCTTATCTCCCCTGCCGGACAACTTATCTCTGCTGACGAAATACGTCTCTCCGCTGGCGGAAAACTTATCGCCGGTGGTGGGAAATTTATATCCTCTGGCGGAAAACTTTTCTCCAGAGGGGGAAATTTATATCCCCTGCCGGACAACTTATCTCTGCTGACGAAATACGTCTATCCGCTGGCGGAAAACTTATCTCCGGTGGCGGGAAATTTATATCATCTGGCGGAAAACTTTTCTCCGCTGACAGACATCTTATCTCCGCTGGCAGATAATTTATCTCCGCTGACGAACTACGTTTCTCCGCAGGCAGAAAACTTATCTCCGCTGGCAGAATATTAACTTCCGGCGGCGGGGAATTTATATCCCCTGCCGGAGAACGTATCTCTGCTGACAAAATACATCTCTCCGCTGGCAGAAAACTTATCTGCGGTGGCAGGAAATTTATATCCGCTGGCGGAAAACTTTTCTCCGCTGACATACATCTTATCTACGCTACCGGACAACTTATCTCTGCTGACAAAATACGTCTCTCCGCTGGCGGAAAACTTTTCTCCAGAGGGGGAAATTTATATCCCCTGCCGGACAACTTATCTCCTCTGACGAACTATGTTTCTCCGCCGGCAGAAAACGTATCTCCGCTGGCAGAAAATTTACTTCCGGCGGTGAGGAATTTTTATCCCCTGCCGGACATCTTATCTCTGTTGACAAAATACATCTCTCCGCTGGCGGAAAACTTTTCTCCGCTGACAGACATCTTATATCCCCTGCCGGACAACTTATCTCTGCTGAAGAGCTACGTTTCTCCGCCGGCAGAAAATATAACTCTGCTGGCAGAACATTTACCTCCGGCGGCGGGGAATTTATATCCCCTGCCAGACATCTTATCTCTGCTGACAAAATACATCTCTCCGCAGGCGGAAAACTTATCTGCGGTGGCCGGAAATTTATATACGCTGGCGGAAAACTTTTCTCCGCTGAGACACATCATATCTCCGCTCCCGGACAAATTATCTCTGCTGACAAAATACAACTCTCCGCTGGCGGAAAACTTATCTGTGGTGGTGGGAAATTAATATCCGCTGGCGGAAAACTTTTCTCCGCTGATAGACATCTTATCTACGCTGCCGGACAACTTATCTCTGCTGACAAAATACATCTCTCCGCTGGCGGAAAACTTATCTCCGGTGGCGGGAAATTTATAGCCGCTGGCGGAAAACTTTTCTCCAGAAGGGGAAATTTATATCTCCCGCCGGAAAACTTATCTCTGCTGACAAAATACGTCTCTCCGCTGGCGGAAAACTTATTTCCGGTGGCGGGATATCTATATCCTCCGCCGGACATCTTATCTCTAATGACAAAATAAGTCTCTCCGCTGTCGGAAAACTTATCTCCGGCGGCGGGAAATTTATATCCGCTGGCGGAAAACTTTTCTCCGCTTATCTCCGCTGGCAGAAAACTTATCTCCAGAGGGGGAAATTTATATGCCCTGCCGGACAACTTATCTCTGCTGACGAAATACGACTCTCCGCTGGCGGAAAACTTATTTCCGGTGGCGGGAAATTTATATCCGCTGGCGGAAAACTTTTCTCGAGAGGGGGAAATTGATATCTCCTGCCGGACAACTTATCTCCGCCGGCAGAAAACGTATCTCCGCTGGCAGAACATTTACCTCCGGCGGCGGGAAGTTTATATCCCCTGCCGGACACCTTATCTCTGCTGACAAAATACATCTCTCCGCTGGTGGAAAATTTATATCCGGTGGCGGGAAATTTATATCCGCTGGCGGAAAACTTTTCTCCAGAGGGGGAAATTGATACCCCCTGCCGGACAACTTATCTCCGCTGACGAACTACGTTTCTCTGCCGGCAGAAAACATATCTCCGCTGGCAGAACATTTACCTCCGGCGGCGGGAAGTTTATATCCCCTGCCGGACATCTTATCTCTGCTGACAAAATACATCTCTCCGCTGGTGGAAAATTTATATCCGCTTTCGGAGAACTTTTCTCCGCTGACAGACATCTTATCTCCCCTGCCGGACAACTTATCTCTGCTGACGAAATACGTCTCTCCGCTGGCGGAAAACTTATCTCCGGTGGCGGGAAATTTATATACGCTGGCGGAAAACTTTTTTCCGCTGACAGACATCTTATCTCCGCTGGCAGATAATTTATCTCCGCTGCGAACTACGTTTCTCCGCTGGCAGAAAACTTATCTCCGCTGGCAGAACATTTACCTCTGGCGGCGGGAAGTTTATATCCCCTGCCGGACACCTTATCTCTGCTGACAAAATACATCTCTCCGCTGGTGGAAAATTTATATCCGGTGGCGGGAAATTTATATCCGCTGGCGGAAAACTTTTCTCCAGAGGGGGAAATTGATATCCCCTGCCGGACAACCTATCTCCGCTAACGAACTACGTGTCTCCGCCGGCAGAAAACGTATCTCCGCTGGCAGAACATTTACCTCCGGCGGCGGGAAGTTTATATCCCCTGCCGGACATCTTATCTCTGCTAACAAAATGTTGAAGAATGACCATCTCTAGCAATGCACGCATGTATTGACAGACATATGAGTATGTAGACGTATGTATGAGTGAGAGACGTAACGAAGCGACGTTCTCTTATCTCCCTTTTTGTTCTCCCTTTCGTTCGGTCTCTATCTGCCTGCGAGCAGAGCATTTTTTAGTGTGGACGTTGACATGCAATGACTGCATCTTTCAAGAGGCGATGCAGTTACTGCACCGTCAAGTGGCCCGTGTGACACCAGCAGAAGGCTGTTACGCGCGGATCCCAGGCAAAACGCAGCCCTCCTCCCGCCCAACCGACCGAGGGGCGCTGCCGCATGACGCGCGGTGCGTAGCCGAACCAAACGCGAACATGCAAGAAAGATAGCTATTAGACTAACATTCGAGGAAAATTAGTACTAAACTTACTAAGAAACTAAGCATGCAATCAAAGTACAAATACCACTACAGTTACTAATTAATAGAAAGGTGTGTAAGGATTAATAATTTAATAAGAGGAAGAGAATTAGTGGTGGATATAATATGGTAGAGGGAATTATAATCCGAGCATAAGACCCTAAACGGTTCATGCAAGGAATAATTCGATCTACAAAGTGGAAGGAACAACGGTATAAAATTTCTAGTCAGTCTAATAGGAATCGTGAAGTTTATGCGGCTCAACAGATCAGGGCTGTCTATGTCACCCCTGATCAAGTTGTGCATAAATATCACACCAAGCATTTTTCTACGGTTAACTAAGGATGGGAGGTTTACTAATAGTAGTCTACTAGAGTAAGATGGGAGTCTTACACCCGCATCCCAGTTAAGGCCCCGCAGAGCAAAGAGTAAAAAGTTTTTCTGTACTGATTCTATACGGTCCTGGTGTACTTTGTACTGAGGGCACCATACACAGGAGCCGTATTCTAAGATCGGACGAACAAGCGAGGTATAGAGAGTCTTTGTTATATAGGGGTCGTCAAATTCCTTTGACCACCTCTTTATAAACCCAAGCACGCTCATGGCCTTATTTACCATTGTAGAAATGTGTTCGGAAAACTTTAACTTGGGGTCTAACATAACACCCAGATCATCCACCAGGGTAATTCTCTCAAGAGAACCACCAAATAGGGTGTAAGGAGCCAACAAAGGGCTAGAACGATGAAATGTCATAACTTTGCATTTCGAGGCATTAAGGTGTAACAAGTTTGCACAACACCATGACTGAAAGTTATTGAGAGCGGATTGCAAGCGAGAATGAAATGAAATGTCCTTGTACTGGACACAGAGTTTAACATCATCCGCATACATAAGTACTCGAGAGTATGTTAATACTGAAGGTAAGTCATTAATAAAGAGTGTGATGAGTAAGGGGCCTAGATGGCTGCCTTGTGGTACTCCCGAAGAAACCTTTACTGGGAAAGAGAGGGAGTTTTTGAAGAGGACTCTTTGAGACCTAGAACAAAGATAGCTAGAAATCCATCTCAGGAGGTTGGGCGGAAACCCTAAAAGGTCAAGTTTATGCGCTAAAAGGGAATGGTTTACAGAGTCGAATGCTTTACTAAAGTCGGTGTAAATAACATCCGTCTGTAAGTTACCTTGAAAGCCTTTAATAATGAAAGAGGTAAACTCTAACAAGTTCGTGGTGGTTGATCGCCGCCTTATAAATCCATGCTGAGTTGGAGATATAAGTGACTTGCAGAGATGTTGCAAGTGCGGAGTTAAAACCCTCTCAAACATTTTAGGAATAGCGGATAACTTTGCTATACCTCTATAATTTTTTGCATCAGACTTGCTACCTTTTTTATGGAGAGGAATTATAAACGATTCCTTCCAGATCGGGGGGAAGCAAGAAGAATCAATGGATAGGGTGAATAGTTTAAGCAAAGGTCCACACAGAGCCTCGGCGCAGTACCTGAGTACACAACCTGGAACCCCGTCTGGACCCGGTGAAAACACCGGCTTAACTAGTCGAAGATCATGAAGTAGGGAACATTCATTTAACAAGGGACTGAAAATGCCGTTCGACCTCGGTAAACCGTATGGGTACGGATGACCAGAGTAGCTTTCCTCAGAATAGGTGGTTTGGAAGAATTGGGCAAAAAGATCGGCAATTGCCTGATCATTATTTGCCGACGTATTACAAAATGATAGCGAGGATGGGTGTGCGGACGTTCTACGCTTACTGTTTACGAAGCTGTAAAACTGTTTAGGGTCCTGAGAAAAACGTATCCTGCATCGAGATAGGTAGTTCTTATAGCATTGAGCATTAAGAACTGAAAAGTTTGACCGAGCTAATACATAGCGAGAGTGAGAAGTAGGAGAACCCACTTCTTGAAATTTTTTATAAAGTCTTGATTTTAAGTTTTTTAGACTGGATAACTCTTTGGTAAACCAAGGGGGTTTTCCAGATCTAGTCGGACAAGAAAGCGGGACACAAGAATCGAAAAATGTGCCAAGAGCATTGTAAAAAATGTTTGTGCCTTTTATGATATCAGTGCACAAGTACAAAGCGGACCAATCAAAATCCCTAATGAGGTTATTAAGCTTCGCAAACTCGGCTTTACGAAAGCAGCGGACACGTTCGGGCAGCCTACTCGACCGATCCAATACAGTTGGTCCTATATCTAGCGACACCTCGAAAGTAGGGTGGTAGGCGTCTTCAGGTATAGTGAGCGGAAGGGCTCGGGTTAACAACACTATGGTCGGATCCGATACAAAGCACAGATCAAGCAATCGACCCAAGGAATTATTCACATGGTTGACTTGAGACAGGGATAGGTCAAGCAAGCCGTCAACAAAGTCATGTCGTGACATGGGCACTAGGATACTAGACTCGTTTACCGAAGACCAAACAGTTCCTGACAAGTTGAAGTCACCAAGAACTATCATACGATCTTTATCAGATAGCGAGGAAGAAACAGCGGTTAAAGCGGACAAGTGCTGCTCATAAATTGAAATATCCGAAGAAGGTGGGATATACGAGCAAGTAATGAATATAGCGAAAGCGGGAAGAATCAGTTTTACACACAGGAATTCCAGTTCCTGTTGAACTTGGACTGTGAAGTGTTCCGACGTGAAGTAAGAGTCCACTGCAATTAGAACCCCCCCTGCCCGTCGAGACGAACGGTCCTTTCTAAAAGTTGTGTACCGACCTGCCAAAACCTCGGAACTAAGAATGTCCGGCTTTAACCAGGTTTCAGTAAACACAATAACGTGGGAAGCAAATGCAACACTATCCCGGAAAAGAATGCTGAGCTTACTACGCAAGCCTCTTACATTCTGATAGGTTACTAAAAGAGAAGTTAGTTTTTTGGAAAGGTGGAAGCAAGACGGGAAGTTGAGGAAGAGGAAGTTGAGGTTGAGGTTGAGGGTGGCACACTGGAAAGGTTTGGAAGGGATATGGGGGGCCTATTCTTCTTCTTAGCCTTAAACTCCTTCACCACCAAATGCTCCGGCCAAAATTTGGCGGAGCAAATGGTGTCAAATTGAGTTGGGGAGATGCTTATCTTAAACGAGGCTATCTCCCTGGCATAAGAGAAGTTAAATTTCTCCACCTTTAAACCCACGGCTTTTATTTTGCTTTGAATAAAAGCAATTACATCATTAGATGTGAGGTCAGGGGCCAGCCGTGAAACAAAAACTTGTCGTTTTGGTGGGACTCCCACCAGTGGTTTAGTCACCACAGGCCTAGTACCTGTGGTGGCAATATCCGGAGGTCCGGAACGTCTATTTACTGGTGGGATCGGTATAGACGGGACAACTAGCGAACTTGCGGACACCACGGACACGGACGCTGCAGACGTACTTGGCTGCACATTCTCCGAGGCGATGAATTCGGCTACCGAATCTGCGTCGCCAGCAGCTGTCGTTGCCCTTGGAGTGGCAAACGAGATCAACTGCTGCACACTTGGAGTGGTCGGAGTCAGTTTTTCGGCGGCGCACGGCTGAGTGACGGTTGGCAATTGCAGATCCCGCGGAGTGACCTTTTTGCGCCTCGGAGACTCATTCAGCAGTTTTAAACCGCTAAACTGAGCCTCCATGGCTAGGAGCCGATCGTATTGGTTTTTAAAACTAACGGTCAGCTCCTTAAAGCCACTCCGCGTCTGCCTCATGAAAACCACCATGTCTTTCTCCACCGCACGGCATGCCTCGCAACTGTAATGCAAGCCATTACGTTTGGCTATAGCATCACTCACGAGGCCAGAAAATCCAGCGCATTTTGCGTGCACTACGCTGTCGCAGAGCCAGCAGGGGACATTCAGCTGATCGTGGGTGATCTGCTTCTTACAGCTTTTTTTGGCACAGACCACAGCGTATTCCATTTTATTTTATTATTTATTTATATATATACTATTATTTGCAAAACAAATTGGTATCAGACCAATGTGCCAGACAACGCTCAAAGCGGAATTGGTAAAAAAAAGAGAGCAGAGTGGAGAGCGGTTATAGCGAGAGCTACTAAGCAGAGAGCGCTATTGCTCAGAAAGTTTAAAGAGCGAGAGAGAAAGAACAGTTATTGAAGTTGAGGTGATAGCGAGAGAGTGATAAAACAACAAAAGCTACCAGACGAGAGCGGACTGCAATGCAATGTAATGCGTACTCACTCACTGCAACAACACAAACACAAGCACAAGCACAAGCCGACGCCGAAAAATAAAAAGTTAAATAATGTTTTAACACAAATCAAAAGGCATGCACTCGCGTAATAGAATAGGTTTCCAGATTGTTGTCTGGTTAGGAAGTAAATTTAGAATTTAGTTAGGAAAACACCGGCTGTTTATTCAAAACAAAAGGAAAAAATGCGGAGCGCAAAACAAAAACACGTCTGATCACTACGAAAGATACGAAAGATTTATTAGTCACAAATTACATATGAATGGTTGCGTTTTTACTTTTCGGTACAAGAACTTCCCTTGCAACGGCAGCGAAATTCTGTCCAACAGGTTATGGGCCCAGGATCGGATTTTGTAAATTAAAAGTAAAGTGATTGTTTTAGTTACGAACTATTAACATCGGTGTGACTCAGAGACTAAACGATAATCAGCAATGAGCGGGATGTATCAAATAGACAAATTAGAGGAGGGAAATTATGACTCCTGGTGTATTCAAATGCGGTCTGTGTTGGTGCACGCTGAATTGTGGAGTGTGGCATCTGGTGACCTGCTACCAACGAATGTTCCCGAAGGTGTGAATTGGCAGGCCAAGGATGAAAAGGCGCTGGCCATGATCACATTGAGTGTGAAAACTTCACAGTTGGGATACATTAAAAATTGCAGTAAGTCGTCCGAAGCATGGAACAAATTAAAGAGTGTTCATCAACCAAGTGGACCTGTACGAAAGGTTCAACTGTACAAGAAATTGCTAAGCAAGCGCATGGACCAAAGGCAAAGCATTTCAAGCTACATTAATGAGTTCGTGGATATTCTTGATGGCATTGGGTCAGTAGGAATCGAGCTAAATGATGAACTGCGCTCAATTGTTTTGTTGTCAAGCCTTCCAGAACAATTCGAAAATTTCGTTGTCGCCATAGAGACGCGCGACAGTCTGCCGACTTTCGATGTTCTATGCGTAAAACTGAAGGAAGAAGGCGAACGAAAGGGAAACACAGAAGATCAAAAGGAATACGCAAAGGCATATACCGCAGTACATAAGCCGGCCGCGCACAGAGCGCTAAAGAAGAGAAACAATACAATGATATGTTTCAAGTGTGGTGAGCGCGGGCATATGAAGGCTCAGTGTAAGAAGGAGAGCGCAAATGTGGAAAGGGCAGCAAGAGTGGAGAACAAGCAGTGCAGTCTATTAAATGCGTTGGACGCAGATAATTTGAAAAAGAGTATGTGGTGTTTGGATAGTGGTGCCACAAGCCACATGTGTTGTGAGAAACAGTTATTCACAAAGAAATATTCGAGAAACACACAGAACTGATTGGTCTGTCTGACTCCGGTTTCCTAAAAGCTGAAGGAAAAGGGGAAGTAGAGCTGAAGACAGAGATATGCACGCTGCTGTTAAAGAATGTTCTCTATGTGCCCGAAATGAATGGAAATTATTTCTCGGTGAGCAGCGCTGTACAGAATAAATGTTTCGTCACTTTTGGACAAGAATATGCACGAGTTATCCAAAATGGCGAATGCATTGTAAAGGCGAACAGAGTTGGAAACTTGTATATGTTTCGAGGAAAACAAAACAACTGTTTTGCGGCGGTTAAGGCTGATGGTGCCCTGTGGCATAAACGGTACGGCCACTTGAACATCAGTAGTATGAAAGATTTGATCAGCAAAGGAATGGTGCGCGGCATTGAAAATATGGTTTTCCCGGCGAATATGAATTGCAAAACATGTATGGTCAGCAAGATTCATGCGCAACCATTTCCTGTTGCAACCACCAGTAGAGCTCAAGATATATTGGAACTAGTTCATGCAGATGTGTGCGGGCCCTTTGGCACACAGTCGCTTGCTGGATCAAAGTATTTTCTAACCTTCATCGATGACAAATCAAGGCGTATATTTGTGTATTTCCTGCGGACAAAGGATGAAGTCTTCCAGAAGTTCGTCGAGTTCAAAACCTTGGTTGAACGGCAAACGGGAAAAAGTCTCAAATGTATCCGGAGCGACAATGGCGGTGAATTTGTCAACAAATCGTTTGATGAATTTCTGAAAACTAATGGGATTGAGAGGCAGCTGACAGTGGCGTACACTCCACAGCAAAACGGCGTTGCTGAGAGGGCAAACCGCACTCTGGTGGAAATGTCAAGATGTATGCTGGTCCAGTCAGGATTAGGCGAATCCTTGTGGGCTGAGGCAGTCAACGCAGCTGTGTATGTACGGAATCGATCACCGACCAAGGCGCTGACCAGTATGACGCCTATGGAAGCGTGGACTGGTAAGAAACCTTTTGTTGGTCATCTAAAGGTTTTTGGCTCCGTTGCAGTAGCTTTGGACAAGGGTCCAAGTAAGAGTAAACTTCAACCCAAAGGCAAAGAATATCGCATGATTGGATATTCAGTAGCGGCTAAGGGATATCGACTGTATGACCCTGTGTCTCATCAGGTGATTGAGAGGCGAGATGTTCTCTTTGACGAGATCCAAGACGACAAGGATACAGTCACATTCGAACTTCCGAAGGCAGAAGTTAGCATGCAGTCAGGCGTCGATACTGATGACATTGACAGCAGCGGTGGAGACAGCAGCCATGGTGCAAGCGTTGACGGGGAGAATCCCAGTAGCAGCGGTACTGATGGGTACGAGAGCGCAACAGAAAAGGTTGAGTCAGATGAGCCAGCTCCTCGCGTTGGACCTGGCAGACCAAGGCTGATTCGGACAGGCAAACCTGGCCGTCCGAGAAAGGAGTACAACATTCTTGGTGCTCTGGTTGCCAGCGACGTAAAGATTCCAGTATCCTACAAGGAGGCGTTGATCAGTATTCATGCATCACATTGGTCCGAAGCGATGCAACGCGAATATGAGGCATTAATGGCAAACGAGACATGGCAGTTGGCAGACTTACCGGCAGGACAACGAGCAGTTGGATGCAAATGGGTATATGCCTGAAACGCGACAAAGATGGTCAAATCGAACGTTTCAAGGAGCGGCTGGTGGCAAAAGGTTGCTCCCAGCAGTACGGCATAAACTATGCGGAAACATTTTCTCCAGTCTGCAGACTGGAGAGCGTGCGATTTATTCTTGCGCTAGCAGCAGAATTGAAATTATATGTCAACCAAATGGATGTATGTACGGCATACCTCTACAGTGACCTGAGCAACCACAAGGGTACATTGATCGAGCTTATCCAGCGAAGGCTATGCTGCTTAAAAAGGCAATATATGGATTGAAGCAGTCAGGAAGGGAATGGAATTCGAAGCTGAATGGCGTCCTGACTAATCTGGGTTTTGTTTCCTGTGACAACGAGCCGTGCCTCTACCAGCAGAGAGGGAAAGGTAACTTATCGTTAATCTTGGTATATGTTGACGATTTACTTATAGCATGTCAGTCCAAAGAGGACATGCTCGGTATCAAATCGGCTATTTCAAATGCGTTCGAATGTATCGACAAAGGTGTTCCAGAGCTGTTTTTAAGCATGGAGGTGCACCGTGAAGGTGAGCTTGGGCCTATCACCATAGGCCACTCGCAATACATCAAGGAACTATTGCAAGCTCACGACATGGACAAATGTAGACCAGTGGCTACTCCGTTGGATGCGGGGTTCCAGGTGGATTGTACTAATGAGCAGTGTCAAAAGGTTGATCCTGTCATGTATCAATCCATGATTGGTGAGCTGATGTGGCTGGCACTCACAACCAGACCAGACATTTTGCATTCAGTTGCAAAGTTGGCCCAGAGGAACAAAGATCCGCACGCAGAGCATCTGGCTGGTGTGAAGCACGTTCTGAGGTACTTGGCAGCGACGATGAACTTCAAACTACACTACAAAGGGTGTCACCAGCCACTTACTGGATATGTGGATGCGGATTGGGGCGGCGATCGAACTAACCGGAAGTCGTATACGGGCTATGTTTATTTTTTGGCAGGTGGCCGAATTTCTTGGCGATCTGAGAAACAACGCAGCGTGGCACTTAGCAGCACGGAGGCAGAATACATGGCACTGTCGGCTGCGTGTAAGGAGTCCATATTCTTACGTCGCTTAATCATTGAAATTGGCTGTGGAGATGAAGCTACCTCAACTACCTTATATGGCGATAATCTGAGCACACAAGAGCTGGCTAGGAACCCAGTGCATCACTCAAGGACCAAGCATATTGATATTAGATATCACTTTTTACGACAGATTGTAGAAGAAGGTCAAGTTAAGTTAAAGTATGCTAGTACAACAGATATGATTGCAGATATCTTGACCAAGAATCTCCCTAAGAGAAAGCATGTCGAATTTACAAAATTGTTAAGTTTAAATTGAGTTAAATGGAAGCATGCACGCATTGAGGAAGGGTGTTGAAGAATGACCATCTCTAGCAATGCACGCACGTATTGACAGACATATGTGTATGTAGACGTATGTATGAGTGAGAGACGTAACGAAGCGACGTTCTCTTATCTCCCTTTTTGTTCTCCCTTTCGTTCGGTCTCTATCTGCCTGCGAGCAGAGCATTTATTAGTCACAAATAAACCTTACATATGAATGGTTGCGTTTTTACTTTTCGGTACAAGAACTTCCCTTGCAACGGCAGCGAAATTCTGTCCAACATGTTCTACCAGCGGAGAGACGTATTTCGTCAGCAGAAATAAGTTTTCCTGTAGGGGATTTATATTTCCCGCCACCGGAAATAACTTTTCCGCCAGCGGAGAGACGTATTTCGTCAGCAGAGATAAGTTGTCCGGTAGGGGATATAAATTTCCCGCCACCGAAAATAAGCTTTTTGCCAGCGGAGAGACGTATTTTGTCAGCAGAGATAAGTTGTCCGGCGGGGGAAGTAAATTTCCCGCCGCCGGAGGTAAATGTTCTGCCAGCGGAGATAAGTTTTCTGCCAGCGGAAAGACGTAGTTCGTCAGCGGGAATAAATTGTCTGCCAGCGGCGATAAGATGTCTGTCAGCGGAGAAAAGTTTTCCGCCAGCGGATATATATTTCCCGCCACCGCAGATAAGTTTTCCGCCAGCGGAGAGGCGTATTTTGTCAGCAAAAATAAGATGTCCGGCAGGGGATATAAATTCTTCGCCGCCGGAAGTAAATGTTCTGCCAGCGGAGATAAGTTTTCTGCCAGCGGAGAGACGTTTTTCGTCAGCAGAGATAAGTTTTCCGGTAGGGGATATAAATTTCCCGCCACCGGAAATAACTTTTCCGCCAGCGGAGAGACGTATTTCGTCAGCAGAGATAAGTTTTCCGGTGGGGGATATAAATTTCCCGCCACCGGAATCAAGTTTTTTGCCAGCGGAGAGACGTATTTTGTCAGCAGAGATAAGTTGTCCGGCGGGGGATATAAATTTCCAACCGCCGGAGGTAAATGTTCTGCCAGCGGAGATAAGTTTTCTGCCAGCGGAAAGACGTAGTTCGTCAGCGGAGATAAATTATATGCCGGCGGCGATAAGATGTCTGTCAGCGGAGAAAAGTTTTCCGCCAGCGGATATATATTTCCCGCCACCGCAGATAAGTTTTCCGCCAGCGGAGAGGCGTATTTTGTCAGCAAAAATAAGATGTCCGGCAGGGGATATAAATTCTTCGCCGCCGGAAGTAAATGTTCTGCCAGCGGAGATAAGTTTTCTGCCAGCGGAGAAACGTAGTTCGTCAGCGGAGATAAATTATCTGCCGGCGGCGATAAAATGTCTGTCAGCGGAGAAAAGTTTTCCGCCAGCGGATATAAATTTCCCGCCCCGGAGATAAGCTTTCCGCCAGCGGAGAGACGTATTTCGTCAGCAGAGATAAGTTGTCCGGCATGGGATATAAATTTCCCGCCGCCGGAGATAATTTTTCTGCCAGCGGAGAAACGTAGTTTGTCAGCGGAGATAAGTTGTCCGGCAGGGGATATAAATTCCCCACTCTGGTGAAAAGTTTTCCGCCAGCGGATATAAATTTCTTGCCGCCGGAGATAAGTTTTCCGCCAGCGGAGAGACGTATTTCTTCAGCAGAGATAAGTTGTCCCGAATGGGATATAAATTTCCCGCCGCCGGAGATAAGTTTTCTGCCAGCGGAGAATCGTAGTTCGTCAGCGGAGAAACGAAGTTCGTCAGCGGAGAAACGTAGTTTCGTAGCGAAAATAAATTGTCCGCCAGCGGAGATAAGTTGTCCGCCAGCGGATATAGGCTTCCCGCCACCGAAAAGAAGTATTCCGCCTGCGCAGAGACGTATTTCGTCAGCAGAGATAAGTTGTCCGGCAGGGGATATAAAATTCCCTCTCTGGAGATAAGTTTTCTGCCAGCGGAGAATCGTAGTTTGTCAGCGGAGATAAATTATCTGCCGGCGGCGATAAGATGTCTGTCAGCGGAGAAAAGTTTTCCGCCAGCGGATATAAATTTCCCGCCCCGGAGATAAGCTTTCCGCCAGAGGAGAGACGTATTTCGTCAGCAGAGATAAGTTGTCCGGCGGGGGAAGTAAATTTCCCGCCGCCGGAGGTAAATTTTCTACCAGCGGAGATACATTTTCTGCCAGCGGAGAAACGTAGTTCGTCAGTGGGGATAAACTGTCCGCCAGTGGAGAGACGTATTTCGTCAGCAGAGATAAGTTGTCCGGCAGGGGATATAAAATTCCCCCTCTGGAGATAAGTTTTCTGCCAGCGGAGAATCGTAGTTCGTCAGCGGAGATAAATTATCTGCCGGCGGCGATAAGATATCTATCAGCGGATATAAATTTTCCGCCCCGGAAATAAGCTTTCCGCCAGCGGAGGGACGTATTTCGTCAGCAGAAATAAGTTGTCCGGCATGGGATATAAATTTCCCGCCGCCGCAGATAAGTTTTCTGTCAGCGGAGAAACGTAGTTTGTCAGCGGAGATAAGTCGTCCGGCGGGGAATATAAATTCCCCACTCTGGAAAAAAGATTTCCGCCAGCGGATATAAATTTCCCGCCACCGCAGATAAGTTTTCCGCCAGCGGAGAGGTGTATTTTGTCAGCAGAGATAAGATGTCCGGCAGGGGATATAAAATTCCCCCTCTGGAGATAAGTTTTCTGCCAGCGGAGAAACGTAGATCTTCAGCGGAGATAAATTATCTATCAGCGGAGATAAAATGTCTGTCAGCGGAGAAAAGTTTTCCGCCAGCGGATATAAATTTTCCGCCAACGGAGAGATGTATTTTGTCAGCAGAGATAAGTTGTCCGGCAGGGGATATAAATTCCTCGCCGCCGGAAGTAAATGTTTTGCCAGCGGAGATAAGTTTTCTGCCAGCGGAGAATCGTAGTTCGTCAGTGGAGATAAATTATCTGCCAGCGGAGATAAGATGTCTGTCAGCCGAGAAAAGTTTTCCGCCAGCGGATATAAATTTCTCGCCACCGGATATAAATTTCCCGCCGCCGGAGATAAGTTTTCCGCCAGCGGAGAGACGTATTTCGTCAGCAGAGATAAGTTGTCCGGCATGGGATATAAATTTCCCGCCGCCGGAGATAAGTTTTCTGCCAGCGGAGAATCGTAGTTCGTCAGAGGAGATAAATTATCTGCCAGCGGAGATAAGATGTCTGTCAGCCGAGAAAAGTTTTCCGCCAGCGGATATAAATTTCCCGCCACCGGATATAAATTTTCCGCCGCCGGAGATAAGTTTTCCGCCAGCGGAGAGACGTATTTCGTCAGCAGAGATAAGTTGTCCGGCAGGGGATATAAAATTCCCCCTCTGGAGATAAGTTTTCTGCCAGCGGAGAATCGTAGTTCGTCAGCGGAGATAAATTATCTGCCGGCGGCGATAAGATGTCTGTCAGCGGAGAAAAATTTTCCGCCAGCGGATATAAATTTCCTGCCCCGGAGATAAGCTTTCCGTCAGCGGAGAGACTTATTTCGTCAGCAGAGATAATTTTTCCGGCATGGGATATAAATTTCCCGCCGCCGGAGATAAGTTTTCTGCCAGCGGAGAAACGTAGTTAGTCAGCGGAGATAAGTTGTCCGGCAGGGGATATAAATTCCCCACTCTGGTGAAAAGTTTCCCGGCAGCTGATATAAATGTCCCGCCACCGGAGATAAGTTTTCCGCCAGCGGAATGTATTTTGTCAGCAGAGATAAGTTGTCCGGGAGCGGAGATATGATGTCGGTCAGCGGAGATAAGTTTTCCGCCAGCGGAGAGATGTATTTTGTCAGCAGGGATAAGATGTCCGGCAGGGGATATAAATTCCTCGCCGGCGGAAGTAAATGTTCTGCCGGCGGAGAATCGTAGTTCGTCAGCGGAGATAAATTGTCTGCCAGCGGAGATAAGATGTCTGTCAGCGGAGAAAAGTTTTCCGGCAGCGGATATAAATTTCCCGCCACCGGAGATAAGTTTTCCGCCAGCGGAGAGACGTATTTTGTCAGCAGAGATAAGTTTTCCGGCAGCGGAGATAAGATGTCTGTCAGCGGAGAAAAGTTTTCCGCCAGCGGATATAAATTTCCCGCCAGCGCACACTGGGCGGAATTCCCAAATAAGTGGCATAAAGTCGAAAATTTTGTTGAAGCAAATATTAATTATATTTCAATATATGTGTGGACGTTGACATGCAATGACTGCATCTTTCAAGAGGCGATGCAGTTACTGCACCGTCAAGTGGCCCGTGTGACACCAGCAGAAGGCTGTTACGCGCGGATCCAAGGCAAAACGCAACCCTCCTCCCGCCCAACCGACCGAGGGGCGCTGCCGCATGACGCGCGGTGCGTAGCCGAACCAAACGCGAACATGCAAGAAAGATAGCTATTAGACTAACATTCGAGGAAAATTAGTACTAAACTTACTAAGAAACTAAGCATGCAATCCAAATACAAATACCACTACAGTTACTAATTAATAGAAAGGTGTGTAAGGATTAATAATTTAATAAGAGGAAGAGAATTAGTGGTGGATATAATATGGTAGAGGGAATTATAATCCGAGCATAAGACCCTAAACGGTTCATGCAAGGAATAATTCGATCTACAAAGTGGAAGGAACAACGGTATAAAATTTCTAGTCAGTCTAATAGGAAACGTGAAGTTTATGCGGCTCAACAGATCAGGGCTGTCTATGTCACCCCTGATCAAGTTGTGCATAAATATCACACCAAGCATTTTTCTACGGTTAACTAAGGATGGGAGGTTTACTAATAGTAGTCTACTAGAGTAAGATGGGAGTCTTACACCCGCATCCCAGTTAAGGCCCCGCAGAGCAAAGAGTAAAAAGTTTTTCTGTACTGATTCTATACGGTCCTGGTGTACTTTGTACTGAGGGCACCATACACAGGAGCCGTATTCTAAGATCGGACGAACAAGCGAGGTATAGAGAGTCTTTGTTATATAGGGGTCGTCAAATTCCTTTGACCACCTCTTTATAAACCCAAGCACGCTCATGGCCTTATTTACCATTGTAGAAATGTGTTCGGAAAACTTTAACTTGGGGTCTAACATAACACCCAGATCATCCACCAGGGTAATTCTCTCAAGAGAACCACCAAATAGGGTGTAAGGAGCCAACAAAGGGCTAGAACGATGAAATGTCATAACTTTGCATTTCGAGGCATTAAGGTGTAACAAGTTTGCACAACACCATGACTGAAAGTTATTGAGATCGGATTGCAAGCGAGAATGAAATGAAATGTCCTTGTACTGGACACAGAGTTTAACATCATCCGCATACATAAGTACTCGAGAGTATGTTAATACTGAAGGTAAGTCATTAATAAAGAGTGTGAAGAGTAAGGGGCCTAGATGGCTGCCTTGTGGTACTCCCGAAGAAACCTTTACTGGGAAAGAGAGGGAGTTTTTGAAGAGGACTCTTTGAGACCTAGAACAAAGATAGCTAGAAATCCATCTCAGGAGGTTGGGCGGAAACCCTAAAAGGTGAAAACACCGGCTTAACTAGTCGAAGATCATGAAGTAGGGAACATTCATTTAACAAGGGACTGAAAATGCCGTTCGACCTCGGTAAACCGTATGGGTACGGATGACCAGAGTAGCTTTCCTCAGAATAGGTGGTTTGGAAGAATTGGGCAAAAAGATCGGCAATTGCCTGATCATTATTTGCCGACGTATTACAAAATGATAGCGAGGATGGGTGTGCGGACGTTCTACGCTTACTGTTTACGAAGCTGTAAAACTGTTTAGGGTCCTGAGAAAAACGTATCCTGCATCGAGATAGGTAGTTCTTATAGCATTGAGCATTAAGAACTGAAAAGTTTGACTGAGCTAATACATAGCGAGAGTGAGAAGTAGGAGAACCCACTTCTTGAAATTTTTTATAAAGTCTTGATTTTAAGTTTTTTAGACTGGATAACTCTTTGGTAAACCAAGGGGGTTTTCCAGATCTAGTCGGACAAGAAAGCGGGACACAAGAATCGAAAAATGTGCCAAGAGCATTGTAAAAAATGTTTGTGCCTTTTATGATATCAGTGCACAAGTACAAAGCGGACCAATCAAAATCCCTAATGAGGTTATTAAGCTTCGCAAACTCGGCTTTACGAAATCAGCGGACACGTTCGGGCAGCCTACTCGACCGATCCAATACAGTTGGTCCTATATCTAGCGACACCTCGAAAGTAGGGTGGTAGGCGTCTTCAGGTATAGTGAGCGGAAGGGCTCGGGTTAACAACACTATGGTCGGATCCGATACAAAGCACAGATCAAGCAATCGACCCAAGGAATTATTCACATGGTTGACTTGAGACAGGGATAGGTCAAGCAAGCCGTCAACAAAGTCATGTCGTGACATGGGCACTAGGATACTAGACTCGTTTACCGAAGACCAAACAGTTCCTGGCAAGTTGAAGTCACCAAGAACTATCATACGATCTTTATCAGATAGCGAGGAAGAAACAGCGGTTAAAGCGGACAAGTGCTGCTCATAAATTGAAATATCCGAAGAAGGTGGGATATACGAGCAAGTAATGAATATAGCGAAAGCGGGAAGAATCAGTTTTACACACAGGAATTCCAGTTCCTGTTGAACTTGGACTGTGAAGTGTTCCGACATGAAGTAAGAGTCCACTGCAATTAGAACCCCCCCTGCCCGTCGAGACGAACGGTCCTTTCTAAAAGTTGTGTACCGACCTGCCAAAACCTCGGAACTAAGAATGTCCGGCTTTAACCAGGTTTCAGTAAACACAATAACGAGGGAAGCAAATGCAACACTATCCCGGAAAAGAATGCTGAGCTTACTACGCAAGCCTCTTACATTCTGATAGGTTACTAAAAGAGAAGTTAGTTTTTTGGAAAGGTGGAAGCAAGACGGGAAGTTGAGGAAGAGGAAGTTGAGGTTGAGGTTGAGGGTGGCACACTGGAAAGGTTTGGAAGGGATATGGGGGGTGGAAGGGATATGGGGGGTGGAAGGGATATGGGGGGTATATTGAAAGTAGAATCCCTATATATAGGTTAGGTTAGGTTAACCCGGACGGCCCTCAGCGGGGCCACGCATAGGCCAATATGGCCCTTAGTTATCCGGATGGGGGGGTGTATTAACCGTCGCGGGAGTGTTAATGTGGTTTTAAAAGTCCCCGAGAATCGAGGTGTTTTTAGCATAGGCCAGCAGTTCCTGTGGCGTCCTTTTGGAGGCATCTTCCAGTGATGCCAACACTGGGGCGCCCAGGTGACTCCTCCTTGCCCTTGAGAGAGCCGGACAGTTGCAGATGAGATGTTCCAGGGTTTCGATAGCCCCAGGTTCCTCACATTTCCTACAACTGTCTCTGTTGGTGATGCCTAGCTTTGCTGCATGTGCAGCAGCCAGACAGTGACCTGTTAGTATCCCCACTAGCAATCTACAGTCCTTTCGTGGTAGGTGCAGTAGGTAGTGGCTAAGTTTCTCGTTGCGCTCCTTGCACATTATCTTCGAGGTTCTGCAGGTGGTGGTACTCCTCCACCTGCTATCAGTCTGTGCTCTAGCCTGCTTCTCTAGATCGCCTTGCAGCGTTCTGAGGGAGACAGGCACGTTCTCGGTTCTCCTATTCTCTAGCCCGACGCCTTCCTTAGCTAGTACGTCCGCCGCTTCGTTTCCTTCGATGCACTGGTGGCTGGGAACCCAATAGATCCGCACTGTCTTTGTCGTGCTTAGGATGTCTAATGCCTCCCTGCTCGCCAAGACACTTCTGGAACTGACCGCAGACGACTGCATGGATCTTATCGCCGCTTGGCTGTCGACGAATAGGTTGACCGCATCGTGTGCTCGTTCTGTTAGGAGAGCGACCTCCGCTGCCTTCCCGATGGCAAAAACTTCTGCCTGGAATATGCTGCATTGGTCCGGTAGCTTATACGACAGCCTTATCTCAGGGTCTGTACAGTATAGGCCCGCTCCTACTCCTCCTTCCATCTTGGAGCCGTCTGTGTATATATTGAGGTGCTCTGTTTGGTCCCTTCCAATTTTCCAGTCTTCAGGTCCCAAAGATGTGGTTGTTTTGACGTCAAGGCAAGTTTGGGGGGTCATGTAATCAGTTGATCTGGTCATGTCCCTGCCAATTGATCCGCGGATTTCACTGAGCCCGGATTCGCGAGCTTCGAAGTAACAGTCTTTTTAAACTTTACCCAGCTTGTGTTTCGGGGGTTTCTATAGACTGTTATCTTCGAAGAGTGTTTGAATTCGCACTTGAACTGAATGTACTTATGGTCTGAGAAGGATGGTCTTTCGAGGACTCTCCAGTCAGATACCAAGGTACTCTTTCCCGTGACAAGAGTTAGGTCTAGCACGTTTGACGAGGTGGGACCCACGAAGGTGTGTTCCTCCCCCACGTTTGCCACATCTAAGTTAGTGGATAAGATAAAGTCTAGGAGTGACTCACCTCTATCGTTGGTGTCAGGGCTTCCCCACACATTGTGATGGGCGTTGGCGTCTGCACCGATGAGGAGTTGGAGATTTTTGGAGCCGGCTTCTGTCACCAGACTCCTAAGTTCTTCCGGCGGGGCGGGCCTGTCGTGTGCCATGTAGCAGGAAGCTGCCATTAGCGCTTTTCCTCGCTCTCCAGCATCACCACCGTCAGGTCATCCGTGCTGTAATGAGACATTAGATGAGCATGGATTCCCTTCCGTACGAGTACGGCGGTTCTGTTCCTGCTTACCGATGTTGAGTAGAGAAGGCTGTAATTTGAGGACCTTAGTCCGGCCACAGAGATGCCTGACGCAATCCACGGCTCCTGGACTAAAGCTATGTCGGCGGGCCCTTGCTCCATGGCAATGAGGAGCTCCGCCGACGCTACCTTGCTTTTATGGAGATTGAGTTGCACCACCCTTAGTGTCATGGGTGGCTAACTCAACCTCGTACGACGGGTTGACTATGATTGTCAGGTCACCGTCACCGTCTTCCTCCTCCTCCGAGTCGTCCAGCGCAAGACCCTGGGCGGCCTCCACTATGGTCTCCAGACCTAGGTCCTTCTCGACCTCGCCTGCCTGGAGGGTGTGCGCATCTTTATCCTCGGGGTGGCGCTTTTTCAGCCGTAGGTATACGCTACCTACGCCCCACGCCATCTTCCCGAACTTGGGATACAGGATGTCCTCCGCCACCTTGCTGATCTGGAGGATCACGTGCTGGCCCCCCTCGTTGGGTAGTGGGCTACCGGCATGCAGAACCTTCCAATCAGCCGTTGGCACGTCCGGATTTTGCCTCTGCAGCAGCTTCAGTGCTCGCTCCCCCTGGACAGCAATGGGGAAGAGCACCTTCGCCTTTGGTATGGACGGGATCAGCTCCCTGTCTACCACCTCCAGCTTGGCCCCCTCCCACAGAGCTTCCAGTAGGGGCACCTTCTGCACCAGCCACTGCCGCGTTGGGTCGTCATTGCACTTGAGGATTTTGACCCCGTTCAGCCATCCCGCTCCATCGAACGTGGGCATGGGAGCGCTAGGGTCCTCCTCCATTCGCGAGAACAGTGCCTCGACGAGCTGCGCGTGGACTAACTTCCACTGCGCCGCCGTCATCTGCCCGTTCTCATCGCTGCGATCGATCAAGGCCACAATAAGATGTCTCTTGGACACCTCGCTCATGGCCTTCTGCCTCGGCCTCCTCGTCTTCGGCTGGGGGGTGGCCACCTTGGGCCCGCGGTGCCGCTTGCTCGCCGGAGTGTCTTTGGCAGCACTCTCGATCGAGCGTTGCCTCTTGGTGGCCTCTTACTAGCTGCGCGTAGTATTCGCGGCCCTCCTGTACCCATTGCTCAGCCCAGGCTAGCTTGGACTTCTCCTCTTGGGAGATATCCGCCTTGCCCTGGAGCCGGCTCAGTAACTTGAGGGCCGCCTTATACTGAGCTTTTGCCTTCATCCCCTCCCTGGAACGCTTCGGCCCTTCCCTACGCAGGGAGCTGGTACCTGGTTCCGGCGAGCGGAGAAGGCTTTCCTCTTCGGTCTTGCTAAGGGATAGCACGCTCTCCAGGTCCGAGTCTGCATCGACAACGGCACCCGCGCGGCTCACCCTGCAACGCGTCGTTTTTGTGGCAGTAGTATTACAACTGACATGACCTGCTCCCGCCATGCCCGAGGTGTGACCGCTGGCGACACGCAGAGAGGATTGCTCCTCCCCGTGCCCGCCGGTGGTAGCAGTCACGCTTTGGGTTGACATCCCAACCCGTGTTTGCTCCTTATCTACCTCCATATTTGGCCCGAAGGTCCATACCGGTTAATGTTTTTCGGGGGGACCACCCCCTAGCGTTTTATGCCTGGCCGCCAGGCACCTCTAGCCATGGCCTTGGTTCAGTTCCCCGACTTTAGATCGGGAAGACGATGGACCATAGCCTTAGCTAGACACTGCATTACCCCGGGCAAGGCAAGCGACAGTGCATTATCCTCGCCCGGGATAATGCAGTGTCCATTGCCCAGCCGGCACCCTCGTGGAGGGTTCAGCTAGAGGGTTTTTCCCTATATATAAAAACTCAATAAATTTTGTTGCTAAAAATGCAACCCTGTCATTCTGATCAAGCTTCAAAGTCAGTTGATTAGTCAGCTGATTCCAGCGACAAAATTGGCGGGAAATTTTTATTCACTTTGAGCGCTTGGCAAATTCACACATTTCAAAAATAAAATATTGTGAAATATGGATTTTAAAGGCCCGGGTATGTAGATTGAATAACAAAAAACATTTTGTGTTAAAATGTGTTATCTGTTATATATGTTAACTGTTTTGTATTGTCCAAAACAAAAAGAAAACCAAACCAATGTGTTCGTCTTGTGTGGAGTTAAAACTAACCTTCTGCGTGTTTGTGCGTTATGTAATGTATGTTACAGTGGCTATCAATGCGCTTAAAAATTATTTTGGAAAATAAAGAAGAGACGCACAGTCTTCAATTGGGTAGATCAAGGCTAACTTATGATGAAGCAGGGCCCCGTCTAAAACGAAAACTAGCTGCCGATGTAGCAATCAGTAATAAAAACGACCAAACTTTTAATTCATGCAGGAACAATGTCAGCCAGGAAATCATATGCAAATGATACTGCATTTTTACTTAAAAATGTTAGCACTTCTGAAAGCGAAGCTACTGAAGCTAAAAGAAAGCTCGATATTGTTGAACCAATACCTTTAACAACAAATGATGCTTTGGAATTCTTGCTGAAAAATTCTTTAAGCAAACGATTATATAATGAAATTCGTCAAATAAGCAAACAGCATAATTGTGACATATACCCAAGCTACCAAAATGTCCAGGAAGCCAAATTGCAATTGAGATTGCGGGAATAACTGCTACAGAAACTATGGCAAAAGTTGCCTTGCAAGATTTGTTAAACCACACTGCCAGCCGCATAATATTGTTACAGGAAGAGTTATTCGCTAACTTTGAAAACGTTTCTAGTATTAAGTTAATTGCGAGTTACGGATACGATGGATCAACTGGGCAAAGTATGTATAAAAAAAGATTTGAAACGAAGGAACCGGAACAATTTTTTGGAATAATAGAACTCCGCAGTCTGTAAGATTTTGCCGACTCCTCAAAATGGAATTCGCCAGAGAAACAAAAGATCATATTCTTGCAGAAAAAAACGATTTGGACACACAAATAAAAAACTTGACTTCTTGTGTAGTAAAAATTTCAAATGAAAAGAAGATCACTGTCTCATACGACCTTCACATGACTCTTATAGATGGGAAAGTTTTAAACGTTTTAACGGGTACAAAATATTGCCAATTGTGTTCAATATGTGGTGCAGGCCCAAAACAATTTATGGAAACTTATGATACAAATTCCTTTAAGCCAAATCCTCGGCATCTTCATTATGGGATAAGTCCACTTCATGCTTGGATACGCATTTTTGAATTGCTGCTTAAAATATCATATAGAATGGGGCTTAAAAAATGGCAAGTAAGAAACGAAAATGACAAGTTGGAAATGATTGCCAAAAAAAACATACACAAAGAAGATTGTGGCAAGAAATGGGATTGCATGTGGATAAGCCAAAACAGAATGGAAGCGGAAACTCGAACGATGGCACCACTGCGAGAAAAGCTTTTTCAAATACGAAATTATTCGCATCAATTTTAGTACTCGACTTGGAGCTAGCTAATAGCTATTACCTGCGAATTTGCAATCGACGATTTAAAATTTCAAAATTTTTCAGATAAAACCATTAGATCATACATGTTGCATTACTCTTGGTATCCTATGTCACCAACTCTCCATAAAATTTTAGTTCATGGATCACAAATAATAACTGCATCTGTGTACCGGTAGGCTGTCTTGGAGAAAATGCGTCTGAAGAGAAAAATAAATTTTACAAGCGTGACCGGCTAATGCACGCTCGACACAATTCGCGGCTAAACAATATGATGGATGTATTCCAAAGATCTATGGACTCTTCAGATCCCCTCATCTCAAGTATATCCATTAAGAAGAGGGCAGCTCGACATAAAAAACTAACCCTTCCGCGAGATGTCATTGTGCTTTTAGAAACACCCCATTGTAATTTTCCAAAAAATATTCAGCCTTTAGCTAATGACTACAGTTTCGATTATGACTCGGATGAGTCATTTGAATTATCTGTAAAAAACAACTTAATGATAATTTAACATAAATTGTTAGAAATATTTAAATAGTAGAATTTGATCATAATCAGAATTGTTTATCAAAAAATTTGTTTTATATTTTTATATTTACCACTATTACATCAAAATTACAGCAGAATAATAAATTCCCTTAAAATCTTAGTACTTTTTTATAGATCTCATGACTTTCCTTTGTGATCACGTATACGCCTTGTTGCCATATATGGGCTATTGCGGTAGGCGTGGTCAGATGAACTTAAAATTTTGTTCAAATATTTAGAGTGCTATATTTATTAAATACACGAAGTTTCAGCTCGATATCTGCTTTATTCGACTTTATGCCACCTATTTTGGAATTCAGCCCAGTGTGCAGCGGAGAGATGTCTTTTGTCAGCAGAGATAAGACGTCCGGCAGGGATATAAATTCCTCGCCGCCGGACGTAAATGTTCTGGCAGCGGAGAAAAGTTTTCTGCCAGCGGAGAAACGTAGTTCGTCAGCGGAGATAAATTATCTATCAGCGGAGATAAGATGTCTGTCAGCGGAGAAAAGTTTTCCGCCAGCGGATATAAATTTTCCGCCAACGGAGAGATGTATTTTGTCAGCAGAGATAAGATGTCCGGCAGCGGATATAAATTTCCCACCGCCGGAGGTAAATGTTCTACCAGCGGAGATAAGTTTTCCTCCAGCGGAGAGACGTATTTCGTCAGCAGAGAAAAGTTGTCCGGTAGGGGACATAAATTTCCTGCCACCGGAAATAAGTTTTTTGCCAGCGGAGAGACGTATTTTGTCAGCAGAGATAAGTTGTACGGCGGGGGATATAAATTTCCCGCCGCCGGAGGTAAATTTTCCGCCAGCGGAGAGACGTATTTTGTCAGCAGAGATAATTTTTCCGGCAGCGGAGATAAGATGTTTGTCAGCGGAGAAAAGTTTTCCGCCAGCGGATATAAATTTTCCGCCAGCGGAGAGATGTATTTTGTCAGCAGAGATAAGATGTCCGGCAGGGGATATAAATTCCTCGCCGCCGGAAGTAAATTTTCTGTCAGCGGAGATAAGTTTTCTGCCAGCGGAGAAACGTAGATCGTCAGCGGAGATAAATTATCTATCAGCAGAGATAAGATGTCTGTCAGCGGAGAAAAGTTTTCCGCCAGCGGATATAAATTTTCCGCCAACGGAGAGATGTATTTTGTCAGCAGAGATAAGATGTCCGGCAGCGGATATAAATTTCCCACCGCCGAAGGTAAATGTTCTACCAGCGGAGAGACGTATTTCGTCAGCAGAAATAAGTTTTCCGGTAGGGGATATAAGTTTCCCGCCACTGGAAATAACTTTTACGCCAGCGGAGAGACGTATTTCGTCAGCAGAGATAAGTTGTCCGGCGGGGGATATAAATTTCTCGCCGCCGGAGGTAAATTTTCTGCCAGCGGAGATAAATTTTCTGCCAGCGGAGAGACGTAGTTCGTCAGTGGGGATAAATTGTCCGCCAGCGGAGAGACGTATTTCGTCAGAAGAGATAAGTTGTCCGGTAGGGGATATAATTCCTCGCCGCCGGAAGTAAATGTTCTGCCAGCGGATATAAGCTTTGTGCCTGCGGAGGATCGTAGTTCGTCAGCGGAGATAAAGTGTCTGCCAGCGGAGATAAGATGTCTGTCAGCGGAGATAAGTTGTCCGCCAGCGGAGAGACGTATTTCGTCAGCGGAGATTAGTTGTCCGGTAGGGGATATAAATTTCCCGCCACCGGAAATAACTTTTCCGCCAGCGGAGAGACGTATTTCGTCAGCAGAGATAAGTTGTCCGGTAGGGGAGATAAGATGTCTGTTAGCGGAGAAAAGTTTTCCGCCAGCGGAGAGACGTATTTTGTCAGCAGAGATAAGTTGTCCGGCGGGGGATATAAATTTCCCACCGCCGGAGGTAAATGTTCTGCCAGCGGAGGTAAGTTTTCCGCCAGCGGAGAGACGTTTTTCGTCAGCAGAGACAAGTTATCCGGCAGAGGATATAAATTTCCCGTCGCCGGAGGTAAGTTTTCCGCCAGCGGAGAGACGTATTTCGTCAGCAGAGATAAGTTGTCCGGTAGGGGATATAAATTTCCCGCCACCGGAAATAAGTTTTCCGCCAGCGGAGAGACGTATTTCGTCAGCAGAGATAAGTTGTCCGGCAGGGGATATATATTTCCCGCCACCGGAAATAAGTTTTCCGCCAGCGGAGAGACGTATTTCGTCAGCAGAGATAAGTTGTCCGGCAGGGGATATAAATATCCCGCCGCCGGAGATAAGCTTACTACCAGTAGAGAGACGTATTTCGTCAGCAGAGATAAGTTGTCCGGCAGGGGATATATATTTCCCGCCACCGGAAATAAGTTTTCCGCCAGCGGAGAGACGTATTTCGTTAGCAGAGATAAGTTGTCCGGTAGGGGATATAAATTTCCCGCCACCGGAAATAAGTTTTTTGCCAGCGGAGAGACGTATTTTGTCAGCTGAGATAAGTTGTCCGGCGGGGGAAATAAAGTTCCCACCGCCGGAGGTAAATGTTCTGCCAGCGGAGATAAGTTTTCTGCCAGCGGAAAGACGTATTTGGTCAGCAGAGATAAATTGTCCGGCAGGGGATATAAATTTCCCGTCGCCGGAGGTAAGTTTTCCGCCAGCGGAGAGACGTTTTTCGTCAGCAGAGACAAATGTTCCGGCAGGTGATATAGATTTCCCGCCACCGGAATTAAGTTTTCCGCCTGCAGAGAGACGTATTTCGTCAGCAGAGATAAGTTGTCCAGCAGCGGAGATAAGATGTCTGTTAGCGGAGAAAAGTTTTCCGCCAGCGGATATAAATTTTCCGCCACCGCAGATAAGTTTTCCGCCAGCGAAGAGATGTATTTTGTCAGCAGAGATAAGATGTCCGGCAGGGGATATAAACTCCTCGCCGCCGGAAGTAAATGTTCTGCAAGCGGAGATAAGTTTTCTGCCGTCGGAGAAACGTAATTCGTCAGCGGGGATAAATTGTCCGTCAGGGGATATAAATTTCCCGCCGCCGGAGATAAGATTTCTGCAAGCGGAGAATCGTAGTTCGTCAGCTGAGATAAATTATCTGCCAGCGGAGATAAGTTGTCCGCCAGCGGATATAGATTTCCCGGCACCGGAAATAAGATTTCCGCCAGCGGAGAGACGTATTTCGTCAGCAGAGATAAGTTTTCTGGCTGTGGATACAGATTTCCCGCCACTGGAGATAAGTTTACTGCCAGCGGAGAGACGTATTTCGTCAGCAGAGATAAGTTGTCCGGCAGGGGATATATATTTCCCGCCACCGGAAATAAGTTTTCCGCCAGCGGAGAGACGTATTTCGTCAGCAGAGATAAGTTGTCCGGCAGGGGATATATATTTCCCGCCACCGGAAATAAGTTTTCCGCCAGCGGAGAGACGTATTTCGTTAGCAGAGATAAGTTGTCCGGCAGGGGATATAAATTTCCCGTCGCCGGAGGTAAGTTTTCCGCCAGCGGAGAGACGTTTTTCGTCAGCAGAGACAAATGTTCCGGCAGGTGATATAGATTTCCCGCCACCGGAATTAAGTTTTCCGCCTGCAGAGAGAGAAGATGTCTGTTAGCAGAGAAAAGTTTTCCGCCAGCGAATATAGATTTCCCGCAAACGGAGATATGTTTTCCGCCAGCGGAGAGACGTTTTTTGTCAGCAGAGATAAGTTGTCCGGCAGGGGGTATAAATTTTCCTCCGCCGGAGGTAAATTTTCTGCCAGCGAAGATAAGATGTCTAAGAGCGGAGAAAAGTTTTCCGCCAGCGGATATAAATTTCCCGTCACCGGAAATAAGTTTTCCGCCAGCGGAGAGACGTATTTTGTCTGCAGAGATAAGATGTCCGGCAGGGGATATAAATTCCTCTCCGCCGGAAGTAAATGTTCTGCCAGCTGAGATAAGTTTTCTGCCGGTGGAGAAACGTAATTCGTCAGCGGGGATAGATTGTCCGTCAGAGGATATAGATTTCCCGCCACCGGAAATAAGTTTTCCGCCTGCAGAGAGATAAGATGTCTGTTAGCAGAGAAAAGTTTTCCGCCAGCGAATATAGATTTCCCGCAAACGGAGATGACGTTTTTTGTCAGCAGAGATAAGTTGTCCGGCTGTGGATACAGATTTCCCGCCACCGGAGATAAGTTTACTGCCAGCGGAGAGACGTATTTCGTCAGCAGAGATAAGTTGTCCGGCAGGGGATATATATTTCCCGCCACCGGAAATAAGTTTTCCGCCAGCGGAGAGACGTATTTCGTTGGCAGAGATAAGTTGTCCGGCAGGGGATATAAATTTCCCGTCGCCGGTAAGTAAGGTAAGGTAAGTTTTCCGCCAGCGGAGAGACGTTTTTCGTCAGCAGAGACAAATGTTCCGGCAGGTGATATAGATTTCCCGCCACCGGAATTAAGTTTTCCGCCTGCAGAGAGAGAAGATGTCTGTTAGCAGAGAAAAGTTTTCCGCCAGCGAATATAGATTTCCCGCAAACGGAGATGACGTTTTTTGTCAGCAGAGATAAGTTGTCCGGCAGGGGATATAAATTTTCCTCCGCCGGAGGTAAATTTTCTGCCAGCGAAGATAAGATGTCTAAGAGCGGAGAAAAGTTTTCCGCCAGCGGATATAAATTTCCCGTCACCGGAAATAAGTTTTCCGCCAGCGGAGAGACGTATTTTGTCTGGAGAGATAAGATGTCCGGCAGGGGATATAAATTCCTCTCCGCCGGAAGTAAATGTTCTGCCAGCTGAGATAAGTTTTCTGCCGGTAGAGAAACGTAATTCGTCAGCGGGGATAAATTGTCCGTCAGAGGATATAGATTTTCCGCCACCGGAAATAAGTTTTCCGCCAGCGGAGATAAGTTGTCCGCCAGCTAATATAGATTTCCCGGCACCGGAAATAACTTTTTCGTTAGCGGAGAGACGTATTTCGTCAGCAGAGATAAGTTGTCTGCCAGGGGATATAGATTTCCCGCCACCGGAGATAAGTTTACTGCCAGCGGAGAGACGTATTTTGTCTGCAGAGATAAGATGTCCGGCAGGGGATATAAATTCCTCGCGTCGGAAGTAAATGTTCTGCCAGCGGAGATAAGTTTTCTGCCGGCGGAGAAACGTAGTTCGTCAGCGGAGATAAGTTGTTTTGCAGGGGATATAAATTTCCCCCCCCTGGAGAAAAGTTTTCCGCCAGCGGATATAATTTTCCCGCCACCGGAGATAAGTTTTTCGCCAGCGGAGAGACGTATTTTGTCAGCAGAGATAAGATGTCCCGCCGCCGGAGATAAGTTTTCTGCCAGCGGAGAGACGTATTTCGTCAGCAGAGATAAGTTGTCCGGCAGGGGATATAAATTTCCCGTCGCCGGAAATAAGTTTTCTGCCAGCGGAGAGACGTATTTCGGCAGCAGAGATAAGTTGTCCGGCAGGGGATATAAAACGTCTGTCAGCGGAGACAAGTTTTCCACCAGCGAATATAGATTTCCCGCAAACGGAGATATGTTTTCCGCCAGCGGAGAGACGTTTTTTGTCAGCAGAGATAAGTTGTCCCGCAGGGGATATAAATTTTCCTCCGCCGGAGGTAAATTTTCTGCCAGCGAAGATAAGATGTCTGTGAGCGGAGAAAAGTTTTCCGCCAGCGGATATTAATTTCCCGCCACCGGAAATAAGTTTTCCGCCAGCGGAGAGACGTATTTTGTCTGCAGAGATAAGATGTCCGGCAGGGGATATAAATTCCTCGCCGTCGGAAGTAAATGTTCTGCCAGCGAAGATAAGTTTTCTGCCGGCGGAGAAACGTAGTTCGTCAGCGGAGATAAGTTGTTTTGCAGGGGATATAAATTTCCCCCCCTGGAGAAAAGTTTTCCGCCAGCGGATATAAATTTCCCGCCACCGGAGATAAGTTTTTCGCCAGCGGAGAGACGTATTTTGTCAGCAGAGATAAGATGTCCCGACGCCGGAGATAAGTTTTCTGCCAGCGAAGAGACGTATTTCGTCAGCAGAGATGAGTTGTCTGGCAGGGGATATATATTTCCCGCAACCGGAAATAAGTTTTCCGCCAGCGGAGAAACGTATGTCGTTAGCAGAGATAAGTTGTCCGGTAGGGGATATAAATTTCCCGCCACCGGAAATAAGTTTTTTGCCAGCGAAGAGACTATTTTGTCAGCAGAGATAAGTTGTCCGGCGGGGGATATAAAGTTCCCACTGCCAGAGGTAAATGTTCTGCCAGCGGAGATAAGTTTTCTGCCAACGGAAAGACGTATTTCGTCAGCAGAGATAAGTTGTCCGGCAGGGGATATAAATTTCCCGTCGCCGGAGGTAAGTTTACCGCCAGCGGAGAGACGTATTTCGTCAGCAGAGATAAGTTGTCCGGCAGGGGATTTTTATTTCCCGCCACCGGAAATAAATTTTCCGCCAGCGGAGAGACGTATTTCGTTAGCAGAGATAAGTTGTCCGGCAGGGGATATAAATATCGCGCCGCCGGAGATCCGCTTACTGCAGTGGAGAGACGTATTTCATCCAGGGAGAAAAGTTGTCCTGAAGGGCATATAGATTTCCCGCCACCGAAAATAAGTTTTCTGCCAGCGGAGAGGCGTATTTCGGCAGCAGAGATAAGTTGTCCGGCAGGGGATATAAAACGTCTGTCAGCGGAGACAAGTTTTCCACCAGCGAATATAGATTTCCCGCAAACGGAGATATGTTTTCCGCCATCGGAGAGACGTTTTTTGTCAGCAGAGATAAGTTGTCCGGCAGGGGATATAAATATTCCTCCGCCGGAGGTAAATTTTCTGCCACCGAAGATAAGATGTCTGTGAGCGGAGAAAAGTTTTCCGCCAGCGGATATAAATTTCCCGCCACCGGAAATAAGTTTTCCGCCAGCGGAGAGACGTATTTTGTCTGCAGAGATAAGATGTCCGGCAGGGGATATAAATTCCTCGCCGTCGGAAGTAAATGTTCTGCCAGCGGAGATCAGTTTTCTGCCGGTGGAGAAACGTAATTCGTCAGCGGGGATAAATTGTCCGTCAGAGGATACAGATTTCCCGTCACCGGAAATAAGTTGTCCGCCAGCTAATATAGATTTCCCGGCACCGGAAATAAGTTTTCCGCCAGCGGAGAGACGTATTTCGTCAGCAGAGATAAGTTGTCTGGCAGGGGATATAGATTTCCCGCCACCGGAAATTAGTTTTCCGCCAGCGGAGAGACGTATTTCGTTAGCAGAGATAAGTTGTCCGGCAGGGGATATACATTTCCCGCCGCCGGAGATAAGTTTTCTGCCAGCAGAGAGACGTATTTCGTCAGCAGAAATAAGTTGTCCGGCAGGGGATATATATTTCCCGAAACCGTAAGTAAATGTTCTGCCAGCGGAGATACATTTTCTGCCAGCGGAGAAACGTAGTTCGTCAGCGGAGAAAAGAAGTTTGTCAGCGGGGATAAATTGTCCGCCAGCGGAGATAACTACTCCGCCGCCGGAGATAAGTTTTCTGCCAGCGGAGATAAATTTTCTGCAAGCCTTGAAACGTAGTTCGTCAGCGGAGAAACGTAGTTTGTCAGCGGGGATAAATTGTCGGCCAGCGGAGATAACTACTCCCCTGTAGAAATGTTCCCCTCTGGAGATAAGTGTTCTACCAGCGGCGGAACGTAGTTCGTCAGCGGAGATAAAATATCTGCCAGCGGAGATAAGATGTCTATCAGCGGAGAAAAGTTTTCCGCCTGCGGATATAAGTTTTCCACCAGCGGAGAGATGTATTTTGTCAGCAGAGATAAGTTGTCGGGCGGGGGATATAGAAATCCCGCCACCGGAAATAAGTTTTCCGCCAGCGGAGAGACGTATTTCGTCAGAATAAATTTTCCCCTCTGGAGATAAGTATTCTGCCAGCGGCGGAACGTAGTTCGTCAGCGGAGATAAAATATCTGCCAGCGGAGATAAGATGTCTATCAGCGGAGAAAAGTTTTCCGCCTGCGGATATAAATTTTCCACCAGCGGAGAGATGTATTTTGTCAGCAGAGATAAGTTGTCTGGCAGGGGATATAGATTTCCCGCCACCGGAAATTAGTTTTCCGCCAGCGGAGAGACGTATTTCGTTAGCAGAGATAAGTTGTCCGGCAGGGGATATACATTTCCCGCCGCCGGAGGTAAATGTTCTGCCAGCGGAGGTAAGTTTTCCGCCAGCGGAGAGACGTTTTTCGTCAGCAGAGACAAGTTATCCGGCAGAGGATATAAATTTCCCGTCGCCGGAGGTAAGTTTTCCGCCAGCGGAGAGACGTATTTCGTCAGCAGAGATAAGTTGTCCGGTAGGGGATATAAATTTCCCGCCACCGGAAATAAGTTTTCCGCCAGCGGAGAGACGTATTTCGTCAGCAGAGATAAGTTGTCCGGCAGGGGATATATATTTCCCGCCACCGGAAATAAGTTTTCCGCCAGCGGAGAGACGTATTTCGTTAGCAGAGATAAGTTGTCCGGCAGGGGATATAAATATCCTGCCGCCGGAGATAAGCTTACTACCAGTAGAGAGACGTATTTCGTCAGCAGAGATAAGTTGTCCGGCAGGGGATATATATTTCCCGCCACCGGAAATAACTTTTCCGCCAGCGGAGAGACGTATTTCGTTAGCAGACATAAGTTGTCCGGTAGGGGATATAAATTTCCCGCCACCGGAAATAAGTTTTTTGCCAGCGGAGAGACGTATTTTGTCAGCTGAGATAAGTTGTCCGGCGGGGGAAATAAAGTTCCCACCGCCGGAGGTAAATGTTCTGCCAGCGGAGATAAGTTTTCTGCCAGCGGAAAGACGTATTTCGTCAGCAGAGACAAATGTTCCGGCAGGTGATATAGATTTCCCGCCACCGGAATTAAGTTTTCCGCCTGCAGAGAGACGTATTTCGTCAGCAGAGATAAGTTGTCCAGCAGCGGAGATAAGATGTCTGTAAGCGGAGAAAAGTTTTCCGCCAGCGGATATAAATTTTCCGCCACCGCAGATAAGTTTTCCGCCAGCGAAGAGATGTATTTTGTCAGCAGAGATAAGATGTCCGGCAGGGGATATAAATTCCTCGCCGCCGGAAGTAAATGTTCTGCAAGCGGAGATAAGTTTTCTGCCGTCGGAGAAACGTAATTCGTCAGCGGGGATAAATTGTCCGTCAGGGGATACAAATTTCCCGCCGCCGGAGATAAGATTTCTGCAAGCGGAGAATCGTAGTTCGTCAGCTGAGATAAATTATCTGCCAGCGGAGATAAGTTGTCCGCCAGCGGATATAGATTTCCCGGCACCGGAAATAAGATTTCCGCCAGCGGAGAGACGTATTTCGTCAGCAGAGATAAGTTTTCTGGCTGTGGATACAGATTTCCCGCCACCGGAGATAAGTTTACTGCCAGCGGAGAGACGTATTTCGTCAGCAGAGATAAGTTGTCCGGCAGGGGATATATATTTCCCGCCACCGGAAATAAGTTTTCCGCCAGCGGAGAGACGTATTTCGTCAGCAGAGATAAGTTGTCCGGCAGGGGATATATATTTCCCGCCACCGGAAATAAGTTTTCCGCCAGCGGAGAGACGTATTTCGTTAGCAGAGATAAGTTGTCCGGCAGGGGATATAAATTTCCCGTCGCCGGAGGTAAGTTTTCCGCCAGCGGAGAGACGTTTTTCGTCAGCAGAGACAAATGTTCCGGCAGGTGATATAGATTTCCCGCCACCGGAATTAAGTTTTCCGCCTGCAGAGAGACGTATTTCGTCAGCAGAGATAAGTTGTCCAGCAGCGGAGATAAGATGTCTGTAAGCGGAGAAAAGTTTTCCGCCAGCGGATATAAATTTTCCGCCACCGCAGATAAGTTTTCCGCCAGCGAAGAGATGTATTTTGTCAGCAGAGATAAGATGTCCGGCAGGGGATATAAATTCCTCGCCGCCGGAAGTAAATGTTCTGCAAGCGGAGATAAGTTTTCTGCCGTCGGAGAAACGTAATTCGTCAGCGGGGATAAATTGTCCGTCAGGGGATACAAATTTCCCGCCGCCGGAGATAAGATTTCTGCAAGCGGAGAATCGTAGTTCGTCAGCTGAGATAAATTATCTGCCAGCGGAGATAAGTTGTCCGCCAGCGGATATAGATTTCCCGGCACCGGAAATAAGATTTCCGCCAGCGGAGAGACGTATTTCGTCAGCAGAGATAAGTTTTCTGGCTGTGGATACAGATTTCCCGCCACCGGAGATAAGTTTACTGCCAGCGGAGAGACGTATTTCGTCAGCAGAGATAAGTTGTCCGGCAGGGGATATATATTTCCCGCCACCGGAAATAAGTTTTCCGCCAGCGGAGAGACGTATTTCGTCAGCAGAGATAAGTTGTCCGGCAGGGGATATATATTTCCCGCCACCGGAAATAAGTTTTCCGCCAGCGGAGAGACGTATTTCGTTAGCAGAGATAAGTTGTCCGGCAGGGGATATAAATTTCCCGTCGCCGGAGGTAAGTTTTCCGCCAGCGGAGAGACGTTTTTCGTCAGCAGAGACAAATGTTCCGGCAGGTGATATAGATTTCCCGCCACCGGAATTAAGTTTTCCGCCTGCAGACAGACGTATTTCGTCAGCAGAGATAAGTTGTCCGGCAGCGGAGATAAGATGTCTGTTAGCAGAGAAAAGTTTTCCGCCAGCGAATATAGATTTCCCGCAAACGGAGATATGTTTTCCGCCAGCGGAGAGACGTTTTTTGTCAGCAGAGATAAGTTGTCCGGCAGGGGATATAAATTTTCCTCCGCCGGAGGTAAATTTTCTGCCAGCGAAGATAAGATGTCTAAGAGCGGAGAAAAGTTTTCCGCCAGCGGATATAAATTTCCCGTCACCGGAAATAAGTTTTCCGCCAGCGGAGAGACGTATTTTGTCTGGAGAGATAAGATGTCCGGCAGGGGATATAAATTCCTCTCCGCCGGAAGTAAATGTTCTGCCAGCTGAGATAAGTTTTCTGCCGGTGGAGAAACGTAATTCGTCAGCGGGGATAAATTGTCCGTCAGAGGATATAGATTTCCCGCCACCGGAAATAAGTTTTCCGCCAGCGGAGATAAGTTGTCCGCCAGCTAATATAGATTTCCCGGCACCGGAAATAACTTTTTCGTTAGCGGAGAGACGTATTTCGTCAGCAGAGATAAGTTGTCTGGCAGGGGATATAGATTTCCCGCCACCGGAGATAAGTTTACTGCCAGCGGAGAGACGTATTTCGTCAGCAGAGATAAGTTGTCCGGCAGGGGATATATATTTCCCGCAACCGGAAATAAGTTTTCCGCCAGCGGAGAGACGTATTTCGTTAGCAGAGATAAGTTGTCCGGCAGGGGATACAAATATCCCGCCGCCGGAGATAAGTTTACTGCCAGTGGAGAGACGTATTTCGTCCGGTGAGAAAAGTTGTCCTGAAGGGCATATAGATTTCCCGTCACCGGAAATAAGTTTTCCGCCAGCGGAGAGACGTATTTTGTCTGGAGAGATAAGATGTCCGGCAGGGGATATAAATTCCTCTCCGCCGGAAGTAAATGTTCTGCCAGCTGAGATAAGTTTTCTGCCGGTGGAGAAACGTAATTCGTCAGCGGGGATAAATTGTCCGTCAGAGGATATAGATTTCCCGCCACCGGAAATAAGTTTTCCGCCAGCGGAGATAAGTTGTCCGCCAGCTAATATAGATTTCCCGGCACCGGAAATAACTTTTTCGTTAGCGGAGAGACGTATTTCGTCAGCAGAGATAAGTTGTCTGGCAGGGGATATAGATTTCCCGCCACCGGAGATAAGTTTACTGCCAGCGGAGAGACGTATTTCGGCAGCAGAGATAAGTTGTCCGGCAGGGGATATAAAACGTCTGTCAGCGGAGACAAGTTTTCCACCAGCGAATATAGATTTCCCGCAAACGGAGTTATGTTTTCCGCCAGCGGAGAGACGATTTTTGTCAGCAGAGATAAGTTGTCCCGCAGGGGATATAAGTTCCTCGCCGCCGGAAGTATAAGTTCTGCCAGCGGAGATAGGTTTTCTGCCGGTGGAGAAACGTAATTCGTCAGCGGAGATAAGTTGTCCGCCAGCGGATATAGATTTCCCAGCACCGGAAATAAGTTTTCCGCCAGCGGAGAGACGTATTTCGTTAGCAGAGATAAGTTGTCCGGCAGGGGAAGAGACGTATTTCGTCAGCAGAGATGAGTTGTCTGGCAGGGGATATATATTTCCCGCAACCGGAAATAAGTTTTCCGCCAGCGGAGAAACGTATGTCGTTAGAAGAGATAAGTTGTCCGGTAGGGGATATAAATTTCCCGCCACCGGAAATAAGTTTTTTGCCAGCGAAGAGACTATTTTGTCAGCAGAGGATATAAAGTTCCCACTGCCAGAGGTAAATGTTCTGCCAGCGGAGATAAGTTTTCTGCCAACGGAAAGACGTATTTCGTCAGCAGAGATAAGTTGTCCGGCAGGGGATATAAATTTTCCGTCGCCGGAGGTAAGTTTTCCGCCAGCGGAGAGACGTATTTCGTAAGCAGAGATAAGTTGTCCGGCAGGGGATTTATATTTCCCGCCACCGGAAATAAATTTTCCGCCAGCGGAGAGACGTATTTCGTTAGCAGAGATAAGTTGTCCGGCAGGGGATATAAATATCGCGCCGCCGGAGATCCGTTTACTGCAGTGGAGAGACGTATTTAATCCAGGGAGAAAAGTTGTCCTGAAGGGCATATAGATTTCCCGCCACCGAAAATAAGTTTTCTGCCAGCGGAGAGGCGTATTTCGGCAGCAGAGATAAGTTGTCCGGCAGGGGATATAAAACGTCTGTCAGCGGAGACAAGTTTTCCACCAGCGAATATAGATTTCCCGCAAACGGAGATATGTTTTCCGCCATCGGAGAGACGTTTTTTGTCAGCAGAGATAAGTTGTCCGGCAGGGGATATAAATATTCCTCCGCCGGAGGTAAATTTTCTGCCACCGAAGATAAGATGTCTGTGAGCGGAGAAAAGTTTTCCGCCAGCGGATATAAATTTCCCGCCACCGGAAATAAGTTTTCCGCCAGCGGAGAGACGTATTTTGTCTGCAGAGATAAGATGTCCGGCAGGGGATATAAATTCCTCGCCGTCGGAAGTAAATGTTCTGCCAGCGGAGATCAGTTTTCTGCCGGTGGAGAAACGTAATTCGTCAGCGGGGATAAAATGTCCGTCAGAGGATACAGATTTCCCGTCACCGGAAATAAGTTTTCCGCCAGCGGAGATAAGTTGTCCGCCAGCTAATATAGATTTCCCGGCACCGGAAATAAGTTTTCCGCCAGCGGAGAGACGTATTTCGTCAGCAGAGATAAGTTGTCTGGCAGGGGATATAGATTTCCCGCCACCGGAAATTAGTTTTCCGCCAGCGGAGAGACGTATTTCGTTAGCAGAGATAAGTTGTCCGGCAGGGGATATACATTTCCCGCCGCCGGAGATAAGTTTTCTGCCAGCAGAGAGACGTATTTCGTCAGCAGAAATAAGTTGTCCGGCAGGGGATATATATTTCCCGAAACCGTAAGTAAATGTTCTGCCAGCGGAGATACATTTTCTGCCAGCGGAGAAACGTAGTTCGTCAGCGGAGAAAAGAAGTTTGTCAGCGGGGATAAATTGTCCGCCAGCGGAGATAACTACTCCGCCGCCGGAGATAAGTTTTCTGCCAGCGGAGATAAATTTTCTGCAAGCCTTGAAACGTAGTTCGTCAGCGGAGAAACGTAGTTTGTCAGCGGGGATAAATTGTCGGCCAGCGGAGATAACTACTCCCCTGTAGAAATGTTCCCCTCTGGAGATAAGTGTTCTACCAGCGGCGGAACGTAGTTCGTCAGCGGAGATAAAATATCTGCCAGCGGAGATAAGAGTTCTATCAGCGGAGAAAAGTTTTCCGCCTGCGGATATAAGTTTTCCACCAGCGGAGAGATGTATTTTGTCAGCAGAGATAAGTTGTCGGGCGGGGGATATAGATATCCCGCCACCGGAAATAAGTTTTCCGCCAGCGGAGAGACGTATTTCGTCAGAATAAATTTTCCCCTCTGGAGATAAGTATTCTGCCAGCGGCGGAACGTAGTTCGTCAGCGGAGATAAAATATCTGCCAGCGGAGATAAGATGTCTATCAGCGGAGAAAAGTTTTCCGCCTGCGGATATAAATTTTCCACCAGCGGAGAGATGTATTTTGTCAGCAGAGATAAGTTGTCTGGCAGGGGATATAGATTTCCCGCCTCCGGAAATTAGTTTTCCGCCAGCGGAGAGACGTATTTCGTTAGCAGAGATAAGTTGTCCGGCAGGGGATATACATTTCCCGCCGCCGGAGATAAGTTTTCTGCCAGCGGAGAGACGTATTTCGTCAGCAGAAATAAGTTGTCCGGCAGGGGATATATATTTCCCGAAACCGTAAGTAAATGTTCTGCCAGCGGAGATAAGTTTTCTGCCGGCGGAGAAACGTAGTTCGTCAGCGGAGATAAGTTGTCCTGCAGGGGATATAAATTTCCCCCCCCCCCCCCCCCCCCCCCCCCCCCCCCTGGAGAAAAGTTTTCCGCCAGCGGATATAAATTTACCGCCACCGGATATAAGCTTTCCGTCAGCGGAGAGACGTATTTTGTCAGCAGAGATAAGTTGTCGGGCGGGGGATATAGATATCCGGCCACCGGAAATAAGTTTTCCGCCAGCGGAGAGACGTATTTTGTCAGAAGAGATAAGCGGATATAAATTTTCCACCAGTGGAGAGATGTATTTTGTCAGCAGAGATAAGATGTCCGGCAGGGGATATAAATTTCCCGCCGACGGAGGTAAATGTTCTGCCAGCGGAGATACGATTTCTGCCGGTGGAGGAACGTAGTTCGTCAGCGGAGATAAGTTGTGCTGCAGGGGATATAAATTTGCCCCTCTGGAGAAAAGTTTTCCGCCAGCGGATATAAATTTCCCGCCACCGGAGATAAGTTTTCCGAAAGCGGAGAGACGTATTTTGTCAGCAGAGTTAAGTTGTCCGGCAGCGCAGAAAAGTTTTCCGCCAGCGGATATAAAGCCAGCAGAGATAAGATGTCCGGCAGGGGATATAAATTCCTCGCCGCCGGAAGTAAATGTTCTGCCAGCGGAGATAAGTTTTCTGCCGGTGGAGAAACGCAGTTCGTCAACGGAGATAAATTATCTGCCAGCGGAGATAACTACTCCGCCGCCGGAGATAAGTTTTCTGCCAGCGGATATAAATTTTCTGCAAGCCTTGAAACGTAGTTCGTCAGCGGAGAAACGTAGTTTGTCAGCGGGGATAAATTGTCGGCCAGCGGAGATAACTACTCCCCTGTAGAAATGTTCCCCTCTGGAGATAAGTGTTCTACCAGCGGCGGAACGTAGTTCGTCAGCGGAGATAAAATATCTGCCAGCGGAGATAAGATGTCTGTCAGCGGAGACAAGTTTCCGCCAGCGAATATAAATTTCCCGCAACCGGAGATAAGTTTTCCGCCAGCGGAGAGAAGTATTTCGTCAGCAGAGATAAGTTGTCCGGCAGGGGATATAAATTTTCACCTCTGGAGATATGTGTTCTGCCAGCAGAGAAACGTAGTTCGTCAGCGGAGATAAATTATCTGCCAGCCGAGAAAAGTTTTCCGCCAGCGGATATAAATTTCCCGCCACCGGATATAAGCTTTCCGCCAGCGGAGAGACGTATTTTGTCAGCAGAGATAAGTTGTCGGGCGGGGGATATAGATATCCCGCCACCGGAAATAAGTTTTCCGCCAGCGGAGAGACGTATTTCGTCAGAATAAATTTTCCCCTCTGGAGATAAGTATTCTGCCAGCGGCGGAACGTAGTTCGTCAGCGGAGATAAAATATCTGCCAGCGGAGATAAGATGTCTGTCAGCAGAAAAAAGTTTTCCGCCAGCGGATATAAATTTTCCACCAGCGGAGAGATGTATTTTGTCAGCAGAGATAGCATGTCCGGCAGGGGATATAAATTTCCCGCCGCCGGAAGTAAATGTTTTGCCAGCGGAGATTCGTTTTCTGCCGGTGGAGAAACGTTGTTCGGCAGCGGAGATAAGTTGTTCGGCAGGGGATATAAATTTCCCCCTCTGGAGAAAAGTTTTCCGCCAGCGGATATAAATTTCCCGCCGCCGGAGATAAGTTTTCCGACAGCGGAGAGACGTATTTTGTCAGCAGAGATAAGTTGTCCGGCAGCGGAGATAAGATGTCTGTCAGCGGAGAAAAGTTTTCCGCCAGCGGATACACATTTTCCACCAGCGGAGAAATGTATTTTGTCAGCAGAGATAAGATGTCCGGCAGGGGATATAAATTTCCCGCCGACGGAGGTAAATGTTCTGCCAGCGGAGAAAAGTAGTTCGTCAGCGGAGATAAATTATCTGCCAGCGGAGATAAGATGTCTGTCAGCGGAGAAAAGTTTTCCGCCAGCGGATATAAATTTCCCGCCGCCGGAGGTAAATGTTCTGCCAGCGGAGATACGTTTTCTGCAGGCGGAGAAACGTAGTTTGTCAGCGGAGATAAGTTGTCCGGCAGCGGATATAAATTTCCCCCTCTGGAGAAAAGTTTTCCGCCAGCGGATATAAATTTCCCGCCACCGGAGATAAGTTTTCCGAAAGCGGAGAGACGTATTTTGTCAGCAGAGATAAGTTGTCCGGCAGCGCAGAAAAGTTTTCCGCCAGCGGATATAAAGCCAGCAGAGATAAGATGTCCGGCAGGGGATATAAATTCCTCGCCGCCGGAAGTAAATGTTCTGCCAGCGGAGATAAGTTTTCTGCCGGTGGAGAAACGTAGTTCGTCAACGGAGATAAATTATCTGCCAGCGGAGATAACTACTCCACCGCCGGAGATAATTTTTCTGCCAGCGGAGATAAATTTTCTGCAAGCCTTGAAACGTAGTTCGTCAGCGGAGAAACGTAGTTTGTCAGCGGGGATAAATTGTCGGCCAGCGGAGATAACTACTCCCCTGTAGAAATGTTCCCCTCTGGAGATAAGTGTTCTACCAGCGGCGGAACGTAGTTCGTCAGCGGAGATAAAATATCTGCCAGCGGAGATAAGATGTCTGTCAGCAGAAAAAAGTTTTCCGCCACCGGATATAAGTTTTCCGCCAGCGGAGAGACGTATTTTGTCAGCAGAGATAAGTTGTCCGGCGGGGGATATAGATATCCCGCCAGCGGAAATAAGTTTTCCGCCAGCGGAGAGACGTATTTGGTCAGAACAGATAAGCTGTCCGGCAGGGGGTAGAAATGTTCCCCTCTGGAGATAAGTGTTCTGCCAGCGGCGGAACGTAGCTCGTCAGCGGAGATAAATTATCTGCCAGCGGAGATAAGATGTCTGTCAGCGGATAAAAGTCTTCCGCCAGCGGATATAAATTTTCCACCAGCGGAGAGATGTATTTTGTCAGCAGAGATAAGATGTCCGGCAGGGGATATAAATTTCCCGCCGACGGAGGTAAATGTTCTGCCAGCGGAGATAATTTTTCTGCCGGCGGAGAAACGTAGTTTGTCAGCGGAGATAAGTTGTCCTGCAGGGGATATAAATTTGCCCCTTTGGAAAAAAGTTTTCCGCCAGCGGATATAAATTTCCCGCCACCGGAGATAAGTTTTCCGACAGCGGAGAATCGTAGTTCGTCAGCGGAGATAAATTAAATATCAGCGGAGATAAGATGTCTGTCGGATATAAATTTTCCACCAGTGGAGAGATGTATTTTGTCAGCAGAGATAAGATGTCCGGCAGGGGATATAATTTTCCAGCCGCCGGAGGTAAATGTTCTGCCAGCGGAGATTCGTTTTCTGCCGGCGGAGAAAAGTAGTTCGTCAGCGGAGATAAGTTGTCCTGCAGGGGATATAAATTTTCTCCTCTGGAGAAAAGTTTTCCGCCAGCGGATATAAATTTCCCGCCACCGGATATAAGCTTTCCGCCAGCGGAGAGACGTACTTTGTCAGCAGAGATAAGCTGTCGGGCGGGGGATCTAGATATCCCGCCACCGGAAATAAGTTTTCCGCCAGCGGAGAGACGTATTTTGTCAGAAGAGATAAGTTGTCCGGCAGGGTATATAAATTTCCCGCCGCCGGAGATAAGTTTACTGCCAGCGGAGAGACGTATTTCGTCAGCAGAGATAAATTATCTGCCAGCGGAGATAAGATGTCTGTCAGCGGAGAAAAGTTTTCCCCCAGCGGATATAAATTTACCGCCACCGGATATAAGCTTTCCGTCAGCGGAGAGACGTATTTTGTCAGCAGAGATAAGTTGTCCGGCGGGGGATATAGATATCCCGCCAGCGGAAATAAGTTTTCCGCCAGCGGAGAGACGTATTTGGTCAGAACAGATAAGCTGTCCGGCAGGGGGTAGAAATGTTCCCCTCTGGAGATAAGTGTTCTGCCAGCGGCGGAACGTAGCTCGTCAGCGGAGATAAATTATCTGCCAGCGGAGATAAGATGTCTGTCAGCGGATAAAAGTCTTCCGCCAGCGGATATAAATTTTCCACCAGCGGAGAGATGTATTTTGTCAGCAGAGATAAGATGTCCGGCAGGGGATATAAATTTCCCGCCGACGGAGGTAAATGTTCTGCCAGCGGAGATAATTTTTCTGCCGGCGGAGAAACGTAGTTCGTCAGCGGAGATAAGTTGTCCTGCAGGGGATATAAATTTGCCCCTTTGGAAAAAAGTTTTCCGCCAGCGGATATAAATTTCCCGCCACCGGAGATAAGTTTTCCGACAGCGGAGAATCGTAGTTCGTCAGCGGAGATAAATTATCTGTCAGCGGAGATAAGATGTCTGTCAGCGGAGAAAAGTTTTCCCCCAGCGGATATAAATTTACCGCCACCGGATATAAGCTTTCCGTCAGCGGAGAGACGTATTTTGTCAGCAGAGATAAGTTGTCGGGCGGGGGATATAGATATCCGGCCACCGGAAATAAGTTTTCCGCCAGCGGAGAGACGTATTTTGTCAGAACAGATAAGCGGATATAAATTTTCCACCAGTGGAGAGATGTATTTTGTCAGCAGAGATAAGATGTCCGGCAGGGGATATAATTTTCCCGCCGCCGGAGGTAAATGTTCTGCCAGCGGAGATTCGTTTTCTGCCGGCGGAGAAACGTAGCTCGTCAGCGGAGATATGTTGTCCGGCAGGAGATATAAAGTTCCCCCTCTGGAAATAAGTTTTCCGCCAGCGGAGAGACGTATTTTGTCAGAAGAGATAAGTTGTCCGGCAGGGTATATAAATTTCCCGCCGCCGGAGATAAGTTTTCTGCCAGCGGAGAGATGTATTTTGTCAGCAGACATAAGTTGTCCGGCAGGGGATATAAATTCCTCGCCGCCGGAAGTAAATGTTCTGCCAGCGGAGATAAGTTTCTGCCGGCGGAGAAACGTAGTTCGTCAGCGGAGATAAGTTGTCCTGCAGGGGATATAAATTTGCCCCTTTGGAGAAAAGTTTTCCGCCAGCGGATATAAATTTCCCGCCACCGGAGATAAGTTTTCCGAAAGCGGAGAATCGTAGTTCGTCAGCGGAGATAAATTAAATATCAGCGGAGATAAGATGTCTGTCGGATATAAATTTTCCACCAGTGGAGAGATGTATTTTGTCAGCAGAGATAAGATGTCCGGCAGGGGATATAATTTTCCCGCCGCCGGAGGTAAATGTTCTGCCAGCGGAGATTCGTTTTCTGCCGGCGGAGAAACGTAGTTCGTCAGCGGAGATAAGTTGTCCTGCAGGGGATATAAATTTTCTCCTCTGGAGAAAAGTTTTCCGCCAGCGGATATAAATTTCCCGCCACCGGATATAAGCTTTCCGCCAGCGGAGAGACGTACTTTGTCAGCAGAGATAAGCTGTCGGGCGGGGGATCTAGATATCCCGCCACTGGAAATAAGTTTTCCGCCAGCGGAGAGACGTATTTTGTCAGAAGAGATAAGTTGTCCGGCAGGGTATATAAATTTCCCGCCGCCGGAGATAAGTTTACTGCCAGCGGAGAGACGTATTTCGTCAGCAGAGATAAGTTGTCCGGCAGGGGATATATATTTCCCGCCACCGGAAATAAGTTTTCCGCCAGCGGAGAGACGTATTTCGTTAGCAGAGATAAGTTGTCCGGCAGGGGATATAAATTTCCCGCCGCCGGAGATAAGTTTTCCGACAGCGGAGAGACGTATTTTGTCAGCAGAGATAAGTTGTCCGGCAGCGGAGATAAGATGTCTGTCAGCGGAGAAAAGTTTTCCGCCAGCGGATACACATTTTCCACCAGCGGAGAAATGTATTTTTTCAGCAGAGATAAGATGTCCGGCAGGGGATATAAATTTCCCGCCGACGGAGGTAAATGTTCTGCCAGCGGAGAAAAGTAGTTCGTTAGCGGAGATAAATTATCTGCCAGCGGAGATAAGATGTCTGTCAGCGGAGAAAAGTTTTCCGCCAGCGGATATAAATTTCCCGCCGACGGAGGTAAATGTTCTGCCAGCGGAGATACGTTTTCTGCAGGCGGAGAAACGTAGTTTGTCAGCGGAGATAAGTTGTCCGGCAGCGGATATAAATTTCCCCCTCTGGAGAAAAGTTTTCCGCCAGCGGATATAAATTTCCCGCCACCGGAGATAAGTTTTCCGAAAGCGGAGAGACGTATTTTGTCAGCAGAGATAAGTTGTCCGGCAGCGCAGAAAAGTTTTCCGCCAGCGGATATAAAGCCAGCAGAGATAAGATGTCCGGCAGGGGATATAAATTCCTCGCCGCCGGAAGTAAATGTTCTGCCAGCGGAGATAAGTTTTCTGCCGGTGGAGAAACGTAGTTCGTCAACGGAGATAAATTATCTGCCAGCGGAGATAACTACTCCACCGCCGGAGATAATTTTTCTGCCAGCGGAGATAAATTTTCTGCAAGCCTTGAAACGTAGTTCGTCAGCGGAGAAACGTAGTTTGTCAGCGGGGATAAATTGTCGGCCAGCGGAGATAACTACTCCCCTGTAGAAATGTTCCCCTCTGGAGATTAGTGTTCTACCAGCGGCGGAACGTAGTTCGTCAGCGGAGATAAAATATCTGCCAGCGGAGATAAGATGTCTGTCAGCAGAAAAAAGTTTTCCGCGGAGAAAAGTTTTCCCCCAGCGGATATAAATTTACCGCCACCGGATATAAGTTTTCCGCCAGCGGAGAGACGTATTTTGTCAGCAGAGATAAGTTGTCCGGCGGGGGATATAGATATCCCGCCAGCGGAAATAAGTTTTCCGCCAGCGGAGAGACGTATTTGGTCAGAACAGATAAGCTGTCCGGCAGGGGGTAGAAATGTTCCCCTCTGGAGATAAGTGTTCTGCCAGCGGCGGAACGTAGCTCGTCAGCGGAGATAAATTATCTGCCAGCAGAGATAAGATGTCTGTCAGCGGATAAAAGTCTTCCGCCAGCGGATATAAATTTTCCACCAGCGGAGAGATGTATTTTGTCAGCAGAGATAAGATGTCCGGCAGGGGATATAAATTTCCCGCCGACGGAGGTAAATGTTCTGCCAGCGGAGATACGTTTTCTGCAGGCGGAGAAACGTAGTTTGTCAGCGGAGATAAGTTGTCCGGCAGCGGATATAAATTTCCCCCTCTGGAGAAAAGTTTTCCGCCAGCGCATATAAATTTCCCGCCACCGGAGATAAGTTTTCCGACAGCGGAGAATCGTAGTTCGTCAGCGGAGATAAATTATCTGTCAGCGGAGATAAGATGTCTGTCAGCGGAAAAAAGTATAAAGTTCCCCCTCTGGAAATAAGTTTTCCGCCAGCGGAGAGACGTATTTTGTCAGAAGAGATAAGTTGTCCGGCAGGGTATATAAATTTCCCGCCGCCGGAGATAAGTTTACTGCCAGCGGAGAGACGTATTTCGTCAGCAGAGATAAGTTGTCCGGCAGGGTATATAAATTTTCTCCTCTGGAGAAAAGTTTTCCGCCAGCGGATATAAATTTCCCGCCACCGGATATAAGCTTTACGCCAGCGGAGAGACGTACTTTGTCAGCAGAGATAAGCTGTCGGGCGGGGGATCTAGATATCCCGCCACCGGAAATAAGTTTTCCGCCAGCGGAGAGACGTATTTTGTCAGAAGAGATAAGTTGTCCGGCAGGGTATATAAATTTCCCGCCGCCGGAGATAAGTTTACAGCCAGCGGAGAGACGTATTTCGTCAGCAGAGATAAGTTGTCCGGCAGGGGATATATATTTCCCGCCACCGGAAATAAGTTTTCCGCCAGCGGAGAGACGTATTTCGTTAGCAGAGATAAGTTGTCCGGCAGGGGATATAAATTTCCCGCCGCCGGAGATAAGTTTTCCGACAGCGGAGAGACGTATTTTGTTAGCAGAAATAAGTTGTCCCTCAGCGGAGATAAGATGTCTGTCAGCGGAGAAAAGTTTTCCGAAAGCGGATATAAAGCCAGCAGAGATAAGATGTCCGGCAGGGGATATAAATTCCTCGCCGCCGGAAGTAAATGTTCTGCCAGCGGAGATAAGTTTTCTGCCAGCGGAGAGACGTATTTCGTCAGCAGAGATAAGTTGTCCGGCAGGGGATATATATTTCCCGCCACCGCAAATAAGTTTTCCGCCAGCGGAGAGACGTATTTCGTCAGAAGAGATAAGCTGTCCGGCAGGGGATATAAATTCCTCGCCGCCGGAAGTAAATGTTCTGCCAGCGGAGATAAGTTTCTGCCGGCGGAGAATCGTAGTTCGTCAGCGGAGATAAGTTGTCCGGAAGGGGATATAAATTTCCCCCTCTGGAGAAAAGCTTTCCGCCAGCGGATATAAATTTCCCGCCACCGGAAATAAGCTTTCCGCCAGCGGAAGGACGTATTTTGTCAGCAGTGATTAGTTGTCTGGCAGGGGATATAGATTTCCCGCCACCGGAAATTAGTTTTCCGCCAGCGGAGAGACTTATTTCGTCAGCAGAGATAAGTTGTCCGGCAGGGGATATAAATTTCCCGCCGCCGGAGATAAGTTTTCCGCCAGCGGAGAGACGTATTTCGTTAGCAGAGATAAGTTGTCCGGCAGGGGATATAAATTTCCCGCCGCCGGAGATAAGTTTTCCGACAGCGGAGAGACGTATTTTGTTAGCAGAGATAAGTTGTCCGGCAGCGGAGATAAGATGTCTGTCAGCGGAGAAAAGTTTTCCGCCAGCGGATATAAAGCCAGCAGAGATAAGATGTCCGGCAGGGGATATAAATTCCTCGCCGCCGGAAGTAAATGTTCTGCCAGCGGAGATAAGTTTTCTGCCAGCGGAGAGACGTATTTCGTCAGCAGAGATAAGTTGTCCGGCAGGGGATATATATTTTCCGCCACCGCAAATAAGTTTTCCGCCAGCGGAGAGACGTATTTCGTCAGAAGAGATAAGCTGTCCGGCAGGGGATATAAATTCCTCGCCGCCGGAAGTAAATGTTCTGCCAGCGGAGATAAGTTTCTGCCGGCGGAGAATCGTAGTTCGTCAGCGGAGATAAGTTGGCCGGAAGGGGATATAAATTTCCACCTCTGGAGAAAAGCTTTCCGCCAGCGGATATAAATTTTCCGCCACCGGGTATAAGCTTTCCGCCAGCGGAGAGACGTATTTTGTCAGCAGTGATTAGTTGGCTGGCAGGGGATATAGATTTCCCGCCACCGGAAATTAGTTTTCCGCCAGCGGAGAGACTTATTTCGTCAGCAGAGATAAGTTGTCCGGCAGGGGATATAAATTTCCCGCCGCCGGAGATAAGTTTACTGCCAGCGGAGAGACGTATTTCGTCAGCAGAGATAAGTTGTCCGGCAGCGGATATATATTGCCCGCCACCGGAAATAAGTTTTCCGCCAGCGGAGAGACGTATTTCGTCAGAGAGATAAGCTGTCCGGCAGGGGGTATAAATTTTCCCCTCTGGAGACAAGTGTTCTGCCAGCGGCGGATCGTAGTTCGTCAGCGGAGATAAATTATCTGCCAGCGGAGATAGATGTCTGTCAGCGGAGAAAAGTTTTCCGCCAGCGGATACACATTTTCCACCAGCGGAGAGATGTATTTTGTCAGCAGAGATAAGATGTCCGGCAGGGGATATAATTTTCCCGCCGCCGGAGGTAAATGTTCTGCCAGCGGAGATTCATTTTCTGCCGGCGGAGAAACGTAGTTCGTCAGCGGAGATAAGTTGTCCGGCAGGGGATATAAATTTCCCGCCACCGGAGATAAGTTTTCCGACAGCGGAGAGACGTATTTTGTTAGCAGAGATAAGTTGTCCGGCAGCGGATATAAAGCCAGCAGAGATAAGATGTCCGGCAGGGGATATAAATTCCTCGCCGCCGGAAGTAAATGTTCTGCCAGCGGAGATAAGTTTCTGCCGGCGGAGAAACGCAGTTCGTCAGCGGAGATAAGTTGTCCTGCAGGGGATATAAATTTGCCCCTTTGGAGAAAAGTTTTCCGCCAGCGGATATAAATTTCCCGCCACCGGAGATAAGTTTTCCGACAGCGGAGAATCGTAGTTCGTCAGCGGAGATAAATTAAATGTCAGCGGAGATAAGATGTCTGTCGGATATAAATTTTCCACCAGTGGAGAGATGTTTTTTGTCAGCAGAGATAAGTTGTCCGGCAGGGGATATATATTTCCCGACACCGCAAATAAGTTTTCCGCCAGCGGAGAGACGTATTTCGTCAGAAGAGATAAGCTGTCCGGCAGGGGATATAAATTCCTCGCCGCCGGAAGTAAATGTTCTGCCAGCGGAGATAAGTTTCTGCCGGCGGAGAATCGTAGTTCGTCAGCGGAGATAAGTTGTCCGGAAGGGGATATAAATATTCCCCTCTGGAGAAAAGCTTTCCGCCAGCGGATATAAATTTCCCGCCACCGGGTATAAGCTTTCCGCCAGCGGAGAGACGTATTTTGTCAGCAGTGATTAGTTGTCTGGCAGGGGATATAGATTTCCCGCCACCGGAAATTAGTTTTCCGCCAGCGGAGAGACGTATTTTGTCAGCAGTGATTATATATATTATTATATATATATATATATATATTTCCCGCCACCGGAAATAAGTTTTCCGCCAGCGGAGAGACGTATTTCGTTAGCAGAGATAAGTTGTCCGGCAGGATATAAATTTCCCGCCGCCGGAGATACGTTTTCCGACAGCAGAGAGACGTATTTTGTTAGCAGAGATAAGTTGTCCGGCAGGGGATATAAATTTCCCGCCACCGGGTATAAGCTTTCCGCCAGTGGAGAGACGTATTTTGTCAGCAGTGATTAGTTGTCTGGCAGGGGATATAGATTTCCCGCCACCGGAAATTAGTTTTCCGCCAGCGGAGAGACTTATTTCATCAGCAGAGATAAGTTGTCCGGCAGCGGAGATAAGATGTCTGTCAGCGGAGAAAAGTTTTCCGCCAGCGGATATAAAGCCAGCAGACATAAGATGTCCGGCAGGGGATATAAATTCCTCGCCGCCGGAAGTAAATGTTCTGCCAGCGGAGATAAGTTTTCTGCCAGCGGAGAGACGTATTTCGTCAGCAGAGATAAGTTGTCCGGGAGGGGATATATATTTCCCGCCACCGCAAATAAGTTTTCCGCCAGCGGAGAGACGTATTTCGTCAGAAGAGATAAGCTGTCCGGCAGGGGATATAAATTCCTCGCCGCCGGAAGTAAATGTTCTGCCAGCGGAGATAAGTTTCTGCCGGCGGAGAATCGTAGTTCGTCAGCGGAGATAAGTTGTCCGGAAGGGGATATAAATTTCCCGCCACCGGAGATAAGTTTTCCGACAGCGGAGAATCGTAGTTCGTCAGCGGAGATAAACTAAATGTCAGCGGAGATAAGATGTCTGTCGGATATAAATTTTCCACCAGTGGAGAGATGTATTTTGTCAGCAGAGATAAGTTGTCCGGCAGGGGATATATATTTCCCGCCACCGCAAATAAGTTTTCCGCCAGCGGAGAGACGTATTTCGTCAGAAGAGATAAGCTGTCCGGCAGGGGATATAAATTCCTCGCCGCCGGAAGTAAATGTTCTGCCAGCGGAGATAAGTTTCTGCCGGCGGAGAATCGTAGTTCGTCAGCGGAGATAAGTTGTCCGGAAGGGGATATAAATTTCCATCTCTGGAGAAAAGCTTTCCGCCAGCGGATATAAATTTCCCGCCACGGGGTATAAGCTTTCCGCCAGCGGAGAGACGTATTTTGTCAGCAGTGATTAGTTGTCTGGCAGGGGATATAGATTTCCCGCCACCGGAAATTAGTTTTCCGCCAGCGGAGAGACTTATTTCGTCAGCAGAGATAAGTTGTCCGGCAGGGGATATAAATTTCCCGCCGCCGGAGATAAGTTTACTGCCAGCGGAGAGACGTATTTCGTCAGCAGAGATAAGTTTTCCGGCAGGGGATATATATTTCCCGCCACCGGAAATAAGTTTTCCGCCAGCGGAGAAACGTATTTTGTCAGAAGAGATAAGCTGTCCGGCAGGGGGTATAAATTTTCCCCTCTGGAGATAAGTTTTCTGCCAGCGGCGGAACGTAATTCGTCAGCGGAGATAAATTATCTGCCAGCGGAGATAAGATGTCTGTCAGCGGAGAAAAGTTTTCCGCCAGCGGATACACATTTTCCACCAGCGGAGAGATGTATTTTGTCAGCAGAGATAAGATGTCCGGCAGGGGATATAATTTTCCCGCCGCCGGAGGTAAATGTTCTGCCAGCGGAGATTCATTTTCTGCCGGCGGAGAAACGTAGTTCGTCAGCGGAGATAAGTTGTCCGGCAGGGGATATAAATTTCCCGCCACCGGAGATAAGTTTTCCGACAGCGGAGAGACGTATTTTGTTAGCAGAGATAAGTTGTCCGGCAGCGGATATAAAGCCAGCAGAGATAAGATGTCCGGCAGGGGATATAAATTCCTCGCCGCCGGAAGTAAATGTTCTGCCAGCGGAGATAAGTTTTCTGCAAGCGGAGAGACGTATTTCTGTTAAAGTTATTTTATTTGTAAGACAGCAGAAGATCAGTATACAGAATTATATGTGCTTCCGAGTAACATACGCAAGAGACAGACGCCGAAAGAAGAATATCGATATGAGAACATCGATATGCAGCAGGGCACATGCGCAGTGTTGTTAGAGATCAATATCTAATTATCGTGGCGGTCACTTTGAACACTCCTCCTCAACACAACGCATGTTTACAAACTTTAAATATACTTAACTAATATCCAATAACATGTCAAGCACTTATAAACGATCTTTTAAACCAAATGCGAATACAAATTTATGGTGCTTAACCTTGGCTCAGTTCTTTGTGAGGACATCTGCTATCATCTCATCGGTTGGCAGATACGCAATGTTGACTTCACCTCTCTTGAGAACCTCTCGAATATGATGTATCTTGACGTCGATGTGCCTTGTACGTGCATGAAACATGGGGTTTCTAGCAAGCTGCTGTGCTCCAATGTTGTCGCCGTACATCTGAATAGCTGACTCCTTGGACATCAGCTTCAAGTCAATCAGTAGGCTGCGAAAGTATTACGCCTCTTTTGCTGCAGATGATAAGGCTATGTACTCTGCCTCCGTGGAACTGAGGGCAACCGTCGATTGCTTCCTTGACTCCCAAGAAACCGCTCCTCCTGCCAACATGCATACATAGCCAGTGAATGACTTTCGGTTCGTCATATCACTTGCCCAATCTGCATCAACAAAACACTCAATTGCCTTTCCTTGCTTTGTGTAGCATATCTCCCAGTCGATAGTTTTTGCCAAATATCGAAGGATGTGCTTGGCTGCCGCTTCATGCTCGGAATGAGGATCCTTGTTACGTTGTGCTAATTTGTTCACCGAATGCGCAATGTCCGGACGAGTCATAACAGCAAGATAAGATAACTCTCCAATTAGCTTTTGGAACGATGTGATGTCGACCCTGCGGCAGTCCTCTTTGTTGCATGCCACCTGGTAACCAGCTTCAAGAGGCGTGGACGTCTGTCGACAATCTTTCAAATTGTACTGTTCGAGCAACTCTCTAATATACTTCCGTTGGCTGATTGAAATCGCACCCGTACTGCCTTCACGTTTCACCTCAATACCTAAAAAGTATTGCATAGGCCCGATGTCAACCACATCAAATTCTGCTGCGATCTTTATCTTGATATCAGATATATCATCTAGGTCCTTACACGCCAAAATAATGTCATCTACGTAGACAGCTATTAGACACATATTTTTACCTGGCTTACAATACAGACAGGGTTCGTTGACAGTCGGTATAAAACCAATGCGTTTCAGCGTTGCATCCAACGTAGAGTTCCACACTCTTCCTGATTGTTTTAGGCCATATATACTTTTGTGAAGCCTCAAAACGTGATTTGGGTGAACTTCGCTGATGAAGCCCTCAGGCTGTCTCATAAAAACCTCATCTTCCAATTCGCCGTTGAGATACGCCGTGACAACATCCATTTGATGTAGGTGGAGACCATGTTCGACTGCAAGTGCAATTATCAACCTGATAGTTGCGTGGCGTACAACTGGTGCAAATGTTTCCTTGTAGTCGATCCCGTAGCGTTGGCTACAACCTTTCGCCACCAGACGTGATTTGAGCCTGTTCACGCTTCCATCCGGATTGGACTTAACTGCGTAAACCCATCTGCATCCAATGGACTTTTTCCCGCTAGGCAATTTAGTAAGCGACCACGTGCCGTTCTTCACAATAGATTCGTACTCGTCCTTCATTGATGCTTCCATATCTCGCCTTCAGTAGACCGTTCAGCTTGTGCGTAGTTTTGTGGAACTTGTACGTCTGCTGCCAGTATCGCATTGAGCATATGATACTGCTTCCATGGTCGTCCTGCTTTTGCCCGTCCGTACTATGGTTGAGCGTCCTGGTCCTCTTATTGGTTCTGGAATTACAAGAATGTCATTACTAGACCTAATCTCCTCCTGATTTTCTGGCTCATTTTCTGGATCTTTAAATTGCTCGCTATCCATTTCGGGTTCAGAGTCCTGGTTTTGTTGAACCTCAATTGATGCCATGTCATTGGAACATGATGCATCTAGTTTGCCCCCTTCAGGTTCTACAAAAATGACATCCCTACTCTCTACGAGTTTCCTGGTTTCTTTACTGACCAAACGGTATGCTTTGGCTGTATCCGAGTAGCCCACCATTATATACTCTAAGCCTTTCTGTGCGAACTTTGATTTCTTTGTTTTATCTAGAGCTATCGCTACTGAGCCAAAAACTCTTAAATGCGATACCACTGGCTTTCTACCTGTCCATATTTCAAAAGGTGTCACCCCGCTCAAACAGCTGCTTGCCACTCTATTTCGCAAATACGTGGCAGTTCGAATCGCTTCTGCCCAATAGCATTCACTTAACCCAGCATGCAGCAGCATACTTCTTGCCATTTCTACCAATGTTCTGTTGGCCCTTTCTGCAACTCCGTTTTGTTGAGGTGTATATGGCACTGTTAAGTTTCGCTTTATTCCATTTTGGTTTAGGTAATTATCAACAACGTTTGATATGTATTCTCGGCCATTGTCGCTTCGTAAAACCTTGACTTTTCTCCCAGTTTGGCACTCAACTTGACTTTTAAATTCTTTAAAAGCCTCGAAAACCTGATCTTTGGTTTTTAGGAAACTTACTGATACATATCTTGAACAATCATCAATAAATGTGGCGAAATATCGATTGCCTCCCATTGACTGCTTTTGCATTGGACCGCATACATCAGTATATATTAAGTCTAGAACGCCCTTTGACCTGTTTGTGCTCGATTGAAATGGTTGCACGCAAATTTTACTTTTTGCGCATGTTGCACACACTTGTTTTGGCTTGTATATGCCCTTGAGACCTATTACCATCTCCTTGTTAACCATTTCCTTTAATGCGTCAAAATGTACATGGCCGAACCTATTATGCCATTTGAATGCATCTGCCTCAACATTTACAATGTTCATACACTTTTCCTGATTGTCCTGAACCATAAACAATCCATTTTCCAGATGTGCCTTTATAACTATTTTTCCGTTTTCAAAAATCATCGCTTGATTTTTCTCAAACACAACTTTTTTTCCATGTTTTAATAGTTTTGTGACCGATATAAAATTGTACTGCAAATCTGGTACCAAGATAACCTTTTCCAGCGTAACGGATCTATCACCGAACTTTACTTGAACAGTTCCATGCCCTTCAGCAATAAGTGATTTACCGCCGGCTAAAAATACTTTTTGATTATCTTCCGTGAACGACACAAAGCGTTCCTTGTCACAACATAGATGCGCCGTTGCGCCACTGTCTATGCACCATGCATTTAACATCTGGTCATTTGGCTTAGCTAAACTTAGGATTGGTACATATTTTTCTGGTTCCACTTTGGCATATTCGGTTACGCAAAGCATTGTACCCAATCTTTCCCCGCTTTTACTGTTTGCTCCTTCCTGCTTGCTTTTAGCACGGCATTCCGATTTAAAATGCCCTTCCTTTCCGCACTTAAAACACTTTTTGCCCTTCTTAAAGTTTTTCTTAAAATTGTTGTTGTCATAACTGACGTGAAGTTCCGCGCTACTTCTAATTTCCTTGCTAATGCTATCTTCCTGCCTATTCGCTTCTTCAAAAATTTTTATTTTTAGCATGCTCAAGCTCGGCAAATCATCTCGCGTCTCAATCGCAACAACAAAACTTCCATACGATTTAGGCAAACCATTTAGCAACACAACTGATAAGATCTTTTCATCAACCTTTATGTTGACCTCTGCTAAAGCCTCGTGTACCACCTGGAATTTCCGCAAATATTTCTGTGCACTTATACTATCCGACATTTTTAACGTCAACAATTGTTTAATTAAAAGCACTACCCTTGCTAGTCCGCTTGGCCTGTGAATTTTATTTAGCTTTTGCCATGCCTGTGACGACGATACACAATTTTTAATATTTTTTAGTTGGGTCGATTTAACACAAAGTAAAATTGACGCCAACGCCTTTTGATCCTTTAGTTCAAAAGCTGCACTTTGCTCATTTGTTGCACTTTCACTAAGCTCAATTTTACCACTGACGATTGGCCACAAATCATTTTGTGGCTTCTCACTTCTCATCAAAACTTCCCATATGCTATAATTGTTTTCGTCCAGTTTCTCAATATTGAAATTCATATTTCCACTCATTTTTTATACTTATTGTCCCACAGTGCAAAATTTGTAACTGTCGATCGTCTCATGCACAAAGCAACTACGACGACAATACTGTTGTCCGTGTCTTTCTTTTGTTTTTTCGTTTTCTCTTAAGTATCCCTCCGAGTTGCTATTTACACACACACACTCGGGATTTTCTAAGGCTTGGTATACACACTTTTGGGTATACACACTCGCGGTTTTGTGCGGCTTGGCATACGCACTTTTTGGTATACACACTTGAGTCTCCGTTCGCTTTTGTGTTTCTTGATCCGTTGGGACTGCTTTATTTTGGACTTTAAACCACGGCAACGGTCCGATTCGCTGCAAAATTCTAATCAAAAAACATAATGCGAATCTCCGTTGAATTTGTTCAACTTGTTCTTTTGCCTTTCTATGTACACACATACACTAATGAGTCTATGCCATTTTTTTAGCACTGCTTTTCACTAAGCACCAAACAAAGTTTATTGTTTCTCACTGTTTCTGTTTTATACTGTTTCTTGGTGAATTGGTGTCTGGGCCCATAACCTGTTAAAGTTATTTTATTTGTAAGACAGCAGAAGATCAGTATACAGAATTATATGTGCTTCCGAGTAACATACGCAAGAGACAGACGCCGAAAAAAGAATATCGATATGAGAACATCGATATGAGAACATCGATATGCAGCAGGGCACATGCGCAGTGTTGTTAGAGATCAATATCTAATTATCGTGGCGGTCACTTTGAACATAAGTTTTCCGCCAGCGGAGAGACGTATTTCGTCAGAAGAGATAAGCTGTCCGGCAGGGGATATAAATTCCTCGCAGCCGGAAGTAAATGTTCTGCCAGCGGAGATAAGTTTCTGCCGGCGGAGAATCGTAGTTCGTCAGCGGAGATAAGTTGTCCGGAAGGGGATATAAATTTCCCCCTCTGGAGAAAAGCTTTCCGCCAGCGGATATAAATTTCCCGCCACCGGGTATAAGCTTTCCGCCAGCGGAGAGACGTATTTTGTCAGCAGTGATTAGTTGTCTGGCAGGGGATATAGATTTCCCGCCACCGGAAATTAGTTTTCCGCCAGCGGAGAGACTTATTTCGTCAGCAGAGATAAGTTGTCCGGCAGGGGATATAAATTTCCCGCCGCCGGAGATAAGTTTTCCGACAGCGGAGAGACGTATTTTGTTAGCAGAGATAAGTTGTCCGGCAGCGGAGATAAGATGTCTGTCAGCGGAGAAAAGTTTTCCGCCAGCGGATATAAAGCCAGCAGAGATAAGATGTCCGGCAGGGGATATAAATTCCTCGCCGCCGGAAGTAAATGTTCTGCCAGCGGAGATAAGTTTTCTGCCAGCGGAGAGACGTATTTCGTCAGCAGAGATAAGTTGTCCGGAAGGGGATATAAATTTCCCGCCACCGGAGATAAGTTTTCCGCCAGCGGATATAAATTTCCCGCCACCGGGTATAAGCTTTCCGCCAGCGGAGAGACGTATTTTGTCAGCAGTGATTAGTTGTCTGGCAGGGGATATAGATTTCCCGCCACCGGAAATTAGTTTTCCGCCAGCGGAGAGACTTATTTCGTCAGCAGAGATAAGTTGTCCGGCAGGGGATATAAATTTCCCGCCGCCGGAGATAAGTTTTCCGACAGCGGAGAGACGTATTTTGTTAGCAGAGATAAGTTGTCCGGCAGCGGAGATAAGATGTCTGTCAGCGGAGAAAAGTTTTCCGCCAGCGGATATAAAGCCAGCAGAGATAAGATGTCCGGCAGGGGATATAAATTCCTCGCCGCCGGAAGTAAATGTTCTGCCAGCGGAGATAAGTTTTCTGCCAGCGGAGAGACGTATTTCGTCAGCAGAGATAAGTTGTCCGGCAGGGGATATATATTTCCCGCCACCGGAAATAAGTTTTCCGCCAGCGGAGAGACGTATTTCGTCAGAGAGATAAGCTGTCCGGCAGGGGGTATCAATTTTCCTCTCTGGAGACAAGTGTTCTGCCAGCGGCGGATCGTAATTCGTCAGCGGAGATAAATTATCTGCCAGCGGAGATAAGATGTCTGTCAGCGGAGAAAAGTTTTCCGCCAGCGGATACACATTTTCCACCAGCGGAGAGATGTATTTTGTCAGCAGAGATAAGATGTCCGGCAGGGGATATAATTTTCCCGCCGCCGGAGGTAAATGTTCTGCCAGCGGAGATTCGTTTTCTGCCGGCGGAGAAACGTTGTTCATCAGCGGAGATAAGTTGTCCGGCAGCGGATATAAATTTCCCCCTCTGGAGAAAAGTTTTCCGCCATCGGATATAAATTTCCCGCCACCGGAGATAAGTTTTCCGACAGCGGAGAGATGTATTTTGTCAGCAGAGATAAGTTGTCGGGCGCGGGATATAGATATCCCGCCACCGGAAATAAGTTTTCCGCCAGCGGAGAAACGTATTTTGTCAGAAGAGATAAGCTGTCCGGCAGGGGGTATAAATTTTCCCCTCTGGAGATAAGTGTTCTGCCAGCGGCGGAACGTAGTTCGTCAGCGGAGATAAAATATCTGCCAGCGGAAATAAGATGTCTGTCAGCGGAGAAAAGTTTTCCGCCAGCGGATGTAAATTTTCCGACAGCGGAGAGATGTATTTTGTCAGCAGAGATAAGATGTCCGGCAGGGGATATAAATTTCCCGCCGTCGGACGTAAATGTTCTGCCAGCGGAGATTCGTTTTCTGCCGGCGGAGAAACGTAGTTCATCAGCGGAGATAAGTTGTCCGGCAGGGGATATAAATTTCCCCCTCTGGAAAAAAGTTTTCCGCCATCGGATATAAATTTCCCGCCACCGGAGATAAGTTTTCCGACAGCGGAGAGATGTATTTTGTCAGCCGAGATAAGCTGTCCGGCAGCGTATATAAATATCCCACCGCTAGAGGTAAATGTTCTGCCAGCGGAGATAAGTTTTTTGCCAGCGGAGAAGCGTAGTTCGCGAGCGGAGATAAATTGTCTGCCAGCGGAGATAAGTTGTCCGCCAGCGGATACAGGTTTCCCGCCACCGGAAATAAGTTTTCCGCCAACGGTGAGACGTATTTCGTCAGCAGAGATAAGTTGTCCGGTAGGGGATATAGATTTCCAGCCACCGGAAATAAGTTTTCCGCCCGCAGAGAGACGTATTTCGTCAGCGGCGATACTCTTTCCGGCAGGGGATATAAATTTGCCCCTCTGGAGAAAAGCTTTCCGCCAGCGGATATAAATCTCCCGCCACCGGATATAAGCTTTCCGCCAGCGGAGAGACGTATTTAATCAGCAGAAATAAGTTGTCCGGCAGGGGATTTAGATTTCCCGCCACCGGAAATAAGTTTTCCGCCAGCGGTGAGACGTATTTCGTCAGCAGAGATAAGCTGTGCGGCAGGGGTTATAAATTTCCCGCTATCGGAGATAAGTTTTCTGCCAGCGGAGAAACGTAGCTCGTCAGCAGAGATAAATTATCTGCCAGCGGAGATAAGATGTCTGTCAGCGGAGAAAAGTTTTCCGCCAGCGGAGAGATGTATTTTGTCTGCAGAGATAAGATGTCCGGCAGGGGATATAATTTTCCCGCCGCTGGAGGTAAATGTTCTGCCAGCGGAGATTCATTTTCTGCCGGCGGAGAAACGTAGTTCGTCAGCGGAGATAAGTTGTCCGGCAGGGGATATAAATTTTCCGTCACCGGAGAAATGTTTTCCGCCAGCGGAAATAAATTTTCCACCAGCGGAGAGATGTAGTTTGTCAGCAGAGATCAAATGTCCGGCAAGGGATATAATTTTCCCGCCGCCGGAGGTAAATGTTCTGCCAGCGGAGATTGGTTTTTTGCCGGCGGAGAAACGAAGTTCATCAGCGGAGATAAGTTGTCCGGCAGGGGATATAAATTTCCCCCTCTGGAGAAAAGTTTTCCGCCATCGGATATAAATTTCCCGCCACCGGAGATAAGTTTTCCGACAGCGGAGAGATGTATTTTGTCAGCAGAGATAAGCTGTCCGGCAGCGGATATAAATATCCCACCGCTGGAGGTAAATGTTCTGCCAGCGGAGATAAGTTTTCTGCCGGCGGAGAAGCGTAGTTCGTCAGCGGAGATAAATTGTCTGCCAGCGGAGATAAGTTGTCCGCCAGCGGATACAGATTTCCCGCCACCGGAAATAAGTTTTCCGCCAACGGTGAGACGTATTTCGTCAGCAGAGATAATTTGTCCGGAAGGGGATATAGATTTCCCGCCACCGGAAATAAGTTTTCCGCCCGCATAGAGACGTATTTCGTCAGCGGCGATACATTTTCCGGCAGGGGATATACATTTTCCCGCCACCGGAGATAAGTTTTCTGCCAGCGGAGAAGCGTAGTTCGTCAGCGGAGATAAATTGTCTGCCAGCGGAGATAAGTTGTCCGCCAGCGGATACAGATATCCCGCCACCGGAAATAAGTTTTCCGCCAGCGGAGAGACGTATTTCGTCAGAAGAGATAAGCTGTCCGGCAGGGGGTATAAATTTTCCCCTCTGGAGATAAGTGTTGTGCCAGCGGCGGAACGTAGTTCGTCAGCGGAGATAAATTATCTGCCAGCGGAGATAAAACGTCTGTCAGCGGAGACAAGTTTTCCGCCAGCGGAGAGACGTATTTCGTCAGCAGAGATAAGTTGCTCGGCAGGGGATATAAATTTTCCGCTCTGGAGATAAGTGTTCTGCCAGCAGAGGATTTTAGTTCGTCAGCGGAGATAAATTATCTGCCTGCCGAGAAAAGTTTTCCGCCAGCGGATATAAATTTCCCGCCAGCGGATATAAATTTCCCGCCACCGGATATAAGCTTTCCGCCAGCGGAGAGACGTATTTTGTCAGCAGAGATAAGTTGTCCGGCGGGGGATATAGATATCCCGCCACCGGAAATAAGTTTTCCGCCAGCGGAGAGACGTATTTCGTCAGCAGAGATACGTTGTCCGGCAGGGGATATAGATTTCGCGCCACCGGAAATAAGTTTTCCGCCAGCGGGGAGACGTCTTTCGTCAGCAGAGATAAGCTGTCCGGCAGGGGATATAAATTTCCCGCCGCCGGAGATAAGTTTTCTGCCAGCGGAGAATCGTTGTTCGTCAGCGGAAATAAATTGTCTGCCATCGGAGATAAGATGTCTGTCAGCGGAGAAACGTTTTTCGGCAGCGGATTTAAATTTCCCGACACCGGAGCTAAGTCTTCTGCCAGCGGAGAAACGCAGTTCGTCAGCGGAGAAACGTGGTTCGTCAGCGGAGAAACGTAGTTCGTCAGCGGAAATAAATTGTCCGCCAGCGGAGATAAGTTGTCCGCCAGCGGATATAAATTTCCCGCCACCGGAAATAAGTTTTCCGCCAGCGGAGAGACGTATTTCGTCAGCAGAGATAATTTGTCCGGCAGGAGATATAAATTTCCCACCGGCGGAGATAAGTTTTCTGCCAGCGGAGAATCGTAGTTCGTCAGCGGATATAAATTGTCTGCCATCGGAGATAAGATGTCTGTCAGCGGAGAAAAGTTTTCCGCCAGCGGATATAACTTTCCCGCCACCGCAGATAAGTTTTCCGCCAGCGGAGAGATGTATTTTGTCAGCAGAGATAAGAAGTCCGGCAGGACATATAGATTTCCCGCCACCGGAAATAAGTTTTTCGCCAGCGGAGAGACGTCTTTCGTCAGCAGAGATAAGCTGTCCGGCAGGGGATATAAATTTCTCGCCGCCGGAGATAAGTTTTCTGCCAGCGGAAAATCGTAGTTGGTCAGCGGAAATAAATTTTCTGCCAGCGGAGATAAGTTGTCCGCCAGCGGATATAGATTTCCCGCCACCGGAAATAAGTTTTCCGCCAGCGGAGAGACGTATTTCGTCAGCAGAGATAATTTGTCCGGCAGGAGATATAAATTTCCCACCGGCGGAGATAAGTTTTCTGCCAGCGGAGAAACGCAGTTCGTCAGCGGAGAAACGTGGTTCGTCAGCGGAGAAACGTAATTCGTCAGCGGAAATAAATTGTCCGCCAGCGGAGATAAGTTGTCCGCCAGCGAATATAAATTTCCCGCCACCGGAAATAAGTTTTCCGACAGCGGAGAGACGTATTTCGTTAGCAGAGATAATTTGTCCGGCAGGAGATATAAATTTCCCACCGGTGGAGATAAGTTTTCTGCCAGCGGAGAATCGTAGTTTGTCAGCGGAGATAAATTGTCTGCCAGCGGAGATAAGTTTTCCGCCAGCGGATATAGATTTCCCGCCACCGGAAATAAGTTTTCCGCCAGCGGAGAGACGTATTTCGTCAGCAGATATAAGTTGTCCGGCTGGGGATAAAGATTTCCCGCCACCGGAAATATGTTTTCCGAAAGCGGGAAGACGTATTTCATAAGCAGAGATAAGTTGTCCGGCAGGAGATATAAATTTCCCCCTCTGGAGATAATTTTTCCGCCAGCGGATATAAATTTCCCGCCACCAGAGATAAGTTTTCCGCCATTGGAGAGACGTATTTTGTCAGCAGAGATAAGTTGTCCTGCAGCGGAGATAACATGTCTGTCAGCGGAGAAAAGTTTTCCGCCAGCGGATATAAATTTTCCGCCATTGGAGAGATGTATTTTGTCTGCAGAGATAAGATGTCCGGCAAGGGATATAAATTCCTCGCAGCCGGAAGTAAATGTTCTGCCAGCGGAGATAAGTTTCTGCCGGCGGAGAATCGTAGTTCGTCAGCGGAGATAAGTTGTCCGGAAGGGGATATAAATTTCCCCCTCTGGAGAAAAGCTTTCCGCCAGCGGATATAAATTTCCCGCCACCGGAAATAAGCTTTCCGCCAGCGGAGAGACGTATTTTGTCAGCAGTGATTAGTTGTCTGGCAGGGGATATAGATTTCCCGCCACCGGAAATTAGTTTTCCGCCAGCGGAGAGACTTATTTCGTCAGCAGAGATAAGTTGTCCGGCAGGGGATATAAATTTCCCGCCGCCGGAGATAAGTTTTCCGACAGCGGAGAGACGTATTTTGTTAGCAGAGATAAGTTGTCCGGCAGCGGAGATAAGATGTCTGTCAGCGGAGAAAAGTTTTCCGCCAGAGGATATAAAGCCAGCAGAGATAAGATGTCCGGCAGGGGATATAAATTCCTCGCCGCCGGAAGTAAATGTTCTGCCAGCGGAGATAAGTTTTCTGCCAGCGGAGAGACGTATTTCGTCAGCAGAGATAAGTTGTCCGGAAGGGGATATAAATTTCCCGCCACCGGAGATAAGTTTTCCGCCAGCGGATATAAATTTCCCGCCACCGGGTATAAGCTTTCCGCCAGCGGAGAGACGTATTTTGTCAGCAGTGATTAGTTGTCTGGCAGGGGATATAGATTTCCCGCCACCGGAAATTAGTTTTCCGCCAGCGGAGAGACTTATTTCGTCAGCAGAGATAAGTTTTCCGGCAGGGGATATAAATTTCCCGCCGCCGGAGATAAGTTTTCCGACAGCGGAGAGACGTATTTTGTTAGCAGAGATAAGTTGTCCGGCAGCGGAGATAAGATGTCTGTCAGCGGAGAAAAGTTTTCCGCCAGCGGATATAAAGCCAGCAGAGATAAGATGTCCGGCAGGGGATATAAATTCCTCGCCGCCGGAAGTAAATGTTCTGCCAGCGGAGATAAGTTTTCTGCCAGCGGAGAGACGTATTTCGTCAGCAGAGATAAGTTGTCCGGCAGGGGATATATATTTCCCGCCACCGGAAATAAGTTTTCCGCCAGCGGAGAGACGTATTTCGTCAGAGAGATAAGCTGTCCGGCAGGGGGTATCAATTTTCCTCTCTGGAGACAAGTGTTCTGCCAGCGGCGGATCGTAATTCGTCAGCGGAGATAAATTATCTGCCAGCGGAGATAAGATGTCTGTCAGCGGAGAAAAGTTTTCCGCCAGCGGATACACATTTTCCACCAGCGGAGAGATGTATTTTGTCAGCAGAGATAAGATGTCCGGCAGGGGATATAATTTTCCCGCCGCCGGAGGTAAATGTTCTGCCAGCGGAGATTCGTTTTCTGCCGGCGGAGAAACGTTGTTCATCAGCGGAGATAAGTTGTCCGGCAGCGGATATAAATTTCCCCCTCTGGAGAAAAGTTTTCCGCCATCGGATATAAATTTCCCGCCACCGGAGATAAGTTTTCCGACAGCGGAGAGATGTATTTTGTCAGCAGAGATAAGTTGTCGGGCGCGGGATATAGATATCCCGCCACCGGAAATAAGTTTTCCGCCAGCGGAGAAACGTATTTTGTCAGAAGAGATAAGCTGTCCGGCAGGGGGTATAAATTTTCCCCTCTGGAGATAAGTGTTCTGCCAGCGGCGGAACGTAGTTCGTCAGCGGAGATAAAATATCTGCCAGCGGAAATAAGATGTCTGTCAGCGGAGAAAAGTTTTCCGCCAGCGGATATAAATTTTCCGACAGCGGAGAGATGTATTTTGTCAGCAGAGATAAGATGTCCGGCAGGGGATATAAATTTCCTGCCGTCGGACGTAAATGTTCTGCCAGCGGAGATTCGTTTTCTGCCGGCGGAGAAACGTAGTTCATCAGCGGAGATAAGTTGTCCGGCAGGGGATATAAATTTCCCCCTCTGGAAAAAAGTTTTCCGCCATCGGATATAAATTTCCCGCCACCGGAGATAAGTTTTCCGACAGCGGAGAGATGTATTTTGTCAGCCGAGATAAGCTGTCCGGCAGCGTATATAAATATCCCACCGCTAGAGGTAAATGTTCTGCCAGCGGAGATAAGTTTTTTGCCAGCGGAGAAGCGTAGTTCGCTAGCGGAGATAAATTGTCTGCCAGCGGAGATAAGTTGTCCGCCAGCGGATACAGGTTTCCCGCCACCGGAAATAAGTTTTCCGCCAACGGTGAGACGTATTTCGTCAGCAGAGATAAGTTGTCCGGTAGGGGATATAGATTTCCAGCCACCGGAAATAAGTTTTCCGCCCGCAGAGAGACGTATTTCGTCAGCGGCGATACTCTTTCCGGCAGGGGATATAAATTTGCCCCTCTGGAGAAAAGCTTTCCGCCAGCGGATATAAATCTCCCGCCACCGGATATAAGCTTTCCGCCAGCGGAGAGACGTATTTAATCAGCAGAAATAAGTTGTCCGGCAGGGGATTTAGATTTCCCGCCACCGGAAATAAGTTTTCCGCCAGCGGTGAGACGTATTTCGTCAGCAGAGATAAGCTGTGCGGCAGGGGTTATAAATTTCCCGCTATCGGAGATAAGTTTTCTGCCAGCGGAGAAACGTAGCTCGTCAGCAGAGATAAATTATCTGCCAGCGGAGATAAGATGTCTGTCAGCGGAGAAAAGTTTTCCGCCAGCGGAGAGATGTATTTTGTCTGCAGAGATAAGATGTCCGGCAGGGGATATAATTTTCCCGCCGCTGGAGGTAAATGTTCTGCCAGCGGAGATTCATTTTCTGCCGGCGGAGAAACGTAGTTCGTCAGCGGAGATAAGTTGTCCGGCAGGGGATATAAATTTTCCGTCACCGGAGAAATGTTTTCCGCCAGCGGAAATAAATTTTCCACCAGCGGAGAGATGTATTTTGTCAGCAGAGATCAAATGTCCGGCAAGGGATATAATTTTCCCGCCGCCGGAGGTAAATGTTCTGCCAGCGGAGATTGGTTTTTTGCCGGCGGAGAAACGAAGTTCATCAGCGGAGATAAGTTGTCCGGCAGGGGATATAAATTTCCCCCTCTGGAGAAAAGTTTTCCGCCATCGGATATAAATTTCCCGCCACCGGAGATAAGTTTTCCGACAGCGGAGAGATGTATTTTGTCAGCAGAGATAAGCTGTCCGGCAGCGGATATAAATATCCCACCGCTGGAGGTAAATGTTCTGCCAGCGGAGATAAGTTTTCTGCCGGCGGAGAAGCGTAGTTCGTCAGCGGAGATAAATTGTCTGCCAGCGGAGATAAGTTGTCCGCCAGCGGATACAGATTTCCCGCCACCGGAAATAAGTTTTCCGCCAACGGTGAGACGTATTTCGTCAGCAGAGATAATTTGTCCGGAAGGGGATATAGATTTCCCGCCACCGGAAATAAGTTTTCCGCCCGCATAGAGACGTATTTCGTCAGCGGCGATACATTTTCCGGCAGGGGATATACATTTTCCCGCCACCGGAGAAAAGTTTTCTGCCAGCGGAGAAGCGTAGTTCGTCAGCGGAGATAAATTGTCTGCCAGCGGAGATAAGTTGTCCGCCAGCGGAGATAAATTGTCTGCCAGCGGAGATAAGTTGTCCGCCAGCGGAGAGACGTATTTCGTCAGAAGAGATAAGCTGTCCGGCAGGGGGTATAAATTTTCCCCTCTGGAGATAAGTGTTGTGCCAGCGGCGGAACGTAGTTCGTCAGCGGAGATAAATTATCTGCCAGCGGAGATAAAACGTCTGTCAGCGGAGACAAGTTTTCCGCCAGCGGAGAGACGTATTTCGTCAGCAGAGATAAGTTGCTCGGCAGGGGATATAAATTTTCCGCTCTGGAGATAAGTGTTCTGCCAGCAGAGGATTTTAGTTCGTCAGCGGAGATAAATTATCTGCCTGCCGAGAAAAGTTTTCCGCCAGCGGATATAAATTTCCCGCCAGCGGATATAAATTTCCCGCCACCGGATATAAGCTTTCCGCCAGCGGAGAGACGTATTTTGTCAGCAGAGATAAGTTGTCCGGCGGGGGATATAGATATCCCGCCACCGGAAATAAGTTTTCCGCCAGCGGAGAGACGTATTTCGTCAGCAGAGATACGTTGTCCGGCAGGGGATATAGATTTCGCGCCACCGGAAATAAGTTTTCCGCCAGCGGGGAGACGTCTTTCGTCAGCAGAGATAAGCTGTCCGGCAGGGGATATAAATTTCCCGCCGCCGGAGATAAGTTTTCTGCCAGCGGAGAATCGTTGTTCGTCAGCGGAAATAAATTGTCTGCCATCGGAGATAAGATGTCTGTCAGCGGAGAAACGTTTTTCGGCAGCGGATTTAAATTTCCCGACACCGGAGCTAAGTCTTCTGCCAGCGGAGAAACGCAGTTCGTCAGCGGAGAAACGTGGTTCGTCAGCGGAGAAACGTAGTTCGTCAGCGGAAATAAATTGTCCGCCAGCGGAGATAAGTTGTCCGCCAGCGGATATAAATTTCCCGCCACCGGAAATAAGTTTTCCGCCAGCGGAGAGACGTATTTCGTCAGCAGAGATAATTTGTCCGGCAGGAGATATAAATTTCCCACCGGCGGAGATAAGTTTTCTGCCAGCGGAGAATCGTAGTTCGTCAGCGGATATAAATTATCTGCCAGCGGAGATAAGATGTCTGTCAGCGGAGAAAAGTTTTCCGCCAGCGGATACACATTTTCCACCAGCGGAGAGATGTATTTTGTCAGCAGAGATAAGATGTCCGGCAGGGGATATAAATTTCCCGCCACCGGAAATAAGTTTTCCGCCATTGGAGAGACGTATTTTGTCAGCAGAGATAAGTTGTCCTGCAGCGGAGATAACATGTCTGTCAGCGGAGAAAAGTTTTCCGCCAGCGGAAATAAATTTTCCACCAACGGAGAGATGTATTTTGTCTGCAGAGATAAGATGTCCGGCAGGGGATATAAATTCCTCGCAGCCGGAAGTAAATGTTCTGCCAGCGGAGATAAGTTTCTGCCGGCGGAGAATCGTAGTTCGTCAGCGGAGATAAGTTGTCCGGAAGGGGATATAAATTTCCCCCTCTGGAGAAAAGCTTTCCGCCAGCGGATATAAATTTCCCGCCACCGGAAATAAGCTTTCCGCCAGCGGAGAGACGTATTTTGTCAGCAGTGATTAGTTGTCTGGCAGGGGATATAGATTTCCCGCCACCGGAAATTAGTTTTCCGCCAGCGGAGAGACTTATTTCGTCAGCAGAGATAAGTTGTCCGGCAGGGGATATCAATTTCCCGCCGCCGGAGATAAGTTTTCCGACAGCGGAGAGACGTATTTTGTTAGCAGAGATAAGTTGTCCGGCAGCGGAGATAAGATGTCTGTCAGCGGAGAAAAGTTTTCCGCCAGCGGATATAAAGCCAGCAGAGATAAGATGTCCGGCAGGGGATATAAATTCCTCGCCGCCGGAAGTAAATGTTCTGCCAGCGGAGATAAGTTTTCTGCCAGCGGAGAGACGTATTTCGTCAGCAGAGATAAGTTGTCCGGCAGGGGATATATATTTCCCGCCACCGGAAATAAGTTTTCCGCCAGCGGAGAGACGTATTTCGTCAGAGAGATAAGCTGTCCGGCAGGGGGTATCAATTTTCCTCTCTGGAGACAAGTGTTCTGCCAGCGGCGGATCGTAATTCGTCAGCGGAGATAAATTATCTGCCAGCGGAGATAAGATGTCTGTCAGCGGAGAAAAGTTTTCCGCCAGCGGATACACATTTTCCACCAGCGGAGAGATGTATTTTGTCAGCAGAGATAAGATGTCCGGCAGGGGATATAATTTTCCCGCCGCCGGAGGTAAATGTTCTGCCAGCGGAGATTCGTTTTCTGCCGGCGGAGAAACGTTGTTCATCAGCGGAGATAAGTTGTCCGGCAGCGGATATAAATTTCCCCCTCTGGAGAAAAGTTTTCCGCCATCGGATATAAATTTCCCGCCACCGGAGATAAGTTTTCCGACAGCGGAGAGATGTATTTTGTCAGCCGAGATAAGCTGTCCGGCAGCGTATATAAATATCCCACCGCTAGAGGTAAATGTTCTGCCAGCGGAGATAAGTTTTTTGCCAGCGGAGAAGCGTAGTTCGCTAGCGGAGATAAATTGTCTGCCAGCGGAGATAAGTTGTCCGCCAGCGGATACAGGTTTCCCGCCACCGGAAATAAGTTTTCCGCCAACGGTGAGACGTATTTCGTCAGCAGAGATAAGTTGTCCGGTAGGGGATATAGATTTCCAGCCACCGGAAATAAGTTTTCCGCCCGCAGAGAGACGTATTTCGTCAGCGGCGATACTCTTTCCGGCAGGGGATATAAATTTGCCCCTCTGGAGAAAAGCTTTCCGCCAGCGGATATAAATCTCCCGCCACCGGATATAAGCTTTCCGCCAGCGGAGAGACGTATTTAATCAGCAGAAATAAGTTGTCCGGCAGGGGATTTAGATTTCCCGCCACCGGAAATAAGTTTTCCGCCAGCGGTGAGACGTATTTCGTCAGCAGAGATAAGCTGTGCGGCAGGGGTTATAAATTTCCCGCTATCGGAGATAAGTTTTCTGCCAGCGGAGAAACGTAGCTCGTCAGCAGAGATAAATTATCTGCCAGCGGAGATAAGATGTCTGTCAGCGGAGAAAAGTTTTCCGCTAGCGGAGAGATGTATTTTGTCTGCAGAGATAAGATGTCCGGCAGGGGATATAATTTTCCCGCCGCTGGAGGTAAATGTTCTGCCAGCGGAGATTCATTTTCTGCCGGCGGAGAAACGTAGTTCGTCAGCGGAGATAAGTTGTCCGGCAGGGGATATAAATTTTCCGTCACCGGAGAAATGTTTTCCGCCAGCGGAGAAGCGTAGTTCGTCAGCGGAGATAAATTGTCTGCCAGCGGAGATAAGTTGTCCGCCAGCGGATACAGATATCCCGCCACCGGAAATAAGTTTTCCGCCAGCGGAGAGACGTATTTCGTCAGAAGAGATAAGCTGTCCGGCAGGGGGTATAAATATCCCACCGCTGGAGGTAAATGTTCTGCCAGCGGAGATAAGTTTTCTGCCAGCGGAGATAAAACGTCTGTCAGCGGAAATAAGTTTTCCGCCAACGGTGAGACGTATTTCGTCAGCAGAGATAAGTTGTCCGGCAGGGGATATAAATTTTCCGCTCTGGAGATAAGTGTTCTGCCAGCAGAGGATTTTAGTTCGTCAGCGGAGATAAATTATCTGCCAGCGGAGATAAAACGTCTGTCAGCGGAGACAAGTTTTCCGCCAGCGGAGAGACGTATTTCGTCAGCAGAGATAAGTTGCTCGGCAGGGGATATAAATTTTCCGCTCTGGAGATAAGTGTTCTGCCAGCAGAGGATTTTTGTTCGTCAGCGGAGATAAATTATCTGCCTGCCGAGAAAAGTTTTCCGCCAGCGGATATAAATTTCCCGCCAGCGGATATAAATTTCCCGCCACCGGATATAAGCTTTCCGCCAGCGGAGAGACGTATTTTGTCAGCAGAGATAAGTTGTCCGGCGGGGGATATAGATATCCCGCCACCGGAAATAAGTTTTCCGCCAGCGGAGAGACGTATTTCGTCAGCAGAGATACGTTGTCCGGCAGGGGATATAGATTTCGCGCCACCGGAAATAAGTTTTCCGCCAGCGGGGAGACGTCTTTCGACAGCAGAGATAAGCTGTCCGGCAGGGGATATAAATTTCCCGCCGCCGGAGATAAGTTTTCTGCCAGCGGAGAATCGTTGTTCGTCAGCGGAAATAAATTGTCTGCCATCGGAGATAAGATGTCTGTCAGCGGAGAAACGTTTTTCGGCAGCGGATTTAAATTTCCCGACACCGGAGCTAAGTCTTCTGCCAGCGGAGAAACGCAGTTCGTCAGCGGAGAAACGTGGTTCGTCAGCGGAGAAACGTAGTTCGTCAGCGGAAATAAATTGTCCGCCAGCGGAGATAAGTTGTCCGCCAGCGGATATAAATTTCCCGCCACCGGAAATAAGTTTTCCGCCAGCGGAGAGACGTATTTCGTCAGCAGAGATAATTTGTCCGGCAGGAGATATAAATTTCCCACCGGCGGAGATAAGTTTTCTGCCAGCGGAGAATCGTAGTTCGTCAGCGGATATAAATTGTCTGCCATCGGAGATAAGATGTCTGTCAGCGGAGAAAAGTTTTCCGCCAGCGGATATAACTTTCCCGCCACCGCAGATAAGTTTTCCGCCAGCGGAGAGATGTATTTTGTCAGCAGAGATAAGAAGTCCGGCAGGACACATAGATTTCCCGCCACCGGAAATAAGTTTTTCGCCAGCGGAGAGACGTCTTTCGTCAGCAGAGATAAGCTGTCCGGCAGGGGATATAAATTTCTCGCCGCCGGAGATAAGTTTTCTGCCAGCGGAAAATCGTAGTTGGTCAGCGGAAATAAATTTTCTGCCAGCGGAGATAAGTTGTCCGCCAGCGGATATAGATTTCCCGCCACCGGAAATAAGTTTTCCGCCAGCGGAGAGACGTATTTCGTCAGCAGAGATAATTTGTCCGGCAGGAGATATAAATTTCCCACCGGCGGAGATAAGTTTTCTGCCAGCGGAGAAACGCAGTTCGTCAGCGGAGAAACGTGGTTCGTCAGCGGAGAAACGTAGTTCGTCAGCGGAAATAAATTGTCCGCCAGCGGAGATAAGTTGTCCGCCAGCGAATATAAATTTCCCGCCACCGGAAATAAGTTTTCCGACAGCGGAGAGACGTATTTCGTCAGCAGAGATAATTTGTCCGGCAGGAGATATAAATTTCCCACCGGTGGAGATAAGTTTTCTGCCAGCGGAGAATCGTAGTTTGTCAGCGGAGATAAATTGTCTGCCAGCGGAGATAAGTTTTCCGCCAGCGGATATAGATTTCCCGCCACCGGAAATAAGTTTTCCGCCAGCGGAGAGACGTATTTCGTCAGCAGATATAAGTTGTCCGGCTGGGGATAAAGATTTCCCGCCACCGGAAATATGTTTTCCGAAAGCGGGAAGACGTATTTCATAAGCAGAGATAAGTTGTCCGGCAGGAGATATAAATTTCCCCCTCTGGAGATAATTTTTCCGCCAGCGGATATAAATTTCCCGCCACCAGAGATAAGTTTTCCGCCATTGGAGAGACGTATTTTGGCAGCAGAGATAAGTTGTCCTGCAGCGGAGATAACATGTCTGTCAGCGGAGAAAAGTTTTCCGCCAGCGGAAATAAATTTTCCACCAACGGAGAGATGTATTTTGTCTGCAGAGATAAGATGTCCGGCAGGGGATATAAATTTCCCGCCGACGGAGGTCAATGTTCTGCCAGCGGAGCTACGTTTTCTGCCGGCGGAGAAACGCAGTTCGTCAGCGGAGATAAGTTGTCCGGCAGGTAATATAAATTTCCCCCTCTGGAGAAAAGTTTTCCGCCAGCGGATATAAATTTCCCGCCACCGCAGATAATTTTTCCGCCATCGGAGAAACGTAGTTCGTCAGCGGAAATAAACTGTCCGCCAGCGGAGATGAGTTGTCCGCCAGCGGATGTTGGTTTCCCGCCACCGGAAATAAGTACTCCGCCAGCGGAGAGACGTATTTCGTCAGAAGAGATAAGTTGTCCGGCAGGGGATATAAATTTCACCCTCTGGAGATAAGTTTTCTGCCAGCGGAGATATGATGGCTGTCGGCTTAGAAAAGTTTTCCGCCATTGGATATAAATATCCCGCCACCGGAGATAAGTTTTCTGCCAGCGGAGAGATGTATTTTGTCTGCAGAGATAAGATGTCCGGCAGGGGATATAATTTTCCCGCCGCCGGAGGTAAATGTTCTGCCAGCGGAGATTCATTTTCTGCCGGCGGAGAAACGTAGTTCGTCAGCGGAGATAAGTTGTCCGGCAGGGGATATAAATTTCCCGCCACCGGAGAAATGTTTTCCGCCAGCGGAAATAAATTTTCCACCAGCGGAGAGATGTATTTTGTCAGCAGAGATCAAATGTCCGGCAGGGGATATAATTTTCCCGCCGCCGGAGGTAAATGTTCTGCCAGCGGAGATTGGTTTTCTGCCGGCGGAGAAACGAAGTTCATCAGCGGAGATAAGTTGTCCGGCAGGGGATATAAATTTCCCCCTCTGGAGAAAAGTTTTCCGCCATCGGATATACATTTCCCGCCACCGGAGATAAGTTTTCCGACAGCGGAGAGATGTATTTTGTCAGCAGAGATAAGCTGTCCGGCAGCGGATATAAATATCCCACCGCTGGAGGTAAATGTTCTGCCAGCGGAGATAAGTTTTCTGCCGGCGGAGAAGCGTAGTTCGTCAGCGGAGATAAGTTGTCCGCCAGCGGATACAGATATCCCGCCACCGGAAATAAGTTTTCCGCCAGCGGAGAGACGTATTTCGTCAGGAGAGATAAGCTGTCCGGCAGGGGGTATAAATTTTCCCCTCTGGAGATAAGTGTTGTGCCAGCGGCGGAACGTAGTTCGTCAGCGGAGATAAATTATCTGCCAGCGGAGATAAAACGTCTGTCAGCGGAGACAAGTTTTCCGCCAGCGGAGAGACGTATTTCGTCAGCAGAGATAAGTTGCTCGGCAGGGGATATAAATTTTCCGCTCTGGAGATAAGTGTTCTGCCAGCAGAGGATTTTAGTTCGTCAGCGGAGATAAATTATCTGCCTGCCGAGAAAAGTTTTCCGCCAGCGGATATAAATTTCCCGCCACCGCATATAAGCTTTCCGCCAGCGGAGAGACGTATTTTTTCAGCAGAGATAAGTTGTCCGGCGGGGGATATAGAAATCCCGCCACCGGAAATAAGTTTTCCGCCAGCGGAGAGACGTATTTCGTCAGCAGAGATACGTTGTCCGGCAGGGGATATAGATTTCGCGCCACTGGAAATAAGTTTTCCGCCATCGGAGAGACGTATTTTGTCAGCAGAGATAAGTTGTCCGGCAGCGGAGATAAGATGTCTGTCAGCGGAGAAAAGTTTTCCGCCAGCGGATATAAATTTTCCACCAACGGAGAGATGTATTTTGTCTGCAGAGATTAGATGTCCGGCAGGGGATATAAATTTCCCGCCGCCGGAGGTCAATGTTCTGCCAGCGGAGCTACGTTTTCTGCCGGCGGAGAAACGCAGTTCGTCAGCGGAGATAAGTTGTCCGGCAGAGAATATAGATTTCCCGCCACCGGAAATATGTTTTCCGCCAGCGGGAAGACGTATTTCGTAAGCAGAGATAAGTTGTCCGGCAGGAGATATAAATTTCCCCCTCTGGAGATAATTTTTCCGCCAGCGGATATAATATCCCGCCACCAGAGATAAGTTTTCCGCCATTGGAGAGACGTATTTTGTCAGCAGAGATATGTTGTCCGGCAGCGGAGATAAGAAGTCTGTCAGCGGAGAAAAGTTTTCCGCCAGCGGATATAAATTTTCCACGAACGGAGAGATGTATTTTGTCTGCAGAGATAAGATGTCCGGCAGGGGATATAAATTTCCCGCCGCCGGAGGTAAGTGTTCTGCCAGCGTAGAGACGTATTTCGTCAGCAGAGATAAGTTGTCCGGCAGGGGATATAAATTTCCCCCTTTGGAGAAAAGTTTTCCGCCAGCGGATATAAATTTCCCGCCACCGGAGATAAGTTTTCCGCCAGCGGAGAGACGTACTTTGTCAGCAGAGATAAGTTGTCCGGCAGGGGATATAAATTTCCCGCCGCCGGAGATAAGTTTTCTGCCAGCGTAGAGACGTATTTCGTCAGCAGAGATAAGTTGTCCGGCAGGGGATATATATTTCCCGCCACCGGAAATAAGTTTTCCGCCAGCGGAGAGACGTATTTCCTTAGCAGAGATAAGTTGTCAGGTCGGGTATATAAATTTCTCGCCGCCGGAGATAAGTTTTCTGCAAGCGGGGAGACGTATTTCGTCAGCAGAGATAAGTTGTCCGGCAGGAGATATATATTTCCCGCCACCGCAAATAAGTTTTCCGCCAGCGGGGAGACGTATTTCGTTATCAGAGATAAGTTGTCAGGCCAGGGATATAAATTTCTCGCCGCCGGAGATAAGTTTTCTGCCAGCGGAGAATCGTAGTTTGTGAGCGGAGATTAATTGTCTGCCAGCGGAGATAAGTTGTCCGCCAGCGGATATAGATTTCCCAGCACCGGAAATAAATTTCCCGCCAGCGGAGAGACGTATTTCGTCAGCAGAGATAAGTTATCCGGCAGGGGATATAAATTCCTCGCCGCCGGAAGTAAATGTTTTGCCAGCGGAGATAAGTTTTCTGCCGGTGGAGAAACGTAACTCGTCAGCGGGGATAAATTGTCCGTCAGAGGATATACATTTCCCGCCGCCGGAAATAAGTTTTCTGCCAGCGGAGAATCGTAGTTTGTCAGCGGAGATTAATTGTCTGCCAGCGGAGATAAGTTGTCCGCCAGCGGATATAGATTTCCCAGCACCGGAAATAAATTTCCCGCCAGCGGAGAGACGTATATCGTCAGCAGAGATAAGTGTTCTGCCAGCGGAGATAAGTTTCTGCCGGCGGAGAGACGTATTTCGTCAGCAGAGATAAGTTGTCCGGCAGGGGATATATATTTCCCGCCACCGGAAATAAGTTTTCCGCCAGCGGAGAGACGTATTTCCTTAGCAGAGATAAGTTGTCAGGTCGGGTATATAAATTTCTCGCCGCCGGAGATAAGTTTTCTGCAAGCGGGGAGACGTATTTCGTCAGCAGAGATAAGTTGTCCGGCAGGAGATATATATTTCCCGCCACCGCAAATAAGTTTTCCGCCAGCGGGGAGACGTATTTCGTTAGCAGAGATAAGTTGTCAGGCCGGGGATATAAATTTCTCGCCGCCGGAGATAAGTTTTCTGCAAGCGGGGAGACGTATTTCGTCAGCAGAGATAAGTTATCCGGCAGGGGATATAAATTCCTCGCCGCCGGAAGTAAATGTTTTGCCAGCGGAGATAAGTTTTCTGCCGGTGGAGAAACGTAACTCGTCAGCGGGGATAAATTGTCCGTCAGAGGATATACATTTCCCGCCGCCGGAAATAAGTTTTCTGCCAGCGGAGAATCGTAGTTTGTCAGCGGAGATTAATTGTCTGCCAGCGGAGATAAGTTGTCCGCCAGCGGATATAGATTTTCCAGCACCGGAAATAAATTTCCCGCCAGCGGAGAGACGTATTTCGTCAGCAGAGATAAGTTGTCTGGCAGCGGAGATAAGAAGTCTGTCAGCGGAGAAAAGTTTTCCGCCAGCGGATATACATTTCCCGCCGCCGGAGGTAAGTGTTCTGCCAGCGGAGATAAGTTTCTGCCGGCGGTGAAACGTAGTTCGTCAGCGAATTTCCCCCTTTGGAGAAAAGTTTTCCGCCAGCGGATATAAATTTCCCGCCACCGGAGATAAGTTTTCCGCCAGCGGAGAGACGTATTTCGTTAGCAGAGATAAGTTGTCAGGCCGGGGATATAAATTTCTCGCCGCCGGAGATAAGTTTTCTGCCAGCGAAGAATCGTAGTTTGTCAGCGGAGATAACTTGTCTGCCAGCGGAGATATGTTGTCCGCCAGCGGATATAGATTTCCCAGCACCGGAAATAAATTTACCGCCAGAGGAGAGACGTATTTCGTCAGCAGAGATAAGTTGTCTGGCAGCGGAGATAAAAAGTCTGTCAGCGAAGAAAAGTTTTCCGAAAGCGGATTAAATTTCCCGCTACCGCAGATAAGTTTTCCGCCAGCGGAGAGATGTATTTTGCCAGCCAAGATAAGATGTCCGGCAGGGGATATAAATTTCCAGCCGCCGGAGATAAGTTTTCTGCCAGCGTAGAGACGTATTTCGTCAGCAGAGATAAGTTGTCCGGCAGGGGATATATATTTCCCGCCACCGGAAATAATTTTTCCGCCAGCGGAGAGACGTATTTCCTTAGCAGAGATAAGTTGTCAGGTCGGGTATATATATTTCTCGCCGCCGGAGATAAGTTTTCTGCAAGCGGAGAGACGTATTTCGTCAGCAGAGATAAGTTGTCCGGCAGGAGATATATATTTTCCGCCACCGCAAATAAGTTTTCCGCCAGCGGAGAGACGTATTTCGTTAGCAGAGATAAGTTGTCAGGCCGGGGATATAAATTTCTCGCCGCCGGAGATAAGTTTTCTGCCAGCGAAGAATCGTAGTTTGTCAGCGGAGATAACTTGTCTGCCAGCGGAAATATGTTGTCCGCCAGCGGATATAGATTTCCCAGCACCGGAAATAAATTTACCGCCAGAGGAGAGACGTATTTCGTCAGCAGAGATAAGTTGTCTGGCAGCGGAGATAAAAAGTCTGTCAGCGAAGAAAAGTTTTCCGAAAGCGGATTAAATTTCCCGCTACCGCAGATAAGTTTTCCGCCAGCGGAGAGATGTATTTTGCCAGCCAAGATAAGATGTCCGGCAGGGGATATAAATTTCCAGCCGCCGGAGATAAGTTTTCTGCCAGCGTAGAGACGTATTTCGTCAGCAGAGATAAGTTGTCCGGCAGGGGATATATATTTCCCGCCACCGGAAATAATTTTTCCGCCAGCGGAGAGACGTATTTCCTTAGCAGAGATAAGTTGTCAGGTCGGGTATATATATTTCTCGCCGCCGGAGATAAGTTTTCTGCAAGCGGAGAGACGTATTTCGTCAGCAGAGATAAGTTGTCCGGCAGGAGATATATATTTTCCGCCACCGCAAATAAGTTTTCCGCCAGCGGAGAGACGTATTTCGTTAGCAGAGATAAGTTGTCAGGTCGGGTATATAAATTTCTCGCCGCCGGAGATAAGTTTTCTGCAAGCGGGGAGACGTATTTCGTCAGCAGAGATAAGTTGTCCGGCAGGAGATATATATGTCCCGCCACCGCAAATAAGTTTTCCGCCAGCGGGGAGATGTATTTCGTTAGCAGAGATAAGTTGTCAGGCCGGGGATATAAATTTCTCGCCGCCGGAGATAAGTTTTCTGCCAGCGGAGAATCGTAGTTTGTGAGCGGAGATTAATTGTCTGCCAGCGGAGATAAGTTGTCCGCCAGCGGATATAGATTTCCCAGCACCGGAAATAAATTTCCCGCCAGCGGAGAGACGTATTTCGTCAGCAGAGATAAGTTGTCCGGCAGGGGATATAAATTCCTCGCCGCCGGAAGTAAATGTTTTGCCAGCGGAGATAAGTTTTCTGCCGGTGGAGAAACGTAACTCGTCAGCGGGGATAAATTGTCCGTCAGAGGATATACATTTCCCGCCGCCGGAAATAAGTTTTCTGCCAGCGGAGAATCGTAGTTTGTCAGCGGAGATTAATTGTCTGCCAGCGGAGATAAGTTGTCCGCCAGCGGATATAGATTTCCCAGCACCGGAAATAAATTTCCCGCCAGCGGAGAGACGTATTTCGTCAGCAGAGATAAGTTGTCTGGCAGCGGAGATACGAAGTCTGTCAGCGGAGAAAAGTTTTCCGCCAGCGGATATACATTTCCCGCCGCCGGAGGTAAGTGTTCTGCCAGCGGAGATTAGTTTCTGCCGGCGGAGAAACGTAGTTCGTAGTTTGTCAGCGGAGATAACTTGTCTGCCAGCGGAGATATGTTGTCCGCCAGCGGATATAGATTTCCCAGCACCGGAAATAAATTTACCGCCAGAGGAGAGACGTATTTCGTCAGCAGAGATAAGTTGTCTGGCAGCGGAGATAAGAAGTCTGTCAGCGGAGAAAAGTTTTCCGCCAGCGGATATAAATTTCCCGCTACCGCAGATAAGTTTTCCGCCAGCGGAGAGATGTATTTTGCTAGCCGAGATAAGATGTCCGGCAGGGGATATAAATTTCCCGCCGCCGGAGGTAAATGGTTTGCCAGCGGAGATAAGTTTTCTGCCGGCGGAGAAACGTAATTCGTCAGCGGGGATAAATTGTCCGTCACGAGATATAAAAAATTTCCGCCGCCGGAGATAAGATTTCTGCCAGAATCTTAGTTCGTCAGCGGAGATAAATTGTCTGCCAGCGGAGATATGTTGTCCGCCAGCGGATATAGATTTCCCAGCACCGGAAATAAATTTACCGCCAGAGGAGAGACGTATTTCGTCAGCAGAGATAAGTTGTCTGGCAGCGGAGATAAGAAGTCTGTCAGCGGAGAAAAGTTTTCCGCCAGCGGATATAAATTTCCCGCTACCGCAGATAAGTTTTCCGCCAGCGGAGAGATGTATTTTGCTAGCCGAGATAAGATGTCCGGCAGGGGATATAAATTTCCCGCCGCCGGAGGTAAATGGTTTGCCAGCGGAGATAAGTTTTCTGCCGGCGGAGAAACGTAATTCGTCAGCGGGGATAAATTGTCCGTCACGGGATATAAAAAATTCCCGCCGCCGGAGATAAGATTTCTGCCAGAATCTTAGTTCGTCAGCGGAGATAAATTGTCTGCCAGCGGAGATATGTTGTCCGCCAGCGGATATAGATTTCCCGGCACCGGAAATAAGTTTTCCGCCAGCGGAGAGACGTATTTCGTCAGCAGAGATAAGTTGTCCGGCAGGGGATATAGATTTCCCGCCACCGTAAATAAGTTTTCCGCCAGCGGAGAGATGTATTTCGTCAGCCGAGATAAGTGTCAGGACGGGGATGTAAATTTCCCGCCACCGGAGATAAGTTTTCCGCCAGCGGAGAGACGTATTTTGTTAGCAGAGATAAGTTGTCAGGCCTGGGATATAAATTTCTCGCCGCCGGAGATAAGTTTTCTGCCAGCGGAGAATCGTAGTTTGTAAGCGGAGATAAATTGTCTGCCAGCGGAGATAAGTTGTCCGCCAGCGGATATAGATTTCCCAGCACCGGAAATAAATTTACCGCCAGCGTAGAGACGTATTTCGTCAGCAGAGATAAGTTGTCCGGCAGGGGATATATATTTCCCGCCACCGGAAATAAGTTTTCCGCCAGCGGAGAGACGTATTTCCTTGGCAGAGATAAGTTGTCAGGTCGGGTATATAAATTTCTCGCCGCCGGAGATAAGTTTTCTGCAAGCGGGGAGACGTATTTCGACAGCAGAGATAAGTTGTCCGGCAGGAGATATATATTTCCCGCCACCGCAAATAAGTTTTCCGCCAGCGGGGAGACGTATTTCGTTAGCAGAGATAAGTTGTCAGGCCGGGGATATAAATTTCTCGCCGCCGGAAATAAGTTTTCTGCCAGCGGAGAATCGTAGTTTGTAAGCGGAGATAAATTGTCTGCCAGCGGAGATAAGTTGTCCGCCAGCGGATATAGATTTCCCAGCACCGGAAATAAATTTACCGCCAGCGTAGAGACGTATTTCGTCAGCAGAGATAAGTTGTCCGGCAGGGGATATATATTTCCCGCCACCGGAAATAAGTTTTCCGCCAGCGGAGAGACGTATTTCCTTGGCAGAGATAAGTTGTCAGGTCGGGTATATAAATTTCTCGCCGCCGGAGATAAGTTTTCTGCAAGCGGGGAGACGTATTTCGACAGCAGAGATAAGTTGTCCGGCAGGAGATATATATTTCCCGCCACCGCAAATAAGTTTTCCGCCAGCGGGGAGACGTATTTCGTTAGCAGAGATAAGTTGTCAGGCCGGGGATATAAATTTCTCGCCGCCGGAAATAAGTTTTCTGCAAGAGGAGAGACGTATTTCGTTAGCAGAGATAAGTTGTCAGGCCGGGGATATAAATTTCTCGCCGCCGGAGATAAGTTTTCTGCCAGCGGAGAATCGTAGTTTGTCAGCGGAGAAAAATTGTCTGCAAGCGGAGATAAGTTGTCCGCCAGCGGATATAGATTTCCCAGCACCGGAAATAAATTTACCGCCAGTGGAGAGACGTATTTCGTCAGCAGAGAAAAGTTGTCTGGCAGCGGAGATAAGAAGTCTGTCAGCGGAGAAAAGATTTCCTTTAGCGGATATAAATTTCCCGCCGCCGGAGATAAGTTTTCTGCCCGCGGAGAGACGTATTTCGTCAGCAGAGATAAGTTGTCCGTCAGGGGATATATATTTCCCGCCACCGGGAAGTAAGAGATAAGTTGTCAGGCCGGGGATATAAATTTCTCGCCGCCGGAGATAAGTTTTCTGCCAGCGGAGAATCGTAGTTTGTCAGCGGAGATAAATTGTCTGGGGATAAATTGTCCGTCTGGGGATAAAAAATTTCCCGCCGCCGGAGTTAAGTTTTCTACCAGCGGATATATATTTCCCGCCACCGGAAATAAGTTTTCCGCCAGCGGAGAGACGTATTTCGTTAGCAGAGATAAGTTTTCTGACAGCGGAGAATCGTTGTTCGTCAGCGGAGATAAATTGTCTTCCAGCGGAGATAAGTTGTCCGCCAGCGGATATAGATATCCCGCCACCGGAAATATGTTTTCCGCCAGCGGAGAGACGTATTTCGTCAGCCGAGATAAGTGTCAGGCCGGGGATATAAGTTTCCCGCCACCGGAGATAAGTTTTCCGCCAGCGGAGAGACGTATTTTGTTAGCAGAGATAAGTTGTCAGGCCGGGGATATAAATTTCTCGCCGCCGGAGATAAGTTTTCTGCCAGCGGAGAATCGTAGTTTGTCAGCGGAGATAAATTGTCTGGGGATAAATTGTCCGTCTGGGGATATAAATTTCCCGCCGCCGGAGTTAAGTTTTCTACCAGCGGATAAATATTTCCCGCCACCGGAAATAAGTTTTCCGCCAGCGGAGAGACGTATTTCGTTAGCAGAGATAATTGTCCGTCAGAGGATATACATTTCCCGCCACCGGAAATAAGTTTTCCGCCAGCGGAGAGACGTATTTTGTTAGCAGAGATAAGTTGTCAGGCCGGGGATATAAATTTCTCGCCGCCGGAGATAAGTTTTCTGCCAGCGGAGAATCGTAGTTTGTCAGCGGAGATAAACTGTCTGGGGATAAATTGTCCGTCTGGGGATATAAATTTCCCGCCACCGGAGATAAGTTTTCCGCCAGCGGAGAGACGTATTTTGTTAGCAGAGATAAGTTGTCAGGCCGGGGATATAAATTTCTCGCCGCCGGAGATAAGTTTTCTGCCAGCGGAGAATCGTAGTTTGTCAGCGGAGATAAATTGTCTGGGGATAAATTGTCCGTCTGGGGATATAAATTTCCCGCCGCCGGAGTTAAGTTTTCTACCAGCGGATAAATATTTCCCGCCACCGGAAATAAGTTTTCCGCCAGCGGAGAGACGTATTTCGTTAGCAGAGATAATTGTCCGTCAGAGGATATACATTTCCCGCCACCGGAAATAAGTTTTCCGCCAGCGGAGAGACGTATTTTGTTAGCAGAGATAAGTTGTCAGGCCGGGGATATAAATTTCTCGCCGCCGGAGATAAGTTTTCTGCCAGCGGAGAATCGTAGTTTGTCAGCGGAGATAAACTGTCTGGGGATAAATTGTCCGTCTGGGGATATAAATTTCCCGCCGCCGGAGTTAAGTTTTCTACCAGCGGATATATATTTCCCGCCACCGGAAATAAGTTTTCCGCCAGCGGAGAGACGTATTTCGTTAGCAGAGATAAGTTTTCTGACAGCGGAGAATCGTTGTTCGTCAGCGGAGATAAATTGTCTTCCAGCGGAGATAAGTTGTCCGCCAGCGGATATAGATATCCCGCCACCGGAAATATGTTTTCCGCCAGCGGAGAGACGTATTTCGTCAGCAGAGATAATTGGTTTGGCAGGGGATATAGATTTCCCGCAACCGGAAATAAGTTTTCCGCCAGCGGAGAGACGTATTTCGTCAGCAGAGATAAGTTGTCCGGCAGGGGATATAAATTTCCCGCCGCCGGAGATAAGTTTTTCGCCAGCGGAGAGACGTATTTCGTCAGCAGAGATAAATTGTCCGGCAGGGGATATAAATTCCTCGCCGCCGGAAGTAAATGTTCTGCCAGCGGAGATATGTTTTCTGCCGGCGGAGAAACGTAACTCGTCAGCGGGGATAAATTGTCCGTCAGAGGATATACATTTCCCGCCGCCGGAGATAATTTTTCTGCCATCGGAGAATCGTAGTTGGTCAGCGGAGATAAATTGTCTGCCAGCGGAGATAAGTTGTCCGCCGGCGGATATAGATTTTCCGCCACCGCAAATAAGTTTTCCGCCAGCGGAGAGCAGTATTTCGTCAGCAGAGATAAGTTGTCTGGCAGCGGAGATAAGAAGTCTGTCAGCGGAGAAAAGTTTTCCGCCAGCGAATGTAAATTTCCCGCCACCGGAGATAAGTTTTCCGTCAGCGGAGAGACGTTTTTTGTCAGCAGAGATAAGTTGTCCGGCAGGGGATATAAATTTCCCGCCGCCGGAGGTAAGTGTTCTGCCAGCGGAGATAAGTTTCTGCCGGCGGAGAAACGTAGTTCGTCAGCGGAGATAAGTTGTTCGGCAGGGGATATAAATTTCCCCCTTTGGAGAAAAGTTTTCCGCCAGCGGATATAAATTTCCCGCCACCGGAGATAAGTTTTCCGCCAGCGGAGAGACGTACTTTGTCAGCAGAGATAAGTTGTCCGGCAGGGGATATAAATTTCCCGCCGCCGGAGATAAGTTTTCTGCCAGCGTAGAGACGTATTTCGTCAGCAGAGATAAGTTGTCCGGCAGGGGATATATATTTCCCGCCACCGGAAATAATTTTTCCGCCAGCGGAGAGACGTATTTCCTTAGCAGAGATTAGTTGTCAGGTCGGGTATATAAATTTCTCGCCGCCGGAGATAAGTTTTCTGCAAGCGGAGAGACGTATTTCGTCAGCAGAGATAAGTTGTCCGGCAGGGGATATATATTTCCCGCCACCGCAAATAAGTTTTCTGCAAGCGGAGAGACGTATTTCGTCAGCAGAGATAAGTTGTCCGTCAGGGGATATATATTTCCCGCCACCGGGAAGTAAGAGATAAGTTGTCAGGCCGGGGATATAAATTTCTCGCCGCCGGAGATAAGTTTTCTGCCAGCGGAGAATCGTAGTTTGTCAGCGGAGATAAATTGTCTGGGGATAAATTGTCCGTCTGGGGATAAAAAATTTCCCGCCGCCGGAGTTAAGTTTTCTACCAGCGGATATATATTTCCCGCCACCGGAAATAAGTTTTCCGCCAGCGGAGAGACGTATTTCGTTAGCAGAGATAAGTTTTCTGCCAGCGGAGAATCGTTGTTCGTCAGCGGAGATAAATTGTCTTCCAGCGGAGATAAGTTGTCCGCCAGCGGATATAGATATCCCGCCACCGGAAATATGTTTTCCGCCAGCGGAGAGACGTATTTCGTCAGCCGAGATAAGTGTCAGGCCGGGGATATAAGTTTCCCGCCACCGGAGATAAGTTTTCCGCCAGCGGAGAGACGTATTTTGTTAGCAGAGATAAGTTGTCAGGCCGGGGATATAAATTTCTCGCCGCCGGAGATAAGTTTTCTGCCAGCGGAGAATCGTAGTTTGTCAGCGGAGATAAATTGTCTGGGGATAAATTGTCCGTCTGGGGATATAAATTTCCCGCCGCCGGAGTTAAGTTTTCTACCAGCGGATAAATATTCCTGCCACCGGAAATAAGTTTTCCGCCAGCGGAGAGACGTATTTCGTTAGCAGAGATAATTGTCCGTCAGAGGATATACATTTCCCGCCACCTGAAATAAGTTTTCCGCCAGCGGAGAGACGTATTTTGTTAGCAGAGATAAGTTGTCAGGCCGGGAATATAAATTTCTCGCCGCCGGAGATAAGTTTTCTGCCAGCGGAGAATCGTAGTTTGTCAGCGGAAATAAACTGTCTGGGGATAAATTGTCCGTCTGGGGATATAAATTTCCCGCCGCCGGAGTTAAGTTTTCTACCAGCGGATATATATTTCCCGCCACCGGAAATAAGTTTTCCGCCAGCGGAGAGACGTATTTCGTTAGCAGAGATAAGTTTTCTGACAGCGGAGAATCGTTGTTCGTCAGCGGAGATAAATTGTCTTCCAGCGGAGATAAGTTGTCCGCCAGCGGATATAGATATCCCGCCACCGGAAATATGTTTTCCGCCAGCGGAGAGACGTATTTCGTCAGCAGAGATAATTGGTTTGGCAGGGGATATAGATTTCCCGCAACCGGAAATAAGTTTTCCGCCAGCGGAGAGACGTATTTCGTCAGCAGAGATAAGTTGTCCGGCAGGGGATATAAATTTCCCTCCGCCGGAGATAAGTTTTTCGCCAGCGGAGAGACGTATTTTGTCAGCAGAGATAAATTGTCCGGCAGCGGAGATAAGATGTCTGTCAGCGGAGAAAAGTTTTCCGCCAGCGGATATAAATTACCCGCCACCGCAGATAAGTTTTCCGCCAGCGGAGAGATGTATTTTGTCAGCAGAGATAAGATGTCCGGCAGGGGATATAAATTCCTCGCCGCCGGAAGTAAATGTTCTGCCAGCGGAGATATGTTTTCTGCCGGCGGAGAAACGTAACTCGTCAGCGGGGATAAATTGTCCGTCAGAGGATATACATTTCCCGCCGCCGGAGATAATTTTTCTGCCATCGGAGAATCGTAGTTGGTCAGCGGAGATAAATTGTCTGCCAGCGGAGATAAGTTGTCCGCCGGCGGATATAGATTTTCCGCCACCGCAAATAAGTTTTCCGCCAGCGGAGAGCAGTATTTCGTCAGCAGAGATAAGTTGTCTGGCAGCGGAGATAAGAAGTCTGTCAGCGGAGAAAAGTTTTCCGCCAGCGAATGTAAATTTCCCGCCACCGGAGATAAGTTTTCCGTCAGCAGAGAGACGTTTTTTGTCAGCAGAGATAAGTTGTCCGGCAGGGGATATAAATTTCCCGCCGCCGGAGGTAAGTGTTCTGCCAGCGGAGATAAGTTTCTGCCGGCGGAGAAACGTAGTTCGTCAGCGGAGATAAGTTGTTCGGCAGGGGATATAAATTTCCCCCTTTGTAGAAAAGTTTTCCGCCAGCGGATATAAATTTCCCGCCACCGGAGATAAGTTTTCCGCCAGCGGAGAGACGTACTTTGTCAGCAGAGATAAGTTGTCCGGCAGGGGATATAAATTTCCCGCCGCCGGAGATAAGTTTTCTGCCAGCGTAGAGACGTATTTCGTCAGCAGAGATAAGTTGTCCGGCAGGGGATATATATTTCCCGCCACCGGAAATAATTTTTCCGCCAGCGGAGAGACGTATTTCCTTAGCAGAGATAAGTTGTCAGGTCGGGTATATAAATTTCTCGCCGCCGGAGATAAGTTTTCTGCAAGCGGAGAGACGTATTTCGTCAGCAGAGATAAGTTGTCCGGCAGGGGATATATATTTCCCGCCACCGCAAATAAGTTTTCCGCCAGCGGAGAGACGTATTTCGTTAGCAGAGATAAGTTGTCAGGCCGGGGATATAAATTTTTCGCCGCCGGAGATAAGTTTTCTGCCAGCGGAGAATCGTAGTTTGTCAGCGGAGATAACTTGTCTGCCAGCGGAGATATGTTGTCCGCCAGCGGATATAGATTTCCCAGCACCGGAAATAAATTTCCCGCCAGCGGAGAGACGTATTTCGTCAGCAGAGATAAGTTGTCCGGCAGGGGATATAAATTCCTCGCCGCCGGAAGTAAATGTTTTGCCAGCGGAGATAAGTTTTCTGCCGGTGGAGAAACGTAACTCGTCAGCGGGGATAAATTGTCCGTCAGAGGATATACATTTCCCGCCGCCGGAAATAAGTTTTCTGCCAGCGGAGAATCGTAGTTTGTCAGCGAAGATTAATTGTCTGCCAGCGGAGATAAGTTGTCCGCCAGCGGAGATAAGTTGTCCGCCAGCGGATATAGATTTCCCAGCACAGGAAATAAATTTCCCGCCAGCGGAGAGACGTATTTCGTCAGCAGAGATAAGTTGTCTGGCAGCGGAGATAAGAAGTCTGTCAGCGGAGAAAAGTTTTCCGCCAGCGGATATAAATTTCCCGCTACCGCAGATAAGTTTTCCGCCAGCGGAGAGATGTATTTTGCCAGCCGAGATAAGATGTCCGGCAGGGGATATAAATTTCCCGCCGCCGGAGGTAAATGGTTTGCCAGCGGAGATAAGTTTTCTGCCGGCGGAGAAACGTAATTCGTCAGCGGGGATAAATTGTCCGTCACGGGATATAAAAAATTCCCGCCGCCGGAGATAAGATTTCTGCCAGAATCTTAGTTCGTCAGCGGAGATAAATTGTCTGCCAGCGGAGATAAGTTGTCCGCCAGCGGATATAGTTTTCCCGGCACCGGAAATAAGTTTTCCGCCAGCGGAGAGACGTATTTCGTCAGCAGAGATAAGTTGTCCGGCAGGGGATATAGATTTCCCGCCACCGGAAATAAGTTTTCCGCCAGCGGAGAGATGTATTTCGTCAGCCGAGATAAGTGTCAGGCCGGGGATATAAATTTCCCGCCACCGGAGATAAGTTTTCCGCCAGCGGAGAGACGTATTTTGTTAGCAGAGATAAGTTGTCAGGCCTGGGATATAAATTTCTCGCCGCCGGAGATAAGTTTTCTGCCAGCGGAGAATCGTAGTTTGTAAGCGGAGATAAATTGTCTGCCAGCGGAGATAAGTTGTCCGCCAGCGGATATAGATTTCCCAGCACCGGAAATAAATTTACCGCCAGCGTAGAGACGTATTTCGTCAGCAGAGATAAGTTGTCCGGCAGGGGATATATATTTCCCGCCACCGGAAATAAGTTTTCCGCCAGCGGAGAGACGTATTTCCTTAGCAGAGATAAGTTGTCAGGTCGGGTATATAAATTTCTCGCCGCCGGAGATAAGTTATCTGCAAGCGGGGAGACGTATTTCGTCAGCAGAGATAAGTTGTCCGGCAGGAGATATATATTTCCCGCCACCGCAAATAAGTTTTCCGCCAGCGGGGAGACGTATTTCGTTAGCAGAGATAAGTTGTCAGGCCGGGGATATAAATTTCTCGCCGCCGGAGATAAGTTTTCTGCCAGCGGAGAATCGTAGTTTGTGAGCGGAGATTAATTGTCTGCCAGCGGAGATAAGTTGTCCGCCAGCGGATATAGATTTCCCAGCACCGGAAATAAATTTCCCGCCAGCGGAGATACGTCTTTCGTCAGCAGAGATAAGTTGTCCGGCAGGGGATATAAATTCCTCGCCGCCGGAAGTAAATGTTTTGCCAGCGGAGATAAGTTTTCTGCCGGTGGAGAAACGTAACTCGTCAGCGGGGATAAATTGTCCGTCAGAGGATATACATTTCCCGCCGCCGGAAATAAGTTTTCTGCCAGCGGAGAATCGTAGTTTGTCAGCGGAGATTAATTGTCTGCCAGCGGAGATAAGTTTTCCGCCAGCGGAGATAAGTTGTCCGCCAGCGGATATAGATTTCCCAGCACCGGAAATAAATTTCCCGCCAGCGGAGAGACGTATTTCGTCAGCAGAGATAAGTTGTCTGGCAGCGGAGATAAGAAGTCTGTCAGCGGAGAAAAGTTTTCCGCCAGCGGATATAAATTTCCCGCCGCCGGAGGTAAGTGTTCTGCCAGCGGAGATATGTTTCTGCCGGCGGAGAAACGTAGTTCGTCAGCGGAGATAAGTTGTTCGGCAGGGGATATAAATTTCCCCCTTTGGAGAAAAGTTTTCCGCCAGCGGATATAAATTTCCCGCCACCGGAGATAAGTTTTCCGCCAGCGGAGAAACGTACTTTGTCAGCAGAGATAAGTTGTCCGGCAGGGGATATAAATTTCCCGCCGCAGGAGATAAGTTTTCTGCCAGCGTAGAGACGTATTTCGTCAGCAGAGATAAGTTGTCCGGCAGGGGATATATATTTCCCGCCACCGGAAATAATTTTTCCGCCAGCGGAGAGACGTATTTCCTTAGCAGAGATAAGTTGTCAGGTCGGGTATATACATTTCTCGCCGCCGGAGATAAGTTTTCTGCAAGCGGAGAGACGTATTTCGTCAGCAGAGATTAGTTGTCCGGCAGGAGATATATATTTCCCGCCACCGCAAATAAGTTTTCCGCCAGCGGAGAGACGTATTTCGTTAGCAGAGATAAGTTGTCAGGCCGGGGATATAAATTTCTCGCCGCCGGAGATAAGTTTTCTGCCAGCGGAGAATCGTAGTTTGTCAGCGGAGATAACTTGTCTGCCAGCGGAGATATGTTGTCCGCCAGCGGATATAGATTTCCCAGCACCGGAAATAAATTTACCGCCAGAGGAGAGACGTATTTCGTCAGCAGAGATAAGTTGTCTGGCAGCGGAGATAAGCAGTCTGTCAGCGGAGAAAAGTTTTCCGCCAGCGGATATAAATTTCCCGCTACCGCAGATAAGTTTTCCGCCAGCGGAGAGATGTATTTTGCCAGCCGAGATAAGATGTCTGGCAGGGGATATAAATTTCCCGCCGCCGGAGGTAAATGGTTTGCCAGCGGAGATAAGTTTTCTGCCGGCGGAGAAACGTAATTCGTCAGCGGGGATAAATTGTCCGTCACGGGATATAAAAATTCCCGCCGCCGGAGATAAGATTTCTGCCAGAATCTTAGTTCGTCAGCGGAGATAAATTGTCTGCCAGCGGAGATAAGTTGTCCGCCAGCGGATATAGATTTCCCGGCACCGGAAATAAGTTTTCCGCCAGCGGAGAGACGTATTTCGTCAGCAGAGATAAGTTGTCCGGCAGGGGATATAGATTTCCCGCCACCGGAAATAAGTTTTCCGCCAGCGGAGAGATGTATTTCGTCAGCCGCGATAAGTGTCAGGCCGGGGATATAAATTTCCCGCCACCGGAGATAAGTTTTCCGCCAGCGGAGAGACGTATTTTGTTAGCAGAGATAAGTTGTCAGGCCTGGGATATAAATTTCTCGCCGCCGGAGATAAGTTTCCTGCCAGCGGAGAATCGTAGTTTGTCAGCGGAGATAAATTGTCTGCCAGCGGAGATAAGTTGTCCGCCAGCGGATATAGATTTCCCAGCACCGGAAATAAATTTACCGCCAGAGGAGAGACGTATTTCGTCAGCAGAGAAAAGTTGTCTGGCAGCGGAGATAAGAAGTCTGTCAGCGGAGAAAAGATTTCCGTTAGCGGATATAAATTTCCCGCCGCCGGAGATAAGTTTTCTGCCCGCGGAGAGACGTATTTCGTCAGCAGAGATAAGTTGTCCGTCAGGGGATATATATTTCCCGCCACCGGGAAGTAAGAGATAAGTTGTCAGGCCGGGGATATAAATTTCTCGCCGCCGGAGATAAGTTTTCTGCCAGCGGAGAATCGTAGTTTGTCAGCGGAGATAAATTGTCTGCCAGCGGAGATAAGTTGTCCGCCAGCGGATATAGATTTCCCGGCACCGGAAATAAATTTTCCGCCAGCGGAGAGACGTATTTCGTCAGCAGAGATAAGTTGTCTGGCAGGGGATATAGATTTCCCGCCGCCGGAGATAAGTTTTCCGCCAGCGGAGAGACGTATTTCGTTAGCAGAGATAAGTGTCAGGCCGGGGATATAAATTTCTCGCCGCCGGAGATAAGTTTTCTGCAAGCGGAGAGACGTATTTCGTCAGCAGAGATAAGTTGTCCGGCAAGGGATATAGATTTCCCGCCACCGGAAATAAGTTTTCCGCCAGCGGAGAGATGTATTTCGTCAGCCGAGATAAGTGTCAGGCCGGGGATATAAATTTCCCGCCACCGGAGATAAGTTTTCCGCCAGCGGAGAGACGTATTTTGTTAGCAGAGATAAGTTGTCAGGCCGGGGATATAAATTTCTCGCCGCCGGAGATAAGTTTTCTGCCAGCGGAGAATCGTAGTTTTTCAGCGGAGATAAATTGTCTGCCAGCGGAGATAAGTTGTCCGCCAGCGGATATAGATTTCCCAGCACCGGAAATAAATTTACCGCCAGAGGAGAGACGTATTTCGTCAGCAGAGAAAAGTTGTCTGGCAGCGGAGAAAAGAAGTCTGTCAGCGGAGAAAAGATTTCCGTTAGCGGATATAAATTTCCCGCCGCCGGAGATAAGTTTTCTGCCCGCGGAGAGACGTATTTCGTTAGCAGAGATAAGTTGTCCGTCAGGGGATATATATTTCCCGCCACCGCAAGAAAGTTTTCCGCCAGCGGAGAGACGTATTTCGTTAGCAGAGATAAGTTGTCAGGCCGGGGATATAAATTTCTCGCCGCCGGAGATAAGTTTTCTGCAAGCGGAGAATCGTAGTTTTTCAGCGGAGATAAATTGTCTGCCAGCGGAGATAAGTTGTCCGCCAGCGGATATAGATTTCCCAGCAAACAGATTTCGTCAGCAGAGATAAGTTGTCTGGCAGCGGAGATAAGAAGTCTGTCAGCGGAGAAAAGTTTTCCGCCAGCGGATATAAATTTCCCGCTACCGCAGATAAGTTTTCCGCCAGCGGAGAGATGTATTTTCCCAGCCGAGATAAGATGTCCGGCAGGGGATATAAATTTCCCGCCGCCGGAGGTAAATGGTTTGCCAGCGAAGATAAGTTTTCTGCCGGCGGAGAAACGTAGTTCGTCTGCGGAGATAAGTTGTCCGGCAGGGGGTATAAATTTCCCCCTCTGGAGAAAAGTTTTCCACCAGCAGATATAAATTTCCCGCCACCGGAGATAAGTTTTCCGCCAGCGGAGAGACGTATTTTGTCAGCAGAGATAAATTGTCCGTCAGAGGATATACATTTCCCGCCACCGGAAATAAGTTTTCCGCCAGTGGAGAGATGCATTTTGTCAGCCGAGATAAGATGTCCGGCAGCGGATATAAAATTCCCGCCGCCGGAGGTAAATGTTCTGCCAGCGGAGATAAGTTTTCTGCCGACAGAGAAACGTAATTCGTCAGCGGGGATAAATTGTCCGTAACGGGATAAAAAAAATTCCCGCCGCCGGAGATAAGATTTCTGCCAGAATCTTAGTTCGTCAGCGGAGATAAATTGTCTGCCAGCGGAGATAAGTTGTCCGCCAGCGGATATAGATTTCCCGGCACCGGAAATAAGTTTTCCGCCAGCGGCGAGACGTATTTCGTCAGCAGAGGTAAGTTGTCTGGCAGGGGATATAGATTTCCCGCCGCCGGAGATAAGTTTTCCGCCAGCGGAGAGACGTATTTCGTTAGAAGAGATAAAATGTCAGGCCGGGGATATAAATTTCTCGCCGTCGGAGATAAGTTTTCTGCAAGCGGAGAGACGTATTTCGTCAGCAGAGATAAGTTGTCCGGCAGGGGATATAGATTTCCCGCCACCGGAAATAAGTTTTCCGCCAGCGGAGAGATGTATTTCGTCAGCCGAGATAAGATGTCTGGCAGGGGGTATAAACTTCCCGCCACCGGAGGTAAATGTTCTGCCAGCGGAGATAAGTTTTCTGCCGGCGGAGAAACGTAGTTCGTCAGCAGAGATAAGTTGTCCGGCAGCGAAGATAAGATGTCTGTTATCGGAGAAAAGTTTTCCGCCAGCGGATATATATTTCCGCCACCGCAGATAAGTTTTCCGCCAGCGAAGAGATGTATTCTGTAAGCAGAGATAAGATGTCCGGCAGGGGATATAAATTCCTCGCCGCCGGAAGTAAATGTTCTGCCAGCGGAGATAAGTTTTCTGCCGGCGGAGAAACGTAATTCGTCAGCGGGGATAAACTGTCCGTCAGGGGATATACAAAATTCCCGCCACCGGAGATAAGATGTCTGCCAGAATCGAAGTTCGTCAGCGGAGACAAATTGTCTGCCAGCGGAGATAAGTTGTCCGCCAGCGAATATAGATTTCCCGGCACCGGAAATAAGTTTTCCGCCAGCGGAGAGACGTATTTCGTCAGCAGAGATAAAAAGTCTGGCAGGGGATATATATTTCCCGCCACCGGAAATAAGTTTTCCGCCAGCGGTGAGACGTATTTCGTTTGCAGAGATAAGTTGTCAGGCCGGGGATATAAAGTTCTCGCCGCTGGAGATAAGTTTTCTGCAAGCGGAGAGACGTATTTCGTCAGCAGAGATAAGTTTTCTGCAAGCGGGGAGACGTATTTCGTCAGCAGAAATAAGTTGTCCGGCATGGGACATAGATTTCCCGCCACCGGAAATAAGTTTTCCGCCAGCGGAGAGACGTATTTCGTTTGCAGAGATGTCCGGCAGGGGATATATATTTCCCGCCGCTGGAGGTAAATGTTCTGCCAGCGGAGATAAGTGTTCTGCCGGCGGAGAAACGTAGTTGGTCTGCGGAGATCTTTTCCGGCAGGGGATATAAATTTCCCCCTCTGGAGAAAAGTTTTCCGCAAGCGGATATGAATTTCCCGCCACCGGAGATAAGATGTCTGCCAGAATCGTAGTTCGTCAGCGGAGACAAATTGTCTGCCAGCGGAGATAAGTTGTCCGCCAGCGGATATAGATTTCCCGGCACCGGAAATAAGTTTTCCGCCAGCGGAGAGACGTAATTTGTCAGCAGAGATAAGATGTCCGGCATCGAAGATAAGATGTCTGTTATCGGAGAAAAGTTTTCCGCCAGCGGATATAAATTATCGCTACCGCAGATAAGTTTTCCGCCAGCGAAGAGATGTATTTTGTCGGCAGAGATAAGATGTCCGGCAGGGGATATTAATTCCTCGCCGCCGGAAGTAAATGTTCTGCCAGCGGAGATAAGTTTTCTGCCGGCGGAGAAACGTAATTCGTCAGCGGGGATAAATTGTCCGTCAGGGGATATAAATTTCCCGCCGCCGGAGATAAGATTTCTGCCAGTGGAGAATCGTAGTTCGTCGGCAAAGATAAGTTGTCTGGCAGGGGATATAGACTTCCCGCCGCCGGAGATAAGTTTTCTGCCAGCGTAGAGACGTATTTCGTCAGCAGAGATAAGTTGTCCGGCAGGGGATATATATTTCCCGCCACCGGAAATAAGTTTTCCGGCAGTTGAGAGACGTATTTCGTAAGCAGAGATAAGTTGTGAGGCCGGGGATATAAATTTCTCGCCGCCGGAGATAAGTTTTCTGCAAGCGGAGAGACGTATTTCGTCAGCAGAGATAAGTTTTCTGCAAGCGGGGAGACGTATGTCGTCAGCAGAAATAAGTTGTCCGGCATGGGACACAGATTTCCCGCCACCGGAAATAAGTTTTCCGCCAGCGGAGAGATGTATTTTGTCAGCCGAGATAATTTGTCTGGCAGGGGATATAGATTTTCCGCCACCGGAAATAAGTTTTCCGCCGCCGGAAATAAGTTTTCCGCCAGCGGAGAGACGTATTTCGGCAGCAGAGATAAGTTTCCCGGCAGGGGATATATATTTTCCGCTACCGGAAATAAGTTTTCCGCCAGCGGATATAAATTTCCCGCCACCGGAAATAAGTTTTCCGCCAGCGGAGAATCGTAATTCGTCTGCGGAGATAAGTTGTCCGGCATTGGATATAAATTTCCCCCTCTGGAGAAAAGTTTTCCGCAAGCGGATATAAATTTCCCGCCACCGGAGATAAGTTTTCCGCCAGCGGAGAGACGTATTTCGTCAGCAGAGATAATTTGTCTGGCAGGGGATATAGATTTCCCGCCACCGGAAATAAGTTTTCCGCCAGCGGAGAGACGTATTTCGTCAGGAGGGATAAGTTGTCCGGCAGGGGATATAGATTTCCCGCCACCGGAAATAAGTTTTCCGCCAGCAGAGAGACGTATTTCGGCAGCAGAGATAAGTTTTCCGGCAGGGGATATATATTTTCCGCTACCGGAAATAAGTTTTCCGCCAGCGGATATAAATTTCCCGCCACCGGAAATAAGTTTTCCGTCTGCGGGGATAAATTGTCCGTCTGGGGATATAAATTTCCCGCCGCCGGAATTAATTTTCTACCAGCGGAGAACCGTTGTTCGTCAGCGGAGATAAATTGTCTGCCAGCGGAGATATAGATTTCCCGCCACCGGAAATAAGTTTTCCGCCAGCGGAGAGACGTATTTCGTCAGCAGAGATAATTTGTCTGGCAGGGGATATAGATTTCCCGCCACCGGAAATAAGTTTTCCGCCAGCGGAGAGACGTATTTCGTCAGGAGAGATAAGTTGTCCGGCAGGGGATATAGATTTCCCGCCACCGGAAATAAGTTTTCCGCCAGCGGAGAGACGTATTTCGGCAGCAGAGATAAGTTTTCCGGCAGGGGATATATATTTTCCGCTACCGGAAATAAGTTTTCCGCCAGCGGTTATAAATTTCCCGCCACCGAAAATAAGTTTTCCGCCAGCGGAGAATCGTAATTCGGCTGCGGGGATAAATTGTCCGTCTGGGGATATAAATTTCCCGCCGCCGGAGTTAATTTTCTACCAGCGGAGAATCGTTGTTCGTCAGCGGAGATAAATTGTCTGCCAGCGGAGATATTGATTTCCCGCCACCGGAAATAAGTTTTCCGCCAGCGGAGAGACGTATTTCGTCAGCAGAGATAATTTGTCTGGCAGGGGATATAGATTTCCCGCCACCGGAAATACGTTTTCCGCCAGCGGAGAGACGTATTTCGTCAGCAGAGATAAGTTGTCCGGTAGGGGATATAAATTTTCCGCCACCGGAAATTGTTGAAATTTGAAGTGTAACCATAATATGATCTGTCTGGCAACGCTAATTAACATAATGTACATGAACAGCGAGAGCCTCTGTTATCTCTCGTCTCTCCTATTCGTATGTAAGTACATATGTACACATGTCATCTCTTCAGTTCTGAATAAACCACTTATGAGCACAGACGCGTCGTTCTCTATTTAATACATGACAAAAGGCGCAATTCACAATAGGTTATGGGCCCAGATCACCGAAAGATCGGGCGTGTACTAAAAACAATTAAAAAACCGTGGTAGAACTGGAAGTTAATATTTTGTTTGATGCAATTGCAAATAAATCGTGCACCAGTTAGAAAGTGGCGTGTAGCAATTAAAACAAAATGAGTGTGTCTCTGCAAATTTAAAAATTGGGGGAAGACAATTACGATGTGTGGTCTATGTCCATGCGTAGTGTATTGATCACAACGGATTTTTGGACATATGTAAGTGGTAAAACCGAAAGGCCACAGGAGGAAGCAGCAGGAACACAGGAACACTTGGCACAGTGGGACAAGGCTGATCAAAAGGCGTTGGCATGTATTATATTAAATGTAAAAGCAACGCAGTTGATGCACATAAAGTCGTGCACAACGTCGAAGCAGGCGTGGCAAAAATTACGCGATGTACATGTGTCAGTGGGACCAGTGCGAAAGGTACAGTTATACCAAAAACTTTTGCGGCAAAATATGCAAAACGGTGATAACGTGGTACAATATGTAAATTCTTTCGTGGAAATTACTGAAAAGTTAGCCGAGCTAAATATCGACATTCAAGACGAGCTAAAAGTAATAATGTTGTTGTCGAGCTTGCCCAGCGGTTGGGAAAATTTCGTCGTGGCGATAGAAACACGCGACAGTCTGCCGCCGTTCAAAACGGTAAAAGTAAAAATACTTGAAGAAGGAGCACGTAAAGACGAAAGAGACGATCGTGCGCTTGCTGTACAGGCAGTGTACGCACACACACAGACTCAAAGAAACGGTGCGCGTTCGAAGAATTACGGCGCCAGTCGAAAAGACAGCAAACGAGACGGCCAGAAATCCAACGAGCATCGCGAGTTTCGAGGAAAATGCTACAAATGTAAACAAAGCGGGCACCGCGCATCCGAGTGCAAAAGCAACAAAGATAATACGAAAGAGTGCGTAAGGGATGAAAAATCAAACTGTTTAATGCACAGCTGCGTTGTTAAGCAGCGAAAAAATTCTTGGTGTATCGACAGTGGGGCAACATCGCATATGTGTTATAATAAAAATTTGTTTGAAACCTTTAATAAGAAAAACACAACCATTATGTTGGCTGCAGAAAAGTATATTGAGTCCCTAGGTATTGGAACTGTAAAAATTAAATCAAATGAAACAAATATAGAATTGCGAAACGTGTTGTATGTGCCGGATTTAAAAATGAATTTTTTGTCGGTGAGCAAAGCAGCCGAGTTCGGGAATGTCACTACATTCGGAAATTCAGAAGCTTTAGTGCGAAATAAACATGGACATATAATGTTGCGAGCGGTACAAGAAAACTATTTATACGTGTATGGAGTGGAAAAAACCACTGATGCAGTGCATTTGATATCGGATATATCTCTTGCAAAAAAATGGCATAGCCGCTACGGGCATTTAAATTTTCAAAATTTAAAGAATCTTTGTGAGAAAGAACGTGTAATCGGGATGAACATTAAAAACGTATCCGTAAACACAAATTGCGACACATGCAATAAGGCTAAAATATGTGCATTGCCGTTCCCACAAAAGGCAGAACGTGTTACGAAAAGTGTTCTCGAATTGATCCATACCAACGTATGCGGACCTATGAATGTTAAATCTCTGGCTGGAAACCGTTATTTTGTTACATTTATAGACGATTACTCGCGAAAAATTCACGTATATTTTATGCGCGCCAAAAATGAAGTTTTTGAGAAATTTAAAATGTATAAAAGTTATGTTGAGTGCCAAACCGAAAAAACAATCAAAGCCTTGCGAAGCGATAACGGTACTGAGTCTGGGGATATAAATTTCCCGCCGCCGGAGTTAATTTTCTACCAGCGGAGAATCGTTGTTCGTCAGCGGAGATAAATTGTCTGCCAGCGGAGATATAGATTTCCCGCCACCGGAAATAAGTTTTCCGCCAGCGGAGAGACGTATTTCGTCAGCAGAGATAATTTGTCTGGCAGGGGATATAGATTTTCTGCCACCGGAAATAAGTTTTCCGCCAGCGGAGAGACGTATTTCGGCAGCAGAGATAAGTTTTCCGGCAGGGGATATATATTTTCCGCTACCGAAAATAAGTTTTCCGCCAGCGGATATAAATTTCCCGCCACCGGAAATAAGTTTTTCGCCAGCGGAGAATCGTAATTCGTCTGCGGAGATAAGTTGTCCGGCAGGGGATATAAATTTCCCCCTCTGGAGAAAAGTTTTCCGCAAGCGGATATAAATTTCCCGCCACCGGAGATAAGTTTTCCGCCAGCGGAGAGACGTATTTCGTCAGCAGAGATAATTTGTCTGGCAGGGGATATAGATTTCCCGCCACCGGAAATAAGTTTTCCGCCAGCGGAGAGACGTATTTCGTCAGGAGGGATAAGTTGTCCGGCAGGGGATATAGATTTCCCGCCACCGGAAATAAGTTTTCCGCCAGCGGAGAGACGTATTTCGGCAGCAGAGATAAGTTTTCCGGCAGGGGATATATATTTTCCGCTACCGGAAATAAGTTTTCCGCCAGCGGATATAAATTTCCCGCCACCGGAAATAAGTTTTCCGCCAGCGGAGAATCGTAATTCGTCTGCGGGGATAAATTGTCCGTCTGGGGATATAAATTTCCCGCCGCCGGAGTTAATTTTCTACCAGCGGAGAATCGTTGTTCGTCAGCGGAGATAAATTGTCTGCCAGCGGAGGTATTGATTTCCCGCCACCGGAAATAAGTTTTCCGCCAGCGGAGAGACGTATTTCGTCAGCAGAGATAATTTGTCTGGCAGGGGATATAGATTTCCCGCCACCGGAAATACGTTTTCCGCCAGCGGAGAGACGTATTTCGTCAGCAGAGATAAGTTGTCCGGTAGGGGATATAAATTTTCCGCCACCGGAAATTGTTGAAATTTGAAGTGTAACCATAATATGATCTGTCTGGCAACGCTAATTAACATAATGTACATGAACAGCGAGAGCCTCTGTTATCTCTCGTCTCTCCTATTCGTATGTAAGTACATATGTACACATGTCATCTCTTCAGTTCTGAATAAACCACTTATGAGCACAGACGCGTCGTTCTCTATTTAATACATGACAAAAGGCGCAATTCACAATAGGTTATGGGCCCAGATCACCGAAAGATCGGGCGTGTACTAAAAACAATTAAAAAACCGTGGTAGAACTGGAAGTTAATATTTTGTTTGATGCAATTGCAAATAAATCGTGCACCAGTTAGAAAGTGGCGTGTAGCAATTAAAACAAAATGAGTGTGTCTCTGCAAATTTAAAAATTGGGGGAAGACAATTACGATGTGTGGTCTATGTCCATGCGTAGTGTATTGATCACAACGGATTTTTGGACATATGTAAGTGGTAAAACCGAAAGGCCACAGGAGGAAGCAGCAGGAACACAGGAACACTTGGCACAGTGGGACAAGGCTGATCAAAAGGCGTTGGCATGTATTATATTAAATGTAAAAGCAACGCAGTTGATGCACATAAAGTCGTGCACAACGTCGAAGCAGGCGTGGCAAAAATTACGCGATGTACATGTGTCAGTGGGACCAGTGCGAAAGGTACAGTTATACCAAAAACTTTTGCGGCAAAATATGCAAAACGGTGATAACGTGGTACAATATGTAAATTCTTTCGTGGAAATTACTGAAAAGTTAGCCGAGCTAAATATCGACATTCAAGACGAGCTAAAAGTAATAATGTTGTTGTCGAGCTTGCCCAGCGGTTGGGAAAATTTCGTCGTGGCGATAGAAACACGCGACAGTCTGCCGCCGTTCAAAACGGTAAAAGTAAAAATACTTGAAGAAGGAGCACGTAAAGACGAAAGAGACGATCGTGCGCTTGCTGTACAGGCAGTGTACGCACACACACAGACTCAAAGAAACGGTGCGCGTTCGAAGAATTACGGCGCCAGTCGAAAAGACAGCAAACGAGACGGCCAGAAATCCAACGAGCATCGCGAGTTTCGAGGAAAATGCTACAAATGTAAACAAAGCGGGCACCGCGCATCCGAGTGCAAAAGCAACAAAGATAATACGAAAGAGTGCGTAAGGGATGAAAAATCAAACTGTTTAATGCACAGCTGCGTTGTTAAGCAGCGAAAAAATTCTTGGTGTATCGACAGTGGGGCAACATCGCATATGTGTTATAATAAAAATTTGTTTGAAACCTTTAATAAGAAAAACACAACCATTATGTTGGCTGCAGAAAAGTATATTGAGTCCCTAGGTATTGGAACTGTAAAAATTAAATCAAATGAAACAAATATAGAATTGCGAAACGTGTTGTATGTGCCGGATTTAAAAATGAATTTTTTGTCGGTGAGCAAAGCAGCCGAGTTCGGGAATGTCACTACATTCGGAAATTCAGAAGCTTTAGTGCGAAATAAACATGGACATATAATGTTGCGAGCGGTACAAGAAAACTATTTATACGTGTATGGAGTGGAAAAAACCACTGATGCAGTGCATTTGATATCGGATATATCTCTTGCAAAAAAATGGCATAGCCGCTACGGGCATTTAAATTTTCAAAATTTAAAGAATCTTTGTGAGAAAGAACGTGTAATCGGGATGAAAATTAAAAACGTATCCGTAAACACAAATTGCGACACATGCAATAAGGCTAAAATATGTGCATTGCCGTTCCCACAAAAGGCAGAACGTGTTACGAAAAGTGTTCTCGAATTGATCCATACCAACGTATGCGGACCTATGAATGTTAAATCTCTGGCTGGAAACCGTTATTTTGTTACATTTATAGACGATTACTCGCGAAAAATTCACGTATATTTTATGCGCGCCAAAAATGAAGTTTTTGAGAAATTTAAAATGTATAAAAGTTATGTTGAGTGCCAAACCGAAAAAACAATCAAAGCCTTGCGAAGCGATAACGGTACTGAGTCTGGGGATATAAATTTCCCGCCGCCGGAGTTAATTTTCTACCAGCGGAGAATCGTTGTTCGTCAGCGGAGATAAATTGTCTGCCAGCGGAGATATAGATTTCCCGCCACCGGAAATAAGTTTTCCGCCAGCGGAGAGACGTATTTCGTCAGCAGAGATAATTTGTCTGGCAGGGGATATAGATTTCCCGCCACCGGAAATAAGTTTTCCGCCAGCGGAGAGACGTATTTCGGCAGCAGAGATAAGTTTTCCGGCAGGGGATATATATTTTCCGCTACCGAAAATAAGTTTTCCGCCAGCGGATATAAATTTCCCGCCACCGGAAATAAGTTTTTCGCCAGCGGAGAATCGTAATTCGTCTGCGGAGATAAGTTGTCCGGCAGGGGATATAAATTTCCCCCTCTGGAGAAAAGTTTTCCGCAAGCGGATATAAATTTCCCGCCACCGGAGATAAGTTTTCCGCCAGCGGAGAGACGTATTTCGTCAGCAGAGATAATTTGTCTGGCAGGGGATATAGATTTCCCGCCACCGGAAATAAGTTTTCCGCCAGCGGAGAGACGTATTTCGTCAGGAGGGATAAGTTGTCCGGCAGGGGATATAGATTTCCCGCCACCGGAAATAAGTTTTCCGCCAGCGGAGAGACGTATTTCGGCAGCAGAGATAAGTTTTCCGGCACGGGATATATATTTTCCGCTACCGGAAATAAGTTTTCCGCCAGCGGATATAAATTTCCCGCCACCGGAAATAAGTTTTCCGCCAGCGGAGAATCGTAATTCGTCTGCGGGGATAAATTGTCCGTCTGGGGATATAAATTTCCCGCCGCCGGAGTTAATTTTCTACCAGCGGAGAATCGTTGTTCGTCAGCGGAGATAAATTGTCTGCCAGCGGAGATATAGATTTCCCGCCACCGGAAATAAGTTTTCCGCCAGCGGAGAGACGTATTTCGTCAGCAGAGATAATTTGTCTGGCAGGGGATATAGATTTCCCGCCACCGGAAATAAGTTTTCCGCCAGCGGAGAGACGTATTTCGTCAGCAGAGATAAGTTGTCCGGTAGGGGATATAAATTTCCCGCCACCGGAAATAAGTTTTCCGCCAGCGGAGAATCGTAATTCGTCTGCGGGGAGACGTATTTCGTCAGCAGAGATAATTTGTCTGGCAGGGGATATAGATTTCCCGCCACCGGAAATAAGTGTTCCGCCAGCGGAGAGACGTATTTCGTCAGCAGAGATAAGTTATCCGGTAGGGGATATAAATTTCCCGCCACCGGAAATAAGTTTTCCGCCAGCGGAGAATCGTAATTCGTCTGCGGGGATAAATTGTCCGTCTGGGGATATAAATTTCCCGCCGCCGGAGGTAATTTTCTACCAGCGGAGAATCGTTGTTCGTCAGCGGAGATAAATTGTCTGCCAGCGGAGATATAGATTTCCCGCCACCGGAAATAAGTTTTCCGCCAGCGGAGAGACGTATTTCGTCAGCAGAGATAATTTGTCTGGCAGGGGATATAGATTTTCCGCCACCGGAAATAAGTTTTCCGCCAGCGGAGAGACGTATTTCGTCAGGAGAGATAAGTTGTCCGGCAGGGGATATAGATTTCCCGCCACCGGAAATAAGTTTTCCGCCAGCGGAGAGACGTATTTCGGCAGCAGAGATAAGTTTTCCGGCAGGGGATATATATTTTCCGCTACCGGAAATAAGTTTTCCGCCAGCGGATATAAATTTCCCGCCACCGAAAATAAGTTTTCCGCCAGCGGAGAATCGTAATTCGTCTGCGGGGATAAATTGTCCGTCTGGGGATATAAATTTCCCGCCGCCGGAGTTAATTTTCTACCAGCGGAGAATCGTTGTTCGTCAGCGGAGATAAATTGTCTGCCAGCGGAGATATTGATTTCCCGCCACCGGAAATAAGTTTTCCGCCAGCGGAGAGACGTATTTCGTCAGCAGAGATAATTTGTCTGGCAGGGGATATAGATTTCCCGCCACCGGAAATACGTTTTCCGCCAGCGGAGAGACGTATTTCGTCAGCAGAGATAAGTTGTCCGGTAGGGGATATAAATTTTCCGCCACCGGAAATTGTTGAAATTTGAAGTGTAACCATAATATGATCTGTCTGGCAACGCTAATTAACATAATGTACATGAACAGCGAGAGCCTCTGTTATCTCTCGTCTCTCCTATTCGTATGTAAGTACATATGTACACATGTCATCTCTTCAGTTCTGAATAAACCACTTATGAGCACAGACGCGTCGTTCTCTATTTAATACATGACAAAAGGCGCAATTCACAATAGGTTATGGGCCCAGATCACCGAAAGATCGGGCGTGTACTAAAAACAATTAAAAAACCGTGGTAGAACTGGAAGTTAATATTTTGTTTGATGCAATTGCAAATAAATCGTGCACCAGTTAGAAAGTGGCGTGTAGCAATTAAAACAAAATGAGTGTGTCTCTGCAAATTTAAAAATTGGGGGAAGACAATTACGATGTGTGGTCTATGTCCATGCGTAGTGTATTGATCACAACGGATTTTTGGACATATGTAAGTGGTAAAACCGAAAGGCCACAGGAGGAAGCAGCAGGAACACAGGAACACTTGGCACAGTGGGACAAGGCTGATCAAAAGGCGTTGGCATGTATTATATTAAATGTAAAAGCAACGCAGTTGATGCACATAAAGTCGTGCACAACGTCGAAGCAGGCGTGGCAAAAATTACGCGATGTACATGTGTCAGTGGGACCAGTGCGAAAGGTACAGTTATACCAAAAACTTTTGCGGCAAAATATGCAAAACGGTGATAACGTGGTACAATATGTAAATTCTTTCGTGGAAATTACTGAAAAGTTAGCCGAGCTAAATATCGACATTCAAGACGAGCTAAAAGTAATAATGTTGTTGTCGAGCTTGCCCAGCGGTTGGGAAAATTTCGTCGTGGCGATAGAAACACGCGACAGTCTGCCGCCGTTCAAAACGGTAAAAGTAAAAATACTTGAAGAAGGAGCACGTAAAGACGAAAGAGACGATCGTGCGCTTGCTGTACAGGCAGTGTACGCACACACACAGACTCAAAGAAACGGTGCGCGTTCGAAGAATTACGGCGCCAGTCGAAAAGACAGCAAACGAGACGGCCAGAAATCCAACGAGCATCGCGAGTTTCGAGGAAAATGCTACAAATGTAAACAAAGCGGGCAGTTAATTTTCTACCAGCGGAGAATCGTTGTTCGTCAGCGGAGATAAATTGTCTGCCAGCGGAGATATAGATTTCCCGCCACCGGAAATAAGTTTTCCGCCAGCGGAGAGACGTATTTCGTCAGCAGAGATAATTTGTCTGGCAGGGGATATAGATTTCCCGCCACCGGAAATAAGTTTTCCGCCAGCGGAGAGACGTATTTCGGCAGCAGAGATAAGTTTTCCGGCAGGGGATATATATTTTCCGCTACCGAAAATAAGTTTTCCGCCAGCGGATATAAATTTCCCGCCACCGGAAATAAGTTTTTCGCCAGCGGAGAATCGTAATTCGTCTGCGGAGATAAGTTGTCCGGCAGGGGATATAAATTTCCCCCTCTGGAGAAAAGTTTTCCGCAAGCGGATATAAATTTCCCGCCACCGGAGATAAGTTTTCCGCCAGCGGAGAGACGTATTTCGTCAGCAGAGATAATTTGTCTGGCAGGGGATATAGATTTCCCGCCACCGGAAATAAGTTTTCCGCCAGCGGAGAGACGTATTTCGTCAGGAGGGATAAGTTGTCCGGCAGGGGATATAGATTTCCCGCCACCGGAAATAAGTTTTCCGCCAGCGGAGAGACGTATTTCGGCAGCAGAGATAAGTTTTCCGGCAGGGGATATATATTTTCCGCTACCGGAAATAAGTTTTCCGCCAGCGGATATAAATTTCCCGCCACCGGAGATAAGTTTTCCGCCAGCGGAGAGACGTATTTCGTCAGCAGAGATAATTTGTCTGGCAGGGGATATAGATTTCCCGCCACCGGAAATAAGTTTTCCGCCAGCGGAGAGACGTATTTCGTCAGCAGAGATAAGTTGTCCGGTAGGGGATATAAATTTCCCGCCACCGGAAATAAGTTTTCCGCCAGCGGAGAATCGTAATTCGTCTGCGGGGATAAATTGTCCGTCTGGGGATATAAATTTCCCGCCGCCGGAGGTAATTTTCTACCAGCGGAGAATCGTTGTTCGTCAGCGGAGATAAATTGTCTGCCAGCGGAGATATAGATTTCCCGCCACCGGAAATAAGTTTTCCGCCAGCGGAGAGACGTATTTCGTCAGCAGAGATAATTTGTCTGGCAGGGGATATAGATTTTCCGCCACCGGAAATAAGTTTTCCGCCAGCGGAGAGACGTATTTCGTCAGGAGAGATAAGTTGTCCGGCAGGGGATATAGATTTCCCGCCACCGGAAATAAGTTTTCCGCCAGCGGAGAGACGTATTTCGGCAGCAGAGATAAGTTTTCCGGCAGGGGATATATATTTTCCGCTACCGGAAATAAGTTTTCCGCCAGCGGATATAAATTTCCCGCCACCGAAAATAAGTTTTCCGCCAGCGGAGAATCGTAATTCGTCTGCGGGGATAAATTGTCCGTCTGGGGATATAAATTTCCCGCCGCCGGAGTTAATTTTCTACCAGCGGAGAATCGTTGTTCGTCAGCGGAGATAAATTGTCTGCCAGCGGAGATATTGATTTCCCGCCACCGGAAATAAGTTTTCCGCCAGCGGAGAGACGTATTTCGTCAGCAGAGATAATTTGTCTGGCAGGGGATATAGATTTCCCGCCACCGGAAATACGTTTTCCGCCAGCGGAGAGACGTATTTCGTCAGCAGAGATAAGTTGTCCGGTAGGGGATATAAATTTTCCGCCACCGGAAATTGTTGAAATTTGAAGTGTAACCATAATATGATCTGTCTGGCAACGCTAATTAACATAATGTACATGAACAGCGAGAGCCTCTGTTATCTCTCGTCTCTCCTATTCGTATGTAAGTACATATGTACACATGTCATCTCTTCAGTTCTGAATAAACCACTTATGAGCACAGACGCGTCGTTCTCTATTTAATACATGACAAAAGGCGCAATTCACAATAGGTTATGGGCCCAGATCACCGAAAGATCGGGCGTGTACTAAAAACAATTAAAAAACCGTGGTAGAACTGGAAGTTAATATTTTGTTTGATGCAATTGCAAATAAATCGTGCACCAGTTAGAAAGTGGCGTGTAGCAATTAAAACAAAATGAGTGTGTCTCTGCAAATTTAAAAATTGGGGGAAGACAATTACGATGTGTGGTCTATGTCCATGCGTAGTGTATTGATCACAACGGATTTTTGGACATATGTAAGTGGTAAAACCGAAAGGCCACAGGAGGAAGCAGCAGGAACACAGGAACACTTGGCACAGTGGGACAAGGCTGATCAAAAGGCGTTGGCATGTATTATATTAAATGTAAAAGCAACGCAGTTGATGCACATAAAGTCGTGCACAACGTCGAAGCAGGCGTGGCAAAAATTACGCGATGTACATGTGTCAGTGGGACCAGTGCGAAAGGTACAGTTATACCAAAAACTTTTGCGGCAAAATATGCAAAACGGTGATAACGTGGTACAATATGTAAATTCTTTCGTGGAAATTACTGAAAAGTTAGCCGAGCTAAATATCGACATTCAAGACGAGCTAAAAGTAATAATGTTGTTGTCGAGCTTGCCCAGCGGTTGGGAAAATTTCGTCGTGGCGATAGAAACACGCGACAGTCTGCCGCCGTTCAAAACGGTAAAAGTAAAAATACTTGAAGAAGGAGCACGTAAAGACGAAAGAGACGATCGTGCGCTTGCTGTACAGGCAGTGTACGCACACACACAGACTCAAAGAAACGGTGCGCGTTCGAAGAATTACGGCGCCAGTCGAAAAGACAGCAAACGAGACGGCCAGAAATCCAACGAGCATCGCGAGTTTCGAGGAAAATGCTACAAATGTAAACAAAGCGGGCAGTTAATTTTCTACCAGCGGAGAATCGTTGTTCGTCAGCGGAGATAAATTGTCTGCCAGCGGAGATATAGATTTCCCGCCACCGGAAATAAGTTTTCCGCCAGCGGAGAGACGTATTTCGTCAGCAGAGATAATTTGTCTGGCAGGGGATATAGATTTCCCGCCACCGGAAATAAGTTTTCCGCCAGCGGAGAGACGTATTTCGGCAGCAGAGATAAGTTTTCCGGCAGGGGATATATATTTTCCGCTACCGAAAATAAGTTTTCCGCCAGCGGATATAAATTTCCCGCCACCGGAAATAAGTTTTTCGCCAGCGGAGAATCGTAATTCGTCTGCGGAGATAAGTTGTCCGGCAGGGGATATAAATTTCCCCCTCTGGAGAAAAGTTTTCCGCAAGCGGATATAAATTTCCCGCCACCGGAGATAAGTTTTCCGCCAGCGGAGAGACGTATTTCGTCAGCAGAGATAATTTGTCTGGCAGGGGATATAGATTTCCCGCCACCGGAAATAAGTTTTCCGCCAGCGGAGAGACGTATTTCGTCAGGAGGGATAAGTTGTCCGGCAGGGGATATAGATTTCCCGCCACCGGAAATAAGTTTTCCGCCAGCGGAGAGACGTATTTCGGCAGCAGAGATAAGTTTTCCGGCAGGGGATATATATTTTCCGCTACCGGAAATAAGTTTTCCGCCAGCGGATATAAATTTCCCGCCACCGGAGATAAGTTTTCCGCCAGCGGAGAGACGTATTTCGTCAGCAGAGATAATTTGTCTGGCAGGGGATATAGATTTCCCGCCACCGGAAATAAGTTTTCCGCCAGCGGAGAGACGTATTTCGTCAGCAGAGATAAGTTGTCCGGTAGGGGATATAAATTTCCCGCCACCGGAAATAAGTTTTCCGCCAGCGGAGAATCGTAATTCGTCTGCGGGGATAAATTGTCCGTCTGGGGATATAAATTTCCCGCCGCCGGAGGTAATTTTCTACCAGCGGAGAATCGTTGTTCGTCAGCGGAGATAAATTGTCTGCCAGCGGAGATATAGATTTCCCGCCACCGGAAATAAGTTTTCCGCCAGCGGAGAGACGTATTTCGTCAGCAGAGATAATTTGTCTGGCAGGGGATATAGATTTTCCGCCACCGGAAATAAGTTTTCCGCCAGCGGAGAGACGTATTTCGTCAGGAGAGATAAGTTGTCCGGCAGGGGATATAGATTTCCCGCCACCGGAAATAAGTTTTCCGCCAGCGGAGAGACGTATTTCGGCAGCAGAGATAAGTTTTCCGGCAGGGGATATATATTTTCCGCTACCGGAAATAAGTTTTCCGCCAGCGGATATAAATTTCCCGCCACCGAAAATAAGTTTTCCGCCAGCGGAGAATCGTAATTCGTCTGCGGGGATAAATTGTCCGTCTGGGGATATAAATTTCCCGCCGCCGGAGTTAATTTTCTACCAGCGGAGAATCGTTGTTCGTCAGCGGAGATAAATTGTCTGCCAGCGGAGATATTGATTTCCCGCCACCGGAAATAAGTTTTCCGCCAGCGGAGAGACGTATTTCGTCAGCAGAGATAATTTGTCTGGCAGGGGATATAGATTTCCCGCCACCGGAAATACGTTTTCCGCCAGCGGAGAGACGTATTTCGTCAGCAGAGATAAGTTGTCCGGTAGGGGATATAAATTTTCCGCCACCGGAAATTGTTGAAATTTGAAGTGTAACCATAATATGATCTGTCTGGCAACGCTAATTAACATAATGTACATGAACAGCGAGAGCCTCTGTTATCTCTCGTCTCTCCTATTCGTATGTAAGTACATATGTACACATGTCATCTCTTCAGTTCTGAATAAACCACTTATGAGCACAGACGCGTCGTTCTCTATTTAATACATGACAAAAGGCGCAATTCACAATAGGTTATGGGCCCAGATCACCGAAAGATCGGGCGTGTACTAAAAACAATTAAAAAACCGTGGTAGAACTGGAAGTTAATATTTTGTTTGATGCAATTGCAAATAAATCGTGCACCAGTTAGAAAGTGGCGTGTAGCAATTAAAACAAAATGAGTGTGTCTCTGCAAATTTAAAAATTGGGGGAAGACAATTACGATGTGTGGTCTATGTCCATGCGTAGTGTATTGATCACAACGGATTTTTGGACATATGTAAGTGGTAAAACCGAAAGGCCACAGGAGGAAGCAGCAGGAACACAGGAACACTTGGCACAGTGGGACAAGGCTGATCAAAAGGCGTTGGCATGTATTATATTAAATGTAAAAGCAACGCAGTTGATGCACATAAAGTCGTGCACAACGTCGAAGCAGGCGTGGCAAAAATTACGCGATGTACATGTGTCAGTGGGACCAGTGCGAAAGGTACAGTTATACCAAAAACTTTTGCGGCAAAATATGCAAAACGGTGATAACGTGGTACAATATGTAAATTCTTTCGTGGAAATTACTGAAAAGTTAGCCGAGCTAAATATCGACATTCAAGACGAGCTAAAAGTAATAATGTTGTTGTCGAGCTTGCCCAGCGGTTGGGAAAATTTCGTCGTGGCGATAGAAACACGCGACAGTCTGCCGCCGTTCAAAACGGTAAAAGTAAAAATACTTGAAGAAGGAGCACGTAAAGACGAAAGAGACGATCGTGCGCTTGCTGTACAGGCAGTGTACGCACACACACAGACTCAAAGAAACGGTGCGCGTTCGAAGAATTACGGCGCCAGTCGAAAAGACAGCAAACGAGACGGCCAGAAATCCAACGAGCATCGCGAGTTTCGAGGAAAATGCTACAAATGTAAACAAAGCGGGCACCGCGCATCCGAGTGCAAAAGCAACAAAGATAATACGAAAGAGTGCGTAAGGGATGAAAAATCAAACTGTTTAATGCACAGCTGCGTTGTTAAGCAGCGAAAAAATTCTTGGTGTATCGACAGTGGGGCAACATCGCATATGTGTTATAATAAAAATTTGTTTGAAACCTTTAATAAGAAAAACACAACCATTATGTTGGCTGCAGAAAAGTATATTGAGTCCCTAGGTATTGGAACTGTAAAAATTAAATCAAATGAAACAAATATAGAATTGCGAAACGTGTTGTATGTGCCGGATTTAAAAATGAATTTTTTGTCGGTGAGCAAAGCAGCCGAGTTCGGGAATGTCACTACATTCGGAAATTCAGAAGCTTTAGTGCGAAATAAACATGGACATATAATGTTGCGAGCGGTACAAGAAAACTATTTATACGTGTATGGAGTGGAAAAAACCACTGATGCAGTGCATTTGATATCGGATATATCTCTTGCAAAAAAATGGCATAGCCGCTACGGGCATTTAAATTTTCAAAATTTAAAGAATCTTTGTGAGAAAGAACGTGTAATCGGGATGAAAATTAAAAACGTATCCGTAAACACAAATTGCGACACATGCAATAAGGCTAAAATATGTGCATTGCCGTTCCCACAAAAGGCAGAACGTGTTACGAAAAGTGTTCTCGAATTGATCCATACCAACGTATGCGGACCTATGAATGTTAAATCTCTGGCTGGAAACCGTTATTTTGTTACATTTATAGACGATTACTCGCGAAAAATTCACGTAAATTTTATGCGCGCCAAAAATGAAGTTTTTGAGAAATTTAAAATGTATAAAAGTTATGTTGAGTGCCAAACCGAAAAAACAATCAAAGCCTTGCGAAGCGATAACGGTACTGAGTACATAAACAATGAATTTACAAATTTTTTAAATGCGTGCGGAATAAAAAGAGAACTAACGGTGCCTTACACACCTCAGCAAAACGGCGTTGCTGAGCGCGCAAATCGTACAATCGTTGAAATGGCTAGGAGTATGTTAATTCATGCAAATTTAAAAGAATTTTTGTGGGCTGAAGCCGTTCAAACTGCAGTATATTTGAGAAATAGATGTCCGACCAGAGCGTTAAATGGATGCACCCCCTTCGAGGCTTGGAACAAGCGCACACTGAGGATCTTGCAAAAATCATCATACGCTTTGAGTCAAACGAAGAACCTGTGCAGGTACAAACTGTTGTTGAGCCCGAAGACGAAACGATTAGCAACATTGACAACAGCGATGATGATGAGGAGGAGTACTTCGTAAGTGCAAGCGATCCAGAACAGAGCCGCAGCTCAGATGAAGAAGACATCCCACAAATACGTGGCCCAGGAAGGCCAAAAATCATTCGTACTGGTCAACCTGGCAGACCAAAGAAGCAGTACAATGTCCTCAACAATCTTAGCTGCTCCGATGACATTGAGACTCCACGGACCGTTGCAGAGGCGTTGCAAAGCCACGATGCAGAAGAATGGAAAAAATCTATGCGAAAGGAATTCGATGCACTCGTGTCAAATAATACATGGACTCCTGTCAATCTTCCGCCCGGAAAAAAGGCTATAGGTTCAAAATGGGTTTTCAGAATCAAACGCAACCAAAACGGTGACATTGAAAGGTTTAAGTCGAGACTTGTGGCACAAGGATGTGGCCAGCAGTTTGGCGTAAACTACTGGGAGACATATTCTCCAGTGATACGTTATGAGACAATCCGAATGTTATTTGCGATTGCTGCAGAAAAGCAGTTACACATGCATCAGGTGGATATCTCTAACGCGTATCTCAACGGTAAACTCCAAGAAGTCGTCTATATGAAGCAACCCGTAGGCTTTATAGATGAGCAGAACCCCCACACATGAAACATTGAACGAGGTGCTGGTTAACATGGGCTTTAAAAAAAGTCAACACGAGCCATGTCTATACGTCAAACAGCATCAACAAGGCTTCAGTTATATAGCAGTTTACGTTGACGACCTGATAATCATCTGTCCAAAAGAGATGGACGTCAGCGCGATCAAGCAAAATATCGCATCCGTATTTGAGATGAAAGATGGAGGTCAGCTCAACTTTTTCCTAGGCATGGAAATTCATCGAGAAGGCAAACAAGGCGCCCTCAAGTTATGCCAGAAGAGGTATATTGAAAGCGTTTTGAATACTTTCGGTATGCAGGATTGCCGTCCAGTCGCAACACCACTTGACCCAGGTTTTCACGTTGGTTGTAAAGATGAAGAATGTGTAAAGGTAAATAAGACATATTATCAATCACTTATTGGTTCGCTCATGTACTTAGCAGTTTTGAGCCGGCCCGACATTCTTCATGCTGTGAGCAAACTATCACAGCGAAACCAAGACCCTCATGTGGAGCACGAAACTGCAGCTAAGCATGTGTTGCGCTATTTACGAGGCACAATAAATATGAGCATCATCTACCAAAAGTCTGGAGAGCCAGTAAAAGGGTTCGCCGATGCTGATTGGGCAAATGACAAGCTGGACCGAAAATCATATTCCGGATACGTTTTCTTCCTAGCTGGTAGTGCGTTTTCGTGGACATCAGCCAAGCAGAGCGTCGTCGCCATGAGCAGCACCGAAGCAGAGTATGTGGCGCTATCAACAGCCGCTAGAGAAGCAGTATATCTACAAGGTCTGTTGCAAGAGATTGGATACTCAAATCAAGGGCCAATGGCTATCTATGGTGACAACCTCAGTGCGCATCATATTGCGAAAAATCCTATTCACCATAAACGCACAAAGCATATAGATTTAAAATATCATTTTGTTAGAGACAAAGTAGAAAGTAAAGAGATAAAACTTGAATATGTATCCACACAGAAAAACGTTGCCGATGTATTAACCAAAAGTTTATGTAAGCAAAAGCATTATAGATTTGTAAAATCGCTTGGATTAATTGATTAATACATTGTAATCACAAAATATTATGCTTAAGCAAAAGTGCTGAAATTTGAAGTGTAACCATAATATGATCTGTCTGGCAACGCTAATTAACACAATGTACATGAACAGCGAGAGCCTCTGTTATCTCTCGTCTCTCCTATTCGTATGTAAGTACATATGTACACATGTCATCTCTTCAGTTCTGAATAAACCACTTATGAGCACAGACGCGTCGTTCTCTATTTAATACATGACAAAAGGCGCAATACACAGTAGAAATAAGTTTTCCGCCAGCGGAGAAACGTAATTCGTCTGCGGGAATAAATTGTCCGTCTTGCGATATAGATTTCCCGACGCCACAGTTAAGTTTTCTACCAGCGGAGAATCGTTGTTCGTCAGCGGATATAAATTGTCTGCCAGCGGAGATAACTTTTCCGCCAGCGGATATATATTTCCCGACACAGGAAATAAGTTTTCCGCCAGCGGAGAGACGTATTTCGTCAGCAGAGATAAGTTGTCCGGCAGGGGATATAGATTTCCCGCCGCCGGAGATAAGTTTTCCGCCAGCGGAGAGACGTATTTCGTTAGCAGAGATAAGTTGTCAGGCCGGGGATATAAATTTCTCGCCGTCGGAGATAAGTTTTCTGCAAGCGGAGAGACGTATTTCGTCAGCAGAGATAAGTTGTCCGGCAGGGGATATAGATTTCCCGCCACCGGAAATAAGTTTTCCGCCAGCGGAGAGATGTATTTCGTCAGCCGAGATAAGATGTCTGGCAGGTGATATAAACTTCCCGCCGCCGGAGGTAAATGTTCTGCCAGCGGAGATAAGTTTTCTGCCGGCGGAGAAACGTAGTTCGTCAGCAGAGATAAGTTGTCCGGCAGCGAAGATAAGATGTCTGTTATCGGAGAAAAGTTTTCCGCCAGCGGATATATATTTCCGCCACCGCAGATAAGTTTTCCGCCAGCGAAGAGATGTATTCTGTAAGCAGAGATAAGATGTCCGCCAGGGGATATAAATTCCTCGCCACCGGAAGTAAATGTTCTGCCAGCGGAGATAAGTTTTCTGCCGGCGGAGAAACGTAATTCGTCAGCGGGGATAAATTGTCCGTCAGGGGATATAAAAAATTCCCGCCACCGGAGATAAGATTTCTGCCAGAATCGTAGTTCGTCAGCGGAGACAAATTGTCTGCCAGCGGAGATAAGTTGTCCGCCAGCGGATATAGATTTCCCGGCACCGGAAATAAGTTTTCCGCCAGCGGAGAGACGTATTTCGTCAGCAGAGATAAGTTGTCTGGCAGGGGATATAGATTTCCCGTCGCCGGAGATAAGTTTTCTGCCAACGTAGAGACGTATTTCGTCAGCAGAGATAAGTTGACCGGCAGGGGATATATATTTCCCGCCACCAGAAATAAGTTTTCCGCCAGCGGAGAGACGTATTTCGTTTGCAGAGATAAGTTGTCAGGCCGGGGATATAAAGTTCTCGCCGCCGGAGATAAGTTTTCTGCAAGCGGAGAGACGTATTTCGTCAGCAGAGATAAGTTTTCTGCAAGCGGGGAGACGTATTTCGTCAGCAGAAATAAGTTGTCCGGCATGGGACATAGATTTCCCGCCACCGGAAATAAGTTTTCCGCCAGCGGAGAGACGTATTTCGTTTGCAGAGATAAGTTGTCAGGCCGGTGATATAAATTTCTCGCCGCCGGAGATAAGTTTTCTGCAAGCGGAGAGACGTATTTCGTCAGCAGAGATAAGTTTTCTGCAAGCGGGGAGACGTATTTCGTCAGCAGAAATAAGTTGTCCGGCATGGGACATAGATTTCCCGCCACCGGAAATAAGTTTTCCGCCAGCGGAGAGATGTATTTTGTCAGCCGAGATAAGATGTCCGGCAGGGGATATATATTTCCCGCCGCTGGAGGTAAATGTTCTGCCAGCGGAGATAAGTGTTCTGCCGGCGGAGAAACGTAGTTCGTCTGCGGAGATAAGTTTTCCGGCAGGGGATTTAAATTTCCGCCTCTGCAGAAAAGTTTTCCGCAAGCGGATATGAATTTCCTGCCACCGGAGATAAGTTTTCCGCCAGCGGAGAGACGTAATTTGTCAGCAGAGATAAGTTGTCCGGCAGCGAAGATAAGATGTCTGTTATCGGAGAAAAGTTTTCCGCCAGCGGATATATATTTCCCGACACAGGAAATAAGTTTTCCGCCAGCGGAGAGACGTATTTCGTCAGCAGAGATAAGTTGTCCGGCAGCGGAGATAAGATGTCTCTCAGCGGAGACAAGTTTTCCGCCAGCGGATATAAATATTCCGCCACCGAGATAAGATGTCCGGCAGGGGATATAAATTCCTCGCCACTGGAAGTAAATGTTCTGCCAGCGGAGATAAGTTTTGTGCCGGCGGAGAAACGTATTTCGTCAGCGGAGATAAGTTGTCCGGCAGGGGATATAAATTACCCTCCCTGGAGATAAGTTTTCTGCCGGCGGAGAAACGTAGCTCGTCAGCGGAGATAATTTGTCTGCCAGCGGAGATAAATTGTCCGCCAGCGGATATAGACTACGGAGAGACGTATTACGTCAGCAGAGATAAGCTGTCCGGCAGGGGATATAAATTTCCCCCTCTGGAAAAAAGTATTCCGCCAGCGGATATAAATTTCCAGCCACCGAAGATAAGTTTTCCGCAAGCGGAGAGATGTATTTTTTTTAGCAGAGATTAGATGTCCAGCAGGGGAAATAAATTCCCGCAACTGGAAGTAAATGTTCTGCCAGCTGAGATAAGTTTTCTGCCGGCGGAGAAACGTAGTTCGTCAGCGGAGATAAGTTGTCCGGCTGGGGATATAAATTTCCTTCCGCCGGAGATAAGTTTTCTGCCAGCAGATATAAATTTCCCGCCACGGGAGATAAGTTTTCCGCCAGCGGAGAGACGTATTTTGTCAGCAGAGATAAGTTGTCCGGCAGCGGAGATAAGATGTCTCTCAGCGGAGACAAGTTTTCCGCCAGCGGATATAAATTTTCCGCCACCGAGATAAGATGTCCGGCAGGGGATATAAATTCCTCGCCACTGGAAGTAAATGTTCTGCCAGCGGAGATAAGTTTTGTGCCGGCGGAGAAACGTAGTTCGTCAGCGGAGATAAGCTGTCCGGCAGGGGATATAAATTACCCTCTCTGGAGATAAGTTTTCTGCCGGCGGAGAAACGTAGTTCGTCAGCGGAGATAATTTGTCTGCCAGCGGAGATAAATTGTCCGCCAGCGGATATAGATTTCACGCCACCGGAAATAAGCTTTCCGGCAGCGGAGAGACGTATTACGTCAGCAGAGATAAGCTGTCCGGCAGGGGATATAAATTTCCCCCTCTGGAAAAAAGTTTTCCGCCAGCGGATATAAATTTCCCGCCGCCGGAGATAAGTTTTCCGCCAGCGGAGAGACGTATTTCGTTAGCAGAGATAAGTTGTCAGGCCGGGGATATAAATTTCTCGCCGTCGGAGATAAGTTTTCTGCAAGCGGAGAGACGTATTTCGTCAGCAGAGATAAGTTGTCCGGCAGGGGATATAGATTTCCCGCCACCGGAAATAAGTTTTCCGCCAGCGGAGAGATGTATTTCGTCAGCCGAGATAAGATGTCTGGCAGGGGATATAAACTTCCCGCCGCCGGAGGTAAATGTTCTGCCAGCGGAGATAAGTTTTCTGCCGGCGGAGAAACGTAGTTCGTCAGCAGAGATAAGTTGTCCGGCAGCGAAGATAAGATGTCTGTTATCGGAGAAAAGTTTTCCGCCAGCGGATATATATTTCCGCCACCGCAGATAAGTTTTCCGCCAGCGAAGAGATGTATTCTGTAAGCAGAGATAAGATGTCCGCCAGGGGATATAAATTCCTCGCCACCGGAAGTAAATGTTCTGCCAGCGGAGATAAGTTTTCTGCCGGCGGAGAAACGTAATTCGTCAGCGGGGATAAATTGTCCGTCAGGGGATATAAAAAATTCCCGCCACCGGAGATAAGATTTCTGCCAGAATCGTAGTTCGTCAGCGGAGACAAATTGTCTGCCAGCGGAGATAAGTTGTCCGCCAGCGGATATAGATTTCCCGGCACCGGAAATAAGTTTTCCGCCAGCGGAGAGACGTATTTCGTCAGCAGAGATAAGTTGTCTGGCAGGGGATATAGATTTCCCGTCGCCGGAGATAAGTTTTCTGCCAACGTAGAGACGTATTTCGTCAGCAGAGATAAGTTGACCGGCAGGGGATATATATTTCCCGCCACCAGAAATAAGTTTTCCGCCAGCGGAGAGACGTATTTCGTTTGCAGAGATAAGTTGTCAGGCCGGGGATATAAAGTTCTCGCCGCCGGAGATAAGTTTTCTGCAAGCGGAGAGACGTATTTCGTCAGCAGAGATAAGTTTTCTGCAAGCGGGGAGACGTATTTCGTCAGCAGAAATAAGTTGTCCGGCATGGGACATAGATTTCCCGCCACCGGAAATAAGTTTTCCGCCAGCGGAGAGACGTATTTCGTTTGCAGAGATAAGTTGTCAGGCCGGTGATATAAATTTCTCGCCGCCGGAGATAAGTTTTCTGCAAGCGGAGAGACGTATTTCGTCAGCAGAGATAAGTTTTCTGCAAGCGGGGAGACGTATTTCGTCAGCAGAAATAAGTTGTCCGGCATGGGACATAGATTTCCCGCCACCGGAAATAAGTTTTCCGCCAGCGGAGAGATGTATTTTGTCAGCCGAGATAAGATGTCCGGCAGGGGATATATATTTCCCGCCGCTGGAGGTAAATGTTCTGCCAGCGGAGATAAGTGTTCTGCCGGCGGAGAAACGTAGTTCGTCTGCGGAGATAAGTTTTCCGGCAGGGGATTTAAATTTCCGCCTCTGCAGAAAAGTTTTCCGCAAGCGGATATGAATTTCCTGCCACCGGAGATAAGTTTTCCGCCAGCGGAGAGACGTAATTTGTCAGCAGAGATAAGTTGTCCGGCAGCGAAGATAAGATGTCTGTTATCGGAGAAAAGTTTTCCGCCAGCGGATATATATTTCCCGACACAGGAAATAAGTTTTCCGCCAGCGGAGAGACGTATTTCGTCAGCAGAGATAAGTTGTCCGGCAGCGGAGATAAGATGTCTCTCAGCGGAGACAAGTTTTCCGCCAGCGGATATAAATATTCCGCCACCGAGATAAGATGTCCGGCAGGGGATATAAATTCCTCGCCACTGGAAGTAAATGTTCTGCCAGCGGAGATAAGTTTTGTGCCGGCGGAGAAACGTATTTCGTCAGCGGAGATAAGTTGTCCGGCAGGGGATATAAATTACCCTCCCTGGAGATAAGTTTTCTGCCGGCGGAGAAACGTAGCTCGTCAGCGGAGATAATTTGTCTGCCAGCGGAGATAAATTGTCCGCCAGCGGATATAGACTACGGAGAGACGTATTACGTCAGCAGAGATAAGCTGTCCGGCAGGGGATATAAATTTCCCCCTCTGGAAAAAAGTATTCCGCCAGCGGATATAAATTTCCAGCCACCGAAGATAAGTTTTCCGCAAGCGGAGAGATGTATTTTTTTTAGCAGAGATTAGATGTCCAGCAGGGGAAATAAATTCCCCGCAACTGGAAGTAAATGTTCTGCCAGCTGAGATAAGTTTTCTGCCGGCGGAGAAACGTAGTTCGTCAGCGGAGATAAGTTGTCCGGCTGGGGATATAAATTTCCTTCCGCCGGAGATAAGTTTTCTGCCAGCAGATATAAATTTCCCGCCACGGGAGATAAGTTTTCCGCCAGCGGAGAGACGTATTTTGTCAGCAGAGATAAGTTGTCCGGCAGCGGAGATAAGATGTCTCTCAGCGGAGACAAGTTTTCCGCCAGCGGATATAAATTTTCCGCCACCGAGATAAGATGTCCGGCAGGGGATATAAATTCCTCGCCACTGGAAGTAAATGTTCTGCCAGCGGAGATAAGTTTTGTGCCGGCGGAGAAACGTAGTTCGTCAGCGGAGATAAGCTGTCCGGCAGGGGATATAAATTACCCTCTCTGGAGATAAGTTTTCTGCCGGCGGAGAAACGTAGTTCGTCAGCGGAGATAATTTGTCTGCCAGCGGAGATAAATTGTCCGCCAGCGGATATAGATTTCACGCCACCGGAAATAAGCTTTCCGGCAGCGGAGAGACGTATTACGTCAGCAGAGATAAGCTGTCCGGCAGGGGATATAAATTTCCCCCTCTGGAAAAAAGTTTTCCGCCAGCGGATATAAATTTCCCGCCGCCGGAGATAAGTTTTCCGCCAGCGGAGAGACGTATTTCGTTAGCAGAGATAAGTTGTCAGGCCGGGGATATAAATTTCTCGCCGTCGGAGATAAGTTTTCTGCAAGCGGAGAGACGTATTTCGTCAGCAGAGATAAGTTGTCCGGCAGGGGATATAGATTTCCCGCCACCGGAAATAAGTTTTCCGCCAGCGGAGAGATGTATTTCGTCAGCCGAGATAAGATGTCTGGCAGGGGATATAAACTTCCCGCCGCCGGAGGTAAATGTTCTGCCAGCGGAGATAAGTTTTCTGCCGGCGGAGAAACGTAGTTCGTCAGCAGAGATAAGTTGTCCGGCAGCGAAGATAAGATGTCTGTTATCGGAGAAAAGTTTTCCGCCAGCGGATATATATTTCCGCCACCGCAGATAAGTTTTCCGCCAGCGAAGAGATGTATTCTGTAAGCAGAGATAAGATGTCCGCCAGGGGATATAAATTCCTCGCCACCGGAAGTAAATGTTCTGCCAGCGGAGATAAGTTTTCTGCCGGCGGAGAAACGTAATTCGTCAGCGGGGATAAATTGTCCGTCAGGGGATATAAAAAATTCCCGCCACCGGAGATAAGATTTCTGCCAGAATCGTAGTTCGTCAGCGGAGACAAATTGTCTGCCAGCGGAGATAAGTTGTCCGCCAGCGGATATAGATTTCCCGGCACCGGAAATAAGTTTTCCGCCAGCGGAGAGACGTATTTCGTCAGCAGAGATAAGTTGTCTGGCAGGGGATATAGATTTCCCGTCGCCGGAGATAAGTTTTCTGCCAACGTAGAGACGTATTTCGTCAGCAGAGATAAGTTGACCGGCAGGGGATATATATTTCCCGCCACCAGAAATAAGTTTTCCGCCAGCGGAGAGACGTATTTCGTTTGCAGAGATAAGTTGTCAGGCCGGGGATATAAAGTTCTCGCCGCCGGAGATAAGTTTTCTGCAAGCGGAGAGACGTATTTCGTCAGCAGAGATAAGTTTTCTGCAAGCGGGGAGACGTATTTCGTCAGCAGAAATAAGTTGTCCGGCATGGGACATAGATTTCCCGCCACCGGAAATAAGTTTTCCGCCAGCGGAGAGACGTATTTCGTTTGCAGAGATAAGTTGTCAGGCCGGTGATATAAATTTCTCGCCGCCGGAGATAAGTTTTCTGCAAGCGGAGAGACGTATTTCGTCAGCAGAGATAAGTTTTCTGCAAGCGGGGAGACGTATTTCGTCAGCAGAAATAAGTTGTCCGGCATGGGACATAGATTTCCCGCCACCGGAAATAAGTTTTCCGCCAGCGGAGAGATGTATTTTGTCAGCCGAGATAAGATGTCCGGCAGGGGATATATATTTCCCGCCGCTGGAGGTAAATGTTCTGCCAGCGGAGATAAGTGTTCTGCCGGCGGAGAAACGTAGTTCGTCTGCGGAGATAAGTTTTCCGGCAGGGGATTTAAATTTCCGCCTCTGCAGAAAAGTTTTCCGCAAGCGGATATGAATTTCCCGCCACCGGAGATAAGTTTTCCGCCAGCGGAGAGACGTAATTTGTCAGCAGAGATAAGTTGTCCGGCAGCGAAGATAAGATGTCTATTATCGGAGAAAAGTTTTCCGCCAGCGGATATATATTTCCCGACACAGGAAATAAGTTTTCCGCCAGCGGAGAGACGTATTTTGTCAGCAGAGATAAGTTGTCCGGCGGGAGATATAAATTTCCCCCTCTGGAGAAAAGTTTTCCGCCTGAGGATATCAATTTCCCGCCACCGCAGATATGTTTTCCGCCAGCGGAGAGACGTATTTTGTCAGCAAAGATAAATAATCTGCCAGCGGAGATAAGATGTCTGTCAGCGGAGAAAAGTTTTCCGCCAGCGGATATCAATTTCCCGCCACCGGAGATAAGTTTTCCGCCAGCGGAGAGACGTATTTTGTCAGCAAAGATAAATAATCTGCCAGCGGAGATAAGATGTCTGTCAGCGGAGAAAAGTTTTCCGCCAGCGGATATAAATTTCCCGCCACCGAAGATAAGTTTTCCGCCAGCGGAGAGTCGTATTTTGTCAGCAGAGATAAGTTGTCCGGCGGGAGATATAAATTTCACCCTCTGGAGAAAAGTTTTCCGCCAGCGGATATCAATTTCCCGCCACCGGAGATAAGTTTTCCGCCAGCGGAGAGACGTATTTTGTCAGCAAAAATAAATTATCTGCCAGCGGAGATAAGATGTCTGTCAGCGGAGAAAACTTTTCCGCCAGCGTATATAAATTTACCGCCACCGGAGATGTTTGTCCAGCTTTAGCTTGCATCCCTAGCTTGAAATTTTGCCAAATAAAAAAATCTGCATTTAAATAAAGTGTTTATTAAATAAAATAGTACTAAAATGGCAGCAGGCCCCATTGCGGAACGTAGTCAAGATGCCACAATTTACGCCGGCGGTCTGGACGACAAGGTGTCCGAGTCCCTGCTGTGGGAGCTGTTTGTCCAGGCCGGACCCGTAGTAAACGTACACATGCCCAAAGATCGTGTCACACAAATGCATCAGGGCTATGGATTCCTGGAGTTCCCTAGCGAAGAAGATGCCGACTATGCAATAAAGATTATGAACATGATTAAGCTTTATGGCAAGCCCATTAGAGTGAACAAGGCGTCGGCGCATCAGAAGAACCTGGATGTCGGCGCCAACATCTTCATTGGCAATCTCGATGTGGAGGTGGACGAAAAGCTGCTCTACGACACATTCTCAGCCTTTGGCGTGATCCTGCAGACTCCCAAGATAATGCGCGACCCGGAGACGGGGAAGTCCAAGAGTTTCGCCTTCATCAACTTTGCCAGCTTCGAGGCCAGTGACGCCGCCATGGACGCCATGAACGGACAGTATCTCTGCAATCGCCCCATTTCCGTCTCTTATGCATTCAAGAAGGACCACAAGGGCGAACGCCACGGCTCTGCGGCCGAGCGTCTGCTTGCCGCCCAGAATCCCTCTGCCCATGCCGATCGTCCGCATCAGCTGTTCGCCGATGCGCCCGTGCAGAACATGATGACCGGTCAGATGATGCCGCCACCGATGATGGCGCCCCCACCGCCCGTGGTCCCCGTCTCGCAGAACAATATGGGCATGATAGCAACGCCGCCGCCAGTGCCGCAGCCCACACCGTTCCCAGCCACAATACCGCCACCACCACTGCCCCCGATGGCGGGCGGACAACCACCACTACCTCCGGCATTGGGCATTCCGCCGCCGCCGCGCATGATGCAGCCAAACTCGTGGGCCCCGCCGGGCATGCCAGCGCCGCCACCGCGACCTCCGCCTTTGCTCCAGGCACCTTCGCCCGGCCCTACCAACCCGATGGCTATCAGTACTAGTCCACCAATCCCTGTGTAGCCTTTAGCCCCTGTAGTTATAAAATATTTGATGAACCAGACGAAATACATTTTCTAGGCTTTTACACACACGCGGAACCCAACGTGGACCCATACGACCATTGACTAGGATTTGAAAATAAGTTTTCCGCCAGCGGAGAGACGTATTATGTCAGCAGAGATAAGATGTCCGGCGGGGGATATAGATATCCCGCCACCGGAAATAAGTTTTCCGCCAGCGGAGAGGCGTATTTTGTCAGCAGAGATAAGTTGTCCGGCGGGAGATATAAATTTCCCCCTCTGGAGAAAAGTTTTCCGCCAGCGGATATCAATTTCCCGCCACCGGAGATAAGCTTTACGCCAGCGGAGAGACGTATTTTGTCAGCAAAGATAAATTATCTGCCAGCGGAGATAAGATGTCTGTCAGCGAAGAAAAGTTTTCCGCCAGCGGATATAAATTTCCCGCCACCGAAGATAAGTTTTCCGCCAGCAGAGAGACGTATTTTGACAGAAGAGATAAAGTGTCCGGCAGGGGATATAAATTCCTCGCCGCCAGAAGTAAATGTTCTGCCAGCGGAGATAAGTTTTCTGTCAGCGAAGAAAAGTTTTCCGCCAGCGGATATAGGCTTCCTGCCACCGGAAATAAGTATTCCGCCAGCGCAAAGACGTATTTCGTCAGCAGAGATAAGTTGTCCGGCAGGGGATATAAAATTCCCCCTTTGGAGATAAGTTTTCTGCCAGCGGAGAAACGTAGTTCGTCAGCGGAGATAAATTATCTGCCGGCGGCAATAAGATGCCTGTCAGCGGAGAAAAGTTTTCCGCCAGCGGATATAAATTTCCGGCCACCGGAGATAAGTTTTCCGCCAGCGGAGAGATGTATTTTGACAGCAGAGATAAGTTATCCAGGAGCGGAGATATGATGTCGGTCAGCGGAGAAAAGTTTTCCGCCAGCGGAGAGATATATTTTGTCAGCAGAGACAAGATGTCCGGCAGGGGATATAAATTCCTCGCCGCCGGAAGTAAATGTTCTGCCAGCGGAGATAAGCTTTCTGCCGGCGGAGAATCGTAGCTCGTCAACGGAGATAAATTATCTGCCAGCGGCAATAAGATGTCTGTCAGCGGAGAAAAGTTTTCCGCCAGCGGATATAAATTTCCCGCCCCGGAGATAAGCTTTCCGCCAGCGGAGAGACGTATTTGGTCAGCAGAGATAAGTTGTCCGGCATGGGATATAAATTTCCCGCCGCCGGAGATAAGTTTTCTGCCAGCGGAGAAACGTAGTTAGTCAGCGGAGATAAGTTGTCCGGCAGGGGATATAAATTCCCCACTCTGGTGAAAAGTTTTCCGGCAGCGGATATGAATTTCCCGCCACCGGAGATAAGTTTTCCGCCAGCGGAGAGATGTATTTTGTCAGCAGAGATAAGTTGTCCGGGAGCGGAGATATGATGTCGGTCAGCGGAGGAAAGTTCTCCGCCAGCGAAGAGATGTATTTTGTCAGCAGAGATAACATGTCCGGCAGGGGATATAAATTCCTCGCCGCCGGAAGTAAATGTTCTGTCAGCGGAGATAAGTTTTCTGCCAGCGGAGAAACATAGCTCGTCAGCGGAGATAAATTATCTATCAGCGGAGATAAGATGTATGTTAGCAGAGAAAAGTTTTCCGCCAGCGGATATAAATTTTCCGCCAACGGAGAGATGTATTTTGTCAGCAGAGATAAGATGTCCGGCAGCGGATATAAGTTTCCCACCGCCGGAGGTAAATGTTCTATCAGCGGAGATAAGATGTCTGTCAGCAGAGAAAAGTTTTCCGCCAATGGATATAAATTTTCCGCCAACGGAGAGATGTATTTTGTCAGCAGAGAAAAGTTTTCCGCCAGCGGATATAAATTTTCCGCCAACGGAGAGATGTATTTTGTCAGCAGAGATAAGATGTCCGGCAGCGGAATATAAATTTCCCTCCGCCGGAGGTAAATGTTCTACCAGCGGAGATAAGTTTTCTGCCAGCGGAGAAGATTAGTTCGTCAGCTGAGATAAATTGTCTGCCAGCGGAGATAAGTTGTCCGCCAGCGGATATAGATTTCCCGCCAGCGGAGAGATGTATTTTGTCAGCAGAGATAAGATGTCCGGCAGGGGATATAAATTCCTCGCCGCCGGAAGTAAATGTTCTGCCAGCGGAGATAAGTTTTCTGCCAGCGGAGAATCGTAGTTCGTCAGCGGAGATAAATTATCTGCCAGCGGAGATAAAATGTCTGTCAGCGGAGAAAAGTTTTCCGCCAACGGAGAGATGTATTTTGTCAGCAGAGAAAAGTTTTCCGCCAGCGGATATAAATTTTCCGCCAACGGAGAGATGTATTTTGTCAGCAGAGATAAGATGTCCGGCAGCGGAATATAAATTTCCCTCCGCCGGAGGTAAATGTTCTACCAGCGGAGATAAGTTTTTTGCCAGCGGAGAAGATTAGTTCGTCAGCTGAGATAAATTGTCTGCCAGCGGAGATAAGTTGTCCGCCAGCGGATATAGATTTCCCGCCAGCGGAGAGATGTATTTTGTCAGCAGAGATAAGATGTCCGGCAGGGGATATAAATTCCTCGCCGCCGGAAGTAAATGTTCTGCCAGCGGAGATAAGTTTTCTGCCAGCGGAGAATCGTAGTTCGTCAGCGGAGATAAATTATCTGCCAGCGGAGATAAAATGTCTGTCAGCGGAGAAAAGTTTTCCGCCAGCGGATATAAATTTCCCGCCACGGGAGATAAGTTTTCCGCCAGCGGAGAGACGTATTTTGTCAGCAGAGATAAGTTATCCGGCAGCGGAGATAAGATATCTGTCAGCGGAGAAAAGTTTTCCGCCAGCGGAGAGGTGTATTTTGTCAGCAGAGATAAGATGTCCGGCAGGGGATATAAGTTCCTCTCCTCCGGAAGTAAATGTTCTGGCAGCGGAGATAAGTTTTCTGCCAGCGGAGAAACGTAGTTCGTCAGCGGAGATAAATTATCTATCAGCGGAGATAAGATGTATGTTAGCAGAAAAAAGTTTTCCGCCAGCGGATATAAATTTTCCGCCAACGGAGAGATGTATTTTGTCAGCAAAGATAAGATGTCCGGCAGCGGATATAAATTTCCCACCGCCGGAGGTAAATGTTCTATCAGCGGAGATAAGATGTCTGTCAGCAGAGAAAAGTTTTCCGCCAGCGGATATAAATTTTCCGCCAACGGAGAGATGTATTTTGTCAGCAGAGAAAAGTTTTCCGCCAGCGGATATAAATTTTCCGCCAACGGAGAGATTTATTTTGTCAGCAGAGATAAGATGTCCGGCAGCGGAATATAAAATTCCCACCGCCGGAGGTAAATGTTCTACCAGCGGAGATAAGTTTTCTGCCAGCGGAGAAGCGTAGTTCGTCAGCGGAGATAAATTGTCTGCCAGCGGAGAAAAGTTTTCCGCCAGCGGATATAAATTTCCCGCCAGCGGATAGGTGTATTTTGTCAGCAGAGATAAGATGTCCGGCAGGGGATATAAATTCCTCTTCTCCGGAAGTAAATGTTCTGGCAGCGGAGATAAGTTTTCTGCCAGCGGAGAAACGTAGTTGGTCAGCGGAGATAAATTATCTATCAGCGGAGATAAGATGTATGTTAGCAGAGAAAAGTTTTCCGCCAGCGGATATAAATTTCCCGCCCCGGAGATAAGCTTTCCGCCAGCGGAAAGACTTATTTCGTCAGCAGAGATAAGTTGTCCGGCATGGGATATAAATTTCCCGCCGCCGGAGGTAAGTTTTCTGCCAGCGGAGGATCGTAGTTAGTCAGCGGAGATAAATTATCTGCCGGCGGCAATAAGATGCCTGTCAGCGGAGAAAAGTTTTCCGCCAGCGGATATAAATTTCCGGCCACCGGAGATAAGTTTTCCGCCAGCGGAGAGATGTATTTTGACAGCAGAGATAAGTTATCCAGGAGCGGAGATATGATGTCGGTCAGCGGAGAAAAGTTTTCCGCCAGCGGAGAGATATATTTTGTCAGCAGAGACAAGATGTCCGGCAGGGGATATAAATTCCTCGCCGCCGGAAGTAAATGTTCTGCCAGCGGAGATAAGCTTTCTGCCGGCGGAGAATCGTAGCTCGTCAACGGAGATAAATTATCTGCCAGCGGCAATAAGATGTCTGTCAGCGGAGAAAAGTTTTCCGCCAGCGGATATAAATTTCCCGCCCCGGAGATAAGCTTTCCGCCAGCGGAGAGACGTATTTGGTCAGCAGAGATAAGTTGTCCGGCATGGGATATAAATTTCCAGCCGCCGGAGATAAGTTTTCTGCCAGCGGAGAAACGTAGTTAGTCAGCGGAGATAAGTTGTCCGGCAGGGGATATAAATTCCCCACTCTGGTGAAAAGTTTTCCGGCAGCGGATATGAATTTCCCGCCACCGGAGATAAGTTTTCCGCCAGCGGAGAGATGTATTTTGTCAGCAGAGATAAGTTGTCCGGGAGCGGAGATATGATGTCGGTCAGCGGAGGAAAGTTCTCCGCCAGCGAAGAGATGTATTTTGTCAGCAGAGATAAGTTGTCCGGCATGGGATATAAATTTCCAGCCGCCGGAGATAAGTTTTCTGCCAGCGGAGAAACGTAGTTAGTCAGCGGAGATAAGTTGTCCGGCAGGGGATATAAATTCCCCACTCTGGTGAAAAGTTTTCCGCCAGCGGATATGAATTTCCCGCCACCGGATATAAATTTCCCGCCAGCGGATAGGTGTATTTTGTCAGCAGAGATAAGATGTCCGGCAGGGGATATAAATTCCTCTTCTCCGGAAGTAAATGTTCTGGCAGCGGAGATAAGTTTTCTGCCAGCGGAGAAACGTAGTTGGTCAGCGGAGATAAATTATCTATCAGCGAAAATAAGATGTATGTTAGCAGAGAAAAGTTTTCCGCCAGCGGATATAAATTTCCCGCCCCGGAGATAAGCTTTCCGCCAGCGGAAAGACTTATTTCGTCAGCAGAGACAAGTTGTCCGGCATGGGATATAAATTTCCAGCCGCCGGAGATAAGTTTTCTGCCAGCGGAGAAACGTAGTTAGTCAGCGGAGATAAGTTGTCCGGCAGGGGATATAAATTCCCCACTCTGGTGAAAAGTTTTCCGCCAGCGGATATGAATTTCCCGCCACCGGATATAAATTTCCCGCCAGCGGATAGGTGTATTTTGTCAGCAGAGATAAGATGTCCGGCAGGGGATATAAATTCCTCTTCTCCGGAAGTAAATGTTCTGGCAGCGGAGATAAGTTTTCTGCCAGCGGAGAAACGTAGTTGGTCAGCGGAGATAAATTATCTATCAGCGAAAATAAGATGTATGTTAGCAGAGAAAAGTTTTCCGCCAGCGGATATAAATTTCCCGCCCCGGAGATAAGCTTTCCGCCGGCGGAAAGACTTATTTCGTCAGCAGAGACAAGTTGTCCGGCATGGGATATAAATTTCCCGCCGCCGGAGGTAAGTTTTCTGCCAGCGGAGGATCGTAGTTAGTCAGCGGAGATAAGTTGTCCGGCAGGGGATATGAATTCCCCACTCTGGTGAAAAGTTTTCCGGCAGCGTATATAAATTTCCCGCCACCGGAGATAAGTTTTCCGCCAGCGGAGAGATGTATTTTGACAGCAGAGATAAGTTGTCCGGGAGCGGAGATATGATGTCGGTCAGCGGAGATAAGTTTTCCACCACCGGATATAAGCTTTCCGCCAGCGGATATAAATTTCACGCCACCGGAGATAAGTTTTCCGCCAGCGGAGAGACTTATTTTGTCAGCAGAGATAAGTTTTCCGGCAGCGGAGATAAGATGTTTGTCAGCGGAGAAAAGTTTTCCGCCAGCGGATATAAATTTTCCGCCACCGGATATAAATTTACCGCCGCCGGAGATAAGTTTTCCGCCAGCGGAGAGACGTATTTCGTCAGCAGAGATAAGTTGTCCGGCATGGGATATAAATTTCCCGCCGCCGGAGGTAAGTTTTCTGCCAGCGGAGGATCGTAGTTAGTCAGCGGAGATAAGTTGTCCGGCAGGGGATATGAATTCCCCACTCTGGTGAAAAGTTTTCCGGCAGCGTATATAAATTTCCCGCCACCGGAGATAAGTTTTCCGCCAGCGGAGAGATTTATTTTGTCAGCAGAGATAAGATGTCCGGCAGGGGATATAAATTCCTCGCCGCCAGAAGTAAATGTTCTGCCAGCGGAGATAAGCTTTCTGCCGGCGGAGAATCGTAGTTCGTCAGCGGAGATAAATTGTCTGCCAGCGGAGATAAGATGTCTGTCAGCGGAGAAAAGTTTTCCGGCAGCGGATATAAATTTCCCGCCACCGGAGATAAATTTCCCGCCAGCGGAGAGATGTATTTTGTCAGCAGAGATAAGATGTCCGGCAGGGGATATAAATTCCTCGCCGCCGGAAGTAAATGTTCTGGCAGCGGAGAAAAGTTTTCTGCGAGCGGAGAAACGTAGTTCGTCAGCGGAGATAAATTATCTATGAGCGGAGATAAGATGTATGTCAGCGGATATAAACTTTCCGCCAACGGAGAGATGTACTTTGTCAGCAGAGTAAGATGTCCGGCAGCGGATATAAATTTCCCGTCGCCGGAGGTAAATGTTCTACCAGCGGAGATAAGTTTTCCGCCAGCGGAGAGACGTATTTCGTCAGCAAAGATAAGTTGTCCGGTAGGGGATATAAATTTCCCGCCACCGGAAATAACTTTTCCGCCAGCGGAGAGACGTATTTCGTCAGCAGAGATAAGTTGTCCGGTAGGGGATATAAATTTCCCGCCACTGGAAATAACTTTCCGCCAGCGGAGAGACGTATTTCGTCAGCAGAGATAAGTTGTCCGGTAGGGGATATAAATTTCCCGCCACCGAAAATAAGTATTCTGACAGCGGAGAGACGTATTTTGTCAGCAGAGATAAGTTTTCCGGCAGCGGAGATAAGATGTCTGTCAGCGGAGAAAAGTTTCCCGCCAGCGGATATAAATTTTCCGCCAACGGAGAGATGTATTTTGTCAGCAGAGATAAGATGTCCGGCAGCGGATATAAATTTCCCACCGCCGGAGGTAAATGTTCTACCAGCGGAGAGACGTATTTCGTCAGCAGAGATAAGTTTTCCGGTAGGGGATATAAGTTTCCCGCCACTGGAAATAACTTTCCGCCAGCGGAGCGACGTATTTCGTCAGCAGAGATAAGTTGTCCGGTAGGGGATATAAATTTCCCGCCACCGGAAATAAGTATTCTGACAGCGGAGAGACGTATTTTGTCAGCAGAGATAAGTTGTCCGGCGGGGAATATAAATTTCCCGCCGCCGGAGGTAAATTTTCTGCCAGCGGCGATACATTTTCTGCCAGCGGAGAAACGTAGTTCGTCAGCGGAGATAAATTATCTGCCAGCGGAGATAAGATGTCTGTCAGCCGAGAAAAGTTTTCCGCCAGCGGATATAAATTTTCCGCCACCGGATATAAATTTACCGCCGCCGGAGATAAGTTTTCCGCCAGCGGAGAGACGTATTTCGTCAGCAGAGATAAGTTGTCCGGCATGGGATATAAATTTCTCGCCGCCGGAGATAAGTTTTCTGCCAGCGGTGAAACGTAGTTAGTCAGCGGAGATAAGTTGTCCGGCAGGGGAGATAAATTCCCCACTCTGGTGAAAAGTTTTCCGGCAGCGGATATAAATTTCCCGCCACAGCAGATAAGTTTTCCGCCAGCGGAGAGGTGTATTTTGTCAGCAGAGATAAGATGGCCTGCAGGGGATATAAAATTCCCCCTCTGGAGATAAGTTTTCTGCCAGCGGAGAAACGTAATTAGTCAGCAGAGATAAATTATCTTCCGGCGGCGATAAGATGACTGTCAGCGGAGAAAAGTTTTCCGCCAGCGGATATAAATTTCCCGCCGCAGGAGGTAAATTTTTCGCCAGCGGAGAGACGTATTTTGTCAGCAGAGATAAGTTGTCTGGCAGCGGAGATAAGATGTCTGTCAGCGGAGAAAAGTTTTCCACCACCGGATATAAGCTTTCCGCCAGCGGATATAAATTTCACGCCACCGGAGATAAGTTTTCCGCCAGCGGAGAGACTTATTTTGTCAGCAGAGATAAGTTTTCCGGCAGCGGAGATAAGATGTTTGTCAGCGGAGAAAAGTTTTCCGCCAGCGGATATAAATTTCCCGCCAGTGGAGAGATGTATTTTGTCAGCAGAGATAAGATGTCCGGCAGAGGATATAAGTTCCTCGCCACCGGAAGTAAACGTTCTGCCAGCGGAGATAAGTTTTCTGCCAGCGGAGAATCGTAGTTCGTCAGCGGAGATAAATTATCTGCCAGCGGAGATAAGATGTCTGTCAGCGGAGAAAAGATTTCGGGCAGCGGATATAAATTTCCCGCCACCGGAGATAAGTTTTCCGCCAGCGGAGAGACGTATTTTGTCAGCAGAGATAAGTTGTCCGGCAGCGGAGATAAGATGTCTGTCAGTGGAGAAAAGTTTTCCGCCAGCGGATATATATTTCCTGCCACCGCAGATAAGTTTTCCGCCAGCGGAGAGACTTATTTTGTCAGCAGAGATAAGTTGTCCGGCACCGGAGATAAGATGTCTGTCAGCGGAGAAAAGTTTTCCGCCAGCGGATATAAATTTTCCGCCAACGGAGAGATGTATTTTGTCAGCAGAGATAAGATGTCCGGCAGCGGATATAAAATTCCCACCGCCGTAAGTAAATGTTCTGCCAGCGGAGATAAGCTTTCTGCCGGCGGAGAATCGTAGTTCGTCAGCGGAGATAAATTGTCTGCCAGCGGAGATAAGATGTCTGTCCGCGGAGATAAGTTTTCCGGCAGCGGATATAAATTTCCCGCCACCGGAGATAAGATTTCCGCCAGCGGAGAGACGTATTTTGTCAGCAGAGATAAGTTTTCCGGCAGCGGAGATAAGATGTCTGTCAGCGGAGAAAAGTTTTCCGGCAGCGGATATAAATTTCCCGCCAGCGGAGAGATGTATTTTGTCAGCAGAGATAAGATGTCCGGCAGGGGATATAAATTCCTCGCTGCCGGAAGTAAATGTTCTGGCAGCGGAGAAAAGTTTTCTGCCAGCGGAGAAACGCAGTTCGTCAGCGGAGATAAATTATCTATCAGCGGAGATAAGATGTCTGTCAGCGGAGAAAAGTTTTCCGCCAGCGGATATAAATTTTCCGCCAACGGAGAGATGTATTTTGTCAGCAGAGATAAGATGTCCGGCAGCGGGTATAAATTTCCCACCGCCGGAGGTAGATGTTCTACCAGCGGAGATAAGTTTTCCGCCAGCGGAGAGACGTATTTCGTCAGCAGAGCTAAGTTGTCCGGTAGGGGATATAAATTTCCCGCCACCGGAAATAACTTTTCCGCCAGCGGAGAGACGTATTTCGTCAGCAGAGATAAGTTGTCCGGCAGGGGATATAAATTTCCTGCCACCGGAAATAAGTTTTTTGCCAGCGAAGAGACGTATTTTGTCAGCAGAGATAAGTTGTCCGGCGGGGGCTATAAATTTCCCGCCGCCGGAGTTAAATTTTCCGCCAGCGGAGAGACGTATTTTGTCAGCAGAGATAAGTTTTCCGGCAGCGGAGATAAGATGTTTGTCAGCGGAGAAAAGTTTTCCGCTAGCGGATATAAATTTTCCGCCAGCGGAGAGATGTATTTTGTCAGCAGAGATAAGAAGTTCCGGCAGGGGATATCAATTCCTCGCCGCCGAAATTAAATGTTCTGCCAGCGGAGATAAGTTTTGTGCCAGCGAAGAATCGTAGTTCGTCAGCGGAGATAAATTATCTGCCAGCGGAGATAAGATGTCTGTCAGCGGAGAAAAGTTTTCCGGCAGCGGATATAAATTTCCCGCCACCGGAGATAAGTTTTCCGCCAGCGGAGAGACGTATTTTGTCAGTAGAGATAAGTTGTCCGGCAGCGGAGATAAGATGTCTGTCAGCGGAGAAAAGTTTTCCGCCAGCGGATATATATTTCCCGCCACCGCAGATAAGTTTTCCGCCAGCGGAGAGACGTATTTTGTCAGCAGAGATAAGATGTCCGGCAGGGGATATAAATTCCTCGCCGCCGGAAGTAAATGTTCTGCCAGCGGAGATAAGTTTTCTGCCAGCGGAGAATCGTAGTTCGTCAGCAGAGATAATTTATCTGCCAGCGGAGATAAGATGTCTGTCAGCGGAGAAAAGTTTTCCGGCAGCGGAGATATGATGTCGGTCAGCGGAGATAAGTTTTCCGCCAGCGGAGAGATGTATTTTGTCAGCAGGGATAAGATGTCCGGCAGGGGATATTAATTCCTCACCGCCGGAAGTAAATGTTCTGCCAGCGGAAATAAGCTTTCTGCCGGCGGAGAATCGTAGTTCGTCAGCGGGAATAAATTGTCTGCCAGCGGAGATAAGATGTCTGTCAGCGGAGAAAAGTTTTCCGGCAGCGGATATAAATTTCCCGCCACCGGAGATAAGTTTTCCGCCAGCGGAGAGACGTATTTTGTCAGTAGAGATAAGTTGTCCGGCAGCGGAGATATGATGTCGGTCAGCGGAGATAAGTTTTCCGCCAGCGGATATATATTTCCCGCCACCGCAGATAAGTTTTCCGCCAGCGGAGAGACGTATTTTGTCAGCAGAGATAAGATGTCCGGCAGGGGATATAAATTCCTCGCCGCCGGAAGTAAATGTTCTGCCAGCGGAGATAAGTTTTCTGCCAGCGGAGAATCGTAGTTCGTCAGCGGAGATAAATTATCTGCCAGCGGAGATAAGATGTCTGTCAGCGGAGAAAAGTTTTCCGGCAGCGGATATAAATTTCCCGCCACCGGAGATAAGTTTTCCGCCAGCGGAGAGACGTATTTTGTCAGCAGAGATAAGTTGTCCGGCAGCGGAGATAAGATGTCTGTCAGCGGAGAAAAGTTTTCCGCCAGCGGATATATATTTCCCGCCACCGCAGATAAGTTTTCCGCCAGCGGAGAGACGTATTTTGTCAGCAGAGTTAAGATGTCCGGCAGGGGATATAAATTCCTCGCCGCCGGAAGTAAATGTTCTGCCAGCGGAGATAAGTTTTCTGCCAGCGGAGAATCGTAGTTCGTCAGCGGAGATAAATTATCTGCCAGCGGAGATAAGATGTCTGTCAGCGGAGAAAAGTTTTCCGGCAGCGGATATAAATTTCCCGCCACCGGAGATAAGTTTTCCGCCAGCGGAGAGACGTATTTTGTCAGCAGAGATAAGTTGTCCGGCAGCGGAGATAAGATGTCTGTCAGCGGAGAAAAGTTTTCCGCCAGCGGATATATATTTCCCGCCACCGCAGATAAGTTTTCCGCCAGCGGAGAGACGTATTTTGTCAGCAGAGATAAGATGTCCGGCAGTGGATATAAATTCCTCGCCGCCGGAAGTAAATGTTCTGCCAGCGGAGATAAGTTTTCTGCCAGCGGAGAATCGTAGTTCGTCAGCGGAGATAAATTATCTGCCAGCGGAGATAAGATGTCTGTCAGCGGAGAAAAGTTTTCCGGCAGCGGATATAAATTTCCCGCCACCGGAGATAAGTTTTCCGCCAGCGGTGACACGTATTTTGTCAGCAGAGATAAGTTGTCCGGCAGCGGAGATAAGATGTCTGTCAGCGGAGAAAAGTTTTCCGCCAGCGGATATATATTTCCCGCCACCGCAGATAAGTTTTCCGCCAGCGGAGAGACGTATTTTGTCAGCAGAGATAAGATGTCCGGCAGGGATATAAATTCCTCGCCGCCGGAAGTAAATGTTCTGCCAGCGGAGATAAGTTTTCTGCCAGCGGAGAATCGTAGTTCGTCAGCGGAGATAAATTATCTGCCAGCGGAGATAAGATGTCTGTCAGCGGAGAAAAGTTTTCCGGCAGCGGATATAAATTTCCCGCCACCGGAGATAAGTTTTCCGCCAGCGGAGAGACGTATTTTGTCAGCAGAGATAAGTTGTCCGGCAGCGGAGATAAGATGTCTGTCAGCGGAGAAAAGTTTTCCGCCAGCGGATATATATTTCCCGCCACCGCAGATAAGTTTTCCGCCAGCGGAGAGACGTATTTTGTCAGCAGAGTTAAGATGTCCGGCAGGGGATATAAATTCCTCGCCGCCGGAAGTAAATGTTCTGCCAGCGGAGATAAGTTTTCTGCCAGCGGAGAATCGTAGTTCGTCAGAGGAGATAAATTATCTGCCAGCGGAGATAAGATGTCTGTCAGCGGAGAAAAGTTTTCCGGCAGCGGATATAAATTTCCCGCCACCGGAAATAAGTTTTCCGCCAGCGGAGAGACGTATTTTGTCAGCAGAGATAAGTTGTCCGGCAGCGGAGATAAGATGTCTGTCAGCGGAGAAAAGTTTTCCGCCAGCGGATATATATTTCCCGCCACCGCAGATAAGTATTCCGCCAGCGGAGAGACGTATTTTGTCAGCAGAGATAAGATGTCCGGCAGGGGATATAAATTCCTCGCCGCCGGAAGTAAATGTTCTGCCAGCGGAGATAAGTTTTCTGCCAGCGGAGAATCGTAGTTCGTCAGCGGAGATAAATTATCTGCCAGCGGAGATAAGATGTCTGTCAGCGGAGAAAAGTTTTCCGGCAGCGGATATAAATTTCCCGCCACCGGAGATAAGTTTTCCGCCAGCGGAGAGACGTATTTTGTCAGCAGAGATAAGTTGTCCGGCAGCGGAGATAAGATGTCTGTCAGCGGAGAAAAGTTTTCCGCCAGCGGATATATATTTCCCGCCACCGCAGATAAGTTTTCCGCCAGCGGAGAGACGTATTTTGTCAGCAGAGTTAAGATGTCCGGCAGGGGATATAAATTCCTCGCCGCCGGAAGTAAATGTTCTGCCAGCGGAGATAAGTTTTCTGCCAGCGGAGAATCGTAGTTCGTCAGAGGAGATAAATTATCTGCCAGCGGAGATAAGATGTCTGTCAGCGGAGAAAAGTTTTCCGGCAGCGGATATAAATTTCCCGCCACCGGAAATAAGTTTTCCGCCAGCGGAGAGACGTATTTTGTCAGCAGAGATAAGTTGTCCGGCAGCGGAGATAAGATGTCTGTCAGCGGAGAAAAGTTTTCCGCCAGCGGATATATATTTCCCGCCACCGCAGATAAGTTTTCCGCCAGCGGAGAGACGTATTTTGTCAGCAGAGATAAGATGTCCGGCAGGGGATATAAATTCCTCGCCGCCGGAAGTAAATGTTCTGCCAGCGGAGATAAGTTTTCTGCCAGCGGAGAATCGTAGTTCGTCAGCGGAGATAAATTATCTGCCAGCGGAGATAAGATGTCTGTCAGCGGAGAAAAGTTTTCCGGCAGCGGATATAAATTTCCCGCCACCGGAGATAAGTTTTCCGCCAGCGGTGAGACGTATTTTGTCAGCAGAGATAAGTTGTCCGGCAGCGGAGATAAGATGTCTGTCAGCGGAGAAAAGTTTTCCGCCAGCGGATATATATTTCCCGCCACCGCAGATAAGTTTTCCGCCAGCGGAGAGACGTATTTTGTCAGCAGAGTTAAGATGTCCGGCAGGGGATATAAATTCCTCGCCGCCGGAAGTAAATGTTCTGCCAGCGGAGATAAGTTTTCTGCCAGCGGAGAATCGTAGTTCGTCAGCGGAGATAAATTATCTGCCAGCGGAGATAAGATGTCTGTCAGCGGAGAAAAGTTTTCCGGCAGCGGATATAAATTTCCCGCCACCGGAGATAAGTTTTCCGCCAGCGGAGAGACGTATTTTGTCAGCAGAGATAAGTTGTCCGGCAGCGGAGATAAGATGTCTGTCAGCGGAGAAAAGTTTTCCGCCAGCGGATATATATTTCCCGCCACCGCAGATAAGTTTTCCGCCAGCGGAGAGACGTATTTTGTCAGCAGAGTTAAGATGTCCGGCAGGGGATATAAATTCCTCGCCGCCGGAAGTAAATGTTCTGCCAGCGGAGATAAGTTTTCTGCCAGCGGAGAATCGTAGTTCGTCAGCGGAGATAAATTTTCTGCCAGCGGAGATAAGATGTCTGTCAGCGGAGAAAAGTTTTCCGGCAGCGGATATAAATTTCCCGCCACCGGAGATAAGTTTTCCGCCAGCGGAGAGACGTATTTTGTCAGCAGAGATAAGTTGTCCGGTAGGGGATATAAATTTCCTGCCACCGGAAATAAGTTTTTTGCCAGCGGAGAGACGTATTTTGTCAGCAGAGATAAGTTGTCCGGCGGGGGATATAAGATGTTTGTCAGCGGGGAAAAGTTTTCCGCCAGCGGATATAAATTTTCCGCCAGCGGAGAGATGTATTTTGTCAGCAGAGATAAGTTTTCCGGCAGCGGAGATAAGATGTTTGTCAGCGGAGAAAAGATTTCCGCCAGCAGATATAAATTTTCCGCCAGCGGAGAGATGTATTTTGTCAGCAGAGATAAGATGTCCGGCAGGGGATATAAGTTCCTCGCCGCCGGAAATAAATGTTCTGGCAGCGGAGATAAGTTTTCTGCCAGCGGAGAAACGTAGATCGTCAGCAAAGATAAATTATCTATCAGCGGAGATAAGATGTCTGTCAGCGGAGAAAAGTTTTCCGCCAGCGGATATAAATTTTCCGCCAACGGAGAGATGTATTTTGTCAGCAGAGATAAGATGTCCGGCAGCGGATATAAATTTCCCACTGCCGGAGGTAAATGTTCTACCAGCGGAGAGACGTATTTCGTCAGCAGAAATAAGTTTTCCGGTAGGGGATATAAGTTTCCCGCCACTGGAAATAAGCTTTTTGCCAGCGGAGAGACGTATTTTGTCAGCAGAGATAAGTTGTCCGGCGGGGGAAGTAAATTTCCCGCCGCCGGAGGTAAATTTGCTGCCAGCGGAGATACATTTTCTGCCAGCGGAGAAACGTAGTTCGTCAGCGGAGAAACGTAGTTCGTCAGTGGGGATAAACTGTCCGCCAGCGGAGAGACGTATTTCGTCAGAAGAGATAAGTTGTCCGGTAGGGAAGTAAATGTTCTGCCAGCGGAGATAAGCTTTTTGCCGGCGGAGGATCGTAGTTCGTCAGCGGAGATAAATTGTCTGCCAGCGGAGATAAGTTTTCCGCCAGCGGAGAGACGTTTTTCGTCAGCAGAGATAAGTTTTCCGGTAGGGGATATAAATTTCCCGCCACCGGAAATAACTTTTCCACCAGCGGAGAGACGTATTTCGTCAGCAGAGATAAGGTGTCCGGTAGGGGATATAAATTTCCTGCCACCGGAAATAAGTTTTTTGCCAGCGAAGAGACGTATTTTGCCAGCAAAGATAAGTTGTCCGGCGGGGGCTATAAATTTCCCGCCGCCGGAGTTAAATTTTCCGCCAGCGGAGAGACGTATTTTGTCAGCAGAAATAAGTTTTCCGGCAGCGGAGATAAGATGTTTGTCAGCGGAGAAAAGTTTTCCGCTAGCGGATATAAATTTTCCGCCAGCGGAGAGATGTATTTTGTCAGCAGAGATAAGAAGTTCCGGCAGGGGATATCAATTCCTCGCCGACGGAATTAAATGTTCTGCCAGCGGAGATAAGTTTTGTGCCAGCGGAGAATCGTAGTTCGTCAGCGGAGATAAATTATCTGCCAGCGGAAATAAGATGTCTGTCAGCGGAGAAAAGTTTTCCGGCAGCGGATATATATTTCCCGCCACCGCAGATAAGTTTTCCGCCAGCGGAGAGACGTATTTTGTCAGCAGAGATAAGATGTCCGGCAGGGGATATAAATTCCTCGCCGCCGGAAGTAAATGTTCTGCCAGCGGAGATAAGTTTTCTGCCAGCGGAGAATCGTAGTTCGTCAGCGGAGATAAATTATCTGCCAGCGGAGATAAGATGTCTGTCAGCGGAGAAAACTTTTTCCGCCAGCGGATATATATTTCCCGCCACCGCAGATAAGTTTTCCGCCAGCGGAGAGACGTATTTTGTCAGCAGAGATAAGATGTCCGGCAGGGGATATAAATTCCTCGCCGCCGGAAGTAAATGTTCTGCCAGCGAAGATAAGTTTTCTGCCAGCGGAGAAACGTAATTCGTCAGCGGAGATAAATTATCTGCCGGCGGCGATAAGATGTCTGTCATATAAATTTCCCGCCGCCGGAGATAAGTTTCCCGCCACCGGAGATAAGTTTTCCGCCAGCGGAGAGATGTATTTTGTCAGCAGAGATAAGTTGTCCGGGAGCGGAGATATGATGTCGGTCAGCGGAGATAAGTTTTCCGCCAGCGGAGAGATGTATTTTGTCAGCAGGGATAAGATGTCCGGCAGGGGATATTAATTCCTCGCCGCCGGAAGTAAATGTTCTGCCAGCGGAAATAAGCTTTCTGCCGGCGGAGAATCGTAGTTCGTCAGCGGGAATAAATTGTCTGCCAGCGGAGATAAGATGTCTGTCAGCGGAGAAAAGTTTTCCGGCAGCGGATATAAATTTCCCGCCACCGGAGATAAGTTTTCCGCCAGCGGAGAGACGTATTTTGTCAGCAGAGATAAGTTGTCCGGTAGGGGATATAAATTTCCTGCCACCGGAAATAAGTTTTTTGCCAGCGGAGAGACGTTTTTTGTCAGCAGAGATATGTTGTCCGGCGGGGGATATAAGATGTTAGTCAGCGGGGAAAAGTTCTCCGCCAGCGGATATAAATTTTCCACCAGCGGACATATGTATTTTGTGTTGGACAGAATTTCGCTGCCGTTGCAAGGGAAGTTCTTGTACCGAAAAGTAAAAACGCAACCATTCATATGTAAGGTTTATTTGTGACTAATAAATGCTCTGCTCGCAGGCAGATAGAGACCGAACGAAAGGGAGAACAAAAAGGGAGATAAGAGAACGTCGCTTCGTTACGTCTCTCACTCATACATACGTCTACATACTCATATGTCTGTCAATACATGCGTGCATTGCTAGAGATGGTCATTCTTCAACACCCTTCCTCAATGCGTGCATGCTTACAAATTCCATTTAACTCAATTTAAACTTAACAATTTTGTAAATTCGACATGCTTTCTCTTAGGGAGATTCTTGGTCAAGATATCTGCAATCATATCTGTTGTACTAGCATACTTTAACTTAACTTGACCTTCTTCTACAATCTGTCGTACAAAGTGATATCTAATATCAATATGATTGGTCCTTGAGTGATGCACTGGGTTCCTAGCCAGCTCTTGTGCGCTCAGATTATCGCCATATAAGGTAGTTGAGGTAGCTTCATCTCCACAGCCAATTTCAATGATTAAGCGACGTAAGAATATGGACTCCTTACACGCAGCCGACAGTGCCATGTATTCTGCCTCCGTGCTGCTAAGTGCCACGCTGCGTTGTTTCTCAGATCGCCAAGAAATTCGGCCACCTGCCAAAAAATAAAAAAAATAAAAAAAATTTCCCGCCAGCGGATATATATTTCCCGCCACCGCAGATAAGTTTTCCGCCAGGGGAGAGACGTATTTTGTCAGCAGAGGTAAGATGTCCGGCAGGGGATATCAATTCCTCGCCACCGGAAGTAAATGTTCTGCCAGCGGAGATAAGTTTTCTGCCAGCGGAGAATCGTAGTTCGTCAGCGGAGATAAATTATCTGCCAGCGGAGATAAGATGTCTGTCAGCGGAGAAAAGTTTTCCGGCAGCGGATATAAATTTCCCGCCACCGGAGATAAGTTTTCCGCCAGCGGAGAGACGTATTTTGTCAGCAGAGATAAGTTGTCCGGCAGCGGAGATAAGATGTCTGTCAGCGGAGAAAAGTTTTCCGCCAGCGGATATATATTTCCCGCCACCGCAGATAAGTTTTCCGCCAGCGGAGAGACGTATTTTGTCAGCAGAGATAAGATGTCCGGCAGGGGATATAAATTCCTCGCCGCCGGAAGTAAATGTTCTGCCAGCGGAGAAACGTAGTTCGTCAGCGGAGATAAATTATCTGCCGGCGGCAATAAGATGTCTGTCATATAAATTTCCCGCCGCCGGAGATAAGTTTCCCGCCACCGGAGATAAGTTTTCCGCCAGCGGAGAGATGAATTTTGTCAGCAGAGATAAGTTGTCCGGCAGCGGAGATAAGATGTTTGTCAGCGGAGAAAAGGTTTCTGCCAGCAGATATAAATTTTCCGCCAGCGGAGAGATGTATTTTGTCAGCAGAGATAAGATGTCCGGCAGGGGATATAAATTCCTCGCCGCCGGAAATAAATGTTCTGGCAGCGGAGATAAGTTTTCTGCCAGCGGAGAAACGTAGATCGTCAGCAAAGATAAATTATCTATCAGCGGAGATAAGATGTCTGTCAGCGGAGAAAAGTTTTCCGCCAGCGGATATAAATTTTCCGCCAACGGAGAGATGTATTTTGTCAGCAGAGATAAGATGTCCGGCAGCGGATATAAATTTCCCACTGCCGGAGGTAAATGTTCTACCAGCGGAGAGACGTATTTCGTCAGCAGAAATAAGTTTTCCGGTAGGGGATATAAGTTTCCCGCCACTGGAAATAACTTTTCTGCCAGCGGAGAGACGTATTTCGTCAGCAGAGATAAGTTGTCCGGTAGGGGATATAAATTTCCCGCCACCGAAAATAAGCTTTTTGCCAGCGGAGAGACGTATTTTGTCAGCAGAGATAAGTTGTCCGGCGGGGGAAGTAAATTTCCCGCCGCCGGAGGTAAATTTGCTGCCAGCGGAGATACATTTTCTGCCAGCGGAGAAACGTAGTTCGTCAGCGGAGAAACGTAGTTCGTCAGTGGGGATAAACTGTCCGCCAGCGGAGAGACGTATTTCGTCAGAAGAGATAAGTTGTCCGGTAGGGAAGTAAATGTTCTGCCAGCGGAGATAAGCTTTTTGCCGGCGGAGGATCGTAGTTCGTCAGCAGAGATAAATTGTCTGCCAGCGGAGATAAGTTTTCCGCCAGCGGAGAGACGTTTTTCGTCAGCAGAGATAAGTTTTCCGGTAGGGGATATAAATTTCCCGCCACCGGAAATAACTTTTCCACCAGCGGAGAGACGTATTTCGTCAGCAGAGATAAGTTTTCCGGTAGGGGATATAAATTTCCCGCCACCGGAAATAAGTTTTTTGCCAGCGGAGAGACGTATTTTGTCAGCAGAGATAAGTTGTCCGGCGGGGGATATAAATTTCCAACCACCGGAGGTAAATGTTCTGCCAGCGGAGATAAGTTTTCTGCCAGCGGAAAGACGTAGTTCGTCAGCGGAGATAAATTATATGCCGGCGGCGATAAGATGTCTGTCAGTGGAGAAAAGTTTTCCGCCAGCGGATATATATTTTCCGCCACCGCAGATAAGTTTTCCGCCAGCGGAGAGACGTATTTTGTCAGCAGAGATAAGATGTCCGGAAGGGGATATAAATTCCTCGCCGCCGGAAGTAAATGTTCTGCCAGCGGAGATAAGTTTTCTGCCAGCGGAGAAACGTAGTTCGTCAGCGGAGATATATTATATGCCGGCGGCGATAAGATGTCTGTCAGCGGAGAAAAGTTTTCCGCCAGCGGATATATATTTCCCGCCACCGCAGATAAGTTTTCCGCCAGCGGAGAGACGTATTTTGTCAGCAGAGATAAGATGTCCGGCAGGGGATATAAATTCCTCGCCGCCGGAAGTAAACGTTCTGCCAGCGGAGATAAGTTTTCTGCCAGCGGAGAAACGTAGTTCGTCAGCGGAGATAAATTATCTGCCGGCGGCGATAAGATGTCTGTCAGCGGATATAAATTTCCCACCCCGGAAATACGCTTTCCGCCAGCGGAGAGACGTATTTCGTCAGCAGAAATAAGTTGTCCGGCATGGGATATAAATTTCCCGCCGCCGGAGATAAGTTTTTTGTCAGCGGAGAAACGTAGTTAGTCAGCGGAGATAAGTTGTCCGGCGGGTAATATAAATTCCCCACTCTGGAGAAAAGTTTTTCGCCAGCGGATATAAATTTCCCGCCACCGCAGATAAGTTTTCCGCCAGCGGAGAAGTGTATTTTGTCAGCAAAGATAAGATGTCCGGCAGGGGATATAAAATTCCCCCTCTGGAGATTCATTTTCTGCCAGCGGAGATAAATTATCTGCCGGCGGCGATAAGATGTCTGTCAGCGGAGAAAAGTTTTCCGCCAGCGGATATAAATTTTCCGCCAACGGAGAGATGTATTTTGTCAGCAGAGATAAGTTGTCCGTTAGGGGATATAAGTTTCCCGCCACTAGAAATAACTTTTCCGCCAGCGGAGAGACGTATTTCGTCAGCAGAGATAAGTTGTCCGGCATGGGATATAAATTTCCTGCCGCCGGAGCTAAGTTTTCTGCCAGCGGAGAATCGTAGTTCGTCAGCGGAGAAACGAAGCTCGTCAGCGGAGAAACGTAGTTTCGTAGCGAAAATAAATTGTCCGCCAGCGGAGATAAGTTGTCCGCCAGCGGATATATGCTTCCCGCCACCGAAAATAAGTATTCCGCCAGCGCAGAGACGTATTTCGTCAGCAGAGATAAGTTGTCCGGCAGGGGATATAAAATTCCCCCTCTGGAGATTCATTTTCTGCCAGCGGAGAATCGTAGTTCGTCAGCGGAGATAAATTATCTGCCGGCGGCGATAAGATGTCTGTCAGCGGAGAAAAGTTTTCCGCCAGCGGATATAAATTTCCCGCCCCGGAGATAAGCTTTCCGCCAGCGGAGAAACGTATTTTGTCAGCAGAGATAAGTTGTCCGGCGGGGGATATAAATTTTCCGCCGCCGGAGGTACATTTTCCGCCAGCGGAGAGACGTATTTTGTCAGCAGAGATAAGTTTTCCGGCAGCGGAGATAAGATGTTTGTCAGCGGAGAAAAGTTTTCCGCCAGCGGATATAAATTTTCCGCCAGCGGAGAGATGTATTTTGTCAGCAGAGATAAGATGTCCGGCAGGAGATATAAATTCCTCGCCGCCGGAAGTAAATGTTCTAGCAGCGGAGATAAGTTTTCTGCCAGCGGAGAAACGTAGATCGTCAGCGGAGATAAATTATCTATCAGCGGAGATAAGATGTCTGTCAGCGGAGAAAAGTTTTCCGGCAGCGGATATAAATTTTCCGCCAACGGAGAGATGTATTTTGTCAGCAGAGATAAGTTGTCCGTTAGGGGATATAAGTTTCCCGCCACTAGAAATAACTTTTCCGCCAGCGGGGAGACGTATTTCGTCAGCAGAGATAAGTTTTTCGGTAGGGGATATAAATTTCCCACCGCCGGAGGTAAATGTTCTGTTGAAGAATGAACATCTCTAGCAATGCACGCATGTATTGACAGACATATGAGTATGTAGACGTATGTATGAGTGAGAGACGTAACGAAGCGACGTTCTCTTATCTCCCTTTTTGTTCTCTCTTTCGTTCGGTCTCTATCTGCCTGCGAGCAGAGCATTTATTAGTCACAAATAAACCTTACATATGAATGGTTGCGTTTTTACTTTTCGGTACAAGAACTTCCCTTGCAACGGCAGCGAAATTCTGTCCAACAGGTTATGGGCCCAGGATCGGATTTTGTAAATTAAAAGTAAAGTGATTGTTTTAGTTACGAACTATTAACATCGGTGTGACTCAGAGACTAAACGATAATCAGCAATGAGCGGGATGTATCAAATAGACAAATTAGAGGAGGGAAATTATGACTCCTGGTGTATTCAAATGCGGTCTGTGTTGGTGCACGCTGAATTGTGGAGTGTGGCATCTGGTGACCTGCTACCAACGAATGTTCCCGAAGGTGTGAATTGGCAGGCCAAGGATGAAAAGGCGCTGGCCATGATCACATTGAGTGTGAAAACTTCACAGTTGGGATACATTAAAAATTGCAGTAAGTCGTCCGAAGCATGGAACAAATTAAAGAGTGTTCATCAACCAAGTGGACCTGTACGAAAGGTTCAACTGTACAAGAAATTGCTAAGCAAGCGCATGGACCAAAGGCAAAGCATTTCAAGCTACATTAATGAGATCGTGGATATTCTTGATGGCCTTGGGTCAGTAGGAATCAAGCTAAATGATGAACTGCGCTCAATTGTTTTGTTGTCAAGCCTTCCAGAACAATTCGAAAATTTCGTTGTCGCCATAGAGACGCGCGACAGTCTGCCGACTTTCGATGTTCTATGCGTAAAACTGAAGGAAGAAGGCGAACGAAAGGGAAACACAGAAGATCAAAAGGAATACGCAAAGGCATATACCGCAGTACATTAGCCGGCCGCGCACAGAGCGCTAAAGAAGAGAAACAATACAATGATATGTTTCAAGTGTGGTGAGCGCGGGCATATGAAGGCTCAGTGTAAGAAGGAGAGCGCAAATGTGGAAGGGGCAGCAAGAGTGGAGAACAAGCAGTGCAGTCTATTAAATGCGTTGGACGCAGATAATTTGAAAAAGAGTATGTGGTGTTTGGATAGTGGTGCCACAAGCCACATGTGTTGTGAGAAACAGTTATTCACAAAGAAATATTCGAGAAACACACAGAAATGATTGGTCTGTCTGACTCCGGTTTCCTAAAAGCTGAAGGAAAAGGGGAAGTAGAGCTGAAGACAGAGATATGCACGCTGCTGTTAAAGAATGTTCTCTATGTGCCCGAAATGAATGGAAATTATTTCTCGGTGAGCAGCGCTGTACAGAATAAATGTTTCGTCACTTTTGGACAAGAATATGCACGAGTTATCCAAAATGGCGAATGCATTGTAAAGGCGAACAGAGTTGGAAACTTGTATATGTTTCGAGGAAAACAAAACAACTGTTTTGCGGCGGTTAAGGCTAATGGTGCCCTGTGGCATAAACGGTACGGCCACTTGAACATCAGTAGTATGAAAGATTTGATCAGCAAAGGAATGGTGCGCGGCATTGAAAATATGGTTTTCCCGGCGAATATGAATTGCAAAACATGTATGGTCAGCAAGATTCATGCGCAACCATTTCCTGTTGCAACCACCAGTAGAGCTCAAGATATATTGGAACTAGTTCATGCAGATGTGTGCGGGCCCTTTGGCACACAGTCGCTTGCTGGATCAAAGTATTTTCTAACCTTCATCGATGACAAATCAAGGCGTATATTTGTGTATTTCCTGCGGACAAAGGATGAAGTCTTCCAGAAGTTCGTCGAGTTCAAAACCCTGGTTGAACGGCAAACGGGAAAAAGTCTCAAATGTATCCGGAGCGACAATGGCGGTGAATTTGTCAACAAATCGTTTGATGAATTTCTGAAAACTAATGGGATTGAGAGGCAGCTGACAGTGGCGTACACCCCACAGTAAAACGGCGTTTCTGAGAGGGCAAACCGCACTCTGGTGGAAATGTCAAGATGTATGCTGGTCCAGTCAGGATTAGGCGAATCCTTGTGGGCTGAGGCAGTCAACGCAGCTGTGTATGTACGGAATCGATCACCGACCAAGGCGCTGACCAGTATGACGCCTATGGAAGCGTGGACTGGTAAGAAACCTTTTGTTGGTCATCTAAAGGTTTTTGGCTCCGTTACAGTAGCTTTGGACAAGGGTCCAAGGAAGAGTAAACTTCAACCAAAAGGCAGAGAATATCGCATGATTGGATATTCAGTGGCGGCTAAGGGCTTTCGACTGTATGACCCTGTGTCTCATCAGGTGATTGAAAGGCGAGATGTTCTCTTTGACGAGATCCAAGACGACAAGGATACAGTCACATTCGAACTTCCGAAGGCAGAAGTTAGCATGCAGTCAGGCGGCGATACTGATGACATTGACGGCAGCGGTGGAGACAGCAGCCATGGTGCAAGCGTTGACGGGGAGAATCCCAGTAGCAGCGGTACTGATGGGTACGAGAGCGCAACAGAAAAGGTTGAGTCAGATGAGCCAGCTCCTCGACCAAGGCTGATTCGGACCGGCAAACCTGGCCGTCCGAGAAAGGAGTACAACATTCTTGGTGCTCTGGTTGCCAGCGACGTAAAGATTCCAGTATCCTACGAGGAGGCGCTCATCAGTATTCATGCATCACATTGATCCGAAGCGATGCAACGCGAATATGAGGCATTAATGGCAAACGAGACATGGCAGTTGGCAGACTTACCGGCAGGACAACGAGCAGTTGGATGCAAATGGGTATATAGCCTGAAACGCGACAAAGATGGTCAAATCGAACGTTTCAAGGCGCGACTGGTGGCAAAAGGTTGCTCCCAGCAGTACGGCATAAACTATGCGGAAACATTTTCTCCAGTCTGCAGACTGGAGAGCGTGCGATTTATTCTTGCGCTAGCAGCAGAATTGAAATTATATGTCAACCAAATGGATGTATGTACGGCATACCTCAACAGTGACCTGAGCGATACGGTGTACATGAAGCAACCACAAGGGTACATTGATCGAGCTTATCCAGCGAAGGCTATGCTGCTTAAAAATGCAATATATGGATTGAAGCAGTAAGGAAGGGAATGGAATTCGAAGCTGAATGGGGTCCTGACTAATCTGGGTTTTGTTTCCTGTGACAACGAGCCGTGTCTCTACCAGCAGAGAGGGAAAGGTAACTTATCGTTAATCTTGGTATATGTTGACGATTTACTTATAGCATGCCAGTCCAAAGAGGACATGCTCGGTATCAAATCGGCTATTTCAAATGCGTTCGAATGTATCGACAAAGGTGTTCCAGAGCTGTTTTTAAGCATGGAGGTGCACCGTGAAGGTGAGCTTGGGCCTATCACCATAGGCCACTCGCAATACATCAAGGAACTATTGCAAGCTCACGACATGGACAAATGTAGACCAGTGGCTACTCCGTTGGATGCGGGGTTCCAGGTGGATTGTACTAATGAGCAGTGTCAAAAGGTTGATCCTGTCATGTATCAATCCATGATTGGTGAGCTGATGTGGCTGGCACTCACAACCAGACCGGACATTTTGCATTCAGTTGCAAAGTTGGCCCAGAGGAACAAAGATCCGCACGCAGAGCATCTGGCTGGTGTGAAGCACGTTCTGAGGTACTTGGCAGCGACGATGAACTTCAAACTACACTACAAAGGGTGTCACCAGCCACTTACTGGATATGTGGATGCGGATTGGGGCGGCGATCGAACTAACCGAAAGTCGTATACGTATATGTTTATTTTTTGGCAGGTGGCCGAATTTCTTGGCGATCTGAGAAACAACGCAGCGTGGCACTTAGCAGCACGGAGGCAGAATACATGGCACTGTCGGCTGCGTGTAAGGAGTCCATATTCTTACGTCGCTTAATCATTGAAATTGGCTGTGGAGATGAAGATACCTCAACTACCTTATATGGCGATAATCTGAGCGCACAAGAGCTGGCTAGGAACCCAGTGCATCACTCAAGGACCAATCATATTGATATTAGATATCACTTTGTACGACAGATTGTAGAAGAAGGTCAAGTTAAGTTAAAGTATGCTAGTACAACAGATATGATTGCAGATATCTTGACCAAGAATCTCCCTAAGAGAAAGCATGTCGAATTTACAAAATTGTTAAGTTTAAATTGAGTTAAATGGAATTTGTAAGCATGCACGCATTGAGGAAGGGTGTTGAAGAATGACCATCTCTAGCAATGCACGCATGTATTGACAGACATATGAGTATGTAGACGTATGTATGAGTGAGAGACGTAACGAAGCGACGTTCTCTTATCTCCCTTTTTGTTCTCCCTTTCGTTCGGTCTCTATCTGCCTGCGAGCAGAGCATTTATTAGTCACAAATAAACCTTACATATGAATGGTTGCGTTTTTACTTTTCGGTACAAGAACTTCCCTTGCAACGGCAGCGAAATTCTGTCCAACACAAAATACATATGTCCGCTGGTGGAAAATTTATATCCGCTGGCGGAGAACTTTTCCCCGCTGACTAACATCTTATATCCCCCGCCGGACAACTTATCTCTGCTGACAAAATACGTCTCTCCGCTGGCAAAAAACTTATTTCCGGTGGCAGGAAATTTATATCCCCTACCGGACAACTTATCTCTGCTGACAAAATACGTCTCTCCGCTGGCGGAAAACTTATCTCCGGTGGCGGGAAATTTATATCCGCTGCCGGAAAACTTTTCTCCGCTGACAGACATCTTATCTCCGCTGGCAGACAATTTATTCCCGCTGACGAACTACGATTCTCCGCCGGCAGAAAGCTTATTTCCGCTGGCAGAACATTTACTTCCGGCGGCAAGGAATTAATATCCCCTGCCGGACATCTTATCCCTGCTGACAAAATACATCTCTCCGCTGGCGGAAAACTTATCTCCGCTGACCGACATCATATCTCCGCTCCCGGACAACTTATCTCTGCTGACAAAATACGTCTCTTCGCTGTCGGTAAACTTATCTCCGGTGGCGGGAAATTTATATCCGCTGGCGGAAAACTTTTCTCCGCTGACAGACATCTTATCTCCGCTGGCAGATAATTTATCTCCGCTGACGAACTACGTTTCTCCGCAGGCAGAAAACTTATCTCCGCTGGCAGAACATTTACTTCCGTCGGCGGGGAATTTGTATCCCCTACCGGACATCTTATCTCTGCTGACAAAATAAGTCTCTCCGCTGTCGGAAAACTTATCTCCGGCGGCGGGAAATTTATATCCGCTGGCGGAAAACTTTTCTCCGCTGACAGACATCTTATCTCCGCTGGCAGATAATTTATCTCCGCTGACGAACTACGTTTCTCCGCAGGCAGAAAACTTATCTCCGCTGGCAGAACATTTACTTCCGTCGGCGGGGAATTTGTATCCCCTACCGGACATCTTATCTCTGCTGACAAAATAAGTCTCTCCGCTGTCGGAAAACTTATCTCCGGCGGCGGGAAATTTATATCCGCTGGCGGAAAACTTTTCTCCGCTGACTAACATCTTATATCCCCCGCCGGACAACTTATCTCTGCTGACAAAATACGTCTCTCCGCTGGCAAAAAACTTATTTCCGGTGGCAGGAAATTTATATCCCCTACCGGACAACTTATCTCTGCTGACAAAATACGTCTCTCCGCTGGCGGAAAACTTATCTCCGGTGGCGGGAAATTTATATCCGCTGCCGGAAAACTTTTCTCCGCTGACAGACATCTTATCTCCGCTGGCAGACAATTTATTCCCGCTGACGAACTACGATTCTCCGCCGGCAGAAAGCTTATTTCCGCTGGCAGAACATTTACTTCCGGCGGCAAGGAATTAATATCCCCTGCCGGACATCTTATCCCTGCTGACAAAATACATCTCTCCGCTGGCGGAAAACTTTTCTCCGCTGAGAGACATCATATCTCCGCTGCCGGACAACTTATCTCTGCTGACAAAATACATCTCTCCGCTGTCGGAAAAACTTATCTCCGGTGGCGGGAAATTGATATCCGCTGGCTGAAAACTTTTCTCCAGAGGGTGAAATTTATATCCCCTGCCGGACAACTTATCTCCGCCGGCAGAAAACGTATCTCCGCTGGCAGAACATTTACCTCCGGCGGCGGGAAGTTTATATCCCCTGCCGGACATCTTATCTCTGCTGACAAAATACATCTCTCCGCTGGTGGAAAATTTATATCCGCTGGCGGAAAACTTTTCTCCGCTGACAGACATCTTATCTCCGCTGGCAGATTATTTATCTTTGCTGACAAAATACATCTCTCCGCTGGCGGAAAACTTATCTCCGGTGGCGGGAAATTGATATCCGCTGGCGGAAAACTTTTCTCCAGAGGGTGAAATTTATATCTCCCGCCGGACAACTTATCTCTGCTGACAAAATACATCTCTCCGCTGGCGGAAAACTTATCTCCGGTGGCGGGAAATTGATATCCGCTGGAGGAAAACTTTTCTCCAGAGGGTGAAATTTATATCTCCCGCCGGACAACTTATCTCTGCTGACAAAATACGTCTCTCCGCGGGCGGAAAACTTAGATCCGGTGGCGGGAAATTTATAGCCGCTGGCGGAAAACTTTTCTCCAGAAGGGGAAATTTATATCTCCCGCCGGAAAACTTATCTCTGCTGATAAAATACGTCTCTCCGCTGGCGGAAAACTTATTTCCGGAGGCGGGATATCTATATCACCCGCCGGACATCTTATCTCTGCTGACAAAATAAGTCTCTTCGCTGTCGGTAAACTTATCTCCGGTGGCGGGAAATTTATATCCGCTGGCGGAAAACTTTTCTCCGCTGACAGACATCTTATCTCCGCTGGCAGATAATTTATCTCCGCTGACGAACTACGTTTCTCCGCAGGCAGAAAACTTATCTCCGCTGGCAGAACATTTACTTCCGTCGGCGGGGAATTTGTATCCCCTACCGGACATCTTATCTCTGCTGACAAAATAAGTCTCTCCGCTGTCGGAAAACTTATCTCCGGCGGCGGGAAATTTATATCCGCTGGCGGAAAACTTTTCTCCGCTGACAGACATCTTATCTCCGCTGGCAGATAATTTATCTCCGCTGACGAACTACGTTTCTCCGCAGGCAGAAAACTTATCTCCGCTGGCAGAACATTTACTTCCGTCGGCGGGGAATTTGTATCCCCTGCCGGACATCTTATCTCTACTGACAAAATACATCTCTCCGCAGGCGGAAAACTTATCTGCGGTGGCGGGAAATTTATATCCGCTGGCGGAAAACTTTTCTCCGCTGAGAGACATCATATCTCCGCTGCCGGACAACTTATCTCTGCTGACAAAATACATCTCTCCGCTGTCGGAAAAACTTATCTCCGGTGGTGGGAAATTTATATCCGCTGGCGGAAAACTTTTCTCCGCTGACAGACATCTTATCTCCGCTGGCAGATAATTTATCTCCGCTGACGAACTACGTTTCTCCGCAGGCAGAAAACTTATCTCCGCTGGCAGAATATTTACTTCCGGCGGCGGGGAATTTATATCCCCTGCCGGAGAACGTATCTCTGCTGACAAAATACATCTCTAGGCTGGCGGAAAACTTATCTGCAGTGGCGGGAAATTTATATCCGCTGGCGGAAAACTTTTCTCCGCTGACATACATCTTATCTACGCTACCGGACAACTTATCTCTGCTGACAAAATACGTCTCTCCGCTGTCGGAAAACTTATCTCCGGTGGCGGGAAATTTATATCCGCTGGCGGAAAACTTTTCTCCAGAGGGGGAAATTTATATCCCCTGCCGGACAACTTATCTCCCCTGACGAACTATGTTTCTCCGCCGGCAGAAACGTATCTCCGCTGGCAGAAAATTTACTTCCGGCGGCGAGGAATTTATATCCCCTGCCGGACATCTTATCTCTGTTGACAAAATACATCTCTCCGCTGGCGGAAAACTTTTCTCCGCTGACAGATATCTTATATCCCCTGCCGGACAACTTATCTCCGCTGAAGAGCTACGTTTCTCCGCCGGCAGAAAACATAACTCGGCTGGCAGAACATTAACCTCCGGCGGCGGGGAATTTATATCCCCTGCCAGACATCTTATCTCTGCTGACAAAATACATCTCTCCGCAGGCGGAAAACTTATCTGCGGTGGCCGGAAAATTATATTTGCTGGCGGAAAACTTTTCTCCGCTGAGACACATCATATCTCCGCTCCCGGACAAATTATCTCTGCTGACAAAATACAACTCTCCGCTGGCGGAAAACTTATCTGTGGTGGTGGGAAATTTATATCCGCTGGCGGAAAACTTTTCTCCGCTGATAGACATATTATCTACGCTGCCGGACAACTTATCTCTTCTGACGAAATACGCCCCTCCGCTGGCGGAAAACTTATCTCCGGTGACGGGAAATTTATATCCGCTGGCATAAAACTTATCGCCAGAGGGGGAAATTTATATCTCCCGCCGGACAACTTATCTCTGCTGACAAAATACGTCTCTCCGCTGGCGGAAAACTTATCTCCGGTGGCGGGATATCTATATCCTCCGCCGGACATCTTATCTCTGCTGACAAAATAAGTCTCTCCGCTGTCGGTAAGCTTATCTCCGGCGGCGGGAAATTTATATCCGCTGGCGGAAAACTTTTCTCCGCTGACAGACATCTTATCTCCGCTGGCAGATAATTTATCTCCGCTGACGAACTACGTTTCTCCGCAGGCAGAAAACTTATCTCCGCTGGCAGAACATTTACTTCCGTCGGCGGGGAATTTGTATCCCCTACCGGACATCTTATCTCTGCTGACAAAATAAGACTCTCCGCTGTCGGAAAACTTATATCCCCTGTTAAATGGAATTGGTAAGCATGCACGCATTGAGGAAGGGTGTTGAAGAATGACCATCTCTAGCAATGCACGCATGTATTGACAGACATATGAGTATGTAGACGTATGTATGAGTGAGAGACGTAACGAAGCGACGTTCTCTTATCTCCCTTTTTGTTCTCCCTTTCGTTCGGTCTCTATCTGCCTGCGAGCAGAGCATTTATTAGTCACAAATAAACCTTACATATGAATGGTTGCGTTTTTACTTTTCGGTACAAGAACTTCCCTTGCAACGGCAGCGAAATTCTGTCCAACACAAAATACATATGTCCGCTGGTGGAAAATTTATATCCGCTGGCGGAGAACTTTTCACCGCTGACAGACATCTTATCTCCCCTGCCGGACAACTTATCTCTGCTGACGAAATACGACTCTCCGCTGGCGGAAAACTTATCTCCGGTGGTGGGAAATTTATATCCGCTGGCGGAAGACTTTTCTCGAAAGGGGGAAATTGATATCCCCTGCCGGACAACTTATCTCCGCCGGCAGAAAACGTATCTCCGCTGGCAGAACATTTACCTCCGGCGGCGGGAAGTTTATATCCCCTGCCGGACATCTTATCTCTGCTGACAAAATACATCTCTCCGCTGGTGGAAAATTTATATCCGCTGGCGGAAAACTTTTCTCCGCTGACAGACATCTTATCTACGCTGGCAGATTATTTATCTTTGCTGACAAAATACGTCTCTCCGCTGTCGGAAAACTTATCTGCGGTGGCGGGAAATTTATATCCGCTGGCGGAAAACTTTTCTCCAGAGGGGGAAATTTATATCCCCTGCCGGACAACTTATCTCCCCTGACGAACTATGTTTCTCCGCCGGCAGAAACGTATCTCCGCTGGCAAAAAAATTTACTTCCGGCGGCGAGGAAATTATATCCCCTGCCGGACATCTTATCTCTGTTGACAAAATACATCTCTCCGCTGGCGGAAAACTTTTCTCCGCTGACAGACATCTTATATCCCCTGCCGGACAACTTATCTCCGCTGAAGAGCTACGTTTCTCCGCCGGCAGAAAACATAACTCTGCTGGCAGAACATTTACCTCCAGCGGCGGGGAATTTATATCCCCTGCCAGACATCTTATCTCTGCTGACAAAATACATCTCTCCGCAGGCGGAAAACTTATCTGCGGTGGCCGGAAAATTATATTTGCTGGCGGAAAACTTTTCTCCGCTGAGACACATCATATCTCCGCTCCCGGACAAATTATCTCTGCTGACAAAATACAACTCTCCGCTGGCGGAAAACTTATCTGTGGTGGTGGGAAATTTATATCCGCTGGCGGAAAACTTTTCTCCGCTGATAGACATATTATCTACGCTGCCGGACAACTTATCTCTTCTGACGAAATACGCCCCTCCGCTGGCGGAAAACTTATCTCCGGTGACGGGAAATTTATATCCGCTGGCAGAAAACTTATCGCCAGAGGGGGAAATTTATATCTCCCGCCGGACAACTTATCTCTGCTGAAAAAATACGTCTCTCCGCTGGCGGAAAACTTATCTGCGGTGGCGGGAAATTTATATCCGCTGGCGGAAAACTTTTCTCCGCTGACAGACATCTTATCTCCGCTGGCAGATAATTTATCTCCGCTGACGAACTACGTTTCTCCGCTGGCAGAAAACTTATTTCCGCTGGCAGAACATTTACTTCCGGCGGCGAGGAAGTTATATCCCCTGCCGGACATCTTATCTCTGCTGACAAAATACATCTCTCCGCTGGCGGAAAACTTATCTGCGGTGGCGGGAAATTTATATCCGCTGGCGGAAAAGTTTTCTCCGCTGACAGACATCTTATCTCCGCTGGCAGATAATTTATCTCCGCTGACGAACTACGTTTCTCCGCTGACAGACATCTTATCTCCGCTGGCAGAACATTTACTTTCGGCGGCGAGGAATTTATATCCCCTGCCGGACAGCTTATCTCTTCTGACGAAATACGTCTCTCCGCTGGCGGAAAACTTATTTCCGGTGAGGGGATATCTATATCAACCGCCGGACATCTTATCTCTGCTGACAAAATACTTCTCTCCGCTGGCTTAAAACTTATCTGCGGTGGCGGGAAATTTATATCCGCTGGCAGAAAACTTTTCTCCGCTGACAGAAATCTTATCTCCGCTGGCAGATTAATTATCTTTGCTGACAAAATACGTCTCTCCGCTGGCGGAAAACTTATCTCCGGTGGCGGGAAATTGATATCCGCTTTCGGAAAACTTTTCTCCAGAGGGTGAAATATATATATCTCCCGCCGGACAACTTATCTCTGCTGACAAAATACGTCTCTCCGCTGGCGGAAAACTTATCTCCGGTGGCGGGAAATTTATATCCGCTGGCGGAAAAGTTTTCTCCGCTGACAGACATCTTATCTCCGCTGGCAGATAATTTATCTCCGCTGACGAACTACGTTTCTCCGCTGGCTGAAAACTTATCTCCGCTGGCAGAACATTTACTTTCGGCGGCGAGGAATTTATATCCCCTGCCGGACATCTTATCTCTGCTGCGGAAAACTTATCTGCGGTGGCGGGAAATGTATATCCGCTGGCGGAAAACTTTTCTCCGCTGACAGAAAACTTGTCCCCGCTGTCAGAACTTTTACTTCCGGCGGGGAGGAATTTTAATCCCCTGCCGGACATCTTATCTCTGCTGACAAAATACGTCTCTCCGCTGGCGGAAAACTTATCTCCAGTGGCGGGAAATTGATATCCGCTGGCGGAAAACTTTTCTCCGCTGACAGACATCTTATCTCCGCTGGCAGATTATTTATCTTTGCTGACAAAATACGTCTCACCGCCGGCGGAAAACTTATCTCCGCTGGCGGGGAATTGATATCCGCTGGCGGAAAACTTTCCTCCAGAGGGTGAAATTTATATCTCCCGCCGGACAACTGATCTCTGCTGACAAAATACGTCTCTCCGCTGTCGGAAAACTTATCTCCGGTGGCTCGAAATTTATATCCGCTGGCAGAAAACTTTTCTCGAGAGGGGGAAATTGATATTCCCTGCCGGACAACTTATCTCCGCCGGCAGAAAACGTATCTCCGCTGGCAGAACATTTACCTCCGGCGGCGGGAAGCTTATATCCCCTGCCGGACACCTTATCTCTGCTGACAAAATACATCTCTCCGCTGGTGGAAAATTTATATCCGGTGGCGGGAAATTTATATCCGCTGGCGGAAAACTTTTCTCCAGAGGGGGAAATTGATATCCCCTGCCGGACAACTTATCTCCGCTGACGAACTTCGTTTCTCCGCCGGCAGCAAACGTATCTCCGCTGGCAGAACATTTACTTCCGGCGGCGGGAAGTTTATATCCCCTGCCGGACATCTTATCTCTGCTGACAAAATACATCTCTCCGCTGGCGGAGAACTTTTCTCCGCTGACAGACATCTTATCTCCCCTGCCGGACATCTTACCTCTGCTGACAAAATAAGTCTCTCCGCTGTCGGAAAACTTATCTCCGGTGGCGGGAAATTTATATCCTCTGGCGGAAAACTTTTCTCCAGAGGGGGAAATTTATATCCCCTGCCGGACAACTTATCTCCGCCGGCAGAAAACAAAACTCCGCTGGCAGAACGTATACCTCCGGCGGCGGGAAATTTATATCCCCTGCCGGACAACTTATCTCTGCTGACGAAATACGTCTCTCCGCTGGCGGAAAACTTATCTCCGCTGGCAGATAATTTATCTAAGCTGACGAACTACGTTTCTCCGCAGGCAGAAAACTTATCTCCGCTGGCAGAATATTTACTTCCGGCGGCGGGGAATTTATATCCCCTGCCGGAGAACTTATCTCTGCTGACAAAATACATCTCTCCGCTGTCGGAAAACTTATCTCCGGTGGCGGGAAATTGATATCCGCTGGCGGAAAACTTTTCTCCAGAGGGGGAAATTTATATCCCCTGCCGGACAACTTATATCCTCTGACGAACTATGTTTCTCCGCCGGCAGAAAACGTATCTCCGCTGGCAGAAAATTTACTTCCGGCGGCGAGGAATTTATATCCCCTGCCGGACATCTTATCTCTGTTGACAAAATACATCTCTCCGCTGGCGGAAAGCTTATCTGCGGTGGCGGGATATTTATATCCGCTGGCGGAAAACTTTTCTCCGCTTACAGACATCTTATATCCCCTGCCGGACAACTTATCTCTGCTGACGAAATACGTCTCTCCGCTGGCGGAAAACTTATCTCCGGTGGCGGGAAATTTATATCAGCTGGCGGAAAACTTTTCTCCGCTGACAGACATCTTATCTCCGCTGGCAGATAATTTATCTCCGCTGACGAACTACGTTTCTCCGCAGGCAGAACACTTATCTCCGCTGGCAGAATATTTACTTCCGGCGGCGAGGAATTTATATCCCCTGCCGGACATCTTATCTGTGCTGACAAAATACATCTCTCCGCAGGCGGAAAACTTATCTGCGGTGGCGGGAAATTTATATCCGCCGGCGGAAAACTTTTCTCCGGTAATAGACATCTCATCTCCGCTGCCGGACAACTTATCTCTGCTGACAAAATACGTCTCTCCGCTGTCGGAAAACTTATTTCCGGTGGCGGGAAATTTATATCCGCTGGCGAAAAACTTTTCTCCAGAGGGGGAAATTTATATCCCCTGCCGGACAACTTATCTCCGCTGAAGAACTACGTTTCTCCGCCGGCAGAAAACATAACTCCGCTGGCAGAACATTTACCTCCGGCGGCGGGAAATTTGTATCCCCTGCCGGACATCTTATCCCTGCTGACAAAATACATCTCTCCGCTGTCGGAAAACTTATCTCCGAAGGCGGGAAATTTATATCCGCTGGCAGAAAGCTTATCGCCAGAGGGGGAAATTTATATCCCCCGCCGGACAACTTATCTCTGCTGACAAAATACGTCTCTCCGCTGGCGGAAAGCTTATATCCGGTGTCGGGAAATTTATATCCGCTGGCGGAAAACTTTTCTCCGCTGACAGTCATCTTATCTTCTTTGGCAGATAATTTATCTCCGCTGACGAACTACGTTTCTCCGCTGGCAGAAAACTTATCTCTAGAGGGGGATATTTATATCCCCTGCCGGACAACTTATCTCTGCTGACAAAATACGTCTCTCCGCTGGCGGAAAACTTATCTCCGGCGGCGGGAAATTTATATCCGCTGGCAGACAATTTATTTCCGCTGAAGATCCCCGGCGGCGGTAAATTTATATCCCCTGCCGGAAAATGTATCCCCGCTGACCAAATACATCTCTCTGCGGGCGGAAAACTTATCTCCGGTGTCGGGAAATTTATATCCGCTGGCGGAAAACTTTTCTCCGCTGACAGACATCTTATCTCCGCTGGCAGATAATTTATCTCCGCTAACGAACTACGTTTCTCCGCTGGCAGAAAACTTATCTCTAGAGGGGAATATTTATATCGCCTGCCGGACAACTTATCTCTGCTGACAAAATACGTCTCTCCGCTGGCGGAAAACTTATCTCCGGTGGCGGGAAATTTATATCCGCTGGCGGAAAACTTTTCTCCGCTGACATACATCTTATCTCCGCTGGCAGAAAACTTATCTCCGGCGGCGGGAAATTTATATCCCCTGCCGGAAAATGTATCCCCGCTGACGAAATACGTCTCTCTGCGGGCGGAAAACTTATCTCCGGTGGCGGGAAATTTATATCCGCTGGCGGAAAACTTTTCTCCGCTGACAGACATCTTATCTCAGCTGGCAGAAAACTTATCTACAGAGGGGGAAAATTATATCCCCTGCCGGACAACTTATCTCTGCTGAGGAAATACGTCTCTCCGCTGGCGGAATAATTATTTCCAGTGGCGGAAACCTATATCCGCTGACAGACATCTTATCTCCGCTGGCAGACAATTTATTTCCGCTGACGAACTTAATTTCTCCGCTTGCAGAAAACTTATCTCCGGTGGCGGGAAATTTACATCCCCTGCCGGACAACTTATCTCTGCTGACGAAATACGTCTCTCTGCGGACGGAAAACTTATCTCCGGTGGCGGGAAATTTATATCCGCTGGCGGAAAACTTTTCTCCGCTGACAGACATCTTATCTCAGCTGGCAGAAAACTTATCTACAGAGGGGGAAAATTATATCCCCTGCCGGACAACTTATCTCTGCTGAGGAAATACGTCTCTCCGCTGGCGGAATAATTATTTCCAGTGGCGGAAACCTATATCCGCTGACAGACATCTTATCTCCGCTGGCAGATTAATTATCTTTGCTGACAAAATACGTCTCTCCGCTGGCGGAAAACTTATCTCCGGTGGCGGGAAATTGATATCCGCTTTCGGAAAACTTTTCTCCAGAGGGTGAAATATATATATCTCCCGCCGGACAACTTATCTCTGCTGACAAAATACGTCTCTCCGCTGGCGGAAAACTTATCTCCGGTGGCGGGAAATTTATATCCGCTGGCGGAAAAGTTTTCTCCGCTGACAGACATCTTATCTCCGCTGGCAGATAATTTATCTCCGCTGACGAACTACGTTTCTCCGCTGGCTGAAAACTTATCTCCGCTGGCAGAACATTTACTTTCGGCGGCGAGGAATTTATATCCCCTGCCGGACATCTTATCTCTGCTGCGGAAAACTTATCTGCGGTGGCGGGAAATGTATATCCGCTGGCGGAAAACTTTTCTCCGCTGACAGAAAACTTGTCCCCGCTGTCAGAACTTTTACTTCCGGCGGGGAGGAATTTTAATCCCCTGCCGGACATCTTATCTCTGCTGACAAAATACGTCTCTCCGCTGGCGGAAAACTTATCTCCAGTGGCGGGAAATTGATATCCGCTGGCGGAAAACTTTTCTCCGCTGACAGACATCTTATCTCCGCTGGCAGATTATTTATCTTTGCTGACAAAATACGTCTCACCGCCGGCGGAAAACTTATCTCCGCTGGCGGGGAATTGATATCCGCTGGCGGAAAACTTTCCTCCAGAGGGTGAAATTTATATCTCCCGCCGGACAACTGATCTCTGCTGACAAAATACGTCTCTCCGCTGTCGGAAAACTTATCTCCGGTGGCTCGAAATTTATATCCGCTGGCAGAAAACTTTTCTCGAGAGGGGGAAATTGATATTCCCTGCCGGACAACTTATCTCCGCCGGCAGAAAACGTATCTCCGCTGGCAGAACATTTACCTCCGGCGGCGGGAAGCTTATATCCCCTGCCGGACACCTTATCTCTGCTGACAAAATACATCTCTCCGCTGGTGGAAAATTTATATCCGGTGGCGGGAAATTTATATCCGCTGGCGGAAAACTTTTCTCCAGAGGGGGAAATTGATATCCCCTGCCGGACAACTTATCTCCGCTGACGAACTTCGTTTCTCCGCCGGCAGAAAACGTATCTCCGCTGGCAGAACATTTACTTCCGGCGGCGGGAAGTTTATATCCCCTGCCGGACATCTTATCTCTGCTGACAAAATACATCTCTCCGCTGGCGGAGAACTTTTCTCCGCTGACAGACATCTTATCTCCCCTGCCGGACATCTTACCTCTGCTGACAAAATAAGTCTCTCCGCTGTCGGAAAACTTATCTCCGGTGGCGGGAAATTTATATCCTCTGGCGGAAAACTTTTCTCCAGAGGGGGAAATTTATATCCCCTGCCGGACAACTTATCTCCGCCGGCAGAAAACAAAACTCCGCTGGCAGAACGTATACCTCCGGCGGCGGGAAATTTATATCCCCTGCCGGACAACTTATCTCTGCTGACGAAATACGTCTCTCCGCTGGCGGAAAACTTATCTCCGCTGGCAGATAATTTATCTAAGCTGACGAACTACGTTTCTCCGCAGGCAGAAAACTTATCTCCGCTGGCAGAATATTTACTTCCGGCGGCGGGGAATTTATATCCCCTGCCGGAGAACTTATCTCTGCTGACAAAATACATCTCTCCGCTGTCGGAAAACTTATCTCCGGTGGCGGGAAATTGATATCCGCTGGCGGAAAACTTTTCTCCAGAGGGGGAAATTTATATCCCCTGCCGGACAACTTACATCCTCTGACGAACTATGTTTCTCCGCCGGCAGAAAACGTATCTCCGCTGGCAGAAAATTTACTTCCGGCGGCGAGGAATTTATATCCCCTGCCGGACATCTTATCTCTGTTGACAAAATACATCTCTCCGCTGGCGGAAAGCTTATCTGCGGTGGCGGGATATTTATATCCGCTGGCGGAAAACTTTTCTCCGCTTACAGACATCTTATATCCCCTGCCGGACAACTTATCTCTGCTGACGAAATACGTCTCTCCGCTGGCGGAAAACTTATCTCCGGTGGCGGGAAATTTATATCAGCTGGCGGAAAACTTTTCTCCGCTGACAGACATCTTATCTCCGCTGGCAGATAATTTATCTCCGCTGACGAACTACGTTTCTCCGCAGGCAGAACACTTATCTCCGCTGGCAGAATATTTACTTCCGGCGGCGAGGAATTTATATCCCCTGCCGGACATCTTATCTGTGCTGACAAAATACATCTCTCCGCAGGCGGAAAACTTATCTGCGGTGGCGGGAAATTTATATCCGCCGGCGGAAAACTTTTCTCCGGTAATAGACATCTCATCTCCGCTGCCGGACAACTTATCTCTGCTGACAAAATACGTCTCTCCGCTGTCGGAAAACTTATTTCCGGTGGCGGGAAATTTATATCCGCTGGCGAAAAACTTTTCTCCAGAGGGGGAAATTTATATCCCCTGCCGGACAACTTATCTCCGCTGAAGAACTACGTTTCTCCGCCGGCAGAAAACATAACTCCGCTGGCAGAACATTTACCTCCGGCGGCGGGAAATTTGTATCCCCTGCCGGACATCTTATCCCTGCTGACAAAATACATCTCTACGCTGTCGGAAAACTTATCTCCGAAGGCGGGAAATTTATATCCGCTGGCAGAAAGCTTATCGCCAGAGGGGGAAATTTATATCCCCCGCCGGACAACTTATCTCTGCTGACAAAATACGTCTCTCCGCTGGCGGAAAGCTTATATCCGGTGTCGGGAAATTTATATCCGCTGGCGGAAAACTTTTCTCCGCTGACAGTCATCTTATCTTCTTTGGCAGATAATTTATCTCCGCTGACGAACTACGTTTCTCCGCTGGCAGAAAACTTATCTCTAGAGGGGGACATTTATATCCCCTGCCGGACAACTTATCTCTGCTGACAAAATACGTCTCTCCGCTGGCGGAAAACTTATCTCCGGCGGCGGGAAATTTATATCCGCTGGCAGACAATTTATTTCCGCTGAAGATCCCCGGCGGCGGTAAATTTATATCCCCTGCCGGAAAATGTATCCCCGCTGACCAAATACATCTCTCTGCGGGCGGAAAACTTATCTCCGGTGTCGGGAAATTTATATCCGCTGGCGGAAAACTTTTCTCCGCTGACAGACATCTTATCTCCGCTGGCAGATAATTTATCTCCGCTAACGAACTACGTTTCTCCGCTGGCAGAAAACTTATCTCTAGAGGGGAATATTTATATCGCCTGCCGGACAACTTATCTCTGCTGACAAAATACGTCTCTCCGCTGGCGGAAAACTTATCTCCGGTGGCGGGAAATTTATATCCGCTGGCGGAAAACTTTTCTCCGCTGACATACATCTTATCTCCGCTGGCAGAAAACTTATCTCCGGCGGCGGGAAATTTATATCCCCTGCCGGAAAATGTATCCCCGCTGACGAAATACGTCTCTCTGCGGGCGGAAAACTTATCTCCGGTGGCGGGAAATTTATATCCGCTGGCGGAAAACTTTTCTCCGCTGACAGACATCTTATCTCAGCTGGCAGAAAACTTATCTACAGAGGGGGAAAATTATATCCCCTGCCGGACAACTTATCTCTGCTGAGGAAATACGTCTCTCCGCTGGCGGAATAATTATTTCCAGTGGCGGAAACCTATATCCGCTGACAGACATCTTATCTCCGCTGGCAGACAATTTATTTCCGCTGACGAACTTAATTTCTCCGCTTGCAGAAAACTTATCTCCGGTGGCGGGAAATTTACATCCCCTGCCGGACAACTTATCTCTGCTGACGAAATACGTCTCTCTGCGGACGGAAAACTTATCTCCGGTGGCGGGAAATTTATATCCGCTGGCGGAAAACTTTTCTCCGCTGACAGACATCTTATCTCAGCTGGCAGAAAACTTATCTACAGAGGGGGAAAATTATATCCCCTGCCGGACAACTTATCTCTGCTGAGGAAATACGTCTCTCCGCTGGCGGAATAATTATTTCCAGTGGCGGAAACCTATATCCGCTGACAGACATCTTATCTCCGCTGGCAGATTAATTATCTTTGCTGACAAAATACGTCTCTCCGCTGGCGGAAAACTTATCTCCGGTGGCGGGAAATTGATATCCGCTTTCGGAAAACTTTTCTCCAGAGGGTGAAATATATATATCTCCCGCCGGACAACTGATCTCTGCTGACAAAATACGTCTCTCCGCTGGCGGAAAACTTATCTCCGGTGGCGGGAAATTTATATCCGCTGGCGGAAAAGTTTTCTCCGCTGACAGACATCTTATCTCCGCTGGCAGATAATTTATCTCCGCTGACGAACTACGTTTCTCCGCTGGCTGAAAACTTATCTCCGCTGGCAGAACATTTACTTTCGGCGGCGAGGAATTTATATCCCCTGCCGGACATCTTATCTCTGCTGCGGAAAACTTATCTGCGGTGGCGGGAAATGTATATCCGCTGGCGGAAAACTTTTCTCCGCTGACAGAAAACTTGTCCCCGCTGTCAGAACTTTTACTTCCGGCGGGAGGAATTTTAATCCCCTGCCGGACATCTTATCTCTGCTGACAAAATACGTCTCTCCGCTGGCGGAAAACTTATCTCCAGTGGCGGGAAATTGATATCCGCTGGCGGAAAACTTTTCTCCGCTGACAGACATCTTATCTCCGCTGGCAGATTATTTATCTTTGCTGACAAAATACGTCTCACCGCCGGCGGAAAACTTATCTCCGCTGGCGGGGAATTGATATCCGCTGGCGGAAAACTTTCCTCCAGAGGGTGAAATTTATATCTCCCGCCGGACAACTGATCTCTGCTGACAAAATACGTCTCTCCGCTGTCGGAAAACTTATCTCCGGTGGCTCGAAATTTATATCCGCTGGCAGAAAACTTTTCTCGAGAGGGGGAAATTGATATTCCCTGCCGGACAACTTATCTCCGCCGGCAGAAAACGTATCTCCGCTGGCAGAACATTTACCTCCGGCGGCGGGAAGCTTATATCCCCTGCCGGACACCTTATCTCTGCTGACAAAATACATCTCTCCGCTGGTGGAAAATTTATATCCGGTGGCGGGAAATTTATATCCGCTGGCGGAAAACTTTTCTCCAGAGGGGGAAATTGATATCCCCTGCCGGACAACTTATCTCCGCTGACGAACTTCGTTTCTCCGCCGGCAGAAAACGTATCTCCGCTGGCACAACATTTACTTCCGGCGGCGGGAAGTTTATATCCCCTGCCGGACATCTTATCTCTGCTGACAAAATACATCTCTCCGCTGGCGGAGAACTTTTCTCCGCTGACAGACATCTTATCTCCCCTGCCGGACATCTTACCTCTGCTGACAAAATAAGTCTCTCCGCTGTCGGAAAACTTATCTCCGGTGGCGGGAAATTTATATCCTCTGGCGGAAAACTTTTCTCCAGAGGGGGAAATTTATATCCCCTGCCGGACAACTTATCTCCGCCGGCAGAAAACAAAACTCCGCTGGCAGAACGTATACCTCCGGCGGCGGGAAATTTATATCCCCTGCCGGACAACTTATCTCTGCTGACGAAATACGTCTCTCCGCTGGCGGAAAACTTATCTCCGCTGGCAGATAATTTATCTAAGCTGACGAACTACGTTTCTCCGCAGGCAGAAAACTTATCTCCGCTGGCAGAATATTTACTTCCGGCGGCGGGGAATTTATATCCCCTGCCGGAGAACTTATCTCTGCTGACAAAATACATCTCTCCGCTGTCGGAAAACTTATCTCCGGTGGCGGGAAATTGATATCCGCTGGCGGAAAACTTTTCTCCAGAGGGGGAAATTTATATCCCCTGCCGGACAACTTATATCCTCTGACGAACTATGTTTCTCCGCCGGCAGAAAACGTATCTCCGCTGGCAGAAAATTTACTTCCGGCGGCGAGGAATTTATATCCCCTGCCGGACATCTTATCTCTGTTGACAAAATACATCTCTCCGCTGGCGGAAAGCTTATCTGCGGTGGCGGGATATTTATATCCGCTGGCGGAAAACTTTTCTCCGCTTACAGACATCTTATATCCCCTGCCGGACAACTTATCTCTGCTGACGAAATACGTCTCTCCGCTGGCGGAAAACTTATCTCCGGTGGCGGGAAATTTATATCAGCTGGCGGAAAACTTTTCTCCGCTGACAGACATCTTATCTCCGCTGGCAGATAATTTATCTCCGCTGACGAACTACGTTTCTCCGCAGGCAGAACACTTATCTCCGCTGGCAGAATATTTACTTCCGGCGGCGAGGAATTTATATCCCCTGCCGGACATCTTATCTGTGCTGACAAAATACATCTCTCCGCAGGCGGAAAACTTATCTGCGGTGGCGGGAAATTTATATCCGCCGGCGGAAAACTTTTCTCCGGTAATAGACATCTCATCTCCGCTGCCGGACAACTTATCTCTGCTGACAAAATACGTCTCTCCGCTGTCGGAAAACTTATTTCCGGTGGCGGGAAATTTATATCCGCTGGCGAAAAACTTTTCTCCAGAGGGGGAAATTTATATCCCCTGCCGGACAACTAATCTCCGCTGAAGAACTACGTTTCTCCGCCGGCAGAAAACATAACTCCGCTGGCAGAACATTTACCTCCGGCGGCGGGAAATTTGTATCCCCTGCCGGACATCTTATCCCTGCTGACAAAATACATCTCTCCGCTGTCGGAAAACTTATCTCCGAAGGCGGGAAATTTATATCCGCTGGCAGAAAGCTTATCGCCAGAGGGGGAAATTTATATCCCCCGCCGGACAACTTATCTCTGCTGACAAAATACGTCTCTCCGCTGGCGGAAAGCTTATATCCGGTGTCGGGAAATTTATATCCGCTGGCGGAAAACTTTTCTCCGCTGACAGTCATCTTATCTTCTTTGGCAGATAATTTATCTCCGCTGACGAACTACGTTTCTCCGCTGGCAGAAAACTTATCTCTAGAGGGGGATATTTATATCCCCTGCCGGACAACTTAGCTCTGCTGACAAAATACGTCTCTCCGCTGGCGGAAAACTTATCTCCGGCGGCGGGAAATTTATATCCGCTGGCAGACAATTTATTTCCGCTGAAGATCCCCGGCGGCGGTAAATTTATATCCCCTGCCGGAAAATGTATCCCCGCTGACCAAATACATCTCTCTGCGGGCGGAAAACTTATCTCCGGTGTCGGGAAATTTATATCCGCTGGCGGAAAACTTTTCTCCGCTGACAGACATCTTATCTCCGCTGGCAGATAATTTATCTCCGCTAACGAACTACGTTTCTCCGCTGGCAGAAAACTTATCTCTAGAGGGGAATATTTATATCGCCTGCCGGACAACTTATCTCTGCTGACAAAATACGTCTCTCCGCTGGCGGAAAACTTATCTCCGGTGGCGGGAAATTTATATCCGCTGGCGGAAAACTTTTCTCCGCTGACATACATCTTATCTCCGCTGGCAGAAAACTTATCTCCGGCGGCGGGAAATTTATATCCCCTGCCGGAAAATGTATCCCCGCTGACGAAATACGTCTCTCTGCGGGCGGAAAACTTATCTCCGGTGGCGGGAAATTTATATCCGCTGGCGGAAAACTTTTCTCCGCTGACAGACATCTTATCTCAGCTGGCAGAAAACTTATCTACAGAGGGGGAAAATTATATCCCCTGCCGGACAACTTATCTCTGCTGAGGAAATACGTCTCTCCGCTGGCGGAATAATTATTTCCAGTGGCGGAAACCTATATCCGCTGACAGACATCTTATCTCCGCTGGCAGACAATTTATTTCCGCTGACGAACTTAATTTCTCCGCTGGCAGAAAACTTATCTCCGGTGGCGGGAAATTTACATCCCCTGCCGGACAACTTATCTCTGCTGACGAAATACGTCTCTCTGCGGACGGAAAACTTATTTCCGGTGGCGGGAAATTTATATCCGCTGGCGGAAAACTTTTCTCCAGAGGGGGAAATTTATATCCCCTGCCAGACATCTTATCTCTGCTGACAAAATACATCTCTCCGCTGGCGGCAAACTTATCTGTGGTGGCGGGAAATGTATATCCCTTGCCGGACAACTTATCTCTGCTGACGAAATACGTCTCTCCGCTGGCGGAAAACTTATTTCCTTTGGCGGGAAATCTATACCCGCTGGCGGACAACTTATCTCCGCTGGCAGACAATTTATCTCCGCTGACGAACTACGTTTCACCGCTGGCAGAAAACTTATCTTCGGTGGCGGGAAATTTATTTGCGGTGGTGGGAAATCTTTATCCCCCGCCGGACAACGTATCTCCGCTGACGAACTTAGTTTCTCCGCTGGCAGAAAACTTATCTCCGGCGGCGGGAAACTTATGTCCCCTGCCGGAAAATGTATCCCCGCTGACGAAATACGTCTCTCTGCGGGCGGAAAACATATCTCCGGTGTCGGGAGATTTATATCCGCTGGCGAAAAACTTTTCTCCGCTGACAGACATCTTATCTCCGCTGGCAGACAATTTAATTCCGCTGACGAACTACGTTTCTCCGCTGGCAGAAAACTTATCTCCGCTGGCGGAAAATTTATTTGCGGTGGCGGGAAATCTTATCCCCCGCCGGACAACGTATCTCCGCTGACGAACTACGATTCTCCGCTGGCAGAAAACTTATCTCAGGCGGCGGGAAATTTATATCCCCTACCGGACAACTTATATCTGCTGACGAAATACATCTCTCCGCTGGCGGAAAACTTATCTGCGGTGGCGGGACAAATGTATATCCCCTGCCGGACAACTTATCTCTGCTCACGAAATACGTCTCTCCGCTGTCTGAAAACTTATTTCCGGTGCCGGGAAATCTATATCCGCTGGCAGAAAACTTAGCTCCGGTGGCGGGAAATTTATATCCCCTGCCGGACAGCTTATCTCTGCTGACGAAAAACGTCTCTCCGCTGGCTGAAAACTTATTTCCGATGGCGGGAAATCTATTTCCCTGCCGGACAACTTATCTCTGCTGACGAAATACGTCTCTCCGCTGGCGGAAAACTTATTTCCGGTGCCGGGAAATCTATATCCGCTGGCGGACAACTTATCTCCGCTGGCAGACAATTTATCTCCGCTGACGAACTAAGCTTCTCCGCTGGCAGAAAACTTATCTCCGCTGGCAGAACATTTACCTCCGGCGGTGGGAATTGTATATCCGCTGCCGGACATCTTATCTCTGCTGACAATATACATCTCTCCGTTGGCGGAAAATTTATATACGCTGGCGGAAAACTTTTCTTCGCTGACAGACATCTTATCTCTGCTGACGAAATACGTATCTCCGCTGGCGGAAAACTTATTTCCGGTGGTGGGAAATCTTTATCCCCTGCCGGACAACTTATCTCTGCTGACGAAATACATCTCTCCGCTGGCGCAAAACTTATTTCCGGTGGCGGGAAATTTATAGCCGCTGGCGGAAAACTTTTCTCCAGAGGGGGAAATTTATATCCCCTGCCAGACATCTTATCTCTGCTGACAAACTACGTCTCTCCGCTGGCGGCAAACTTATCTGTGGTGGCGGGAAATTTATATCCCCTGCCGGACATTTTAAATCTGCTGACGAAATACAACTCTCCGCTGGCGGAAAACTTATCTGCGGTGGCGGGAAAATGTATATCCCCTGCCGGACAACTTATCTCTGCTGACGAAATACGTCTCTTCGCTGGCGAAAAACTTATTTCCGGTGCCGGGAAATCTATATCCGCTGGCGGACAACTTATCTCCGCTGGCGGAAAATTTATCTCCGCTGGCAGACAATTTATCTCCGCTGACGAACGACGTTTCTCCGCTGGCAGAAAACTTATCTCTAGAGGGGGATATTTATATCCCCTGCCAGACAACTTATCTCTGCTGACAAAATACGTCTCTCCACTGGCGGAAAACTTATCTCCGGCTGCGGGAAATTTATTTCCGCTGCCGGAAAACTTTTCTCCGCTGACAGACATCTTATCTCCGCTGGCAGAAAACTTATCTCCAACTTATGCCCTGCAGGACAACTTATCTCTGCTGACGAAATACGACTCTCCGCTGGCGGAAAACTTATTTCCGGTGGCGGGAAATCTGTATCCGCTGGCAGACAATTTATTTCCGCTGAAGATCCCCGGCGGCGGTAAATTTATATCCCCTGCCGGAAAATGTATCCCCGCTGACGAAATACATCTCTCTGCGGGCGGAAAACTTATCTCCGGTGTCGGGAAATTTATATCCGCTGGCGGAAAACTTTTCTCCGCTGACAGACATCTTATCTCCGCTGACGAGCTACGTTTCTCCGCTGCAAGAAAACTTATCTCCGCTGGCGGAAAACTTATCTGCGGTGGCGGGAAAAATGTATATCCCCTGCCGGACAACTTATCTCTGCTCACGAAATACGTCTCTCCGCTGGCTGAAAACCTATTTCCGGTGCCGGGAAATCTATATTCGCTGGCGGACAACTTATCTCCGCTGGCAGACAATTTATCTCCGCTGACGAACTAAGCTTCTCCGCTGGCAGAAAACTTATCTCCGCTGGCAGAACATTTACCTCCGGCGGTGGGAATTGTATATCCGCTGCCGGACATTTTATCTCTGCTGACAAAATACATCTCTCCGTTGGCGGAAAATTTATATACGCTGGCGGAAAACTTTTCTTCGCTGACAGACATCTTATCTCCGCTGACGAACTACGTTTCTCCGCTGCAAGAAAACTTATCTCCGCTGGCAGAAAACTTAGCTCCGGTGGCGGGAAATTTATATCCCCTGCCGGACAGCTTATCTCTGCTGACGAAATACGTATCTCCGCTGGCGGAAAACTTATTTCCGGTGGTGGGAAATCTATATCCCCTGCCGGACAACTTATCTCTGCTGACGAAATACATCTCTCCGCTGGCGGAAAACTTATTTCCGGTGGCGGGAAATTTATAGCCGCTGGCGGAAAACTTTTCTCCAGAGGGGGATATTTATATCTCCTGCCAGACATCTTATCTCTGCTGACAAAATACGTCTCTCCGCTGGCGGCAAACTTATCTGTGGTGGCGGGAAATTTATATCCCCTGCCGGACAACTTATATCTGCTGACGAAATACATCTCTCCGCTGGCTGAAAACTTATCTGCGGTGGCGGGAAAATGTATATCCCCTGCCGGACAACTTATCTCTGCTGACGAAATACGTCTCTTCGCTGGCGAAAAACTTATTTCCGGTGCCGGGAAATCTATATCCGCTGGCGGACAACTTTTCTCCGCTGGCAGACAATTTATCTCCGCTGACGAACTACGATTCTCCGCTGGCAGAAAACTTATCTCCGCTGGCAGAACATTTACCTCCGGCGGTGGGAATTGTATATCCGCTGCAGGACATCTTATCTCTGCTGACAAAATACATCTCTCCGTTGGCGGAAAATTTATATCCGCTGGCGGAAAACTTTTCTTCGCTGACAAACATCTTATCTCCGCTGACGAACTACGTTTCTCCGCTGCAAGAAAACTTATCTCCGCTGGCAGAAAACTTAGCTCCGGTGGCGGCAAATTTATATCCCCTGCCGGATAGCTAATCTCTGCTGACGAAATACTTATCTCCGCTGGCAGAACATTTACCTCCGGCGGTGGGAATTGTATATCCGCTGCCGGACAACTTATCTCTGCTGACGAAATACGTCTCTATGCTGGCGAAAAACTTATTTCCGGAGGCGGAAAATTTATAGCCGCTGGCGGAAAACTTTTCTCCAGAGGGGGAAATTAATATCCCCTGCCAGACATCTTATATCTGCTGTCAAAATACGTCTCTCCGCTGGCGGCAAACTTATCTGTGGTGGCGGGAAATTTATATCACCTGCCAGACATCTTATATCTGCTGACAAAATACGTCTCTCCGCTGGCGGCAAACTTATCTGTGGTGGCGGGAAATTTATATACCCTGCCGGACAACTTATATCTGCTGACGAAATACATCTCTCCGCTGGCGGAAAACTTATCTGCGGTGGCGGGAAAATGTATATCCCCTACCGGACAACTTATCTCTGCTGACGAAATACGTCTCTCCGTTGGCGGAAAACTTATTTCCGGTTGCGGAAAATCTATATCCCCTACCGGGCAACTTATTTCCGCTGACGAACTTAGTTTCTCCGCTGGCAGAAAACTTATCTCCGGTGGCGGGAAATTTATATCCCCTGCCGGACAACTTATCTCTGCTGACGAAATACGTCTCTCCGCTGGCGGAATAATTATTTCCGGTGGCGGGAAACCTATATCCGCTGACAGACAGCTTATCTCCGCTGGCAGACAATTTATTTCCGCTGACGAACTAAGTTTCTCCGCTGGCAGAAAACTTATCTCCGGTGGCGGGAAATTTTTATCCCCTGCCGGACAACTTATCTCTGCTGACGAAATACGTCTCTCCGCTGGGAGAAAACGTATCTCCGGCGGAGCACATGTTATCTCCGCTGGCGGACAATTTATCCCCGCTGGCGAACTACGTTTCTCCGCTGACGAACTACGATTCTCCGCTGGCAGAACACTTATCTCCAGAGGGAAAAATTTATATCCCCTGCCGGACAACTTATCTCTGCTGACGAAATACGTCTCTCCGCTGGCGGAATAATTATTTCCGGTGGCGGGAAATTTATATCCGCTGGAGGAAAACTTATATCTGCTGACGAAATACATCTCTCCGCTGGCGGAAAACTTATCTGCGGTGGCGGGAAAATGTATATCCCCTGCCGGACAACTTATCTCTGCTGACGAAATACGTCTCTCCGCTGGCGAAAAACTTATTTATGGTGGCGGGAATTTTATATCCGCTGGCGGAAAACATATACCTGCTGACGAAATACATCTCTCCGCTGGCGGAAAACTTATCTGCGGTGGCGGGAAAATGTATATCCCCTGCCGGACAACTTATCTCGCTGACGAAATACGTCTCTCCGCTGGCGAAAAACTTATATCCGGTGGCGGGAATTTTATATCCGCTGGCGGAAAACTTATATCTGCTGACGAAATACATCTCTCCGCTGGCGGCAAACTTATGTGCGGTGGCGGGAAATTTATATCCCCTGCCGGAAAATGTATCCCCGCTGACGAATTACGTTTCTCCGCTGGCAGAAAACGTATCTCCGGCGGAGCACAAGTTATCTCCGCTGGCGGACAATTTATCCCCGCTGGCGAACTACGTTTCTCCGCTGACGAACTACGATTCTCCGCTGGCAGAACACTTATCTCCAGAGGGGAAAATTTACATCCCCTGCCGGACAACTTATCTCTGCTGACGAAATACGTCTCTCCGCTGGCGGAATAATTATTTCCGGTGGCGGGAAATTTATATCCGCTGGCGGAAAACTTATATCTGCTGACGAAATACATCTCTCCGCTGGCGGAAAACTTATCTGCGGTGGCGGGAAAATGTATATCCCCTGCCGGACAACTTATCTCTGCTGACGAAATACGTCTCTCCGCTGGCGAAAAACCTATTTCCGGTGGCGGGAATTTTATATCCGCTGGCGGAAAACTTATATCTGCTTACGAAATACATCTCTCCGCTGGCGGAAAACTTATCTGCGGTGGCGGGAAAATGTATATCCCCTGCCGGACAACTTATCTCTGCTGACGAAATACGTCTCTCCGCTGGCGAAAAACTTATTTCCGGTGGCGGGAATTTTATATCCGCTGGCGGAAAACTTATATCTGCTGACGAAATACATCTCTCCGCTGGCGGCAAACTTATGTGCGGTGGCGGGAAATTTATATCCACTGCCGGAAAATGTATCCCCGCTGACGAATTACGTTTCTCCGCTGGCAGAAAACGTATCTCCGGCGGAGCACAAGTTATCTCCGCTGGCGGACAATTTATCCCCGCTGGCGAACTACGTTTCTCCGCTGACGAACTACGATTCTCCGCTGGCAGAACACTTATCTCCAGAGGGGAAAATTTACATCCCCTGCCGGACAACTTATCTCTGCTGACGAAATACGTCTCTCCGCTGGCGGAATAATTATTTCCGGTGGCGGGAAATTTATATCCGCTGGCGGGAAATTTATATCCGCTTGCGGAAAACTTATATCTGCTGACGAAATACATCTCTCCGCTGGCGGAAAACTTATTTCCTGTGGCGGAAAATCTATATCCCCTACCGGACAACTTATCTCTGCTGACGAAATACATCTCTCCGCTGGCGGAAAACTTATTTCCGGTGGCGGGAAATGTATATCCCCTGCCGGACAACTTATCTTTGCTGACGAAATACGTCTCTCCGTTGTCGGAAAACTTATTTCCGGTGGCGGAAAATCTATATCCCCTACCGGACAACTTATCTCTGCTGACGAAATACGTCTCTCCGTTGGCAGAAAACTTATTTCCGGTTGCGGAAAATCTATATCCCCTACCGGGCAACTTATTTCCGCTGACGAACTTAGTTTCTCCGCTGGCAGAAAACTTATCTCCGGTGGCGGGAAATTTATATCCCCTGCCGGACAACTTATCTCTGCTGACGAAATACGTCTCTCCGCTGGCGGAATAATTATTTCCGGTGGCGGGAAACCTATATCCGCTGACAGACAGCTTATCTCCGCTGGCAGACAATTTATTTCCGCTGACGAACTAAGTTTCTCCGCTGGCAGAAAACTTATCTCCGGTGGCGGGAAATTTTTATCCCCTGCCGGACAACTTATCTCTGCTGACGAAATACGTCTCTCCGCTGGCGGAAAACTTATTTCCGGTGGCGGGAAATTTATATCCGCTGGCGGAAAACTTATATCTGCTGACGAAATACATCTCTCCGCTGACAGACATCTTATCTCCGCTGGCAGACAGTTTATTTCCGCTGCCGAACTAAGTTTCTCCGCTGGCAGAAAACTTATCTCCGGTGGCGGGAAATTTATATCCCCTGCCGGTCAGCTTATCTCTGCTGATGAAATACGTCTCTCCACTGGCGAAAAACTTAGCTTCGTTGGCGGGAAATTTATATCCGCTGGCGGAAAACTTATATCTGCTGACGAAATACATCTCTCCGCTGGCGGAAAACTTATCTGCGGTGCCGGGAAATTGTATATCCCCTGCCGGACAACTTATCTCTGCTGACGAAATACATCTCTCCGCTGGCGGAAAACTTATTTCCGGTGGCGGGAAATGTATATCCCCTGCCGGACAACTTATCTTTGCTGACGAAATACGTCTCTCCGTTGGCGGAAAACTTATTTCCAGTGGCGGAAAATCTATATCCCCTACCGGACAACTTATCTCTGCTGACGAAATACGTCTCTCCGTTGGCGGAAAACTTATTTCCGGTGGCGGAAAATCTATATCCCCTACCGGGCAACTTATTTCCGCTGACGAACTTAGTTTCTCCGCTGGCAGAAAACTTATCTCCGGTGGCGGGAAATTTATATCCCCTGCCGGACAACTTATCTCTGCTGACGAAATACGTCTCTCCGCTGGCGGAATAATTATTTCCGGTGGCGGGAAACCTATATCCGCTGACAGACAGCTTATCTCCGCTGGCAGACAATTTATTTCCGCTGACGAACTAAGTTTCTCCGCTGGCAGAAAACTTATCTCCGGTGGCGGGAAATGTATATCCCCTGCCGGACAACTTATCTTTGCTGACGAAATACGTCTCTCCGTTGGCGGAAAACTTATTTCCGGTGGCGGGAAATGTATATCCCCTGCCGGACAGCTTATCTCTGCTGACGAAATACGTCTCTCCACTGGCGAAAAACTTAGCTTCGTTGGCGGGAAATTTATATCCGCTGGCGGAAAACTTATATCTGCTGACGAAATACATCTCTCCGCTGGCGGAAAACTTATCTGCGGTGGCGGGAAATTGTATATCCCCTGCCGGACAACTTATCTCTGCTGACGAAATACATCTCTCCGCTGGCGGAAAACTTATTTCCGGTGGCGGGAAATGTATATCCCCTGCCGGACAACTTATCTTTGCTGACGAAATACGTCTCTCCGTTGGCGGAAAACTTATTTCCGGTGGCGGAAAATCTATATCCCCTACCGGACAACTTATCTCTGCTGACGAAATACGTCTCTCCGTTGGCGGAAAACTTATTTCCGGTGGCGGAAAATCTATATCCCCTACCGGGCAACTTATTTCCGCTGACGAACTTAGTTTCTCCGCTGGCAGAAAACTTATCTCCGGTGGCGGGAAATTTATATCCCCTGCCGGACAACTTATCTCTGCTGACGAAATACGTCTCTCCACTGGCGAAAAACTTAGCTTCGTTGGCGGGAAATTTATATCCGCTGGCGGAAAACTTATATCTGCTGACGAAATACATCTCTCCGCTGGCGGAAAACTTATCTGCGGTGGCGGGAAATTGTATATCCCCTGCCGGACAACTTATCTCTGCTGACGAAATACATCTCTCCGCTGGCGGAAAACTTATCTGCGGTGGCGGGAAATTGTATATCCCCTGCCGGACAACTTATCTCTGCTGACGAAATACATCTCTCCGCTGGCGGAAAACTTATTTCCGGTGGCGGGAAATGTATATCCCCTGCCGGACAACTTATCTTTGCTGACGAAACACGTCTCTCCGTTGGCGGAAAACTTATTTCCGGTGGCGGAAAATCTATATCCCCTACCGGACAACTTATCTCTGCTGACGAAATACGTCTCTCCGCTGGCGGAATAATTATTTCCGGTGGCGGGAAACCTATATCCGCTGACAGACAGCTTATCTCCGCTGGCAGACAATTTATTTCCGCTGACGAACTAAGTTTCTCCGCTGGCAGAAAACTTATCTCCGGTGGCGGGAAATTTTTATCCCCTGCCGGACAACTTATCTCTGCTGACGAAATACGTCTCTCCGCTGGCGGAAAACTTATTTCCGGTCGCGGGAAATTTATATCCCCTGCCGGACAGCTTATCTCTGCTGACGAAATACGTCTCTCCACTGGCGAAAAACTTAGCTTCGTTGGCGGGAAATTTATATCCGCTGGCGGAAAACTTATATCTGCTGACGAAATACGTCTCTCTGCTGGCGAAAAACTTATTTCCGGTGTCGGGAAATTTATATCCGCTGGCGGACAACTTATCTCTGCTGACGAAATAAATCTCTCCGCTGGCGGAAAACTTATTTCCGGTGGCGGGAAATGTATATCCCCTGCCGGACAACTTATCTTTGCTGACGAAATACGTCTCTCCGTTGGCGGAAAACTTATTTCCGGTGGCGGAAAATCTATATCCCCTACCGGACAACTTATCTCTGCTGACGAAATACGTCTCTCCGCTGGCGGAATAATTATTTCCGGTGGCGGGAAACCTATATCCGCTGACAGACAGCTTATCTCCGTTGGCAGACAATTTATTTCCGCTGACGAACTAAGTTTCTCCGCTGGCAGAAAACTTATCTCCGGTGGCGGGAAATTTTTATCCCCTGCCGGACAACTTATCTCTGCTGACGAAATACGTCTCTCCGCTGGCGGAAAACTTATTTCCGGTGGCGGGAAATCTATACCCGCTGGCGGACAACTTATCTCCGCTGGCAGACAATTTATCTCCGCTGACGAACTACGTTTCACCGCTGGCAGAAAACTTATCTCCGGCGGCGGGAAAATGTAAATCCCCTGCCGGAAAATGTATCCCCGCTCACGAAATACGTCTCTCTGCGGGCGGAAAACTTATTTCCGGTGGCGGGAAATGTATATCCCCTGCCGGACAACTTATCTTTGCTGACGAAATACGTCTGTCCGTTGGCGGAAAACTTTTTTCCGGTGGCGGAAAATCTATATCCCCTACCGGACAACTTATCTCTGCTGACGAAATACGTCTCTCTGCTGGCAGAAAACTTATCTCCGGCGGCGGGAAAATGTAAATCCCCTGCCGGAAAATGTATCCCCGCTCACGAAATACGTCCCTCTGCGGGCGGAAAACTTATTTCCGGTGGCGGGAAATTTATATCCCCTGCCGGACAACTTATATCTGCTGACGAAATACATCTCTCCGCTGGCGGAAAACTTATCTGCGGTGGCGGGAAAATGTACATCCCCTGCCGGACAACTTATATATGCTGACGAAATACGTCTCTCCGCTGGCAGAAAACGTATCTCCGGCGGAGCACAAGTTATGTCCGCTGGTGGACAATTTATCCCCGCTGGCGAACTACGTTTCTCCGCTGACGAACTACGATTCTCCTCTGGCAGAACACTTATCTCCAGAGGGGAAAATTTATATCCCCTGCCGGACAACTTATCTCTGCTGATGAAATACGTCTCTCCGCTGGCGGAAAACTTATTTCCGGTGGCGGGAAATCTATACCCGCTGGCGGACAACTTATCTCCGCTGGCAGACAATTTATCTCCGCTGACGAACTACGTTTCACCGCTGGCAGAAAACTTATCTCCGGCGGCGGGAAAATGTAAATCCCCTGCCGGAAAATGTATCCCCGCTCACGAAATACGTCTCTCTGCGGGCGGAAAACTTATTTCCGGTGGCGGGAAAATGTATATCCCCTGCCGGACAACTTATCTCTGCTGACGAAATACGTCTCTCCGTTGGCGGAAAACTTATTTCCGGTGGCATAAAATCTATATCCCCTACCGGACAACTTATCTCTGCTGACGAAATACATCTCTCCGCTGGCGGAAAACTTATTTCCGGTGGCGGGAAATGTATATCCCCTGCCGGACAACTTATCTTTGCTGACGAAATACGTCTCTCCGTTGGCGGAAAACTTATTTCCGGTGGCGGAAAATCTATATCCCCTACCGGACAACTTATCTCTGCTGACGAAATACGTCTCTCCGTTGGCCGAAAACTTATTTCCGGTGGCGGAAAATCTATATGCCCTACCGGGCAACTTATTTCCGCTGACGAACTTAGTTTCTCCGCTGGCAGAAAACATATCTCCGGTGGCGGGAAATTTATATCCCCTGCCGGACAACTTATCTCTGCTGACGAAATACGTCTCTCCGCTGGCGGAATAATTATTTCCGGTGGCGGGAAACCTATATCCGCTGACAGACAGCTTATCTCCGCTGGCAGACAATTTATCTCCGCTGACGAACTACGTTTCACCGCTGGCAGAAAACTTATCTCCGGCGGCGGGAAAATGTAAATCCCCTGCCGGAAAATGTATCCCCGCTCACGAAATACGTCTCTCTGCGGGCGGAAAACTTATTTCCGGTGGCGGGAAATGTATATCCCCTGCCGGACAACTTATCTTTGCTGACGAAATACGTCTCTCCGTTGGCGGAAATTTTATTTCCGGTGGCGGAAAATCTATATCCCCTACCGGACAACTTATCTCTGCTGACGAAATACGTCTCTCTGCTGGCGAAAAACTTATTTTCGGTGGCGGGAAATTTATATCCGCTGGCGGAAAACTTTTCTCCAGAGGGGGAAATTTATATCCCCTGCCAGACATCTTATCTCTGCTGACAAAATACGTCTCTCCGCTGGCGGCAAACTTATCTGTGGTGGCAGGAATTTTATATCCCCTGCCGGACAACTTATATCTGCTGACGAAATACATCTCTCCGCTGGCGAAAAACTTATCTGCGGTGGCGGGAAAATGTATATCCCCTGCCGGACAACTTATATATGCTGACGAAATACGTCTCTCCGCTGGCAGAAAACGTATCTCCGGCGGAGCACAAGTTATGTCCGCTGGCGGACAATTTATCCCCGCTGGCGAACTACGTTTCTCCGCTGACGAACTACGATTCTCCGCTGGCAGAACACTTATCTCCAGAGGGGAAAATTTACATCCCCTGCCGGACAACTTATCTCTGCTGACGAAATACGTCTCTCCGCTGGCGGAATAATTATTTCCGGTGGCGGGAAATTTATATCCGCTGGCGGAAAACTTATATCTGCTGACGAAATACATCTCTCCGCTGGCGGAAAACTTATCTGCGGTGGCGGGAAAATGTACATCCCCTGCCGGACAACTTATATATGCTGACGAAATACGTCTCTCCGCTGGCAGAAAACGTATCTCCGGCGGAGCACAAGTTATGTCCGCTGGTGGACAATTTATCCCCGCTGGCGAACTACGTTTCTCCGCTGACGAACTACGATTCTCCTCTGGCAGAACACTTATCTCCAGAGGGGAAAATTTACATCCCCTGCCGGACAACTTATCTCTGCTGACGAAATACGTCTCTCCGCTGGCGGAATAATTATTTCCGGTGGCGGGAAATTTATATCCGCTGGCGGAAAACTTATATCTGCTGACGAAATACATCTCTCTGCTGGCAGAAAACTTATCTCCGGCGGCGGGAAAATGTAAATCCCCTGCCGGAAAATGTATCCCCGCTCACGAAATACGTCCCTCTGCGGGCGGAAAACTTATTTCCGGTGGCGGGAAATTTATATCCCCTGCCGGACAACTTATATCTGCTGACGAAATACATCTCTCCGCTGGCGGAAAACTTATCTGCGGTGGCGGGAAAATGTACATCCCCTGCCGGACAACTTATATATGCTGACGAAATACGTCTCTCCGCTGGCAGAAAACGTATCTCCGGCGGAGCACAAGTTATGTCCGCTGGTGGACAATTTATCCCCGCTGGCGAACTACGTTTCTCCGCTGACGAACTACGATTCTCCTCTGGCAGAACACTTATCTCCAGAGGGGAAAATTTATATCCCCTGCCGGACAACTTATCTCTGCTGATGAAATACGTCTCTCCGCTGGCGGAAAACTTATTTCCGGTGGCGGGAAATCTATACCCGCTGGCGGACAACTTATCTCCGCTGGCAGACAATTTATCTCCGCTGACGAACTACGTTTCACCGCTGGCAGAAAACTTATCTCCGGCGGCGGGAAAATGTAAATCCCCTGCCGGAAAATGTATCCCCGCTCACGAAATACGTCTCTCTGCGGGCGGAAAACTTATTTCCGGTGGCGGGAAAATGTATATCCCCTGCCGGACAACTTATCTCTGCTGACGAAATACGTCTCTCCGTTGGCGGAAAACTTATTTCCGGTGGCATAAAATCTATATCCCCTACCGGACAACTTATCTCTGCTGACGAAATACATCTCTCCGCTGGCGGAAAACTTATTTCCGGTGGCGGGAAATGTATATCCCCTGCCGGACAACTTATCTTTGCTGACGAAATACGTCTCTCCGTTGGCGGAAAACTTATTTCCGGTGGCGGAAAATCTATATCCCCTACCGGACAACTTATCTCTGCTGACGAAATACGTCTCTCCGTTGGCCGAAAACTTATTTCCGGTGGCGGAAAATCTATATGCCCTACCGGGCAACTTATTTCCGCTGACGAACTTAGTTTCTCCGCTGGCAGAAAACATATCTCCGGTGGCGGGAAATTTATATCCCCTGCCGGACAACTTATCTCTGCTGACGAAATACGTCTCTCCGCTGGCGGAATAATTATTTCCGGTGGCGGGAAACCTATATCCGCTGACAGACAGCTTATCTCCGCTGGCAGACAATTTATCTCCGCTGACGAACTACGTTTCACCGCTGGCAGAAAACTTATCTCCGGCGGCGGGAAAATGTAAATCCCCTGCCGGAAAATGTATCCCCGCTCACGAAATACGTCTCTCTGCGGGCGGAAAACTTATTTCCGGTGGCGGGAAATGTATATCCCCTGCCGGACAACTTATCTTTGCTGACGAAATACGTCTCTCCGTTGGCGGAAATTTTATTTCCGGTGGCGGAAAATCTATATCCCCTACCGGACAACTTATCTCTGCTGACGAAATACGTCTCTCTGCTGGCGAAAAACTTATTTTCGGTGGCGGGAAATTTATATCCGCTGGCGGAAAACTTTTCTCCAGAGGGGGAAATTTATATCCCCTGCCAGACATCTTATCTCTGCTGACAAAATACGTCTCTCCGCTGGCGGCAAACTTATCTGTGGTGGCAGGAATTTTATATCCCCTGCCGGACAACTTATATCTGCTGACGAAATACATCTCTCCGCTGGCGAAAAACTTATCTGCGGTGGCGGGAAAATGTATATCCCCTGCCGGACAACTTATATATGCTGACGAAATACGTCTCTCCGCTGGCAGAAAACGTATCTCCGGCGGAGCACAAGTTATGTCCGCTGGCGGACAATTTATCCCCGCTGGCGAACTACGTTTCTCCGCTGACGAACTACGATTCTCCGCTGGCAGAACACTTATCTCCAGAGGGGAAAATTTACATCCCCTGCCGGACAACTTATCTCTGCTGACGAAATACGTCTCTCCGCTGGCGGAATAATTATTTCCGGTGGCGGGAAATTTATATCCGCTGGCGGAAAACTTATATCTGCTGACGAAATACATCTCTCCGCTGGCGGAAAACTTATCTGCGGTGGCGGGAAAATGTATATCCCCTGCCGGACAACTTATCTCTGCTGACGAAATACGTCTCTCCGCTGGCGAAAAACCTATTTCCGGTGGCGGGAATTTTATATCCGCTGGCGGAAAACTTATATCTGCTTACGAAATACATCTCTCCGCTGGCGGAAAACTTATCTGCGGTGGCGGGAAAATGTATATCCCCTGCCGGACAACTTATCTCTGCTGACGAAATACGTCTCTCCGCTGGCGAAAAACTTATTTCCGGTGGCGGGAATTTTATATCCGCTGGCGGAAAACTTATATCTGCTGACGAAATACATCTCTCCGCTGGCGGCAAACTTATGTGCGGTGGCGGGAAATTTATATCCACTGCCGGAAAATGTATCCCCGCTGACGAATTACGTTTCTCCGCTGGCAGAAAACGTATCTCCGGCGGAGCACAAGTTATCTCCGCTGGCGGACAATTTATCCCCGCTGGCGAACTACGTTTCTCCGCTGACGAACTACGATTCTCCGCTGGCAGAACACTTATCTCCAGAGGGGAAAATTTACATCCCCTGCCGGACAACTTATCTCTGCTGACGAAATACGTCTCTCCGCTGGCGTAATAATTATTTCCGGTGGCGGGAAATTTATATCCGCTGGCGGGAAATTTATATCCGCTTGCGGAAAACTTATATCTGCTGACGAAATACATCTCTCCGCTGGCGGAAAACTTATTTCCTGTGGCGGAAAATCTATATCCCCTACCGGACAACTTATCTCTGCTGACGAAATACATCTCTCCGCTGGCGGAAAACTTATTTCCGGTGGCGGGAAATGTATATCCCCTGCCGGACAACTTATCTTTGCTGACGAAATACGTCTCTCCGTTGTCGGAAAACTTATTTCCGGTGGCGGAAAATCTATATCCCCTACCGGACAACTTATCTCTGCTGACGAAATACGTCTCTCCGTTGGCAGAAAACTTATTTCCGGTTGCGGAAAATCTATATCCCCTACCGGGCAACTTATTTCCGCTGACGAACTTAGTTTCTCCGCTGGCAGAAAACTTATCTCCGGTGGCGGGAAATTTATATCCCCTGCCGGACAACTTATCTCTGCTGACGAAATACGTCTCTCCGCTGGCGGAATAATTATTTCCGGTGGCGGGAAACCTATATCCGCTGACAGACAGCTTATCTCCGCTGGCAGACAATTTATTTCCGCTGACGAACTAAGTTTCTCCGCTGGCAGAAATCTTATCTCCGGTGGCGGGAAATTTTTATCCCCTGCCGGACAACTTATCTCTGCTGACGAAATACGTCTCTCCGCTGGCGGAAAACTTATTTCCGGTGGCGGGAAATTTATATCCGCTGGCGGAAAACTTATATCTGCTGACGAAATACATCTCTCCGCTGACAGACATCTTATCTCCGCTGGCAGACAGTTTATTTCCGCTGCCGAACTAAGTTTCTCCGCTGGCAGAAAACTTATCTCCGGTGGCGGGAAATTTATATCCCCTGCCGGACAGCTTATCTCTGCTGATGAAATACGTCTCTCCACTGGCGGAATATTTATTTCCGGTGGCGGGAAACCTATATCCGCTGACAGACAGCTTATCTTTGCTGACGAAATACGTCTCTCCGTTGGCGGAAAACTTATTTCCGGTGGCGGAAAATGTATATCCCCTACCGGACAACTTATCTCTGCTGACGAAATACGTCTCTCCGTTGGCGGAAAACTTATTTCCGGTGGCGGAAAATCTATATCCCCTACCGGACAACTTATCTCTGCTGACGAAATACGTCTCTCCGTTGGCGGAAAACTTATTTCCGGTGGCGGAAAATCTATATGCCCTACCGGGCAACTTATTTCCGCTGACGAACTTAGTTTCTCCGCTGGCAGAAAACATATCTCCGGTGGCGGGAAATTTATATCCCCTGCCGGACAACTTATCTCTGCTGACGAAATACGTCTCTCCGCTGGCGGAATAATTATTTCCGGTGGCGGGAAACCTATATCCGCTGACAGACAGCTTATCTCCGCTGGCAGACAATTTATTTCCGCTGACGAACTAAGTTTCTCCGCTGGCAGAAAACTTATCTCCGGTGGCGGGAAATGTATATCCCCTGCCGGACAACTTATCTTTGCTGACGAAATACGTCTCTCCGTTGGCGGAAAACTTATTTCCGGTGGCGGGAAATGTATATCCCCTGCCGGACAGCTTATCTTTGCTGACGAAATACGTCTCTCCGTTGGCGGAAAACTTATTTCCGGTGGCGGAAAATCTATATCCCCTACCGGACAACTTATCTCTGCTGACGAAATACGTCTCTCCGTTGGCGGAAAACTTATTTCCGGTGGCGGGAAACCTATATCCGCTGACAGACAGCTTATCTCCGCTGGCAGACAATTTATTTCCGCTGACGAACTAAGTTTCTCCGCTGGCAGAAAACTTATCTCCGGTGGCGGGAAATGTATATCCCCTGCCGGACAACTTATCTTTGCTGACGAAATACGTCTCTCCGTTGGCGGAAAACTTATTTCCGGTGGCGGGAAACCTATATCCGCTGACAGACAGCTTATCTCCGCTGGCAGACAATTTATTTCCGCTGACGAACTAAGTTTCTCCGCTGGCAGAAAGCTTATCTCCGGTGGCGGGAAATTGTATATCCCCTGCCGGACAACTTATCTCTGCTGACGAAATACATCTCTCCGCTGGCGGAAAACTTATTTCCGGTGGCGGGAAATGTATATCCCCTGCCGGACAACTTATCTCTGCTGACGAAATACATCTCTCCGCTGGCGGAAAACTTATCTGCGGTGCCGGGAAATTGTATATCCCCTGCCGGACAACTTATCTCTGCTGACGAAATACATCTCTCCGCTGGCGGAAAACTTATTTCCGGTGGCGGGAAATGTATATCCCCTGCCGGACAACTTATCTTTGCTGACGAAATACGTCTCTCCGTTGGCGGAAAACTTATTTCCGGTGGCGGAAAATCTATATCCCCTACCGGACAACTTATCTCTGCTGACGAAATACGTCTCTCCGTTGGCGGAAAACTTATTTCCGGTGGCGGAAAATCTATATCCCCTACCGGGCAACTTATTTCCGCTGACGAACTTAGTTTCTCCGCTGGCAGAAAACTTATCTCCGGTGGCGGGAAATTTATATCCCCTGCCGGACAACTTATCTCTGCTGACGAAATACGTCTCTCCGCTGGCGGAATATTTATTTCCGGTGGCGGGAAACCTATATCCGCTGACAGACAGCTTATCTCCGCTGGCAGACAATTTATTTCCGCTGACGAACTAAGTTTCTCCGCTGGCAGAAAACTTATCTCCGGTGGCGGGAAATGTATATCCCCTGCCGGACAACTTATCTTTGCTGACGAAATACGTCTCTCCGTTGGCGGAAAACTTATTTCCGGTGGCGGGAAATGTATATCCCCTGCCGGACAGCTTATCTCTGCTGACGAAATACGTCTCTCCACTGGCGAAAAACTTAGCTTCGTTGGCGGGAAATTTATATCCGCTGGCGGAAAACTTATATCTGCTGACGAAATACATCTCTCCGCTGGCGGAAAACTTATCTGCGGTGGCGGGAAATTGTATATCCCCTGCCGGACAACTTATCTCTTCTGACGAAATACATCTCTCCGCTGGCGGAAAACTTATCTGCGGTGGCGGGAAATTGTATATCCCCTGCCGGACAACTTATCTCTGCTGACGAAATACATCTCTCCGCTGGCGGAAAACTTATTTCCGGTGGCGGGAAATGTATATCCTCTGCCGGACAACTTATCTTTGCTGACGAAATACGTCTCTCCGTTGGCGGAAAACTTATTTCCGGTGGCGGAAAATCTATATCCCCTACCGGACAACTTATCTCTGCTGACGAAATACGTCTCTCCGCTGGCGGAATAATTATTTCCGGTGGCGGGAAACCTATATCCGCTGACAGACAGCTTATCTCCGCTGGCAGACAATTTATTTCCGCTGACGAACTAAGTTTCTCCGCTGGCAGAAAGCTTATCTCCGGTGGCGGGAAATTTTTATCCCCTGCCGGACAACTTATCTCTGCTGACGAAATACGTCTCTCCGCTGGCGGAAAACTTATTTCCGGTGGCGGGAAATTTATATCCGCTGGCGGAAAACTTATATCTGCTGACGAAATACATCTCTCCGCTGACAGACATCTTATCTCCGCTGGCAGACAATTTATTTCCGCTGCCGAACTAAGTTTCTCCGCTGGCGGAAAACTTATTTCCGGTGGCGGGAAATGTATATGCCCTGCCGGACAACTTATCTTTGCTGACGAAACACGTCTCTCCGTTGGCGGAAAACTTATTTCCGGTGGCGGAAAATGTATATCCCCTACCGGACAACTTATCTCTGCTGACGAAATACGTCTCTCCGCTGGCGGAATAATTATTTCCGGTGGCGGGAAACCTATATCCGCTGACAGACAGCTTATCTCCGCTGGCAGACAATTTATTTCCGCTGACGAACTAAGTTTCTCCGCTGGCAGAAAACTTATCTCCGGTGGCGGGAAATTTTTATCCCCTGCCGGACAACTTATCTCTGCTGACGAAATACGTCTCTCCGCTGGCGGAAAACTTATTTCCGTTCGCAGGAAATTTATATCCCCTGCCGGACAGCTTATCTCTGCTGACGAAATACGTCTCTCCACTGGCGAAAAACTTAGCTTCGTTGGCGGGAAATTTATATCCGCTGGCGGAAAACTTATATCTGCTGACGAAATACGTCTCTCTGCTGGCGAAAAACTTATTTCCGGTGTCGGGAAATTTATATCCGCTGGCGGACAACTTATCTCTGCTGACGAAATAAATCTCTCCGCTGGCGGAAAACTTATTTCCGGTGGCGGGAAATGTATATCCCCTGCCGGACAACTTATCTTTGCTGACGAAATACGTCTCTCCGTTGGCGGAAAACTTATTTCCGGTGGCGGAAAATCTATATCCCCTACCGGACAACTTATCTCTGCTGACGAAATACGTCTCTCCGCTGGCGGAATAATTATTTCCGGTGGCGGGAAACCTATATCCGCTGACAGACAGCTTATCTCCGTTGGCAGACAATTTATTTCCGCTGACGAACTAAGTTTCTCCGCTGGCAGAAAACTTATCTCCGGTGGCGGGAAATTTTTATCCCCTGCCGGACAACTTATCTCTGCTGACGAAATACGTCTCTCCGCTGGCGGAAAACTTATTTCCGGTGGCGGGAAATCTATACCCGCTGGCGGACAACTTATCTCCGCTGGCAGACAATTTATCTCCGCTGACGAACTACGTTTCACCGCTGGCAGAAAACTTATCTCCGGCGGCGGGAAAATGTAAATCCCCTGCCGGAAAATGTATCCCCGCTCACGAAATACGTCTCTCTGCGGGCGGAAAACTTATTTCCGGTGGCGGGAAAATGTATATCCCCTGCCGGACAACTTATCTCTGCTGACGAAATACATCTCTCCGCTGGCGGAAAACTTATTTCCGGTGGCGGGAAATGTATATCCCCTGCCGGACAACTTATCTTTGCTGACGAAATACGTCTCTCCGTTGGCGGAAAACTTATTTCCGGTGGCGGAAAATCTATATCCCCTACCGGACAACTTATCTCTGCTGACGAAATACGTCTCTCCGTTGGCCGAAAACTTATTTCCGGTGGCGGAAAATCTATATGCCCTACCGGGCAACTTATTTCCGCTGACGAACTAAGTTTCTCCGCTGGCAGAAAACTTATCTCCGGTGGCGAGACATTTTTATCCCCTGCCGGACAACTTATCTCTGCTGACGAAATACGTCTCTGCTGGCGGAAAACTTATTTCCGGTGGCGGGAAATCTATACCCGCTGGCGGACAACTTATCTCCACTGGCAGACAATTTATCTCCGCTGACGAACTACGTTTCACCGCTGGCAGAAAACTTATCTCCGGCGGCGGGAAAATGTAAATCCCCTGCCGGAAAATGTATCCCCGCTCACGAAATACGTCTCTCTGCGGGCGGAAAACTTATTTCCGGTGGCGGGAAATGTATATCCCCTGCCGGACAACTTATCTTTGCTGACGAAATACGTCTCTCCGTTGGCGGAAATTTTATTTCCGGTGGCGGAAAATCTATATCCCCTACCGGACAACTTATCTCTGCTGACGAAATACGTCTCTCTGCTGGCGAAAAACTTATTTTCGGTGGCGGGAAATTTATATCCGCTGGCGGAAAACTTTTCTCCAGAGGGGGAAATTTATATCCCCTGCCAGACATCTTATCTCTGCTGACAAAATACGTCTCTCCGCTGGCGGCAAACTTATCTGTGGTGGCAGGAATTTTATATCCCCTGCCGGACAACTTATATCTGCTGACGAAATACATCTCTCCGCTGGCGAAAAACTTATCTGCGGTGGCGGGAAAATGTATATCCCCTGCCGGACAACTTATATATGCTGACGAAATACGTCTCTCCGCTGGCAGAAAACGTATCTCCGGCGGAGCACAAGCTATGTCCGCTGGCGGACAATTTATCCCCGCTGGCGAACTACGTTTCTCCGCTGACGAACTACGATCTTCCGCTGGCAGAACACTTATCTCTAGAGGGGAAAATTTATATCCCCTGCCAGACATCTTATCTCTGCTGACGAAATACGTCTCTCCGCTGGCGGAAAACTTATTTCCGGTGGCGGAAAATCTATATCCCCTACCGGACAACTTATCTCTGCTGAAGAAATACGTCTCTCCGCTGGCGGCAAACTTATCTGTGGTGGCGGGAAATTTATATCCCCTGCCGGACAACTTATCTCTGCTGACGAAATACGTATCTCCGCTGGCGGAAAACTTATTTCCGGTAGCGGGAAATCTATACCCGCTGGCGGACAACTTATCTCCGCTGGCAGACAATTTATCTCCGCTGACGAACTACGTTTCACCGCTGGCTGAAAACTTATCTCCGGCGGCGGGAAAATGTAAATCCCCAGCCGGAAAATGTATCCCCGCTGTTTAAACATAAATAGATTATTGTACACATTCACTCTTGTAACAACACCGATCTCTAAAGAAATCACATAAAGTAGACAAGTTATGACTGCACGGGTGTAAACAGAGATCTGTAACCCATTAATACGACAACAAAACACAAGTGGAGAAAACACTTAACAAATGCGGTCCTAAAATAAAACTAATGTAAGCATGTACTCAAATAGACACCCTCAGTAAAGTGTATCCTCTGCGTAGGTCTAACGATAATTATAGACTACCAAATTGTACCTCCTACCTCATTGTCAAATCACATATAAGGCTCTGATTTTAAGAATAAAATTTAGTTTGAATTTACAACTCAACTCGCAAATGTCTAGACTTTTCTTTAAGGTCTTAACATTTTGGTCCTTCGAGACATTCCGTTGTTTCCCCCCTGTGGTAAGAGCACGGAGTTAGTTAAACCAGCTTTCTTGAGACTGAACAAGTGTCTAGTTCACTGACAGCTAAAGGTAGCAAAATAAAAAACTTTGATTTCCCTCCTATAGGAAGGAACAGAGTATAAAATAAATTAATGAAACGAAAGTTTCAATTAATAATTTGGAAAAATACGAGCTAAACAGGCTGTTATTTTAATAGATAACTGGGTATATCTAATGTGATCGGAGAATACAAAAAAAAAATAAATAAAAATTAATGAGACGGAAGTTTCAATTAATAATTTTGAAAAATACGAGCTGGACAGGCTGTATATTAATATATAACGAAATATGTATATCTATTGTAATTGAAAAATAAAAAGTTTTCGCGACGGTGGCGTTTTCGCCAGAGAAAAAAATAATAATCCGAAACATCGAAAGTGCTTATTGACTAGAATTGAAAAAAAGTGGCAAATAACTGTGACTGTGAAAAATAAATATATAAATGGGTTTGTGTGTGCCCACTGTGCCAGCAACAATAACTGCAGCGACAGCGATATCAGCAGCAGCGACGTAAGCAGAGGCAACACCAGCAGCAGCAACAGCGGTATCAGCAGCAGCGACTTCAGCGGCATCAGTAACAACAACAGCAGAAGCAGAATTCATCAGCTAAGTCTCATATTTCAAATTTTTTTTAAGCCTAATTAAGTAAAAAAAAAAATTAAACTAAGATGTTGTCGGAACAAATAATTAAGCTATTAGAGGCTCAAGCAGCGATAGCAAGGGAGACTAAAAAGATTGAAGCTGGTCATTTGACCAGCGATGTAATCCAAAGGTTAGGAGACCTTAAAAACAAAGTTACAGGCAATAATTCTGCACTGTTAACATATGGAGTAGTCGATCATGACTACTATAAGAGACAGCAGTACGTAAAAATGATTAAAAATATAGAGGACATACATAAAAAGTATGTAGAGTCAAAACATAATGAAACATTAACGAAAGGGAAGGTAGAAAAAACAAACTTACAACCAGTGGAGACTGGAACTTTGAAGGAAAACATAGAGCCCAAAATTTACAATAGCATAGAAAAAGTATCTGAGGAAATCGACAGAATAGTGGAAAACCTAAGGACATATTTAGAGCAAACCATGCAGAGGTTTGATCAGGCTAAAATGGGAGAGTGTAGAATGAGAAAGGAAAAAATTGAGTTCCTCAGTAAAAAACTGAGCTCAAAAATTGAGGAGTTTAATCATAGCTATGAAGCTATTGCTGACCAAGCGGTATGAAAATAAGCGAAACATTTTTTCGGATCAGCTGAATCGATTACTAGACTTACCAATGCTAGATCACGATTCAGCGAAACATATTAAATGGTTTTCGGATTCTATAAATGAGTCAATACATTTAATTAAATTAAAGTCACAATTAACAGAAGAAGTTGATGTGATTTTCGCGCACATTGTGTTGAAAAAATTCAACAAAGATACCTTACAGTTATATGAAAGTCATATAAAAAGGACAAAAGAGATCCAAGCATTGCCAGATGTAATGGAATTTTTAGAACATCGGTACACTTCTCTTTACACGTCGCAGGATAAAGAGTGGGAACCGTTGAAAAAAGTAGTGCAATATGGTAAAATAAAAGAAAATTGTCCGCTATGTAAAATGGCAGGACATACCATAATTCACTGCTATAAGTTTAAGGGAATGAGTCCGATAGATAGAGGCCAGTTTATTAAAAAACAGCGCCTTTGCACAAAATGCTGTAGGCATGATATGTATAAGAAATTCTTTTCTGAAATTTTATGTGGGATTTGTAAAAAACCTCATCATACGATGCTCCATATTCCCTACGAAAAGAGGGAAAATGTTAACACTTGCTTGACAAAAGAACAAGCGTTCTTAGCCACAGCACTTATAAAAGTAAGGGCAAGGAATGGTGGCTATCAAAACCTTAGAGCTCTCATTGATTGTGGGTCGCAATGTACCATAATTTCAGAAGAAGCTGCGCAAATATTAAACTTAGTACGAAAAAGAGCGAACACCGAGGTAAGTGGAGTGTCATCTACAGACTCTTGCACTTCAAAGTACAAAATTACTTTATCGGTAAAAGCTCGTGATTATAATAAAGGTCCTCTAAATATTGAAGAAATTATTCTTCCGAAACTGATGAAAGCTTTACCATTAAAGTCTTTCAATATTGATACAACTAAGTGGCAAGATTATGTGTTGGCAGACCCTAACTTTAACAAACCAAGTAGGGTAGATGTAATAATTGGAATAGATCTGTATACCCACATTTAAAAAGACGGAGTAGTAAAAATAGACGGATTACTTGGACAAAATACAGAATTCGGATGGATTATATCCGGTTGCACCAAATCAAATGGTGATAAATTTATTGTAGCGACAACAATTGAAGTTGGGGACTTAGAGCGGTTCTGGGAATTGGAAAGTGAAAAGAATGACGTAGGAGCATTTCTTGGAAACAACAAGAAGAGATGAGAATGGTAGGTATGTGGTTAAAATACCATTTAAAAAAGAAAAGGATCTAGGAGATTCAAAACCCCAAGCTATAGCGCGATTTTATAGTTTAGAAAGAAAGCTCAGCAATAATAAAACATTAAACGATAATTATGTAAAGTTCATGCATGAATATAAAAACTTAGGACATATGGTAGAGTCCAAAGAAGATGGGAAATATTATTTACCCCATCAAGGAGTCATAAGAGATTCCAGTCTAACGACAAAGCTGAGGGTAGTTTTCGATGCTTCAGCAAAAACCACAAACAATAAAAATGATATCATGTGGGTTGGACCAAGGGTCCAAAAAGATATCTTCGATATTATGGTGAAATGGCGTAAATGGCCATTTGTAATATCTGCGGACATTGAAAAAATGTACCGGCAAATTAATGTTGATAAAGACGATCAACAATATTTGCATATAATTTGGAGAGATAATCCAAACGAAAAGTTAAAAGATTGTAAACTTACAACCGTTACGTACGGTACAGCTTCAGCACCCTACTTATCAACCAGGGTGCTTGTTGCAATAGCAGATAATTGCAAAAATCAAGCAATTAGGGAAATCATAAAGAATGATTTTTATATGGACGACCTGATGACAGGTGCCGACACGATACTGGATGCTAAAAAGCATGTAAAGGAAGTTACCCGGGAGTTTAATAAGGTTGGGTTTAACTTAAGAAAGTGGATAACAAATATCCCAGAAATTATAGAAGGCATTAGAGATGACCAAGAAAATAAAGTATTAACCATTGAGCAGAATGAATCTGTCAAAACATTAGGACTACAATGGGAACCGGTTAAAGACGAGTTTAGGTTCAATTTCCACTATGAACCAATTAAGAAAAATAACAAAAGAATAGTATTATCTACCTTTGCCAAGATATATGACCCCTTAGGCTGGTTGTCTCCAGTGACACTTGTCGGAAAATTGTTTATTCAAAAACTTTGGCTAGCAGACAAAAATTGGGATGAAGAATTATCAGAACAGGATACTCGGGAATGGAATTCCCTAACAGAGTTAGAGAGCATTCGGATACCGATATGGCTAAATTCTCAGCACAATAAGTCGATGCAAATTCATGGGTTTGCCGATGCATCCGAAAAGGCTTATGCTGCCGTAGTGTATGCCAAGGTAGATTGTTCTACAATTATAATAGCCAGCAAAGGCAAAGTTAATCCAGAGAAGAATCGGAAAACTATTCCAAAATTAGAACTTTGTGCAGCACATCTTCTGGCAAAATGAATTCAACGGGTGAAAGTAGCGGTAGGAAGTAATGTAAAGTGTTATGCCTGGAGTGATTCTACTATTACTCTAGCCTGGATAAAGAATGGAGACAATAAAGACAAGTTTATCAGGCGTCGAACTGACGAAGTAAGAAAGATTAAGGAAATTAAATAGGGACACGTTAGAACTGAAGACAATCCAGCAGATGTAGCATCAAGGGGCATTAGTGCAGATGAGCTAAAAGATTTTAAGATTTGGTGGAAAGGGCCTCAATGGTTGGCAAAACCTAAGAAACATTGGCCAAAAGAGGAAATTGAAGAAAAATTAGTTGTTGGCAAAACAATGGTAACAGCAAAAAATAACATTTTTTGTGAATTATTACAAAAATATTCGTGTATGCATAAACTAGAAAGAGTCATTGCATATGTATTGAGGTTTATTCAAATCAAAACCAAAAAGAAAGAATTTCCTTCATTTTTGACAGTGAAGGAGATTAAGAGCGCCAAAGTATTAATAGTAAAACAACAACAAGCTGTCCAATTCGGTTCCGAAATAGCTAGCCTAATTAATAAAAAGGAAATAGAAACAAAAAATAAACTATTAAGCTTAAATCCGTTCTTAGATAAAGACGGATTGTTACGAGTTGGAGGTAGATTGCAAAACTCCAACGCGGAATTTGAGGTTAAACATCCCTTGATTTTAGATAAGTGTCACTTGACGTCTTTAATTATCAAGAATGCACATAAAGAAACATTGCACGGTGGAATTAATCTGATGCGAAACTATATCCAGCGAAAGTTTTGGATATTTGGGCTAAGAAATTGCTTAAAGAAAAAACTTAAAGAGTGTGTCACCTGTGCTAGGTATCGACAGAATACTGCAGAACAAATTATGGGAAATCTGCCGAAACACAGAGCTACAATGTCGCACCCATTTACAAATACAGGTGTAGACTTCGCCGGGCCTTACCATATCCGATGCTCTAAAAACCGGGGGCAGAAATCCTATAAGGGATATATTGCCGTATTCGTATGCATGGCGACAAAAGCTATTCATTTGGAAGTAGTCAGCGATCTTACTTCAGATGCATTTCTAGCTGCACTTAGAAGATTTTTTTCAAGAAGAGGAAAATGTGCAAAAAAATTTTCCGATAATGGAACCAACTTTGTGGGAGCTTCGCGCAAATTAGACGAGGAATACCAAAAAGCCCTCAAAGACAACATAAAAGGAGAACAGATTCTCCAATATTAGAAGGAGAACAGATCGAGTGGCAATTTATTCCCCCGGCAGGACTTCACTTCGGAGGTATTTGGGAAGCTGGGGTAAAATCAGTGAAATATAACTTAAAAAGGGTAATTGGGGACAATAATTTAACCTATGAGGAAATGGCAACTCTATTGTGTCAAATTGAAATGGTACTAAATTCACGCCCTTTGTATACAGCTACAAATGATATTAACGATCTGGATGTATTAACACCAGGTCATTTTATAATTGGAAGGCCAATATTTGGCCCGATTGAGACAATTTCAGAGGAAAAGAGGGGGAACGTTGTGAGTTGCTGCGTACACCGCAACTCTACAGTTATACCCGATACTAAGTCAGTATGGCTCTCCTGCGGCAGACGCCGCTAATATTGAACTGAGTCTGAGCGTGACGTCGGGCGCTGCGTGGCCACTGCAAATTGATTTCTTGCTTTTGGCTACAAAAATGATCCGATCTGATCCAGATTCAGCAATCTGATAGATATAGTCATTATCTATGATTCTGCGTTTTTAGTTTTCTCGAATGTGCAATATTGTGGATGCAACAGATTTTCGTTCTTTGTGGGGGCGGAAGGGGGTGGGGCGAAATTCTGAGATATACGTTTTATAGTGAGATCTAACAGAAGTGCGGATACCAAATTTGGTTACTCTAGCCTTAATAGTCTCTGAGATTTGTGGATACCCCAGATTTTCGTCCTTTGCGGTGGCGGAAGGGGGTGTGGCGAAATTTGGACACGAAACGGTCAAGGTCCGATATCACAGGAAGGTGGATAACAAATTTGGTTGCTCTGGCTCTTATAGGTTCTGAGATCCTTGAACTCATATTTTGCAATTGGCAAAGCCGACCATGAAACCTGTGTGTTAGAGAGAGACAGAGCGAGAAAGAATGAAATTGTTTTCTTGATTCTGGCTATAATAATTATAGTGTGGACGTTGACATGCAATGACTGCATCTTTCAAGAGGCGATGCAGTTACAGCACCGTCAAGTGGCCCGTGTGACACCAGCAGAAGGCTGTTACGCGCGGATCCCAGGCAAAACGCAGCCCTCCTCCCGCCCAACCGACCGAGGGCGCTGCCGCATGACGCGCGGTGCGTAGCCGAACCAAACGCGAACATGCAAGAAAGATAGCTATTAGACTAACATTCGAGGAAAATTAGTACTAAACTTACTAAGAAACTAAGCATGCAATCAAAGTACAAATACCACTACAGTTACTAATTAATAGAAAGGTGTGTAAGGATTAATAATTTAATAAGAGGAAGAGAATTAGTGGTGGATATAATATGGTAGAGGGAATTATAATCCGAGCATAAGACCCTAAACGGTTCATGCAAGGAATAATTCGATCTACAAAGTGGAAGGAACAACGGTATAAAATTTCTAGTCAGTCTAATAGGAATCGTGAAGTTTATGCGGCTCAACAGATCAGGGCTGTCTATGTCACCCCTGATCAAGTTGTGCATAAATATCACACCAAGCATTTTTCTACGGTTAACTAAGGATGGGAGGTTTACTAATAGTAGTCTACTAGAGTAAGATGGGAGTCTTACACCCGCATCCCAGTTAAGGCCCCGCAAAGCAAAGAGTAAAAAGTTTTTCTGTACTGATTCTATACGGTCCTGGTGTACTTTGTACTGAGGGCACCATACACAGGAGCCGTATTCTAAGATCGGACGAACAAGCGAGGTATAGAGAGTCTTTGTTATATAGGGGTCGTCAAATTCCTTTGACCACCTCTTTATAAACCCAAGCACGCTCATGGCCTTATTTACCATGGTAGAAATGTGTTCGGAAAACTTTAACTTGGGGTCTAACATAACACCCAGATCATCCACCAGGGTAATTCTCTCAAGAGAACCACCAAATAGGGTGTAAGGAGCCAACAAAGGGCTAGAACGATGAAATGTCATAACTTTGCATTTCGAGGCATTAAGGTGTAACAAGTTTGCACAACACCATGACTGAAAGTTATTGAGATCGGATTGCAAGCGAGAATGAAATGAAATGTCCTTGTACTGGACACAGAGTTTAACATCATCCGCATACATAAGTACTCGAGAGTATGTTAATACTGAAGGTAAGTCATTAATAAAGAGTGTGAAGAGTAAGGGGCCTAGATGGCTGCCTTGTGGTACTCCCGAAGAAACCTTTACTGGGAAAGAGAGGGAGTTTTTGAAGAGGACTCTTTGAGACCTGGAACAAAGATAGCTAGAAATCCATCTCAGGAGGTTGGGCGGAAACCCTAAAAGGTCAAGTTTATGCGCTAAAAGGGAATGGTTTACAGAGTCGAATGCTTTACTAAAGTCGGTGTAAATAACATCCGTCTGTAAGTTACCTTGAAAGCCTTTAATAATGAAAGAGGTAAACTCTAACAAGTTCGTGGTGGTTGATCGCCGCCTTATAAATCCATGCTGAGTTGGAGATATAAGTGACTTGCAGAGATGTTGCAAGTGCGGAGTTAAAACCCTCTCAAACATTTTAGGAATAGCGGATAACTTTGCTATACCTCTATAATTTTTTGCATCAGACTTGCTACCTTTTTTATGGAGAGGAATTATAAACGATTCCTTCCAGATCGGGGGGAAGCAAGAAGAATCAATGGATAGGGTGAATAGTTTAAGCAAAGGTCCACACAGAGCCTCGGTACCTGAGTACACAACCTGGAACCCCGTCTGGACCCGGTGAAAACACCGGCTTAACTAGTCGAAGATCATGAAGTAGGGAACATTCATTTAACAAGGGACTGAAAATGCCGTTCGACCTCGGTAAACCGTATGGGTACGGATGACCAGAGTAGCTTTCCTCAGAATAGGTGGTTTGGAAGAATTGGGCAAAAAGATCGGCAATTGCCTGATCATTATTTGCCGACGTATTACAAAATGATAGCGAGGATGGGTGTGCGGACGTTCTACGCTTACTGTTTACGAAGCTGTAAAACTGTTTAGGGTCCTGAGAAAAACGTATCCTGCATCGAGATAGGTAGTTCTTATAGCATTGAGCATTAAGAACTGAAAAGTTTGACCGAGCTAATACATAGCGAGAGTGAGAAGTAGGAGAACCCACTTCTTGAAATTTTTTATAAAGTCTTGATTTTAAGTTTTTTAGACTGGATAACTCTTTGGTAAACCAAGGGGGTTTTCCAGATCTAGTCGGACAAGAAAGCGGGACACAAGAATCGAAAAATGTGCCAAGAGCATTGTAAAAAATGTTTGTGCCTTTTATGATATCAGTGCACAAGTACAAAGCGGACCAATCAAAATCCCTAATGAGGTTATTAAGCTTCGCAAACTCGGCTTTACGAAAGCAGCGGACACGTTCGGGCAGCCTACTCGACCGATCCAATACAGTTGGTCCTATATCTAGCGACACCTCGAAAGTAGGGTGGTAGGCGTCTTCAGGTATAGTGAGCGGAAGGGCTCGGGTTAACAACACTATGGTCGGATCCGATACAAAGCACAGATCAAGCAATCGACCCAAGGAATTATTCACATGGTTGACTTGAGACAGGGATAGGTCAAGCAAGCCGTCATCAAAGTCATGTCGTGACATGGGCACTAGGATACTAGACTCGTTTACCGAAGACCAAACAGTTCCTGGCAAGTTGAAGTCACCAAGAACTATCATACTATCTTTATCAGATAGCGAGGAAGATCTGGTTGAGATTTCACACTCTAGAACATATAGTCATCCTCTACGATGCTGCGTTTTTGGTTTTATCGTACCTTTAAAAATGTGGATGCCACAGATTTTCGTCCTTTGTGGGGGCGGAAGTGGGCGGGGCAAAGTTTTGAAATATTTTTGTAGCAGTGACATATCACTGCCGATTGGCCGTCAGCCATCGGGTGCTACAGGGGGACAAACGGATGACGGGTCGGCTCGCACAACTGTGAACTCGGAACTGAGGCGCAGCCGCTCCGGTTAGTAATACCCGGTGCGGTCTGCGTCTCACACCCCCCCCCTAGGACACAGAGGGTTGCGAGCGAACCGTCACCCGCCGTAAGTGTGCACACCGGTGGAAGTGCGACTATACTCTCCCCGTGAGGGCGGCTGGAAACAGGTCCTAGCACGGTCATGTCTCTGCTAGGATGCTGGCGAATGGTAGTCGGGCGGAGAGAAGAAAACTCTCAGTGAAATTACCCCAATCCAAGGTGACACTGTTATATGCCGAGGGATGCATGGCCGGGGGGGTGCCCGGTCGCTAATATGCGGACTCTGGATACCTCGACCTTCAGTTTAAATCAGGCTTCCCGGGGCAAGCGGGCTATGCCTCGGGTGACCATCCCCTTCCCGCCTACACGTGGGAACTACTATGCCAAATAATAAACAAATAAAAACCAACAAAGCCGCAAAGAAGCTCGGTACTCCTCTTAAAGTACCGGAGGGACAAGCCAATCCCTCTGCACCAGCGCCTGGGAAACCGGGTCCAAAGAAGACGGGGAAGGAGACTGAGTCGGTCCACCGTCTTCAGGCAGCAGCCGCAGCGAGGGGGGGGCCGAAAAGCCAATCGGGTCCTTCCAAGTCGGGTGGCTCCAAGGGCGAAGCGGATACCGGGGTGGCTGCCAAGCAGAGCGTAATCGCGGCTGGTAAGCGCACCGGGACCGAAGAACCCATGGGAGCCCCGGCGGGCAGCGTCTCTGCACCACGGGGTGGAAAGCCGTCGTACCAGGACAGGAGACGAGCGGCTTTCATCCTGTCCAACGAAGACGCGAACTTCAAGGCGTCAGCCGAAGGAAAGGAGCAGAGGCTGTGGGCCTGCTCAATCCTTCCACTGTTCCAGCCAGCCAAAGCCGGAAAGGGCGCAGCCAAGGCCGCCAACAAGCGGCAACGCTAAGCGGAGGACCCCGCAAATCAGCCAGGCCAAGCCCAGCAAGCCAAGCGGGTGAAGACCCACCTCACGAACCGGTCGTTCGCTGAGGTGGCGAGGGGCAGGACCCTGATCGGTGTCCTGGACAGGGGCGCCGAGGACGGCCATGTCCCTCGCGATAAGTGGCACCTGGTGGAGAACGAGCTCCAGGACCGGTTCCTACTGGAACTGGAGAGGAACGGCGGACCACCGCCAAAGTGTGAGGACGCAGGGTGGCATCAAGGCAAGGTGAAAGCCATCGCCTGCCAAGACGCTCGCTCTGCGGCCCTCTACATGAAGGCGGTGGCGGCCCTAAAAGAGGTCTATCCAGGGGCGAAACTGGAGGCCGTGAAGTGGGAAGATGTCCCTAGTCGCCCGAGAGCCAGAGCGTGGGTCTCGGCTAAGCCTGCAGAGCCTGAGAAGATCCTCAGGTTACTGCAGGTCTGCAACCCCCACCTTCCTACAGCCGATTGGAAGGTGGCAAAGGTGGAGGATATCCAAGGGCAGAGGCGCCAGATTATCCTCGTCCTAAATGGGGAATCCATTGATCTCCTCGCAAAGTCGGACGGTGTAGTGGATTATGGCTACAAGAAGGTCACCATATCCACTTACAAGTCCGATCGCAAGGGCAGGCAAGCGGAGGTCGAGCCGGACCCGGAGCTGCCGGAGATCCCGAAAGAGGGGGCCTCGTGCGAGGAAGACAACCCGGCGTCGGATGCGGCGTCCATGATGTCGGACGATATCTTGGACGACTACGCGTTCGACGAGAGTGACCTAGCCAGAGGTCTCAGCCACATCGATGTCGGGGAGGAGCCGGAGTCCCCTGACAGCGATCTAGAAGCAACAATGGTGGAGGCGAGCCTCAGGAATGTCGTTGACGCTCCTGCAGATAAACCTCCACCATTGTAAGGCAGCATGCGCTGCTCTACTGCTCCACCTGGCCAAGGGTGGAGCCGACATAGTCCTCATTCAGGAGCCCTGGATCCTCGGAAACAGGGTCTCCGGTCTGAGGACTTCTGACTACAAGCTATATGTAGCTGAAACCGCAGGTAAAATTCTTACCTGCATTCTTGCAAAAAGAGAGTTGCACCTATTTTTGCTCCCAAATTTCAGCAATGAAGACCACACCGCAGTGAGCCTCGAAGGCCAGGAGCGCTCACTGAGGATCTGTTCCGCATACATGGGGCATGAACAACCAGACCCCCCTCCACACGCGCCTCTCCGGGCTCTAATCGCAGACTGCTCGGCCAAGGACATCGGCCTAATTGTGGGGTGCGATGCCAATGCACATCACTGTCAGTGGGGAAGCACTGACACAAACGAAAGGGGTGAGTACCTTTTCAGTTACTTACTGACCACTCAGATGGTCTTACTAAACCGGGGTAGTGATCCCACCTTTATCATTAAAAACCGCAAGGAGGTCCTGGACCTCACGCTTGCCTCTCATGAGATACAGCGTAACATTGTATCCTGGAGGGTCCTGGAAGAGCACTCCTTCTCGGACCACAGGTACGTGGAAACTGTCTTCTCCTTCTCAGTACCGAAGCCAGTCCTATTCCGAAACATCAGGCGGACAAACTGGACTCGGTACTCTGATTACCTCTGTCGTGTTCTCCCTGAGCCCCCATCTGAGGAGGAGTTCTCCACGGAGGCCACGACTCGTCTTCTTAAGATCTTTACCGACGCCTGCAATAAGGCGCTCGACAAAGCATGCCCCTCTGGCAAGAACAGAAGCCGGAAGAAACCTGAATGGTGGAATCCGAAACTGGGTGAACTCCGGAAAGCCTCCCGGAGACTCTTCAATAAAGCTAAGGCTGAAAACGTTGAGCAAAACTGGGCCGACTACAAGGCCAGTCTGTCAACCTACAACAAAGAACTTAGAAAAGCCAAACGCGCCTCCTGGCGTAAGTTCTGCAGCGAAATCGAGAGTAACTCAGAAGCCTCACGCTTGCGCAGAGTTCTCTCGAAGACAACACCCACCCTGGGCTACTTGAAGAACACCGACCAGTCGTGGACTACGTCCAGCGAGGAGTCGCTAAATCTTCTCCTAAATACCCACTTCCCTGGCTGCGATGAAAACAGACCCAACTACCTCGCGCCTCCTTCTGTCGCCTCAAATGCCATCTTGGGACTGCTAAGCCAGGAGAACATTTCCTGGGCGATCAGAAGCTTTAAACCCTACAAGTCCGCGGGGCCAGACGGCATTTTCCCTGCCCAACTGATTCACGCGGGACATAAAGCCATTAACTGGCTCAAAATAATTTACGAGGGAATCTTCTCCCACGGGTGCATTCCTGACACCTGGCTTCAGACCAAAGTCGTATTCATACCCAAGGCAGGCAAGCCCTCGCACACTGCCCCAAAAGATTTCAGACCCATAAGTCTATCGTCTTTTCTTCTAAAGGCGATGGAGCGGCTCCTGGGGCTGCATCTAACGGCGTGCATTCCGTCTAGTCTGATCTCAGACTCCCAGCATGCCTATCGGAAGGGAAGATCCACCGAAACGGCCCTACACTCGATCACATCGATCATCGAAGCATCCCTTAATTTTAAGGAGTACACCCTAGTAGCCTTCCTCGACATAGAAGGCGCCTTTAACAACATCCTTCCGACCGCCATCACGGGCGCACTGACGGATCTGGGCGTTGACTCCAGGACGGTGAGCCTGATCGATCAGATACTACAATGCAGGACGGTTGAGGCATCACTGGGGACGTCAACGTGTACCAGATTTGTCAGCAGAGTCACACCGCATGGCGGAGTCCTCTCGCCCCTCCTATGGAACGTGGCAGTGAACACACTGCTGCGGGAGATAGAGGGGGGTGGCTGCCGTGTGGTGGCGTACGCGGACGATGTTGCCATAGCATTCTCCGGAAAATTTCCGCAGACATTGTGTGAGTGCATGACAAGTACTCTCACGAAAATGTCGAAATGGGCAGACAAATGCGGGTTAGGCGTCTAAAACGGAACTGGTGCTTTTCACTAGGAAGTACAAAGTTCCGGTACTGATTCCCCCAAGACTATGTGGGGAAACGCTAGTCTTCAGCAACAACGCCAAGTATCTTGGCCTAATCCTCGATAGAAAGCTCGATTGGAAATTGAGCATAGAGGATAGAGTAAAGAAGGCCACAGTGGCCCTCTATACTTGCAGGAAAGCCATCGGACTAAAATGGGGAATGACCCCCTATATAGTTCGGTGGCTCTACACCGCCATCATACGACCAATCATGCTCTATGGAGTGGTGGTATGGTGGCCAGCCTTGGACAGAAGGACATGCCTCAATAAACTCAGCAGAGTTCAACGCATGGCAGAGCTATGCATAACTGGCGGGCTACGCACTACTCCAGGGGAAGCCCTGGATACTGTGCTGGACCTCCTCCCTGTGGATCTCATGGGAAAGAAGGTGGCAACACTTTCCGCCCTCAGAATGAGAGAAGCCAGACTGTGGAAAGCATCCGCGGTTGGGCACTCGGGAATCCTGATGAGGCTCCCGCAATTACCAGAGAGGACAGATTACTGTATCCCCAGTGATCACCTCTCGACGCCCTTCCAGGTATCAATCCCATCTAGGGAGGACTGGGAGATGGGCGAACCAGGACCTGCAAATGCGGTCCACTTCTACACTGATGGCTCAAAGCTAGACGGCCGCGTGGGAGGCGGAGTCTACTGCAGCGAGCTGAACATCAGTCATTGCTTCAGGCTCCCGGATCACTGTAGTGTGTTCCAAGCGGAGGTTGAAGCCATCAAGGAGGCCATTTCGATCGTCTCCAAATTACTTCTAGATACGCACTTAGTGTGCGTCTTCTCGGACAGCCAAGCAGCTATCAAAGCTCTAGGCTCAATATCGTCGAACTCAGCGACTGTAAATGACTGCCGCAGGTCTCTGCACGAGATCGCAGAGCAGTTAGATCTCTTCCTTATATGGGTCCGCGGCCACAGGGACATCGAGGGGAATGACGCCGCCGACGAGCTAGCCAGGCAGGGTACTACGATTCCTCTCCTACCGGAGAGGGAGCAAGTAGCGATGCCCTTGGCTACGTGCAGGCTCCTAACGCACGAATTGTTCGAGCAAAATGCCAATAGGAGATGGCAGCAAACCGTTTCCTGTAAAGTCTCAAGATTGATATGGCCATATCGATCGAAGAAGCGCTCAGCAGAGCTGTATAAACTCAGCAGAGCACAGTGCTCTGCAGTTACTAGAGCCATTACGGGACACTGGCAGATCGGCACTCACGCCTCTAGACTGTCAATCCCTCATAACGACTTCTGCAGGAGTTGTCGCGACGAGGAGGAGGAGGAATCGGTCCCCCACTTCTTCTGCCACTGCCCAGCCCTTGGAAATCGTCGTCTTCGTATTCTCGGGGCCGCTTTCCTCACGGACATTTCGGACCTGTCCGTAATCAAACCAGGGACCTTGTCCAAATACATCCACGCCACTGGATGGGACTGCCCTTAACCTGAAGTAGTATGCTCTCACGGTTCGGGCAACGCGAAGGGGCACATGCCCATGCGGCAACACAACGGACCTTTTATAGGTCCAAGTGAGCTTGGGGGCGGGAGGCTCTTATCCCCCCCCCTCCCGGCTACCGCCTTAACCTAACCTAACCTAACATATCACAGATGTCTGGATCCAAAACATCGTTGCTCTAGCTCTTATAGTCTTTGAGCACTAGGCGCTGAAGGGGACGGACGGACGGACGGACGGACGGACGGACGGACGGACAGACGGACAGACAGACAGGGCTCAATCGACTCGGCTATTGATGCTGATCAAGAATATATATACTTTATGGGGTCGGAAACGATTCCTTCTGGACGTTACACACATCCACTTTTACCACAAATCTAATATACCCCAAAATCGGGAATCGGGAATAGATGGAGATTAATTCAGAAAATGAAAAGAGAATTTTGGATTAAATGAAAAGAGGATTATTTGCACACACTGCAACAAAGAAATAAATGGAAAATGGGAATGCAGAATATTAAAACAGGACAGATTGTATTAATAAAAGATGAAACCTGTCAGCCAGTTAGATGGTCCTTGGGAAAAATAGAAGAAATACATAAAGGTAGGGACGATAGAGTCAGAGTAGTAACTATAAAACGACCTATAACTAAAATTTGTCCATTAGCTGGAATTGAGTCAGAAGAGCAAGACTCAGGAATGACTCCAAAAGAGACCAGAAGTACGCGTAGTAGACCTCGAATGTCCAAGCTAGGACTGATGGCAGCATTGTTCATGCTTGTGTTATGTTGCCAAGTGTCAAATGCAAACATTGCTGCTAGAGGAACGGCGAAGTGGTCAATTGAAAAAATGAACAGTTCCACTTCGATATATTTGGACCCGATGGGGGACGTTGAAATAGTCGCCTCATCCTAGGATTTAATTGTTTATTATAACATGGACCCGTATTTCCAAATGATAACGAGGGGGAACGTTGTGAGTTGCTGCGGACACCGCAACTCTACAGTTATACCCGATACTAATTCAGTATGGCTTTCCTCCGGCAGACGCTGCTAATATTAAAGGACACGACAAAGAGTGCGTGCGAGAGAGACAGAAAATCAGTCTGAGCGTGACGTCGGGCGCTGCGTAGCCAGTGCAAATTGATTTGTCCTTTTGGCTATAAAAATGATCTGATCTGGTCCAGATTCAGCAATCTGATAGATATGGTCGTTATCTATGATTCTGCGTTTTTAGTTTTCTCGAATGTGCAATATTGTGGATGCAACAGATTTTCGTCCTTTGTGGGGGCGGAAGAGGGTGGGGCAAAATTCTGAGATATACGTTTTATAGTGAGATCTAACAGAAGTGCGGATACCAAATTTGGTTACTCTAGCCTTAATAGTCTCTGAGATTTGTGGATGCCCCAGATTTTCGTCCTTTGCGGGGGCGGAAGGGGGTGTGGCGAAATTTGGACATGAAACGGTCAAGGTCCGATATCACAGGAGTGTGGATAACAAATTTGGTTGCTCTGGCTCTTATAGGTTCTGAGATCCTTGAACTCATATTTTGCAATTGGCAAGGCCGACCATGAAACCTGTGTGTTAGAGAGAGACAGAGCGAGAAAGAATGAAATTGTTTTCTTGATTCTGGCTAAAATCATTATACGATCTGGTTGAGATTTTACACTCTAGAACATATAGTCATTCTCTACGATTCTGCGTTTTTGGTTTTATCGTATCTTTAAAAATGTGGATGCCACAGATTTTCGTCCTTTGTGGGGGCGGAAGTGGGCGGGGCGAAGTTTTGAAATATTTTGGTAGCAGTGACATATCACAGAAGTCTGGATCCAAAACATCGTTGCTCTAGATCTTATAGTCTTTGAGCACTAGGCGCTGAAGGGGACGGACGGACGGACGGACGGACGATCGGACGGACAGACGGACAGACAGACAGGGCTCAATCGACTCGGCTATTGATGCTGATCAAGAATATATATACTTTATGGGGTCGGAAACGATTCCTTCTGGACGTTACACACATCCACTTTTACCACAAATCTAATATACCCCAATACTCATTTTGAGTATCGGGTATAACGAGGGGGAACGTTGTGAGTTGCTGCGGAGACCGCAACTCTACAGTTATACCCGATACTAAGTAGGTATGACTCTCCTCCGGCAGACGCCGCTAATCTTAAACGACACGACAAGAAGTGCGTGCGAGAGAGACAGAAAATCAGTCTGAGCGTGACGTCGGGGGCTGCGTAGCCAGTGCAAATTGAGTTGTTCCTTTTGGCTATAAAAATGATCTGATCTGATCCAGATTCAGCAATCTGATAGATATGGTCATTATCTATAATTCTGCGTTTTTAGTTTTCTCGAATGGCAATATTGTGGATGCAACAGATTTTCGTCCTTTGTGGGGGCGGAAAAGGGTGGGGCGAAATTCTGAGATATACGTTTTATAGTGAGATCTAACAGAAGTGCGGATACCAAATTTGGTTACTCCAGCCTTAATAGTCTCTGAGATTTGTGGATGCCCCAGATTTTCGTCCTTTGCGGGGGCGGAAAGGGGTGTGGCGAAATTTGGACACAAAACGGTCAAGGTCCGATATCACAGGAGTGTGGATAACAAATTTGGTTGCTCTGGCTCTTATAGGTTCTGAGATCCTTGAACTCATATTTTGCAATTGACAAAACCGACCATGAAACCTGTGTGTTAGAGAGAGACAGAGCGAGAAAGAATGAAATTGTTTTCTTGATTCTGGCTAAAATCATTATACGATCTGGTTCAGATTTTGCACTGTAGAAGATATGGTCATCCTCACCGATTCTGCGTTTTTGGTTTTATCGTATCTTTAAAAATGTGGATGCCACAGATTTTCGTCCTTTGTGGGGGCGGAAGTGGGCGGGGCGAAGTTTTGAAATATTTTTGTAGCAGTGACATATCACAGAAGCCTGGATCCAAAACATCGTTGCTCTAGCTCTTATAGTCTTTGAGCACTAGGCGCTGAAGGGGACGGACGGACCGACGGACGGACGGACCGACGGACGGACGGACGGACGGACGGACGGACAGACGGACAGACAGACAGGGCTCAATCGACTCGGCTATTGATGCTGATCAAGAATATATATACTTTATGGGGTCGGAAACGATTCCTCCGGACGTTACACACATCCACTTTTACCACAAATCTAATATACCCCAAAATCGGGAATCGGGAATAGATGGCGATTAATTCAGAAAATGAAAAGAGAATTTTGGATTAAATGGAAAGAGGATTATTTGCACACACTGCAACAAAGAAATAAATGGAAAATGGGAATGCAGAATATTAAAACAGGACAGATTGTATTAATAAAAGATGAAACCTGTCAGCCAGTTAGATGGTCCTTGGGAAAAATAGAAGAAATACATAAAGGTAGGGACGATAGAGTCAGAGTAGTAACTATAAAACGACCTATAACTAAAATTTGTCCATTAGCTGGAATTGAGTCAGAAGAGCAAGACTCAGGAATGACTCCAAAAGAGACCAGAAGTACGCGTAGTAGACCTCGAATGTCCAAGCTAGGACTGATGGCAGCATTTTTCATGCTTGTGTTATGTTGCCAAGTGTCAAATGCAAACATTGCTGCTAGAGGAACGGCGAAGTGGTCAATTGAAAAAATGAACAGTTCCACTTCGATATATTTGGACCCGATGGGGAACGTTGTGAGTTGCTGCGGACACCGCAACTCTACAGTTATACCCGATACTAATTCAGTATGGCTTTCCTCCGGCAGACGCTGCTAATATTAAAGGACACGACAAAGAGTGCGTGCGAGAGAGACAGAAAATCAGTCTGAGCGTGACGTCGGGCGCTGCGTAGCCAGTGCAAATTGATTTGTTCCTTTTGGCTATAAAAATGATCTGATCTGGTCCAGATTCAGCAATCTGATAGATATGGTCGTTATCTATGATTCTGCGTTTTTAGTTTTCTCGAATGTGCAATATTGTGGATGCAACAGATTTTCGTCCTTTGTGGGGGCGGAAGAGGGTGGGGCGAAATTCTGAGATATACGTTTTATAGTGAGATCTAACAGAAGTGCGGATACCAAATTTGGTTACTCTAGCCTTAATAGTCTCTGAGATTTGTGGATGCCCCAGATTTTCGTCCTTTGCGGGGGCGGAAGGGGGTGTGGCGAAATTTGGACATGAAACGGTCAAGGTCCGATATCACAGGAGTGTGGATAACAAATTTGGTTGCTCTGGCTCTTATAGGTTCTGAGATCCTTGAACTCATATTTTGCAATTGGCAAAGCCGACCATGAAACCTGTGTGTTAGAGAGAGACAGAGCGAGAAAGAATGAAATTGATGCTGATCAAAAATATATATACTTTATGGGGTCGGAAACGATTCCTTCTGGACGTTACACACATCCACTTTTACCACAAATCTAATATACCCCAATACTCATTTTGAGTATCGGGTATAAAAAAGGGGAAAGAATTGATTGGAAAAATGAGAGTTGTGTGTAGTAAACTTTATACTTTTGAAGATCAATGCAATAATGTCTTAGATAATACGGAAAGACAAATTGCAGACCTGGAGGAAAATAATAAACTTTTCATGACTCAGGATAATAAAAGAAAGAAGCGAGCACCATTTGAGTTTATGGGCTCACTTTATCATATATTATTTGGGATAATGGACGCCGAAGATAGGGAAACGTTGGAAGGAAATATGAAAAATTTATTAGAAAACCAACATAACCTAGATGATTTAATTAAAAAACAAACATCGTTGGTAGAGTCATCGGTAAATATTCTCAAAAGAACTACCGAGGAAATAAATTTGAACTTTAGAAGTATGAGCGCTAGAGTAGAAAACATAACGGAAGCATTAAAGGAAAGTTTCTATGTGTACAAAGAATCTATAAATTTCATTATGGTAACAAAGTAACTAAGCTCCTTGATTGAAGAGTGCGATAAAATTCAATCAGCAGTTATTAATCTACTGATAGATATTAATCATGGTAGACTAAATCCAAATATTTTAAAACCTATACAATTAATAGGAGAAATAGCAAAAATAAAAGATAACTTATTAGAAACATTGGTGCTTCCAGGAAAAAGAACAGGAACAGAATTGAAGGAAATTTACAGCCTATTAACAGCGAAAGGAATTTTGGTTGATAACAAATTAATTCTGAACGTGAAGATTCCCCTGTTTGGTAGACACGCATTCCATTTGTTTAGGATAATTCCAATGCCGGTTGAGCATGAACAAGAATTAGTCAAGGTAGATTTGAGCTCCAGGTATTTAGTATATAATTTCGAAATTGATTCCTATCATTCGATGACTGAAGCTACCTTGAACAAATGCCAAAAATGGCAAACGAATAGAAGAGTATGCGAAGGTAATTGGCCTTGGAGCAATGCCAATGATAATGCTTGTGAGATAGCTCCTTTCAAACCAAAGGGTAATTCAAATTGCGTTTATAGGAAGATAGCAGAGACAAGGTCATTTTGGGTCGAATTAGAAAGACAGAGTAGTTGGAACTTCAAAGTTCCAGTAAACACTAATGCTAGAATTCAATGTAGTAACTCAAATCAAGAACTAATTGATCTTCCGCAACAAGGAATTTTAACAATAATACATGGTTGTACTATGCGAACCGATGATAAAATACTAGTACCTCATCCCAGTATACAAACAGAAAGCTACGAGCCAATTTCATCCTATTATATAAGTAATATAAGTAAAATACCAAAAATTGTTTGGAATCCATTAACAGTACCATTAATTAACCATACAGAAGAAATGGATAAGTAAAGAAACGAAATAAAATTGTTAAAAGAAGGTCATCATGACTTAAAAGGACTTAAGTTCCATCATGTATCTGGACATGCGGCCTTGATTATCGGAATCATAATAGTGATAATATTAATAATCTACGCCATAAGAAGAATTAAAGTAGCACGAAGACTGCAAACGATAGCACTTCCCTACCCACTGTAATTGACTGTAAATGATTATCTGTACTTGTAATTATAGCTATAAAGAAAATGTACACAAAAAGGTTAACAAGAATCAAAATACAAAACAATGCCACTATCGGCCCTTTGCAGAATGTTCAAACATGAACATATTATCGTCAATACAATGCCACTTTCGGCCCCTTGAACAATGTCTAAACATAAATAGATTATTGTACACATTCACTCATGTAACAACACCGATCTCTAAAGAAATCACATAAAGTAGACAAGCTATGACTGCACGGGTGTAAACAGAGATCTGTAACCCATTAATACGATAACAAAACACAAGTGGAGAAAACACTTAACAAATGCGGTCCTAAAATAAAACTAATGTAAGCATGTACTCAAATAGACACCCTCAGTAAAGTGTATCCTCTGCGTAGGTCTAACGATAATTATAGACTACCAAATTGTACCTCCTACCTCATTGTCAAATCACATATAAGGCTCTGATATTAAGAATAAAATTTAGTTTGAATTTACAACTCAACTCGCAAATGTCTAGACTTTTCTTTTAAGGTCTTAACACCCGCTGACGAAATACGTCTCTCCGCTGGCGGAATAATTATTTCCGGTGGCGGGAAACCTATATCCGCTGACCGACATCTTATCTCCGCTGGCAGACAATTTATTTCCGCTGACGAACAATGATTCTCCGCTGGCAGAACACTTATCTCCAGAGGGGAAAATTTATATCCCCTGCCAGACATCTTATCTCTGCTGACAAAATACATCTCTCCGCTGGCGGCAAACTTATGTGCGGTGGCGGGAAATTTATGTCCCCTACCGGAAAATGTATCCCCGCTGACGAATTACGTTTCTCCGCCGGCAGAAAACTTATCTCCGCTGGCAGAACATGTACTTCCGGCGGCGAGGAATTTATATCCCTTGCCGGACATCTTATCTCTGCTGACAAAATAAGTCTCTCCGCTGGCGGAATAATTATTTCCGGTGGCGGGAAACCGATATCCGCTGACAGACATCTTATCTCCGCTGGCAGACAATTTATTTCCGCTGACGAACTATGATTCTCCGCTGGCAGAACACTTATCTCCAGAGGGGAAAATTTATATCCCCTGCCAGACATCTTATCTCTGCTGACAAAATACATCTCTCCTCTGGCGGCAAACTTCAGAAGAAGCTGCGCAAATATTAAACTTAGTACGAAAAAGAGCGAACACCGAGGTAAGTGGAGTGTCATCTACAGACTCTTGCACTTCAAAGTACAAAATTACTTTATCGGTAAAAACTCGTGATTATAATAAAGGTCCTCTATATATTGAAGCAATTATTCTTCCGAAACTGATGAAAGCTTTACCATTAAAGGCTTTCAATATTGATACAACTAAGTGGCAAGATAATGTGTTGGCAGACCCTAACTTTAACAAACCAGGTAGGGTAGATGTAATAATTGGGATAGATTTGTATTTTATATTTTAAAAGACGGAGTAGTAAAAATAGACGGACTGCTTGGACAAAATACAGAATTCGGATGAATTATATCCGGTTGCACCAAATCAAAAGGTGATAAATTTATTGTGGCGACAACAATTGAAGTTGGGGACTGAGAGCGGTTCTGGGAATTGGAAAGTGAAAGGAATGACGTAGATGAAGCTGTGTGCGAGGAGCATTTCTTGGAAACAACAAGAAGAGATGAGAATGGTAGGTATGTGGTTAAAATACCATTTAAAAAAGAAAAGGATCTAGGAGATTCAAAACCCCAAGCTATAGCGCGATTTTATAGTTTAGAAAGAAAGCTCAGCAATAATAAAACATTAAAAGATAATTATGTAAAGTTCATGCATGAATATAAAAACTTAGGACATATGGTAGAGTCCAAAGAAGATGGGAAATATTATTTACCCCATCAAGGAGTCATAAGAGATTCCAGTCTAACGACAAAGCTGAGGGTAGTTTTCGATGCTTCAGCAAAAACCACAAACAATAAAAGTTTAAATGATATCATGTGGGTTGGACCAAGGGTCCAAAAAGATATCTTCGATATTATGGTGAAATGGCGTAAATGGCCATTTGTAATATCTGCGGACATTGAAAAAATGTACCGGCAAATTAATGTTGATAAAGACGATCAACAATATTTGCATATAATTTGGAGAGATAATCCAAACGAAAAGTTAAAAGATTGTAAACTTACAACCGTTACGTACGGTACAGCTTCAGCACCCTACTTATCAACCAGGGTGCTTGTTGCAATAGCAGATAATTGCAAAAATCAAGCAATTAGGGAAATCATAAAGAATGATTTTTATATGGACGACCTGATGACAGGTGCCGACACGATACTGGATGCTAAAAAGCATGTAAAGGAAGTTACCCGGGAGTTTAATAAGGTTGGTTTTAACTTAAGAAAGTGGATAACAAATATCCCAGAAATTATAGAAGGCATTAGAGATGACCAAGAAAATAAAGTATTAACCATTGAGGAGAATGAATCTGTCAAAACATTAGGACTACAATGGGAACCGGTTAAAGACGAGTTTAGGTTCAATTTCCACTATGAACCAATTAAGAAAAATAACAAAAGAATAGTATTATCTACCTTTGCCAAGATATATGACCCCTTAGGCTGGTTGTCTCCAGTGACACTTGTCGGAAAATTGTTTATTCAAAAACTTTGGCTAGCAGACAAAAATTGGGATGAAGAATTATCAGAACAGGATACTCGGGAATGGAATTCCCTAACAGAGTTAGAGAGCATTCGGATACCGGATTTTCGTCCGCCAACGGAGAGATGTATTTTGTCAGCAGAGATAAGATGTCCGGCAGGGGATATAAATTCCTCGCCGCCGGAAGTAAATGTTCTGCCAGCGGAGATAAGTTTTCTGCCAGCGGAGAAGCGTAGTTCGTCAGCGGAGATAAATTGTCTGCCAGCGGAGATAAGTTGTCTGCCAGCGGATATAGATTTCCCGGCACCGGAAATAAGTTTTCCGCCAGCGGAGAGACGTATTTCGTAAGCAGAGATAAGTTTTCCGGTAGGGGATATAGATTTCCCGCCACCGGAAATAAGTTTTCCGCCAGCGGAGAGACCTATTTCGTCAGCAGAGATAAGTTGTCCGGCAGGGGCTATAGATTTCCCGCCATCGGAAATAAGTTTTCAGCCAGCGGAGAGACGTATTTCGTCAGCAGAGATAAGCTGTCCGGCAGGGGATATAAATTTCCCGCCACCGGAGCTAAGTTTTCTGCCAGCGGAGATAAATTGTCTGCCAGCGGATATAGATTTCCCGCCACCGGAAATAAGTTTTCCGCAAACGGAGAGACGTATTTCGTCAGCAGAGATAAGTTGTCCGGCAGGGGATATAAATTTCCCGCCATCGGAAATAAGTTTTCAGCCAGCGGAGAGACTTATTTCGTCAGCAGAGATAAGTTGTCCGGCAGGGGATATACATTTTCCCGCCACCGCAGATAAGTTTGCCGCCAGCGGAGAGATGTTTTTCGTCAGCAGATATAAGTTGTCCGGCAGGGGATATAAATTCCTCGCCGCCGGAAGTACATGTGCTGCCAGCGGAGATAAGTTTTCTGCCGGCGGAGAAACGTAATTCGTCAGCGGGGATACATTTTCCGGCAGGGGACATAAATTTCCCGCCACCGCACATAAGTTTGCCGCCAGCGGAGAGATGTATTTTGTCAGCAGAGATAAGATGTCTGGCAGGGGATATAAATTTTCCCCTCTGGAGATAAGTGTTCTGCCAGCGGAGAATCATTGTTCGTCAGCGGAAATAAATTGTCTGCCAGCGGAGATAAGATGTCGGTCAGCGGATATAGGTTTCCCGCCACCGGAAATAATTATTCCGCCAGTGGAGAGACGTATTTCGTCAGCGGGTGTTAAGACCTTACAAGAAAAGTCTAGACATTTACGAGTTGAGTTTTAAATTCAAGCTAAATTTTATTCTTAAAATCAGAGCCTTATATGTGATTTGACAATGAGGTAGGAGGTTCAATTTGGTAGTCTATAATTATCGTTAGACCTGCGCAGAGGATACACTTTACTGAGGTTGTCTATTTGAGTTCATGCTTACATTAGTTTTATTTTAGGACCGCATTTATTAAGTGTTTTCTCCACTTGTGTTTTGCTGTCGTATTAATGGGTTACAGATCTCTGTTTACCCCCTTGCAGTCATAACTTGTCTACTTTATGTGACTCTTTAGAGATCGGTTTTGTTACATGAGTGAAAGTGTACAATAACATATTTATGTTTAAACATTCTGCAAGGGGCCGAAGGTGGCATCGTATTGACGATAATGTGTTCATGCTTTGAACATTCTGCAAAGGGCCGAAAGTGGCATTATTTTGTATTTTGATTCTTGTGAACCTTTTTGTGTACATTTTCTTAATAGCTATAATTATAAGTAGAGATAATCATTTACAGTCAATTACAGTGGGTAGGGAAGTGCTATCTTTTGCAGTCTTCGTGCTACTTTAATTCTTCTTATGGCATAGATTATTAATATTATTATTATTATGATTCCGATAATCAAGGCCGCATGTCCAGATACATGATGGAACTTAAGTCCTTTTAACACATGATGACCTTCTTTTATCAATTTTAATTCGTTTCTTAACTTATCCATTTCTTCTGTGTGGTTAATTAATGGTACTGCTAATGGATTCCAAACAATTTTTGGTATTTTACTTATATTACTTATAACGCCAACGGTGGCTCCGGAGTTCTTTACACCGAGCAATGTGCTTCCTTCGAGCACCCAACTCCCCAACAGCATCAATCCCATCCCTGCAGTTTCTGTGGCCGTCACTTCTGACGCGGTGAGTGCTCCTAGTGCGGGTGTGCTGGTTGCTGACGACGTCTTGCCAATTCCTGCTCCAATTCCTGCTCCAATTCCTGCTGCAATTCCTACTCCAATTCCTGCTACAGCCATTGCTGCCAATTCCTCTGCCCTTGTACCGAGATCTCTTTTAGGTGTGGCTCCACCATCTCGATCTCGCTCGGGACTTCAACTTAAAGCAGTGGTCCCTCGGAAAGCAATATTTGTTTCTCGTCTTATTCCTGAGGCTACAACGGAGGATGTTAAACAACATCTTGCCACTAAACTTAACACTTCGCCTGTTGATATAGTTGTGACTAAATTTTCATTTAAACATAAGCGCAACATATCATCATTTAAAATTCTTCTCCCTGATTCTTTACTATCCTGTTCTCTAGAACCGTCAATATGGCCTGAGCATACAATTGTGCATGAGTTCCTTCTCAAAGATTCGAACTTGAATCCAAGAATTACCGAACATGCTCCAAAAAACTAATGTACTATTTTTCCATGCACTATCAGAACGTTCGCAGTTTGCTGGGAAAGTTGCGTCAAATTCATACTAATAGCGCGTCCTTTGATTTCGATGCCATCGCGTTTACCGAAACCTGGCTTAACTCCTCTGTCAATGATCACGAAATTTTCATTGATAGTTACACTATTTATAGAATGGACCGCCCATCTTTTGCAGGTGGGGTTCTGATTGCAGTTAAATCTGTTTTCTCATCTGAGTTATTCCCATTCAATAACATTCATGGAATTGAATTTGTTGCAGTCAAAGTTCGTGTTGGCTCCGCATTTTTCTATTTAACCTGCTCTTACATTCCTCCCAGGTCTGATGCTGAGCTTTACTTACACCACCTTTCAGCAATTAATAATGTTGTTTCTACATTAGGGTGCAATGATCGAATTATTGTCATGGGGGACTTTAACCTCCCATTTCTTTCTTGGCTGCCTTGTAATGACGCTAACCTGTTGTTTCCCAATTGCCATAATGACTTTATCAATGGGCTAACGGATATTTCCCTTGTCCAAATTAATGCCGTTAAAAACATTAGGGACAGACTTCTTGACCTCGTTTTTGTTAACGATGGTTCTCTTGCTACTGTATCTAGAGCAAGCCCAATATCTCTCCCTGAAGATCCTTACCATCCAACTTTGTTGATATCACTGGAGTGTACACAATCTGGATGTGCTGACAGTTCCATGGCTCCTTGTCACATAAAGTGTTTTCGCAAAACAAACTTTATTGATTTAGATCTACATCTCTCGCGTGTTGATTGGTCGTTTCTTTATTCATTACCGAACATAGATGCAACTGTTAACTCGTTTTATAGTTCTATTTACTCCGCCCTTAATACGTTTGTTCCAGATATCACTGTACCTGTATCGTCCAAGCCTCCCTGGTTCTCCAAGTATTTGTCATACTTAAAAAATAATAAATCCCGGCTCTATAAAAAGTACCAGAAGTCGGGCTCCACGTTGGCCTTAGCTCTATACTCCTCCGCTCGCTCTCTGTTCCTTGCCGTCAATAGTCAGTGTTATAATCATTACCTTTCACAATGTAGTAGTAATTTTCGTAGTGATCCTAAAAAATTCTATTCGTTCGTTAATTCTAAGCGCAAGTCAAACGTTTTTCCTCCGTCCCTTCATTACCAGAACAAAACAGAAGCTTCTGCTGTTGGTATTGCAAATTTATTCGCTAACTTTTTCCAAACAACGTACTCGTCTCATATTTACAACGCATCCACTCCGTATCCGTACCAGCTACCTCAAGCTAACAGTATTTTTCTGCCCTTTTTCGAGGAAAGCGTTGTTCTTGAAGGTTTGTCATCTATGGACATATCGTTTTCTGCGGGTCCAGATAAGGTACCAAGTTGCATCTTAAAACACTGTGCCCAGTCCCTTTGCAAGCCCTTGACCTTTCTCTTCAACCTCTCCTTGGAACAGTCTTGTCTCCCAGTAATTTGGAATGAGTCCTACATCATTCCGCTTCACAAAAAAGGTTCAAGATCAAACATTGAAAACTATCGTGGTATCGCAAAGCTTTCCGCCATCCCGAAGCTTCTTGAGTTCCTGGTCACCCGGCAACTGCAACATCTTTGTTGCAGCTTGATATCTCCGTCGCAACACGGTTTTTTCAGACATCGTTCAACATCGACTAACCTTCTTGAGTTTTCTAACCTAATCCACCGTGGTTTTCAAATTGGTTTGCAGACGGATGTAGTTTTTACGGACTTCAGCAAGGCATTCGATTCTGTGAACCATGCTCTGCTTATTCAAAAGCTCTCCTTATTAGGGTTCCCAACGAATCTTCTAGATTGGATTTTGTCCTATCTCTCTAACCGTACTCAACGTGTTTTGTTTTCTAACGTGTTGTCAAATACTGTTAATGTTACTTCAGGTGTGCCACAGGGAAGTCATCTGGGCCCGCTTCTGTTTATTTTATTTGTGAACGACCTTCCTCAAGTTATAACATACTCTACTACACTAATGTATGCTGATGATGTCAAAATCTGTCTTTCTTACTCTGATTGGTATTTGCACACACGCCTTCAACTTGATCTAAGTGAACTACTATTGTGGTGTTCAACTAATCTTCTTTTTCTGAACCTTTCCAAATGCAAACTTATGACATTTTACCGTCGCGCTCCTCATTTTGTCTCATATGTTCTAGGAAATCATGTCCTTGAGCGAATTTCGAGTTCAAATGACCTCGGAGTCCTTTTTGATCATAAGATGTGTTTCAACACCCATATAGCTGCAACTGTAAATAAAGCTAAGGGTGTTTTAGCGTTCATCAAGCGTTGGTCCAAGGAGTTTGACGACCCGTACGTTACGAAACAACTGTACATCTCGTTAGTACGTCCTATATTGGAGTATTGTTCTTGTGTGTGGAGCCCGCAGTATAAAGAGCAGCAGGCTGTTATTGAATCCGTGCAAAAGCAATTTTTAATTTTTGCCCTTCGGAACTTTAACTGGGACTCGGGTAGAATCTTGCCACCCTACCGGTCTAGGCTAAATCTTATTGACCTGCCGTCGTTGCACCATCGCAGAATATGCAATGGCGTAATGTTCGTGCACAAGCTCCTTCTTGGGACTGTTGACTCCCAAACTCTCTTGGGTCAGATTGACTTGGCCGTTCCATCCAGACCTACCCGTACTTTTAGGCCTATCCGTCTACCCATATGTAGGTCTAATTATGCTGATCATGAACCTTTTAGGGTTTTATGCCATAATTATAACTCCCTCTGTCTAACCCTATCCCCTGAACTGTCTCTTAAACTAATTGCATGCAATATTTATAATCATTTAAATTTAGCTAACTTTTAACTTATCTTTTTCTGCCTTTAGTAACTAAGTACCATTATTAACAGATAATTTGTTAATTTAATAAATAAATAAATAAAATAAAAATATAATAGGATGAAATTGGCTCGTAGCTTTCTGTTTGTATACTGTGATGAGGTACTAGTATTTTATCATCGGTTCGCATAGTACAACCATGTATTATTGTTAAAATTCCTTGTTGCGGAAGATCAATTAGTTCTTGATTTGAGTTACTACATTGAATTCTAGCATTAGTGTTTACTGGAACTTTGAAGTTCCAACTACCCTGTCTTTCTAATTCGACCCAAAATGACCTTGTCTCTGCTATCTTCCTATAAACGCAATTTTTATTACCCTTTGGTTTGAAAGGAGCTATCTCACAAGCATTATCATTGGCATTGCTCCAAGGCCAATTACCTTCGCATACTCTTCTATTCGTTTGCCATTTTTGGCATTTGTTCAAGGTAGCTTCAGTCATCGAATGATAGGAATCAATTTCGAAATTATATACTAAATACCTGGAGCTCAAATCTACCTTGACTAATTCTTGTTCATGCTCAACCGGCATTGGAATTATCCTAAACAAATGGAATGCGTGTCTACCAAACAGGGGAATCTTCACGTTCAGAATTAATTTGTTATCAACCAAAATTCCTTTCGCTGTTAATAGGCTGTAAATTTCCTTCAATTCTGTTCCTGTTCTTTTTCCTGGAAGCACCAATGTTTCTAATAAGTTATCTTTTATTTTTGCTATTTCTCCCTTTAATTGTATAGGTTTTAAAATATTTGGATTTAGTCTACCATGATTAATATCTATCAGTAGATTAATAACTGCTGATTGAATTTTATCGCACTCTTCAATCAAGGAGCTTAGTTACTTTGTTACCATAATGAAATTTATAGATTCTTTGTACACATAGAAACTTTCCTTTAATGCTTCCGTTATGTTTTCTACTCTAGCGCTCATACTTCTAAAGTTCAAATTTAATTCCTCGGTAGTTCTTTTGAGAATATTTACCGATGACTCTACCAACGATGTTTGTTTTTTAATTAAATCATCTAGGTTATGTTGGTTTTCTAATAAATTTTTCATATTTCCTTCCAACGTTTCCCTATCTTCGGCGTCCATTATCCCAAATAATATATGATAAAGTGAGCCCATAAACTCAAATGGTGCTCGCTTCTTTCTTTTATTATCCTGAGTCATGAAAAGTTTATTATTTTCCTCCAGGTCTGCAATTTGTCTTTCCGTATTATCTAAGACATTATTGCATTGATCTTCAAAAGTATAAAGTTTACTACACACAACTCTCATTTTTCCAATCAATTCTTTCCCCTTTTTTATACCCGATACTCAAAATGAGTATTGGGGTATATTAGATTTGTGGTAAAAGTGGATGTGTGGAACGTCCAGAAGGAATCGTTTCCGACCCCATAAAGTATATATATTCTTGATCAGCATCAATAGCCGAGTCGATTGAGCCCTGTCTGTCTGTCCGTCTGTCCGTCCGTCCGTCCGTCCGTCCGTCCGTCCGTCCCCTTCAGCGCCTAGTGCTCAAAGACTATAAGATCTAGAGCAACGATGTTTTGGATCCAGACTTCTGTGATATGTCACTGCTACCAAAATATTTCAAAACTTCGCCCCGCCCACTTCCGCCCCCACAAAGGACGAAAATCTGTGGCATCCACATTTTTAAAGATACGATAAAACCAAAAACGCAGAATCGTAGAGGATGACTATATGTTCTAGAGTGTAAAATCTCAACCAGATCGTATAATTATTATAGCCAGAATCAAGAAAACAATTTCATTCTTTCTCGCTCTGTCTCTCTCTAACACACAGGTTTCATGGTCGGCTTTGCCAATTGCAAAATATGAGTTCAAGGATCTCAGAACCTATATGAGCCAGAGCAACCAAATTTGTTATCCACACTCCTGTGATATCGGACCTTGACCGTTTCATGTCCAAATTTCGCCACACCCGCTTCCGCCCCCGCAAAGGACGAAAATCTGGGGCATCCACAAATCTCAGAGACTATTAAGGCTAGAGTAACCAAATTTGGTATCCGCACTTCTGTTAAATCTCACTATAAAACGTATATCTCAGAATTTCGCCCCACCCTTTTCCGCCCACACAAAGGACGAAAATCTGTTGCATCCACAATATTGCACATTCGAGAAAACTAAAGACGCAGAATCATAGATAATGACCATATCTATCAGATTGCTGAATCTGGATCAGATCGGATCATTTTTGTAGCCAAAAGCAAGAAATCAATTTGCAGTGGCCACGCAGCGCCCGACGTCACGCTCAGACTGATTTTCTGTCTCTCTCGCACGCACTCTTTGTCGTGTGGTTCAATATTAGCGGCGTCTGCCGCAGGAGAGCCATACTGACTTAGTATCGGGTATAACTGTAGAGTTGCGGTGTCCGCAGCAACTCACAACGTTCCCCATCGTTATCATTTGGAAATACGGGTCCATGTTATAATAAACAATTAAATCCCAGGATGAGGCGACTATTTCAACGTCCCCCATCGGGTCCAAATATATCGAAGTGGAACTGTTCATTTTTTCAATTGACCACTTCGCCGTTCCTCTAGCAGCAATGTTTGCATTTGACACTTGGCAACATAACACAAGCATGAACAATGCTGCCATCAGTCCTAGCTTGGACATTCGAGGTCTACTACGCGTACTTCTGGTCTCTTTTGGAGTCATTCCTGAGTCTTGCTCTTTTGACTCAATTCCAGCTAATGGACAAATTTTAGTTATAGGTCGTTTTATAGTTACTACTCTGACTCTATCGTCCCTACCTTTATGTATTTCTTCTATTTTTCCCAAGGACCATCTAACTGGCTGACAGGTTTCATCTTTTATTAATACAATCTGTCCTGTTTTAATATTCTGCATTCCCATTTTCCATTTATTTCTTTGTTGCAGTGTGTGCAAATAATCCTCTTTCCATTTAATCCAAAATTCTCTTTTCATTTTCTGAATTAATCTCCATCTATTCCCGATTCCCGATTTTTTCCTCTGAAATTGTCTCAATCGGGCCAAATATTGGCCTTCCAATTATAAAATGACCTGGTGTTAATACATCCAGATCGTTAATATCATTTGTAGCTGTATACAAAGGCCGTGAATTTAGTACCATTTCAATTTGACATAATAGAGTTGCCATTTCCTCATAGGTTAAATTATTGTCCCCAATTACTCTTTTTAAGTGATATTTCACTGATTTTACCCCAGCTTCCCAAATACCTCCGAAGTTAGGTCCTGCCGGGGGAATAAATTGCCACTCGATCTGTTCTCCTTCTAATATTGGAACCACTTTTATGTTGTCTTTGAGGGCTTTTTGGTATTCCTCGTCTAATTTGCGCGAAGCTCCTACAAAGTTGGTTCCATTATCGGAAAAGTTTTTTGCACATTTTCCTCTTCTTAAAAAAAATCTTCTAAGTGCAGCTAGAAATGCATCTGAAGTAAGATCGCTGACTACTTCCAAATGAATAGCTTTTGTCGCCATGCATACGAATACGGCAATATATCCCTTATACCATTTCTGCCCCCGGTTTTTAGAGCATCGGATATGGTAAGGCCCGGCGAAGTCTACACCTGTATTTGTAAACGGGTGCGACATTGTAGCTCTGTGTTTCGGCAGATTTCCCATAATTTGTTCTGCAGTATTCTGTCGATACCTAGCACAGGTGACACACTCTTTAAGTTTTTTCTTTAAGCAATTTCTTAGCCCAAATATCCAAAACTTTCGCTGGATATAGTTTCGCATCAGATTAATTCCACCGTGCAATGTTTCTTTATGTGCATTCTTGATAATTAAAGACGTCAAGTGACACTTATCTAAAATCAAGGAATGTTTAACCTCAAATTCCGCGTTGGAGTTTTGCAATCTACCTCCAACTCGTAACAATCCGTCTTTATCTAAGAATGGATTTAAGCTTAATAGTTTATTTTTTGTTTCTATTTCCTTTTTATTAATTAGGCTTGCTATTTCGGAACCGAATTGGATAGCTTGTTGTTGTTTTACTATTAATACTTTGGCGCTCTTAATCTCCTTCACTGTCAAAAATGAAGGAAATTCTTTCTTTTTGGTTTTGATTTGAATAAACCTCAATACATATGCAATGACTCTTTCTAGTTTATGCATACACGAATATTTTTGTAATAATTCACAAAAAATGTTATTTTTTGCTATTACCATTGTTTTGCCAACAACTAATTTTTCTTCAATTTTCTCTTTTGGCCAATGTTCCTTAGTTTTCGCCAACCATTGAGGCCCTTTCCACCAAATCTTAAAATCTTTTAGCTTATCTGCACTAATGCCCCTTGATGCTACATCTGCTGGATTGTCTTCAGTTCTAACGTGTCCCTATTTAATTTCCTTAATCTTTCTTACTTCGTCAGTTCGACGCCTGATAAACTTGTCTTTATTGTCTCCATTCTTTATCCAGGCTAGAGTAATAGTAGAATCACTCCAGGCATAACACTCTACATTACTTCCTACCGCTACTTTCACCCGTTGAATTCATTTTGCCAGAAGATGTGCTGCACAAAGTTCTAATTTTGGAATAGTTTTCCGATTCTTCTTTGGATTAACTTTGCCTTTGCTGGCTATTATAATTGTAGAACAATCTACCTTGGCATACACTACGGCAGCATAAGCCTTTTCGGATGCATCGGCAAACCCATGAATTTGCATCGACTTATTGTGCTGAGAATTTAGCCATATCGGTATCCGAATGCTCTCTAACTCTGTTAGGGAATTCCATTCCCGAGTATCCTGTTCTGATAATTCTTCATCCCAATTTTTGTCTGCTAGCCAAAGTTTTTGAATAAACAATTTTCCGACAAGTGTCACTGGAGACAACCAGCCTAAGGGGTCATATATCTTGGCAAAGGTAGATAATACTATTCTTTTGTTATTTTTCTTAATTGGTTCATAGTGGAAATTGAACCTAAACTCGTCTTTAACCGGTTCCCATTGTAGTCCTAATGTTTTGACAGATTCATTCTCCTCAATGGTTAATACTTTATTTTCTTGGTCATCTCTAATGCCTTCTATAATTTCTGGGATATTTGTTATCCACTTTCTTAAGTTAAAACCAACCTTATTAAACTCCCGGGTAACTTCCTTTACATGCTTTTTAGCATCCAGTATCGTGTCGGCACCTGTCATCAGGTCGTCCATATAAAAATCATTCTTTATGATTTCCCTAATTGCTTGATTTTTGCAATTATCTGCTATTGCAACAAGCACCCTGGTTGCTAAGTAGGGTGCTGAAGCTGTTGTAAGTTTATAATCTTTTAACTTTTCGTTTGGATTATCTCTCCAAATGATATGCAAATATTGTTGATCGTCTTTATCAACATTAATTTGCCGGTACATTTTTTCAATGTCCGCAGATATTACAAATGGCCATTTACGCCATTTCACCATAATATCGAAGATATCTTTTTGGACCCTTGGTCCAACCCACATGATACCATTTAAACTTTTATTGTTTGTGGTTTTTGCTGAAGCATTGAAAACAACCCTCAGCTTTGTCGTTAGACTGGAATCTCTTATGACTCCTTGATGGGGTAAATAATATTTCCCATCTTCTTTGGACTCTACCATATGTCCTAAGTTTTTATATTCATGCATGAACTTTACATAATTATCTTTTAATGTTTTATTATTGCTGAGCCTTCTTTCTAAACTATAAAATCGCGCTATAGCTTGGGGTTTTGAATCTCCTAGATCCTTTTCTTTTTTAAATGGTATTTTAACCACATACCTACCATTCTCATCTCTTCTTGTTGTTTCCAAGAAATGCTCCTCGCACACAGCTTCATCTACGTCATTCCTTTCACTTTCCAATTCCCAGAACCGCTCTAAGTCCCCAACTTCAATTGTTGTCGCCACAATAAATTTATCACCTTTTGATTTGGTGCAACCGGATATAATTCATCCGAATTCTGTATTTTGTCCAAGTAGTCCGTCTATTTTTACTACTCCGTCTTTTAAAATATGGGTATACAAATCTATCCCAATTATTAGATCTACCCTACCTGGTTTGTTAAAGTTAGGGTCTGCCAACACATTATCTTGCCACTTAGTTTTATCAATATACCCCTGCCGGACATCTTATCTCTGCTGACAAAATACATCTCTCCGTTGGCGGAAAATTTACATATGCTGGCGGAAAACTTATCTCCGCTGGCAGACGTTTTATGTCCGCTGACGAACTACGATTCTTCGCTGGCGGAAAACTTATTTCCGGTGGCGGGAAATGTATATCCCCTGCCGGACAACTTATCTCTGCTGACGAAATACGTCTCTCCGCTGGCTGAAAACTTATTTCCGGTGGCGGGAAATTTATATCCCCTTCCAGACAGCTTATCTCTGCTGACGAAATACGTGTCTCCGCTGGCTGAAAACTTATTTCCGATGGCGGGAAATCTATATCCCCTGCCGGACAACTTATCTCTGCTAACGAAATACGTCTCTCCGCTGGCGGAAAACTTATTTCCGGTGGCGGGAAATCTATATCTGCTGGCGGACAACTTATCTCCGCTGGCAGAAAACTTAGCTCCGATGGCGGGAAATTTATATTCCCTGCCGGACAACTTATCTCTGCTAACGAAATACGTCTCTCCGCTGGCGGAAAACTTATTTCCGGTGGCGGGAAATCTATATCTGCTGGCGGACAACTTATCTCCGCTAGCTGAAAACTATTTCCGATGGCGGGAAATCTATATCCCCTGCCGGACAACTTATCTCTGCTGACGAAATACGTCTCTCCGTTGGCGGAAAGCTTATTTCCGGTGGCGGGAAATCTATATCCGCTGGCGGACAACTTATCTCCGCTGGCAGACGATTTATGTCCGCTGACGAACTACGATTCTTCGCTGGCGGAAAACTTATTTCCGGTGGCGGGAGATGTATATCCCCTGCCGGACAACTTATCTCTGCTGACGAAATACGTCTCTCCGCTGGCTGAAAACTTATTTCCGGTGGCGGGAAATTTATATCCCCTGCCGGACAGCTTATCTCTGCTGACGAAATACGTCCCTCCGCTGGCTGAAAACTTATTTCCGGTGGCGGGAAATTTATATCCCCTGCCGGACAGCTTATCCCTGCTGACGAAATACGTCTCTCCGCTGGCGGAAAACTTATTTCCGGTGGCGGGAAATCTATATCTGCTGGCGGACAACTTATCTCCGCTGGCAGAAAACTTAGCTCCGGTGGCGGGAAATTTATTTCCCCTGCCGGACAGCTTATCTCTGCTGACGAAATACGTCTCTCCGCTGGCTGAAAACTTATTTCCGATGGCGGGAAATCTATATCCGCTGGCAGACAATTTATCTCCGCTGGCAGAAAACTTAGCTCCGGTGGCGGGAAATTTATATCCCCTGCCGGACAGCTTATCTCTGCTGACGAAATACGTCTCTCCGCTGGCTGAAAACTTATTTCCGATGGCGGGAAATCTATATCCGCTGGCGGACAACTTATCTCCGCTGGCAGACAATTTATCTCCGCTGACGAACTACGCTTCTCCGCTGGCAGACAATTTATCTCCGCTGGCAGAAAACATAGCTCCGGTGGCGGGAAATTTAAATCCCCTGCCGGACAGCTTATCTCTCCTAACGAAATACGTCTCTCCGCTGGCGGAAAACTTATTTCCGGTGGCGGGAAATCTATATCTGCTGGCGGAAAACTTATCTCCGCTGGCAGAAAACTTAGCTCCGATGGCGGGAAATTTATATCCCCTGCCGGACAGCTTATCTCTGCTGACGAAATACGTCTCTCCGCTAGCTGAAAACTTATTTCCGATGGCGGTAAATCTATGTCCCCTGCCGGACAATTTATCTCTGCTGACGAAATACGTCTCTCCGCTGGCGGAAAGCTTATTTCCGGTGGCGGGAAATCTATATCCGCCGGCGGACAACTTATCTCCGCTGGCAGACGATTTATGTCCGCTGACGAACTACGATTCTTCGCTGGCGGAAAACTTATTTCCGCTGGCGGGAAATGTATATCCCCTGCCCGACAACTTATCTCTGCTGTCGAAATACGTATCTCCGCTGGCTGAAAACTTATTTCCGGTGGCGGGAAATTTATATCCCCAGCCGGACAGCATATCTCTGCTGACGAAATACGTCTCTCCGCTAGCTGAAAACTTATTTCCGATGGCGGGAAATCTATATCCCCTGCCGTACAACTTATCTCTGCTGACGAAATACGTCTCTCCGCTGGCGAAAAGCTTATTTCCGGTGGCGGGAAATCTATATCCGCTGACGGACAACTTATCTCCGCTGGCAGACGATTTATGTCCGCTGACGAACTACGATTCTTCGCTGGCGGAAAACTTATTTCCGGTGGCGGGAAATGTATATCCCCTGCCGGACAACTTATCTCTGCTGTCGAAATACGTATCTCCGCTGGCTGAAAACTTATTTCCGGTGGCGGGAAATTTATATCCCCTGCCGGACAGCTTATCTCTGCTGACGAAATACGTCTCTCCGCTGGCGGAAAACTTATTTCCGGTGACGGGAATTCTATATCCCCTACCGAAAAACTTATCTCTGCTAACGAAATACATCTCTCCGCTGGCGGAAAACTTATTTCCGGTGCCGGGAAATCTATATCCGCTGGCGGACAACTTATCTCCGCTGGCAGACAATTTATCTCCGCTGACGAATTACGCTTCTCCGCTGGCAGAAAACTTATCTCCGCTGGCAGAACATTTACTTCCGGCGGCGAGGAATTTATATCCCCTGCCGGACATCTTATCTCTGCTGACAAAATACATCTCTCCGCTGGCGGCAAACTTATCTGTGGTGGCGGGAAATTTATATCCACTGCCCCTGCCCTGACGTCTCTCCGCTGGCGGAAAACTTATTTCCGGTGGCGGGAAATCTATACCCGCTGAAGGACAACTTATCTCCGCTGGCAGACAATTTATCTCCGCTGACGAACTACGTTTCTCCGCTGGCAGAAAACTTATTTCCGGTGGCGGGAAATCTATATCCCCTGCCAGACAATTTATGTCCGCTGACGAACCAGGATTCTTCGCTGGCAGAAAACTTATCTCCGGCGGCGGGAAAATGTATATCACCTGCCCGAAAATGTTTCCCCGCTGACGAAATACGTCTCTCTGCGGGCGGAAAAGTTATGTCCGGTGGCGGGAAATGTATATCCGCTGCCGGATAACTCATCTCTGCTGACGAAGTACGTCTCTCCGTTTGCGGAAAACTTATTTCCGGTGGCGGGAAATCTATATCCGCTGGCAGACAATTTATCTCCGCTGGCAGAAAACTTAGCTCCGGTGGCGGGAAATTTATATCCCCTGTCGGACAGCTTATCTCTGCAGACGAAATACGTCTCTCCGCTGGCTGAAAACTTATTTCCGATGGCGGGAAGTCTATATTCCCCACCGGAAAACTTATCTCTGCTAACGAAATACGTCTCTCCGCTGGCGGAAAACTTATTTCCGGTGCCGGGAAATCTATATCCGCTGGCGGACAACTTATCTCCGCTGGCAGACAATTTATCTCCGCTGACGAATTACGCTTCTCCGCTGGCAGAAAACTTATCTACGCTGGCAGAACATTTACTTCCGGCGGCGAGGAATTTATATCCCCTGCCGGACATCTTATCTCTGCTGACAAAATACATCTCTCCCTTGGCGGAAAATTTATATCTGCTGGCGGAAAACTTTTCTCCGCTGACAGACATCTTATCTCCGCTGACGAACTACGTTTCTCCGCTGCCAGAAAACTTATCTCCGCTGGCAGAACATTTACTTCCGCCGTCGAGGAATTTATATCCCCTGCCGGACATCTTATCTCTGCTGACAAAATACATCTCTCCGCTGGCGGCAAACTTATCTGTGGTGGCGGGAAATTTATATCCCCTGCCGGACAACTTATCTCTGCTGATGAAATAAGTCTCTCCGCTGGCGGAAAACTTATTTCCGATGGCGGGAAAATTATATCCCCTACCGGAAAACTTATCTCTGCTGAAGAAATACGTCTCTCCGCTGGCGGAAAGCTTATTTCCGGTGGCGGGAAATTTATATCCGCTGGCGGACAACTTATCTCCGCTGGCAGACAATTTATCTCCGCTGACGAACTACGCTTCTCCGCTGGCAGAAAACTTATCTCCGCTGGCAGAACATTTACTTCCGGCGGCGAGGAATTCATATCCCCTGCCGGAAATCTTATCTCTGCTGACGAAATACGCGTCTCCGCTGGCTGAAAACTTATTTCCGATAGCGGGAAATCTATATCCCCTGCCAGACAACTTATCTCTGCTAACGAAAAACGTCTCTCCGCTGGCGGAAAACTTATTTCCGGTGGCGGGAAATCTATATCTGCTGGCGGACGACTTATCTCCGCTAGCAGAAAACTTAGCTCCGATGGCGGGAAATTTATATCCCCTGCCGGACAGCTTATCTCTGCTGACGAAATACGTCTCTCCGCTAGCTGAAAACTTACTTCCGATGGCGGGAAATCTATATCCCCTGCCGGACAACTTATCTCTGCTGACGTAATACGTCTCTCCGCTGGCGGAAAGCTTATTTCCGGTGGCGGGAAATCTATATCCGCTGGCGGACAACTTATCTCCGCTGGCGGACGATTTTTGTCCGCTGACGAACTACGATTCTTCGCTGGCGGAAAACTTATTTCCGGTGGCGGGAAATGTATATCCCCAGCCGGACAACTTATCTCTGCTGACGAAATACATCTCTCCGCTGGCTGAACACTTATTTCCGGTGGCGGGAAATTTATATCCCCTGCCGGACAGCATATCTCTGCTGACGAAATACGTCTCTCCGCTGGCTGTAAACTTAGCTCCGAAGGCGGGAAATTTATAGGCCTTGCCGGACAGCTTATCTCTGCTGACGAAATACGTCTCTCCGCTAGCTGAAAACTTATTTCCGATGGCGGGAAATCTATATCCCCTGCCGGACAACTTATCTCTGCTGACGAAATACGTCTCTCCGCTGGCGGAAAGCTTATTTCCGGTGGCGGGAAATCTATATCCGCTGGCGTACAACTTATCTCCGCTGGCAGACGATTTATGTCCGCTTACGAACTACGATTCTTCGCTGGCGGAAAACTTATTTCCGGTGTCGGGAAATGTATATCCCCTGCCGGACAACTTATCTCTGCTGACGAAATACGTCTCTCCGCTGGCTGAAAACTTCTTTCCGGTGGCGGGAAATTTATATCCCCTGCCGGACAGCTTATCTCTGCTGACGAAATACGTCTCTCCGCTGGCGGAAAACTTATTTCCGGTGGCGGGATTCTATATCCCCTACCGGAAAACTTATCTCTGCTAAAGAAATACGTCTCTCCGCTGGCGGAAAACTTATTTCCGGTGGCGGGAAATCTATATCCGCTGGCGGACACCTTATCTCCGCTGGCAGACAATTTATCTCCGCTGACGAACTACGCTTCTCCGCTGGCAGAAAACTTATCTCCGCTGGCAGAACATTTACTTCCGGCGGCGAGGAATTTATATCCCCTGCCGGACATCTTATCTCTGCTGACAAAATACATCTCTCCGTTGGCGGAAAATTTATATCCGCTGGCGGAAAACTTTTCTCCGCTGACAGACATCTTATCTCCGCTGACGAACTACGTTTCTCCGCTGCCAGAAAACTTATCTACGCTGGCAGAACATTTACTTCCGGCGGCGAGGAATTTATATCCCCTGCCGGACATCTTATCTCTGCTGACAAAATACATCTCTCCGCTGGCGGCAAACTTATCTGTGGTGGCGAGAAATTTATATCCCCTGCCGGACATCTTATCTCTGCTGACGAAATACGTCTCTCCGCTGACGGAAAGCTTATTTCCGGTGGCGGGAAAACTATATCCGCTGGCGGACAACTTATCTCCGCTGACGAACTACGATTCTCCGCTGGCAGAAAACTTATCTCTGCTGGCAGAACATTTACCTGCCCGGCGGTGGGAAATGTATATCCCCTGCCGGACAACTTATCTCTGCTGACGAAAAACGTCTCTCCGCTGGCGGAAAACTTATTTCCGGTGGCGGGAAATTTATATCCCCTACCAGACAACTTATCTCTGCTGACGAAATACGTCTCACCGCTGCCGGAATAATTATTTCCGGTGGCGGGAAACCTATATCCGCTGGCGGACAACTTATCTCCGCTGGCAGACAATTTATCTCCGCTGACGAACTACGTTTCTCCGCTGGCAGAAAGCTTATCTCCGGTGGCAGGAAATTTATATCCCCTGCCGGACAACTTATCTCTGCTGACGAAATACGTCTCTCCGCTGGCGGAAAACTTATTTCCGGTGGCGGAAAATTTTTATCCCCTGCCGGACAACTTAACTCTGCTGACGAAATACGTCTCTCTGCTGGCGGAAAACTTATTTCCGGTGGCGGCAAATCTATATCCGCTGGCGGACAACTTATCTCCGCTGGCAGACAATTTATCTCCGCTGACGAACTACGATTCTCCGCTGGCAGAAAACTTATCTCTGCTGGCAGAACATTTACCTCCGGCGGTGGGAAATGTATATCCCCTGCCGGACAACTTATCTCTGCTGACGAAAAACGTCTCTCCGCTGGCGGAAAACTTATTTCCGGTGGCGGGAAATTTATATCCCCTACCAGACAACTTATTTCTGCTGACGAAATACGTCTTTCCGCTGCCGGAATAATTATTTCCGGTGGCGGGAAACCTATATCCGCTGGCGGACAACTTATCTCCGCTGGCAGACAATTTATCTCCGCTGACGAACTACGTTTCTCCGCTGGCAGAAAGCTTATCTCCGGTGGCAGGAAATTTATATCCCCTGCCGGACAACTTATCTCTGCTGACGAAATACGTCTCTCCGCTAGCGGAAAACTTATTTCCGGTGGCGGGAAATTTATATCCCCTGCCGGACAGCGTATCTCTGCTGACGAAATACGTCTCTCCGCTGGCGGAAAACTTATTTCCGGTGGCGGGAAATCTATATCCCTTGCCAGGCACCTTATCTCTGCTGACGAAATACGTCTCTCCGCTGGCGGAAAACTTATTTCCGGTGGCGGAAAATCTTTATCCCCTACCGGACAACTTATCTCTGCTAAAGAAATACGTCTCTCCGCTGGCGGAAAACTTATTTCCGGTGCCGGGAAATCTATATCCGCTGGCGGACACCTTATCTCCGCTGGCAGACAATTTATCTCCGCTGGCAGAACATTTACTTCCGGCGGCGAGGAATTTATATCCCCTGCCGGACATCTTATCTCTGCTGACAAAATACATCTCTCCGTTGGCGGAAAACTTTTCTCCGCTGACAGACATCTTATCTCCGCTGACGAACTACGTTTCTCCGCTGCCAGAAAACTTATCTACGCTGGCAGAACATTTACTTCCGGCGGCGAGGAATTTATATCCCCTGCCGGACATCTTATCTCTGCTGACAAAATACATCTCTCCGCTGGCGGCAAACTTATCTGTGGTGGCGAGAAATTTATATCCCCTGCCGGACAACTTATCTCTGCTGACGAAATACGTCTCTCCGCTGGCGGAAAGCTTATTTCCGGTGGCGGGAAAACTATATCCGCTGGCGGACAACTTATCTCCGCTGACGAACTACGATTCTCCGCTGGCAGAAAACTTATCTCTGCTGGCAGAACATTTACCTGCCCGGCGGTGGGAAATGTATATCCCCTGCCGGACAACTTATCTCTGCTGACGAAAAACGTCTCTCCGCTGGCGGAAAACTTATTTCCGGTGGCGGGAAATTTATATCCCCTACCAGACAACTTATCTCTGCTGACGAAATACGTCTCTCCGCTGCCGGAATAATTATTTCCGGTGGCGGGAAACCTATATCCGCTGGCGGACAACTTATCTCCGCTGGCAGACAATTTATCTCCGCTGACGAACTACGTTTCTCCGCTGGCAGAAAGCTTATCTCCGGTGGCAGGAAATTTATATCCCCTGCCGGACAACTTATCTCTGCTGACGAAATACGTCTCTCCGCTGGCGGAAAACTTATTTCCGGTGGCGGAAAATTTTTATCCCCTGCCGGACAACTTATCTCTGCTGACGAAATACGTCTCTCTGCTGGCGGAAAACTTATTTCCGGTGGCGGCAAATCTATATCCGCTGGCGGACAACTTATCTCCGCTGGCAGACAATTTATCTCCGCTGACGAACTACGATTCTCCGCTGGCAGAAAACTTATCTCCACTGGCAGAACATTTACCTCCGGCGGTGGGAAATGTATATCCCCTGCCGGACAACTTATCTCTGCTCACGAAAAACGTCTCTCCGCTGGCGGAAAACTTATTTCCGGTGGCGGGAAATTTATATCCCCTACCAGACAACTTATCTCTGCTGACGAAATACGTCTCTCCGCTGCCGGAATAATTATTTCCGATGGCGGTAACCTATATCCGCTGGCGGACAACTTATCTCCGCTGGTAGACAATTTATCTCCGCTGACGAACTACGTTTCTCCGCTGGCAGAAAGCTTATCTCCGGTGGCAGGAAATTTATATCCCCTGCCGGACAACTTATCTCTGCTGACGAAATACGTCTCTCCGCTGGCATAAAACTTATTTCCGGTGGCGGGAAATCTATATCCCCTGCCGGACAACTTAACTCTGCTGACGAAATACGTCTCTCCGCTGGCGGAAAACTTATTTCCGGTGGCGGGAAATCTGTACCCGCTGAAGGAAAACTTACCTCCGCTGACGAACTACGTTTCTCCGCTGGCAGAAAACTTATCTCCGGTGGCGGGAAATTTATATCCCCTGCCGGACAGCTTATCTCTGCTGACGAAATACGTCTCTCCGCTGGCGGAAAACTTATTTCCGGTGGCGGGAATTCTATATCCCCTACCGGAAAACTTATCTCTGCTAAAGAAATACGTCTCTCCGCTGGCGGAAAACTTATTTCCGGTGCCGGGAAATCTATATCCGCTGGCGGACAACTTATCTCCGCTGGCAGACAATTTATCTCCGCTGACGAACTACGCTTCTCCGCTGGCAGAAAACTTATCTCCGCTGGCAGAACATTTACTTCCGGCGGCGAGGAATTTATATCCCCTGCCGGACATCTTATCTCTGCTGACAAAATACATCTCTCCGTTGGCGGAAAATTTATATCCGCTGGCGGAAAACTTTTCTCCGCTGACAGACATCTTATCTCCGCTGACGAACTACGTTTCTCCGCTGCCAGAAAACTTATCTACGCTGGCAGAACATTTACTTCCGGCGGCGAGGAATTTATATCCCCTGCCGGACAGCTTATCTCTGCTGACGAAATACGTCTCTCCGCTGGCGGAAAGCTTATTTCCGGTGGCGGGAAATCTATATCCGCTGGCGGACAACTTATCTCCGCTGGCAGACGATTTATGTCCGCTGACGAACTACGATTCTTCGCTGGCGGAAAACTTATTTCCGGTGGCGGGAAATGTATATCCCCTGCCGGACAACTTATCTCTGCTGACGAAATACGTCTCTCCGCTGGCTGAAAACTTATTTCCGGTGGCGGGAAATTTATATCCCCTGCCGGACAGCATATCTCTGCTGACGAAATACGTCTCTCCGCTGGCTGAAAACTTATTTCCGGTGGCGGGAAATTTATATCCCCTGCCGGACAGCATATCTCTGCTGAGGAAATACGTCTCTCCGCTGGCGGAAAACTTATTTCCGGTGGCGGGAAATCAATATCTGCTGGCGGACAACTTATCTCCGCTGGCAGAAAACTTAGCTCCGATGGCGGGAAATTTATATCCCCTGCCGGGCAGCTTATCTCTGCTGACGAAATAGTCTCTCCGCTAGCTGAAAACTTATTTCCGATGGCGGGAAATCTATATCCCCTGCCGGACAGCTTATCTCTGCTGACGAAATACGTCTCTCCGCTGTCGGAAAGCTTATTTCCGGTGGCGGGAATTCTATATCAGCTGGCGGGCAACTTATCTCCGCTGGCAGACGATTTATGTCCGCTGACGAACTACGATTCTTCGCTGGCGGAAAACTTATTTCCGGTGGCGGGAAATGTATATCCCCTGCCGGACAACTTATCTCTGCTGACGAAATACGTCTCTCCGCTGGCGGAAAGCTTTTTTCCGGTGGCGGGAAATCTATATCCGCTGGCGGACAACTTATCTCCGCTGGCAGACAATTTATCTCCGCTGACGAACTACGTTTCTCCGCTGGCAGAAAGCTTATCTCCGGTGGCAGGAAATTTATATCCCCTGCCGGACAACTTGTCTCTGCTGACGAAATACGTCTCTCCGCTGGCATAAAACTTATTTCCGGTGGCGGGAAATCTATATCCCCTGCCGGACAACTTAACTCTGCTGACGAAATACGTCTCTCCGCTGGCGGAAAACTTATTTCCGGTGGCGGGAAATCTGTACCCGCTGAAGGAAAACTTACCTCCGCTGACGAACTACGTTTCTCCGCTGGCAGAAAACTTATCTCCGGTGGCGGGAAATTTATATCCCCTGCCGGACAGCTTATCTCTGCTGACGAAATACGTCTCTCCGCTGGCGGAAAACTTATTTCCGGTGGCGGGAAATCTATATCCCCTACCGGAAAACTTATCTCTGCAAAAGAAATACGTCTCTCCGCTGGCGGAAAACTTATTTCCGGTGCCGGGAAATCTATATCCGCTGGCGGACAACTTATCTCCGCTGGCAGACAATTTATCTCCGCTGACGAACTACGCTTCTCCGCTGGCAGAAAACTTATCTCCGCTGGCAGAACATTTACTTCCGGCGGCGAGGAATTTATATCCCCTGCCGGACATCTTATCTCTGTAGACAAAATACATCTCTCCGTTGGCGGAAAATTTATATCCGCTGGCGGAAAACTTTTCTCCGCTGACAGACATCTTATCTCCGCTGACGAACTACGTTTCTCCGCTGCCAGAAAACTTATCTACGCTGGCAGAACATTTACTTCCGGCGGCGAGGAATTTATATCCCCTGCCGGACAGCTTATCTCTGCTGACGAAATACGTCTCTCCGCTGGCGGAAAGCTTATTTCCGGTGGCGGGAAATCTATATCCGCTGGCGGACAACTTATCTCCGCTGGCAGACGATTTATGTCCGCTGACGAACTACGATTCTTCGCTGGCGGAAAACTTATTTCCGGTGGCGGGAAATGTATATCCCCTGCCGGACAACTTATCTCTGCTGACGAAATACGTCTCTCCGCTGGCTGAAAACTTATTTCCGGTGGCGGGAAATTTATATCCCCTGCCGGACAGCATATCTCTGCTGACGAAATACGTCTCTCCGCTGGCTGAAAACTTATTTCCGGTGGCGGGAAATTTATATCCCCTGCCGGACAGCATATCTCTGCTGAGGAAATACGTCTCTCCGCTGGCGGAAAACTTATTTCCGGTGGCGGGAAATCAATATCTGCTGGCGGACAACTTATCTCCGCTGGCAGAAAACTTAGCTCCGATGGCGGGAAATTTATATCCCCTGCCGGGCAGCTTATCTCTGCTGACGAAATAGTCTCTCCGCTAGCTGAAAACTTATTTCCGATGGCGGGAAATCTATATCCCCTGCCGGACAGCTTATCTCTGCTGACGAAATACGTCTCTCCGCTGTCGGAAAGCTTATTTCCGGTGGCGGGAATTCTATATCAGCTGGCGGGCAACTTATCTCCGCTGGCAGACGATTTATGTCCGCTGACGAACTACGATTCTTCGCTGGCGGAAAACTTATTTCCGGTGGCGGGAAATGTATATCCCCTGCCGGACAACTTATCTCTGCTGACGAAATACGTCTCTCCGCTGGCGGAAAGCTTTTTTCCGGTGGCGGGAAATCTATATCCGCTGGCGGACAACTTATCTCCGCTGGCAGACAATTTATCTCCGCTGACGAACTACGTTTCTCCGCTGGCAGAAAGCTTATCTCCGGTGGCAGGAAATTTATATCCCCTGCCGGACAACTTGTCTCTGCTGACGAAATACGTCTCTCCGCTGGCATAAAACTTATTTCCGGTGGCGGGAAATCTATATCCCCTGCCGGACAACTTAACTCTGCTGACGAAATACGTCTCTCCGCTGGCGGAAAACTTATTTCCGGTGGCGGGAAATCTGTACCCGCTGAAGGAAAACTTACCTCCGCTGACGAACTACGTTTCTCCGCTGGCAGAAAACTTATCTCCGGTGGCGGGAAATTTATATCCCCTGCCGGACAGCTTATCTCTGCTGACGAAATACGTCTCTCCGCTGGCGGAAAACTTATTTCCGGTGGCGGGAAATCTATATCCCCTACCGGAAAACTTATCTCTGCAAAAGAAATACGTCTCTCCGCTGGCGGAAAACTTATTTCCGGTGCCGGGAAATCTATATCCGCTGGCGGACAACTTATCTCCGCTGGCAGACAATTTATCTCCGCTGACGAACTACGCTTCTCCGCTGGCAGAAAACTTATCTCCGCTGGCAGAACATTTACTTCCGGCGGCGAGGAATTTATATCCCCTGCCGGACATCTTATCTCTGTAGACAAAATACATCTCTCCGTTGGCGGAAAATTTATATCCGCTGGCGGAAAACTTTTCTCCGCTGACAGACATCTTATCTCCGCTGACGAACTACGTTTCTCCGCTGCCAGAAAACTTATCTACGCTGGCAGAACATTTACTTCCGGCGGCGAGGAATTTATATCCCCTGCCGGACAGCTTATCTCTGCTGACGAAATACGTCTCTCCGCTGGCGGAAAGCTTATTTCCGGTGGCGGGAAATCTATATCCGCTGGCGGACAACTTATCTCCGCTGGCAGACGATTTATGTCCGCTGACGAACTACGATTCTTCGCTGGCGGAAAACTTATTTCCGGTGGCGGGAAATGTATATCCCCTGCCGGACAACTTATCTCTGCTGACGAAATACGTCTCTCCGCTGGCTGAAAACTTATTTCCGGTGGCGGGAAATTTATATCCCCTGCCGGACAGCATATCTCTGCTGACGAAATACGTCTCTCCGCTGGCTGAAAACTTATTTCCGGTGGCGGGAAATTTATATCCCCTGCCGGACAGCATATCCTTGCTGACGAAATACGTCTCTCCGCTGGCGAAAAACTTATTTCCGGTGGCGGGAAATCAATATCTGCTGGCGGACAACTTATCTCCGCTGGCAGAAAACTTAGCTCCGATGGCGGGAAATTTATATCCCCTGCCGGGCAGCTTATCTCTGCTGACGAAATACGTCTCTCCGCTAGCTGAAAACTTATTTCCGATGGCGGGAAATCTATATCCCCTGCCGGACAGCTTATCTCTGCTGACGAAATACGTCTCTCCGCTGTCGGAAAGCTTATTTCCGGTGGCGGGAATTCTATATCCGCTGGCGGACAACTTATCTCCGCTGGCAGACCATTTATGTCCGCTGACGAACTACGATTCTTCGCTGGCGGAAAACTTATTTCCGGTGGCGGGAAATGTATATCCCCTGCCGGACAACTTATCTCTGCTGACGAAATACGTCTCTCCGCTGGCGGAAAGCTTTTTTCCGGTGGCGGGAAATCTATATCCGCTGGCGGACAACTTATCTCCGCTGGCAGACGATTTATGTCCGCTGACGAACTACGATTCTTCGCTGGCGGAAAACTTATTTCCGGTGGCGGGAAATGTATATCCCCTGCCGGACAACTTATCTCTGCTGACGAAATACGTCTCTCCGCTGGCTGAAAACTTATTTCCGGTGGCGGGAAATTTATATCCCCTGCCGGACAGCATATCTCTGCTGACGAAATACGTCTCTCCGCTGGCTGAAAACTTATTTCCGGTGGCGGGAAATTTATATCCCCTGCCGGACAGCTTATCTCTGCTGACGAAATACGTCTCTCCGCTGGCGGAAAACTTATTTCCGGTGGCGGGAAATCAATATCTGCTGGCGGACAACTTATCTCCGCTGGCAGAAAACTTAGCTCCGATGGCGGGAAATTTATATCCCCTGCCGGACAGCTAATCTCTGCAGACGAAATACGTCTCTCCGCTAGCTGAAAACTTATTTCCGATGGCGGGAAATCTATATCTCCTGCCGGACAGCTTATCTCTGCTGACGAAATACGTCTCTCCGCTGTCGGAAAGCTTATTTCCCGTGGCGGGAATTCTATATCCGCTGGCGGACAACTTATCTCCGCTGGCAGACGATTTATGTCCGCTGACGAACTACGATTCTTCGCTGGCGGAAAACTTATTTCCGGTGGCGGGAAATGTTTATCCCCTGCCGGACAACTTATCTCTCCTGACGAAATACGTCTCTCCGCTGGCGGAAAACTTATTTCCGGTGGCGGGAAATTTATATCCCCTGCCGGACAGCTTATCTCTGCTGACGAAATACGTCTCTCCGCTGGCGGAAAACTTATTTCCGGTGGCGGGAATTCTATATCCCCTACCGGAAAACTTATCTCTGCTAACGAAATACGTCTTTCCGCTGGCGGAAAACTTATTTCCGGTGCCGGGAAATCTATATCCGCTTGCGGACAACTTATCTCCGCTGGCAGACAATTTATCTCCGCTGACGAACTACGCTTCTTCGCTGGCAGAAAACTTATCTCCGCTGGCAGAACATTTACTTCCGGCGGCGAGGAATTTATATCCCCTGCCGGACATCTTATCTCTGCTGACAAAATACATCTCTCCGTTGGCGGAAAATTTATATCCGCTGGCGGAAAACTTTTCTCCGCTGACAAACATCTTATCTCTGCTGACGAACTACGTTTCTCCGCTGCCAGAAAACTTATCTACGCTGGCAGAACATTTACTTCCAGCGGCGAGGAATTTTTATCCCCTGCCGGACATCTTATCTCTGCTGACAAAATACATCTCTCCGCTAGCGGCAAACTTATCTGTGGTGGCGGGAAATTTATATCCCCTGCCGGACAACTTATCTCTGCTGACGAAATACGTCTCTCCGCTGGCGGAAAACTTATTTCCGGTGGCGGGAAATCTATACCCGCTGAAGGACAACTTATTTCCGCTGGCAGACAATTTATCTCCGCTGACGAACTACGTTTCTCCGCTGGCAGAAAACTTATCTCCGGTGGCGGGAAATTTATATCCCCTGCCGGACAGCTTATCTCGGCTGACGAAATACGTCTCTCCGCTGGCGGAAAACTTATTTCCGGGGGCGGGAAATCTATATCCCTTGCCAGGCAACTTATCTCTGCTGACGAAATACGTCTCTCCGCTGGCGGAAAACTTATTTCCGGTGGCGGAAAATCTTTATCCCCTACCGGACTATTGTGAATTGCGCCTTTTGTCATGTATTAAATAGAGAACGACGCGTCTGTGCTCATAAGTGGTTTATTCAGAACTGAAGAGATGACATGTGTACATATGTACTTACATACGAATAGGAGAGACGAGAGATAACAGAGGCTCTCGCTGTTCATGTACATTATGTTAATTAGCGTTGCCAGACAGATCATATTATGGTTACACTTCAAATTTCAACACTTTTGCTTAAGCATAATATTTTGTGATTACAATGTATTAATCAATTAATCCAAGCGATTTTACAAATCCATAATGCTTTTGCTTACATAAACTTTTGGTTAATACATCGGCAACGTTTTTCTGTGTGGATACATATTCAAGTTTTATCTCTTTACTTTCTACTTTGTCTCTAACAAAATGATATTTTAAATCTATATGCTTTGTGCGTTTATGGTGAATAGGATTTTTCGCAATATGATGCGCACTGAGGTTGTCACCATAGATAGCCATTGGCCCTTGATTTGAGTATCCAATCTCTTGCAACAGACCTTGTAGATATACTGCTTCTCTAGCGGCTGTTGATAGCGCCACATACTCTGCTTCGGTGCTGCTCATGGCGACGACGCTCTGCTTGGCTGATGTCCACGAAAACGCACTACCAGCTAGGAAGAAAACGTATCCGGAATATGATTTTCGGTCCAGCTTGTCATTTGCCCAATCAGCATCGGCGAACCCTTTTACTGGCTCTCCAGACTTTTGGTAGATGATGCTCATATTTATTGTGCCTCGTAAATAGCGCAACACATGCTTAGCTGCAGTTTCGTGCTCCACATGAGGGTCTTGGTTTCGCTGTGATAGTTTGCTCACAGCATGAAGAATGTCGGGCCGGCTCAAAACTGCTAAGTACATGAGCGAACCAATAAGTGATTGATAATATGTCTTATTTACCTTTACACATTCTTCATCTTTACAACCAACGTGAAAACCTGGGTCAAGTGGTGTTGCGACTGGACGGCAATCCTGCATACCGAAAGTATTCAAAACGCTTTCAATATACCTCTTCTGGCATAACTTGAGGGCGCCTTGTTTGCCTTCTCGATGAATTTCCATGCCTGGGAAAAAGTTGAGCTGACCTCCATCTTTCATCTCAAATACGGATGCGATATTTTGCTTGATCGCGCTGACGTCCATCTCTTTTGGACAGATGATTATCAGGTCGTCGACGTAAACTGCTATATAACTGAAGCCTTGTTGATGCTGTTTGACGTATAGACATGGCTCGTGTTGACTTTTTTTAAAGCCCATGTTAACCAGCACCTCGTTCAATGTGTCATTCCAGACACGTCCAGACTGCTTCAGCCCATAGATAGCCTTTTGAAGTTTTAGTACCTTGTGGGGGTTCTGCTCATCTATAAAGCCTACGGGTTGCTTCATATAGACGACTTCTTGGAGTTTACCGTTGAGATACGCGTTAGAGATATCCACCTGATGCATGTGTAACTGCTTTTCTGCAGCAATCGCAAATAACATTCGGATTGTCTCATAACGTATCACTGGAGAATATGTCTCCGTAGTTAACGCCAAACTGCTGGCCACATCCTTGTGCCACAAGTCTCGACTTAAACCTTTCAATGTCACCGTTTTGGTTGCGTTTGATTCTGAAAACCCATTTTAAACCTATAGCCTTTTTTCCGGGCGGAAGATTGACAGGAGTCCATGTATTATTTGACACGAGTGCATCGAATTCCTTTCGCATAGATTTTTTCCATTCTTCTGCATCGTGGCTTTGCAACGCCTCTGCAACGGTCCGTGGAGTCTCAATGTCATCGGAGCAGCTAAGATTGTTGAGGACATTGTACTGCTTCTTTGGTCTGCCAGGTTGACCAGTACGAATGATTTTTGGCCTTCCTGGGCCACGTATTTGTGGGATGTCTTCTTCATCTGAGCTGCGGCTCTGTTCTGGATCGCTTGCACTTACGAAGTACTCCTCCTCATCATCATCGCTGTTGTCAATGTTGCTAATCGTACCTGCACAGGTTCTTCGTTTGACTCAAAGCGTATGATGATTTTTGCAAGATCCTCAGTCTGATCTCTATTTTCGTAAATATCATTTACTTCCTTGACGAACTCACCCTCCACAATTTTTGACGTCTCGGCGTTCCACTATCATTCGCTTTTCTTGGTCATATAAAAGATATGCTTTTGCTGCAAAAGAGTAGCCAACAAAAATGTACTCCTTTCCTTTTGCAACGAATTTGCCTTTTTTGGTTTTTTCCAGTGCAAATGCGCGTGAACCAAATATTTTCAGATGGTTTACCGACGGCTTGCGCTTGTTCCAAGCCTCGAAGGGGGTGCATCCATTTAACGCTCTGGTCGGACATCTATTTCTCAAATATACTGCAGTTTGAACGGCTTCAGCCCACAAAAATTCTTTTAAATTTGCATGAATTAACATACTCCTAGCCATTTCAACGATTGTACGATTTTTAAGGCACCGTTAGTTCTCTTTTTATTCCGCACGCATTTAAAAAATTTGTAAATTCATTGTTTATGTACTCAGTACCGTTATCGCTTCGCAAGGCTTTGATTGTTTTTTCGGTTTGGCACTCAACATAACTTTTATACATTTTAAATTTCTCAAAAACTTCATTTTTGGCGCGCATAAAATATACGTGAATTTTTCGCGAGTAATCGTCTATAAATGTAACAAAATAACGGTTTCCAGCCAGAGATTTAACATTCATAGGTCCGCATACGTCGGTATGGATCAATTCGAGAACACTTTTCGTAACACGTTCTGCCTTTTGTGGGAACGGCAATGCACATATTTTAGCCTTATTGCATGTGTCGCAATTTGTGTTTACGGATACGTTTTTAATTTTCATCCCGATTACAAGTTCTTTCTCACAAAGATTCTTTAAATTTTGAAAATTTAAATGCCCGTAGCGGCTATGCCATTTTTTTGCAAGAGATATATCGGATATCAAATGCACTGCATCAGTGGTTTTTTCCACTCCATACACGTATAAATTGTTTTCTTGTACCGCTCGCAACATTATATGTCCATGTTTATTTCGCACTAAAGCTTCTGAATTTCCGAATGTAGTGACATTCCCGAACTCGGCTGCTTTGCTCACCGACAAAAAATTCATTTTTAAATCCGGCACATACAACACGTTTCGCAATTCTATATTTGTTTCATTTGATTTAATTTTTACAGTTCCAATACCTAGGGACTCAATATACTTTTCTGCAGCCAACATAATGGTTGTGTTTTTCTTATTAAAGGTTTCAAACAAATTTTTATTACAACACATATGCGATGTTGCCCCACTGTCGATACACCAAGAATTTTTTCGCTGCTTAACAACGCAGCTGTGCATTAAAAAGTTTGATTTTTCATCCCTTACGCACTCTTTCGTATTATCTTTGTTGCTTTTGCACTCGGATGCGCGGTGCCCGCTTTGTTTACATTTGTAGCATTTTCCTCGAAACTCGCGATGCTCGTTGGATTTCTGGCCGTCTCGTTTGCTGTCTTTTCGACTGGCGCCGAAATTCTTCGAACGCGCACCGTTTCTTTGAGTCTGTGTGTGTGCGTACACTGCCTGTACAGCAAGCTCACGATCGTCTCTTTCGTCTTTACGTGCTCCTTCTTCAAGTATTTTTACTTTTACCGTTTCGAACGGCGGCAGACTGTCGCGTGTTTCTATCGCCACGACGAAATTTTCCCAACCGCTGGGCAAGCTCGACAACAACATTATTACTTTTAGCTCGTCTTGAATGTCGATATTTAGCTCGGCTAACTTTTCAGTAATTTCCACGAAAGAATTTACATATTGTACCACGTTATCACCGTTTTGCATATTTTGCCGCAAAAGTTTTTGGTATAACTGTACCTTTCGCACTGGTCCCACTGACACATGTACATCGCGTAATTTTTGCCACGCCTGCTTCGACGTTGTGCACGACTTTATGTGCATCAACTGCGTTGCTTTTACATTTAATATAATACATGCCAACGCCTTTTGATCAGCCTTGTCCCACTGTGCCAAGTGTTCCTGTGTTCCTGCTGCTTCCTCCTGTGGCCTTTCGGTTTTACCACTTACATATGTCCAAAAATCCGTTGTGATCAATACACTACGCATGGACATAGACCACACATCGTAATTGTCTTCCCCCAATTTTTCAATTTGCAGAGACACACTCATTTTGTTTTAATTGCTACACGCCACTTTCTAACTGGTGCACGATTTATTTGCAATTGCATCAAACAAAATATTAACTTCCAGTTCTACCACGGTGATCTGGGCCCATAACCTATTGTGAATTGCGCCTTTTGTCATGTATTAAATAGAGAACGACGCGTCTGTGCTCATAAGTGGTTTATTCAGAACTGAAGAGATGACATGTGTACATATGTACTTACATACGAATAGGAGAGACGAGAGATAACAGAGGCTCTCGCTGTTCATGTACATTATGTTAATTAGCGTTGCCAGACAGATCATATTATGGTTACACTTCAAATTTCAACACGGACAACTTATCTCTGCTGACGAAATACGTCTCTCTGCTGGCGGAAAACTTATTTCCGGTGGCGGCAAATCTATATCCGCTGGCGGCAAATCTATATCCGCTGGCGGACAACTTATCTCCGCTGGCAGACAATTTATCTCCGCTGACGAACTACGATTCTCCGCTGGCAGAAAACTTATCTCTGCTGGCAGAACATTTACCTCCGGCGGTGGGAAATGTATATCCTACGATTCTCCACTGGCAGAAAACTTATCTCTGCTGGCAGAACATTTACCTCCGGCGGTGGGAAATGTATATCCCCTGCCGGACAACTTATCTCTGCTGACGAAAAACGTCTCTCCGCTGGCGGAAAACTTATTTCCGGTGGCGGGAAATTTATATCCCCTACCAGACAACTTATCTCTGCTGACGAAATACGTCTCTCCGCTGCCGGAATAATTATTTCCGGTGGCCGGAAACCTATATCCGCTGGCGGACAACTTATCTCCGCTGGCAGACAATTTATCTCCGCTGACGAACTACGTTTCTCCGCTGGCAGAAAGCTTATCTCCGGTGGCAGGAAATTTATATCCCCTGCCGGACAACTTATCTCTGCTGACGAAATACGTCTCTCCGCTGGCGGAAAACTTATTTCCGGTGGCGGGAAATCTATATCCCCTGCCGGACAACTTAACTCTGCTGACGAAATACGTCTCTCCGCTGGCGGAAAACTTATTTCCGGTGGCGGGAAATCTGTACCCGCTGAAGGACAACTTATCTCCGCTGACGAACTACGTTTCTCCGCTGGCAGAAAACTTATCTCCGGTGGCAGGAAATTTATATCCCCTGCCGGACAGCTTATCTCTGCTGACGAAATACGTCTCTCCGCTGGCGGAAAACTTATTTCCGGTGGCGGGAAATCTATATCCCTTGCCAGGCAACTTATCTCTGCTGACGAAATACGTCTCTCCGCTGTCGGAAAACTTATTTCCGGTGGCGGAAAATCTTTATCCCCTACCGGACAACTTAGCTCTGCTGACGAAATACGTCTCTCTGCTGGCGGAAAACTTATTTCCGGTGGCGGCAAATCTATATCCGCTGGCGGACAACTTATCTCCGCTGGCAGACAATTTATCTCCGCTGACGAACTACGATTCTCCGCTGGCAGAAAACTTATCTCCGCTGGCAGAACATTTACCTCCGGCGGTGGGAAATGTATATCCCCTGCCGGACAACTTATCTCTGCTGACGAAAAACGTCTCTCCGCTGGCGGAAAACTTATTTCCGGTGGCGGGAAATTTATATCCCCTACCAGACAACTTATCTCTGCTGACGAAATACGTCTCTCCGCTGCCGGAATAATTATTTCCGGTGGCGGGAAACCTATATCCGCTGGCGGACAACGTATCTCCGCTGGCAGACAATTTATCTCCGCTGACGAACTACGTTTCTCCGCTGGCAGAAAGCTTATCTCCGGTGGCAGGAAATTTATATCCCCTGCCGGACAACTTATCTCTGCTGACGAAATACGTCTCTCCGCTGGCGGAAAACTTATTTCCGGTGGCGGGAAATCTATATCCCCTGCCGGACAACTTAGCTCTGCTAAAGAAATACGTCTCTCCGCTGGCGGAAAACTTATTTCCGGTGCCGGGAAATCTATATCCGCTGGCGGACAACTTATCTCCGCTGGCAGACAATTTATCTCCGCTGACGAACTACGCTTCTCCGCTGGCAGAAAACTTATCTCCGCTCGCAGAACATTTACTTCCGGCGGCGAGGAATTTATATCCCCTGCCGGACATCTTATCTCTGCTGAAAAAATAAATCTCTCCGTTGGCGGAAAACTTTTCTCCGCTGACAGACATCTTATCTCCGCTGACGAACTACGTTTCTCCGCTGCCAGAAAACTCATCTACGCTGGCAGAACATTTACTTCCGGCGGCGAGGAATTTATATCCCCTGCCGGACATCTTATCTCTGCTGACCAAATACATCTCTCCGCTGGCGGCAAACTTATCTGTGGTGGCGGGAAATTTATATCCCCTGCCGGACAACTTATCTCTGCTGACGAAATACGTCTCTCCGCTGGCGGAAAGCTTATTTCCGGTGGCGGGAAATCTATATCCGCTGGCGGACAACTTATCTCCGCTGGCAGACGATTTATGTCCGCTGATGCACTACGATTCTTCGCTGGCGGAAAACTTATTTCCGGTGGCGGGAAATGTATATCCCCTGCCGGACAACTTATCTCTGCTGACGAAATACGTCTCTCCGCTGGCTGAAAACTTATTTCCGGTGGCGGGAAATTTATATCCCCTGCCGGACAGCATATCTCTGCTGACGAAATACGTCTCTCCGCTGGCTGAAAACTTATTTCCGGTGGCGGGAAATTTATATCCCCTGCCGGACAGCTTATCTCTGCTGACGAAATATGTCTCTCCGCTGGCGGAAAACTTATTTCCGGTGGCGGGAATTCTATATCCCCTACCGGAAAACTTATCTCTGCTAACGAAATACGTCTCTCCGCTGGCGGAAAACTTATTTCCGGTGCCGGGAAATCTATATCCGCTGGCGGACAACTTAACTCCGCTGGCAGACAATTTATCTCCGCTAACGAACTACGCTTCTCCGCTGGCAGAAAACTTATCTCCGCTGGCAGAACATTTACTTCCGGCGGCGAGGAATTTATATCCCCTGCCGGACATCTTATCTCTGCTGACAAAATACATCTCTCCGTTGGCGGAAAATTTATATCCGCTGGCGGAAAACTTTTCTCCGCTGACAAACATCTTATCTCCGCTGACGAACTACGTTTCTCCGCTGCCAGAAAACTTATCTACGCTGGCAGAACATTTACTTCCAGCGGCGAGGAATTTATATCCCCTGCCGGACATCTTATCTCTGCTGACAAAATACATCTCTCCGCTAGCGGCAAACTTATCTGTGGTGGCGGGAAATTTATATCCCCTGCCGGACAACTTATCTCTGCTGACGAAATACGTCTCTCCGCTGGCGGAAAACTTATTTCCGGTGGCGGGAAATCTATACCCGCTGAAGGACAACTTATTTCCGCTGGCAGACAATTTATCTCCGCTGACGAACTACGTTTCTCCGCTGCCAGAAAACGTATCTCCGGTGGCGGGAAATTTATATCCCCTGCCGGACAGCTTATCTCTGCTGACGAAATACGTCTCTCCGCTGGCGGAAAACTTATTTCCGGTGGCGGGAAATCTATATCCCTTGCCAGGCAACTTATCTCTGCTGACGAAATACGTCTCTCCGCTGGCGGAAAACTTATTTCCGGTGGCGGAAAATCTTTATCCCCTACCGGACTATTGTGAATTGCGCCTTTTGTCATGTATTAAATAGAGAACGACGCGTCTGTGCTCATAAGTGGTTTATTCAGAACTGAAGAGATGACATGTGTACATATGTACTTACATACGAATAGGAGAGACGAGAGATAACAGAGGCTCTCGCTGTTCATGTACATTATGTTAATTAGCGTTGCCAGACAGATCATATTATGGTTACACTTCAAATTTCAACACTTTTGCTTAAGCATCATATTTTGTGATTACAATGTATTAATCAATTAATCCAAGCGATTTTACAAATCTATAATGCTTTTGCTTACATAAACTTTTGGTTAATACATCGGCAACGTTTTTCTGTGTGGATACATATTCAAGTTTTATCTCTTTACTTTCTACTTTGTCTCTAACAAAATGATATTTTAAATCTATATGCTTTGTGCGTTTATGGTGAATAGGATTTTTCGCAATATGATGCGCACTGAGGTTGTCACCATAGATAGCCATTGGCCCTTGATTTGAGTATCCAATCTCTTGCAACAGACCTTGTAGATATACTGCTTCTCTAGCGGCTGTTGATAGCGCCACATACTCTGCTTCGGTGCTGCTCATGGCGACGACGCTCTGCTTGGCTGATGTCCACGAAAACGCACTACCAGCTAGGAAGAAAACGTATCCGGAATATGATTTTCGGTCCAGCTTGTCATTCGCCCAATCAGCATCGGCGAACCCTTTTACTGGCTCTCCAGACTTTTGGTAGATGATGCTCATATTTATTGTGCCTCGTAAATAGCGCAACACATGCTTAGCTGTAGTTTCGTGCTCCACATGAGGGTCTTGGTTTCGCTGTGATAGTTTGCTCACAGCATGAAGAATGTCGGGCCGGCTCAAAACTGCTAAGTACATGAGCGAACCAATAAGTGATTGATAATATGTCTTATTTACCTTTACACATTCTTCATCTTTACAACCAACGTGAAAACCTGGGTCAAGTGGTGTTGCGACTGGACGGCAATCCTGCATACCGAAAGTATTCAAAACGCTTTCAATATACCTCTTCTGGCATAACTTGAGGGCGCCTGTTTGCCTTCTCGTTGAATTTCCATGCCTAGGAAAAAGTTGAGCTGACCTCCATCTTTCATCTCAAATACGGATGCGATATTTTGCTTGATCGCGCTGACGTCCATCTCTTTTGGACAGATGATTATCAGGTCGTCGACGTAAACTGCTATATAACTGAAGCCTTGTTGATGCTGTTTGACGTATAGACATGGCTCGTGTTGACTTTTTTTAAAGCCCATGTTAACCAGCACCTCGTTCAATGTGTCATTCCAGACACGTCCAGACTGCTTCAGCCCATAGATAGCCTTTTGAAGTTTGAGTACCATGTGGGGGTTCTGCTCATCTATAAAGCCTACGGGTTGCTTCATATAGACGACTTCTTGGAGTTTACCGTTGAGATACGCGTTAGAGATATCCACCTGATGCATGTGTAACTGCTTTTCTGCAGCAATCGCAAATAACATTCGGATTGTCTCATAACGTATCACTGGAGAATATGTCTCCCAGTAGTTTACGCCAAACTGCTGGCCACATCCTTGTGCCACAAGTCTCGACTTAAACCTTTCAATGTCACCGTTTTGGTTGCGTTTGATTCTGAAAACCCATTTTGAACCTATAGCCTTTTTTCCGGGCGGAAGATTGACAGGAGTCCATGTATTATTTGACACGAGTGCATCGAATTCCTTTCGCATAGATTTTTTCCATTCTTCTGCATCGTGGCTTTGCAACGCCTCTGCAACGGTCCGTGGAGTCTCAATGTCATCGGAGCAGCTAAGATTGTTGAGGACATTGTACTGCTTCTTTGGTCTGCCAGGTTGACCAGTACGAATGATTTTTGGCCTTCCTGGGCCACGTATTTGTGGGATGTCTTCTTCATCTGAGCTGCGGCTCTGTTCTGGATCGCTTGCACTTACGAAGTACTCCTCCTCATCATCATCGCTGTTGTCAATGTTGCTAATCGTTTCGTCTTCGGGCTCAACAACAGTTTGTACCTGCACAGGTTCTTCGTTTGACTCAAAGCGTATGATGATTTTTGCAAGATCCTCAGTCTGATCTCTATTTTCGTAAATATCATTTACTTCCTTGACGAACTCACCCTCCACAATTTTTGACGTCTCGGCGTTCCACTATCATTCGCTTTTCTTGGTCATATAAAAGATATGCTTTTGCTGCAAAAGAGTAGCCAACAAAAATGTACTCCTTTCCTTTTGCAACGAATTTGCCTTTTTTGGTTTTTTCCAGTGCAAATGCGCGTGAACCAAATATTTTCAGATGGTTTACCGACGGCTTGCGCTTGTTCCAAGCCTCGAAGGGGGTGCATCCATTTAACGCTCTGGTCGGACATCTATTTCTCAAATATACTGCAGTTTGAACGGCTTCAGCCCACAAAAATTCTTTTAAATTTGCATGAATTAACATACTCCTAGCCATTTCAACGATTGTACGATTTGCGCGCTCAGCAACGCCGTTTTGCTGAGGTGTGTAAGGCACCGTTAGTTCTCTTTTTATTCCGCACGCATTTAAAAAATTTGTAAATTCATTGTTTATGTACTCAGTACCGTTATCGCTTCGCAAGGCTTTGATTGTTTTTTCGGTTTGGCACTCAACATAACTTTTATACATTTTAAATTTCTCAAAAACTTCATTTTTGGCGCGCATAAAATATACGTGAATTTTTCGCGAGTAATCGTCTATAAATGTAACAAAATAACGGTTTCCAGCCAGAGATTTAACATTCATAGGTCCGCATACGTCGGTATGGATCAATTCGAGAACACTTTTCGTAACACGTTCTGCCTTTTGTGGGAACGGCAATGCACATATTTTAGCCTTATTGCATGTGTCGCAATTTGTGTTTACGGATACGTTTTTAATTTTCATCCCGATTACAAGTTCTTTCTCACAAAGATTCTTTAAATTTTGAAAATTTAAATGCCCGTAGCGGCTATGCCATTTTTTTGCAAGAGATATATCGGATATCAAATGCACTGCATCAGTGGTTTTTTCCACTCCATACACGTATAAATTGTTTTCTTGTACCGCTCGCAACATTATATGTCCATGTTTATTTCGCACTAAAGCTTCTGAATTTCCGAATGTAGTGACATTCCCGAACTCGGCTGCTTTGCTCACCGACAAAAAATTCATTTTTAAATCCGGCACATACAACACGTTTCGCAATTCTATATTTGTTTCATTTGATTTAATTTTTACAGTTCCAATACCTAGGGACTCAATATACTTTTCTGCAGCCAACATAATGGTTGTGTTTTTCTTATTAAAGGTTTCAAACAAATTTGTATTACAACACATATGCGATGTTGCCCCACTGTCGATACACCAAGAATTTTTTCGCTGCTTAACAACGCAGCTGTGCATTAAACAGTTTGATTTTTCATCCCTTACGCACTCTTTCGTATTATCTTTGTTGCTTTTGCACTCGGATGCGCGGTGCCCGCTTTGTTTACATTTGTAGCATTTTCCTCGAAACTCGCGATGCTCGTTGGATTTCTGGCCGTCTCGTTTGCTGTCTTTTCGACTGGCGCCGTAATTCTTCGAACGCGCACCGTTTCTTTGAGTCTGTGTGTGTGCGTACACTGCCTGTACAGCAAGCTCACGATCGTCTCTTTCGTCTTTACGTGCTCCTTCTTCAAGTATTTTTACTTTTACCGTTTCGAACGGCGGCAGACTGTCGCGTGTTTCTATCGCCACGACGAAATTTTCCCAACCGCTGGGCAAGCTCGACAACAACATTATTACTTTTAGCTCGTCTTGAATGTCGATATTTAGCTCGGCTAACTTTTCAGTAATTTCCACGAAAGAATTTACATATTGTACCACGTTATCACCGTTTTGCATATTTTGCCGCAAAAGTTTTTGGTATAACTGTACCTTTCGCACTGGTCCCACTGACACATGTACATCGCGTAATTTTTGCCACGCCTGCTTCGACGTTGTGCACGACTTTATGTGCATCAACTGCGTTGCTTTTACATTTAATATAATACATGCCAACGCCTTTTGATCAGCCTTGTCCCACTGTGCCAAGTGTTCCTGTGTTCCTGCTGCTTCCTCCTGTGGCCTTTCGGTTTTACCACTTACATATGTCCAAAAATCCGTTGTGATCAATACACTACGCATGGATATGTCTATGGACCACACATCGTAATTGTCTTCCCCCAATTTTTAAATTTGCAGAGACACACTCATTTGTTTCTAACTGGTGCACGATTTATTTGCAATTGCATCAAACAAAATATTAACTTCCAGTTCTACCACGGTTTTTTAATTGTTTTTAGTACACGCCCGATCTTTCGGTGATCTGGGCCCATAACCTATTGTGAATTGCGCCTTTTGTCATGTATTAAATAGAGAACGACGCGTCTGTGCTCATAAGTGGTTTATTCAGAACTGAAGAGATGACATGTGTACATATGTACTTACATACGAATAGGAGAGACGAGAGATAACAGAGGCTCTCGCTGTTCATGTACATTATGTTAATTAGCGTTGCCAGACAGATCATATTATGGTTACACTTCAAATTTCAACACGGACAACTTATCTCTGCTGACGAAATACGTCTCTCTGCTGACGGAAAACTTATTTCCGGTGGCGGCAAATCTATATCCGCTGGCGGCAAATCTATATCCGCTGGCGGACAACTTATCTCCGCTGGCAGACAATTTATCTCCGCTGACGAACTACGATTCTCCGCTGGCAGAAAACTTATCTCTGCTGGCAGAACATTTACCTCCGGCGGTGGGAAATGTATATCCCCTGCCGGACAACTTATCTCTGCTGACGAAAAACGTCTCTCCGCTGGCGGAAAACTTATTTCCAATGGCGGGAAATTTATATCCCCTACCAGACAACTTATCTCTGCTGACGAAATACGTCTCTCCGCTGCCGGAATAATTATTTCCGGTGGCGGGAAACCTATATCCACTGGCGGACAACTTATCTCCGCTGGCAGACAATTTATCTCCGCTGACGAACTACGTTTCTCCGCTGGCAGAAAGCTTATCTCCGGTGGCAGGAAATTTATATCCCCTGCCGGACAACTTATCTCTGCTGACGAAATACGTCTCTCCGCTGGCGGAAAACTTATTTCCGGTGGCGGGAAATCTATATCCCCTGCCGGACAACTTAACTCTGCTGACGAAATACGTCTCTCCGCTGGCGGAAAACTTATTTCCGGTGGCGGGAAATCTGTACCCGCTGAAGGACAACTTATCTCCGCTGACGAACTACGTTTCTCCGCTGGCAGAAAACTTATCTCCGGTGGCAGGAAATTTATATCCCCTGCCGGACAACTTATCTCTGCTGACGAAATACGTCTCTCCGCTGGCGGAAAACTTATTTCCGGTGGCGGGAAATCTATATCCCCTGCCGGACAACTTAACTCTGCTGACGAAATACGTCTCTCCGCTGGCGGAAAACTTATTTCCGGTGGCGGGAAATCTGTACCCGCTGAAGGACAACTTATCTCCGCTGACGAACTACGTTTCTCCGCTGGCAGAAAACTTATCTCCGGTGGCGGGAAATTTATATCCCCTGCCGGACAGCTTATCTCTGCTGACGAAATACGTCTCTCCGCTGGCGGAAAACTTATTTCCGGTGGCGGGAATTCTATATCCCCTACCGGAAAACTTATCTCTGCTAAAGAAATACGTCTCTCCGCTGGCGGAAAACTTATTTCCGGTGCCGGGAAATCTATATCCGCTGGCGGACAACTTATCTCCGCTGGCAGACAATTTATTTCCGCTGACGAACTACGCTTCTCCGCTGGCAGAAAACTTATCTCCGCTGGCAGAACATTTACTTCCGGCGGCGAGGAATTTATATCCCCTGCCGGACATCTTATCTCTGCTGACAAAATACATCTCTCCGTTGGCGGAAAACTTTTCTCCGCTGACAGACATCTTATCTCCGCTGACGAACTACGTTTCTCCGCTGCCAGAAAACTTATCTACGCTGGCAGAACATTTCCTTCCGGCGGCGAGGAATTTATATCCCCTGCCGGACATCTTATCTCTGCTGACAAAATACATCTCTCCGCTGGCGGCAAACTTATCTGTGGTGGCGGGAAATTTATATCCCCTGCCGGACAACTTATCTCTGCTGACGAAATACGTCTCTCCGCTGGCGGAAAGCTTATTTCCGGTGGCGGGAAATCTATATCCGCTGGCGGACAACTTATCTCCGCTGGCAGACGATTTATGTCCGCTGACGAACTACGATTCTTCGCTGGCGGAAAACTTATTTCCGTTGGCGGGAAATGTATATCCCCTGCCGGACAACTTATCTCTGCTGACGAAATACGTCTCTCCGCTGGCTGAAAACTTATTTCCGGTGGCGGGAAATTTATATCCCCTGCCGGACAGCATATCTCTGCTGACGAAATACGTCTCTCCGCTGGCTGAAAACTTATTTCCGGTGGCGGGAAATTTATATCCCCTGCCGGACAGCTTATCTCTGCTGACGAAATACGTCTCTCCGATGGCGGAAAACTTATTTCCGGTGGCGGGAAATCAATATCTGCTGGCGGACAACTTATCTCCGCTGGCAGAAAACTTAGCTCCGATGGCGGGAAATTTATATCCCCTGCCGGACAGCTTATCTCTGCTGACGAAATACGTCTCTCCGCTAGCTGAAAACTTATTTCCGATGGCGGGAAATCTATATCCCCTGCCGGACAGCTTATCTCTGCTGACGAAATACGTCTCTCCGCTGTCGGAAAGCTTATTTCCGGTGGCGGGAATTCTATATCCGCTGGCGGACAACTTATCTCCGCTGGCAGACGATTTATGTACGCTGACGAACTATGATTTTTCGCTGGCGGAAAACTTATTTCCGGTGGCGGGAAATGTTTATCCCCTGCCGGACAACTTATCTCTGCTGACGAAATACGTCTCTCCGCTGGCTGAAAACTTATTTCCGGTGGCGGGAAATTTACATCCCTTGCCGGACAGCTTATCTCTGCTGACGAAATACGTCTCGCCGCTGGCGGAAAACTTATTTCCGGTGGCGGGAATTCTATATCCCCTAACGGAAAACTTATCTCTGCTAACGAAATACGTCTCTCCGCTGGCGGAAAACTTATTTCCGGTGCCGGGAAATCTATATCCGCTGGCGGACAACTTATCTCCGCTGGCAGACAATTTATCTCCGCTAACGAACTACGCTTCTCCGCTGGCAGAAAACTTATCTCCGCTGGCAGAACATTTACTTCCGGCGGCGAGGAATTTATATCCCCTGCCGGACATCTTATCTCTGCTGACAAAATACATCTCTCCGTTGGCGGAAAATTTATATCCGCTGGCGGAAAACTTTTCTCCGCTGACAAACATCTTATCTCCGCTGACGAACTACGTTTCTCCGCTGCCAGAAAACTTATCTACGCTGGCAGAACATTTACTTCCAGCGGCGAGGAATTTATATCCCCTGCCGGACATCTTATCTCTGTTGACAAAATACATCTCTCCGCTAGCGGCAAACTTATTAGGTGGCGGGAAATTTATATCCCCTGCCGGACAACTTATCTCTGCTGACGAAATACGTCTCTCCGCTGGCGGAAAACTTATTTCCGGTGGCGGGAAATCTATACCCGCTGAAGGACAACTTATTTCCGCTGGCAGACAATTTATCTTCGCTGACGAACTACGTTTCTCCGCTGGCAGAAAACTTATCTCCGGTGGCGGGAAATTTATATCCCCTGCCGGACAGCTTATCTCTGCTGACGAAATACGTCTCTCCGCTGGCGGAAAACTTATTTCCGGTGGCGGGAAATCTATATCCCTTGCCAGGCAACTTATCTCTGCTGACGAAATACGTCTCTCCGCTGGCGGAAAACTTATTTCCGGTGGCGGAAAATCTTTATCCCCTACCGGACTATTGTGAATTGCGCCTTTTGTCATGTATTAAATAGAGAACGACGCGTCTGTGCTCATAAGTGGTTTATTCAAAACTAAAGAGATGACATGTGTACATATGTACTTACATACGAATAGGAGAGACGAGAGATAACAGAGGCTCTCGCTGTTCATGTACATTATGTTAATTAGCGTTGCCAGACAGATCATATTATGGTTACACTTCAAATTTCAACACTTTTGCTTAAGCATAATATTTTGTGATTACAATGTATTAATCAATTAATCCAAGCGATTTTACAAATCTATAATGCTTTTGCTTACATAAACTTTTGGTTAATACATCGGCAACGTTTTTCTGTGTGGATACATATTCAAGTTTTATCTCTTTACTTTCTACTTTGTCTCTAACAAAATGATATTTTAAATCTATATGCTTTGTGCGTTTATGGTGGATAGGATTTTTCGCAATATGATGCGCACTGAGGTTGTCACCATAGATAGCCATTGGCCCTTGATTTGAGTATCCAATCTCTTGCAACAGACCTTGTAGATATACTGCTTCTCTAGCGGCTGTTGATAGCGCCACATACTCTGCTTCGGTGCTGCTCATGGCGACGACGCTCTGCTTGGCTGATGTCCACGAAAACGCACTACCAGCTAGGAAGAAAACGTATCCGGAATATGATTTTCGGTCCAGCTTGTCATTTGCCCAATCAGCATCGGCGAACCCTTTTACTGGCTCTCCAGACTTTTGGTAGATGATGCTCATATTTATTGTGCCTCGTAAATAGCGCAACACATGCTTAGCTGCAGTTTCGTGCTCCACATGAGGGTCTTGGTTTCGCTGTGATAGTTTGCTCACAGCATGAAGAATGTCGGGCCGGCTCAAAACTGCTAAGTACATGAGCGAACCAATAAGTGATTGATAATATGTCTTATTTACCTTTACACATTCTTCATCTTTACAACCAACGTGAAAACCTGGGTCAAGTGGTGTTGCGACTGGACGGCAATCCTGCATACCGAAAGTATTCAAAACGCTTTCAATATACCTCTTCTGGCATAACTTGAGGGCGCCTTGTTTGCCTTCTCGATGAATTTCCATGCCTAGGAAAAAGTTGAGCTGACCTCCATCTTTCATCTCAAATACGGATGCGATATTTTGCTTGATCGCGCTGACGTCCATCTCTTTTGGACAGATGATTATCAGGTCGTCGACGTAAACTGCTATATAACTGAAGCCTTGTTGATGCTGTTTGACGTATAGACATGGCTCGTGTTGACTTTTTTTAAAGCCCATGTTAACCAGCACCTCGTTCAATGTGTCATTCCAGACACGTCCAGACTGCTTCAGCCCATAGATAGCCTTTTGAAGTTTGAGTACCTTGTGGGGGTTCTGCTCATCTATAAAGCCTACGGGTTGCTTCATATAGACGACTTCTTGGAGTTTACCGTTGAGATACGCGTTAGAGATATCCACCTGATGCATGTGTAACTGCTTTTCTGCAGCAATCGCAAATAACATTCGGATTGTCTCATAACGTATCACTGGAGAATATGTCTCCCAGTAGTTTACGCCAAACTGCTGGCCACATCCTTGTGCCACAAGTCTCGACTTAAACCTTTCAATGTCACCGTTTTGGTTGCGTTTGATTCTGAAAACCCATTTTGAACCTATAGCCTTTTTTCCGGGCGGAAGATTGACAGGAGTCCATGTATTATTTGACACGAGTGCATCGAATTCCTTTCGCATAGATTTTTTCCATTCTTCTGCATCGTGGCTTTGCAACGCCTCTGCAACGGTCCGTGGAGTCTCAATGTCATCGGAGCAGCTAAGATTGTTGAGGACATTGTACTGCTTCTTTGGTCTGCCAGGTTGACCAGTACGAATGATTTTTGGCCTTCCTGGGCCACGTATTTGTGGGATGTCTTCTTCATCTGAGCTGCGGCTCTGTTCTGGATCGCTTGCACTTACGAAGTACTCCTCCTCATCATCATCGCTGTTGTCAATGTTGCTAATCGTTTCGTCTTCGGGCTCAACAACAGTTTGTACCTGCACAGGTTCTTCGTTTGACTCAAAGCGTATGATGATTTTTGCAAGATCGTCAGTCTGATCTCCATTTTCGTAAATATCATTTACTTCCTTGACGAACTGGCAATTTTGACGTCTCGGCGTTCCACTATCATTCGCTTTTCTTGGTCATATAAACGATATGCTTTTGCTGCAAAAGAGTAGCCAACAAAAATGTACTCCTTTCCTTTTGCAACGAATTTGCCTTTTTTGGTTTTTTCCAGTGCAAATGCGCGTGAACCAAATATTTTCAGATGGTTTACCGACGGCTTGCGCTTGTTCCAAGCCTCGAAGGGGGTGCATCCATTTAACGCTCTGGTCGGACATCTATTTCTCAAATATACTGCAGTTTGAACGGCTTCAGCCCACAAAAATTCTTTTAAATTTGCATGAATTAACATACTCCTAGCCATTTCAACGATTGTACGATTTGCGCGCTCAGCAACGCCGTTTTGCTGAGGTGTGTAAGGCACCGTTAGTTCTCTTTTTATTCCGCACGCATTTAAAAAATTTGTAAATTCATTGTTTATGTACTCAGTACCGTTATCGCTTCGCAAGGCTTTGATTGTTTTTTCGGTTTGGCACTCAACATAACTTTTATACATTTTAAATATCTCAAAAACTTCATTTTTGGCGCGCATAAAATATACGTGAATTTTTCGCGAGTAATCGTCTATAAATGTAACAAAATAACGGTTTCCAGCCAGAGATTTAACATTCATAGGTCCGCATACGTCGATATGGATCAATTCCAGAACACTTTTCGTAACACGTTCTGCCTTTTGTGGGAACGGCAATGCACATATTTTAGCCTTATTGCATGTGTCGCAATTTGTGTTTACGGATACGTTTTTAATTTTCATCCCGATTACACGTTCTTTCTCACAAAGATTCTTTAAATTTTGAAAATTTAAATGCCCGTAGCGGCTATGCCATTTTTTTGCAAGAGATATATCGGATATCAAATGCACTGCATCAGTGGTTTTTTCCACTCCATACACGTATAAATTGTTTTCTTGTACCGCTCGCAACATTATATGTCCATGTTTATTTCGCACTAAGGCTTCTGAATTTCCGAATGTAGTGACATTCCCGAACTCGGCTGCTTTGCTCACCGACAAAAAATTCATTTTTAAATCCGGCACATACAACACGTTTCGCAATTCTATATTTGTTTCATTTGATTTAATTCTTACAGTTCCAATACCTAGGGACTCAATATACTTTTCTGCAGCCAACATAATGATTGTGTTTTTCTTATTAAAGGTTTCAAACAAATTTTTATTACAACACATATGCGATGTTGCCCCACTGTCGATACACCAAGAATTTTTTTGATTTTTCATCCCTTACGCACTCTTTCGTATTATCTTTGTTGCTTTTGCACTCGGATGCGCGGTGCCCGCTTTGTTTACATTTGTAGCATTTTCCTCGAAACTCGCGATGCTCGTTGGATTTCTGGCCGTCTCGTTTGCTGTCTTTTCGACTGGCGCCGTAATTCTTCGAACGCGCACCGTTTCTTTGAGTCTGTGTGTGTGCGTACACTGCCTGTACAGCAAGCTCACGATCGTTTCTTTCGTCTTTACGTGCTCCTTCTTCAAGTATTTTTACTTTTACCGTTTCGAACGGCGGCAGACTGTCGCGTGTTTCTATCGCCACGACGAAATTTTCCCAACCGCTGGGCAAGCTCGACAACAACATTATTACTTTTAGCTCGTCTTGAATGTCGATATTTAGCTCGGCTAACTTTTCAGTAATTTCCACGAAAGAATTTACATATTGTACCACGTTATCACCGTTTTGCATATTTTGCCGCAAAAGTTTTTGGTATAACTGTACCTTTCGCACTGGTCCCACTGACACATGTACATCGCGTAATTTTTGCCACGCCTGCTTCGACGTTGTGCACGACTTTATGTGCATCAACTGCGTTGCTTTTACATTTAATATAATACATGCCAACGCCTTTTGATCAGCCTTGTCCCACTGTGCCAAGTGTTCCTGTGTTCCTGCTGCTTCCTCCTGTGGCCTTTCGGTTTTACCACTTACATATGTCCAAAAATCCGTTGTGATCAATACACTACGCATGGACATAGACCACACATCGTAATTGTCTTCCCCCAATTTTTAAATTTGCAGAGACACACTCATTTTGTTTTAATTGCTACACGCCACTTTCTAACTGGTGCACGATTTATTTGCAATTGCATCAAACAAAATATTAACTTCCAGTTCTACCACGGTTTTTTAATTGTTTTTAATACACGCCCGATCTTTCGGGCGCCTTTTGTCATGTATTAAATAGAGAACGACGCGTCTGTGCTCATAAGTGGTTTATTCAGAACTGAAGAGATGACATGTGTACATATGTACTTACATACGAATAGGAGAGACGAGAGATAACAGAGGCTCTCGCTGTTCATGTACATTATGTTAATTAGCGTTGCCAGACAGATCATATTATGGTTACACTTCAAATTTCAACACGGACAACTTATCTCTGCTGACGAAATACGTCTCTCTGCTGGCGGAAAACTTATTTCCGGTGGCGGCAAATCTATATCCGCTGGCGGCAAATCTATATCCGCTGGCGGACAACTTATCTCCGCTGGCAGACAATTTATCTCCGCTGACGAGCTACGATTCTCCGCTGGCAGAAAACTTATCTCTGCTGGCAGAACATTTACCTCCGGCGGTGGGAAATGTATATCCCCTGCCGGACAACTTATCTCTGCTGACGAAAAACGTCTCTCCGCTGGCGGAAAACTTATTTCCGGTGGCGGGAAATTTATATCCCCTACCAGACAACTTATCTCTGCTGACGAAATACGTCTCTCCGCTGCCGGAATAATTATTTCCGGTGGCGGGAAACCTATATCCGCTGGCGGACAACTTATCTCCGCTGGCAGACAATTTATCTCCGCTGACGAACTACGTTTCTCCGCTGGCAGAAAGCTTATCTCCGGTGGCAGGAAATTTATATCCCCTGCCGGACAACTTATCTCTGCTGACGAAATACGTCTCTCCGCTAGCGGAAAACTTATTTCCGGTGGCGGGATATCTATATCTCCCGCCGGACAACTTATCTCTGCTGACAAAATACGTCTCTCCGCTGTCGGAAAACTTATCTCCGGTGGCAGGAAATTTATATGCGCTGGCGGGAAACTTTTCTCCAGAGGGGGAAATTTATATCCCCTGCCGGACAACTTATCTCCGCTGACGAACTACGTTTCTCCGCCGGCAGAAACTTTTCTCCGCTGGCAGAAAATTTACTTCCGGCGGCGAGGAATTTATATCCCCTGCCGGACAACTTATCTCTGCAGACAAAATACGTCTCTCCGCTGGCGGAAAACTTATTTCAGGTTGCGGGATATCTATATCCCCCGCCGGACAACTTATCTCTGCTGACAAAATACGTCTCTCCGCTGTCGGAAAACTTATCTCCGGTGGCAGGAAATTTATATCCGCTGGCGGAAAACTTTTCTCCAGAGGGGGAAATTTATATCCGCTGCCGGACAACATATCTCCGCTGACGAACTACGTTTCTCCGCCGGCAGAAAACGTATCTCCGCTTTCAGAACATTTACCTCCGGCGGCGGGAAATTTATATCCCCTGCCGGACATCTTATCTCTGCTGACAAAATACATCTCTCCGCTGGTGGAAAATTTATATCCAATGACGGAAAACTTTTTTCCGCTGACAGACATCTTATCTCCGCTGGCAGATATTTTATCTCCGCTGACGAACTACAATCCTCTGCTTGCAAAACACTTATCTCCAGAGCGGAAAATTTATACCCCTGCCGGACACGTTATCTCTTCTGACAAAATACGTCTCTCCGCTGGTGGAAAATTTATTTCCGGTGGCGGGATATCTATATCCCCGGCCGGACAACTTATCTCTGCAGACAAAATACGTCTCTCCGCTGGCGGAAAACTTATTTCCGGTGGCGGCAAATCTATATCCGCTGGCGGCAAATCTATATCCGCTGGCGGACAACTTATCTCCGCTGGCAGACAATTTATCTCCGCTGACGAACTACGATTCTCCGCTGGCAGAAAACTTATCTCTGCTGGCAGAAAATTTACCTCCGGCGGTGGGAAATGTATATCCCCTGCCGGACAACTTATCTCTGCTGACGAACTACGTTTCTCCGCTGGCAGAAAGCTTATCTCCGGTGGCAGGAAATTTATATCCCCTGCCGGACAACTTATCTCTGCTGACGAAATACGTCTCTCCGCTGGCGGAAAACTTATTTCCGGTGGCGGCAAATCTATATCCGCTGGCGGACAACTTATCTCCGCTGGCAGACAATTTATCTCCGCTGACGAACTACGATTCTCCGCTGGCAGAAAACTTATCTCCGCTGGCAGAACATTTACCTCCGGCGGTGGGAAATGTATATCCCCTGCCGGACAACTTATCTCTGCTGACGAAAAACGTCTCTCCGCTGGCGGAAAACTTATTTCCGGTGGCGGGAAATCTATATCCCCTACCAGACAACTTATCTCTGCTGACGAGATACGTCTCTCCGCTGCCGGAATAATTATTTCCGGTGGCGGGAAACCTATATCCGCTGGCGGACAACTTATCTCCGCTGGCAGACGATTTATGTCCGCTGACGAACTACGATTCTTTGCTGGCGGAAAACTTATTTCCGATGGCGGGAAATCTATATCCCCTGCCGGACAACTTATCTCTGCTAACGAAATAAGTCTCTCCGCTGGCGGAAAACTTATTTCCGGTGGCGGGATATCTACATCCCCGGCCGGACAACTTATCTCTGCAGACAAAATACGTCTCTCCGCTGGCGGAAAGCTTATATCCGCTGGCAGATAATTTATCTCCGCTGACGAACTACGATTCTCCGCTGTCGGAAAACTTATCTCCGGTGGCGGGAAATTTATATCCGCTGGCGGAAAATTTTTCTCCAGAGGGGTAAATTTATATAACCTGCACGACAACTTATCTCCGCTGACGAACAACGTTTCTCCGCCGGCAGAAAACGAATCTCCGCTGGCAGAACATTTAACTCCGTCGGCGGGAAATTTATATCCCCTGCCGGACATCTTATCTCTGCTGACAAAAAAAATCTCTTCACTGGTGGAAAATTTTTATCCGCTGGCGGAAAACTTTTCTCCGCTGACAGACATCTTATCTCCGCTGGCAGATAATTTATCTCCGCTGACGAACTACGATTCTCCGCTGGCGGAAAACTTATCTCCGGTGGCGGGAAATTTATATCCGCTGGCGGAAAATTTTTCTCCAGAGGGGCAAATTTATATCCCCTGCCGCACAGCTTATCTCTTCTGACGAAATACGTCTCTCCGCTGGCGGAAAACTTATTTCCGGTGGCGGGATATCTATATCCCCCGCCCGACAACTTATCTCTGCTGACAAAATACGTCTCTCCGCTGGCGGAAAGCTCATATCCGGTGGCGGGAAATTTCTATTCGCTGGCGGAAACTTGTCTCCGCTAACAGACATCTTATCTCCGCTGGCAGATAATTTATCTCCGCTGACGAAATACGTTTCTCCGCTAGCGGAAAACTTATCTCCGGTGGCGGGAAATTTATATCCGCTGGCGGAAAACTTTTCTCCAGAGGGGCAAATTTATATCCCCTGCCGCACAGCTTATCTCTTCTGACGAAATACGTCTCTCCGCTGGCGGAAAACTTATTTCCGGTGGCGGGATATCTATATCCCCCGCCCGACAACTTATCTCTGCTGACAAAATACGTCTCTCCGCTGGCGGAAAGCTTATATCTGGTGGCGGGAAATTTCTATTCGCTGGCGGAAACTTGTCTCCGCTAACAGACATCTTATCTCCGCTGGCAGATAATTTATCTCCGCTGACGAAATACGTTTCTCCGCTAGCGGAAAACTTATCTCCGGTGGCGGGAAATTTATATCCGCTGGCGGAAAACTTTTCTCCAGAGGGGCAAATTTATATCCCCTGCCGCACAGCTTATCTCTTCTGACGAAATACGTCTCTCCGCTGGCGGAAAACTTATTTCCGGTGGCGGGATATCTATATCCCCCGCCCGACAACTTATCTCTGCTGACAAAATACGTCTCTCCGCTGGCGGAAAGCTTATATCTGGTGGCGGGAAATTTCTATTCGCTGGCGGAAACTTGTCTCCGCTAACAGACATCTTATCTCCGCTGGCAGATAATTTATCTCCGCTGACGAAATACGTTTCTCCGCTAGCGGAAAACTTATCTCCGGTGGCGGGAAATTTATATGCGCTGGCGGAAAACTTTTCTCCAGAGGGGCAAATTTATATCCCCTGCCGCACAGCTTATCTCTTCTGACGAAATACGTCTCTCCGCTGGCAGAAAACTTATTGCCGGTGGCGGGATATCTATATCCCCCGCCCGACAACTTATCTCTGCTGACAAAATACGTCTCTCCGCTGGCGGAAAGCTCATATCCGGTGGCGGGAAATTTCTATTCGCTGGCGGAAACTTGTCTCCGCTAACAGACATCTTATCTCCGCTGGCAGATAATTTATCTCCGCTGACGAAATACGTTTCTCCGCTAGCGGAAAACTTATCTCCGGTGGCGGGAAATTTATATCCGCTGGCGGAAAACTTTTCTCCAGAGGGGCAAATTTATATCCCCTGCCGCACAGCTTATCTCTTCTGACGAAATACGTCTCTCCGCTGGCGGAAAACTTATTTCCGGTGGCGGGATATCTATATCCCCCGCCCGACAACTTATCTCTGCTGACAAAATACGTCTCTCCGCTGGCGGAAAGCTTATATCTGGTGGCGGGAAATTTCTATTCGCTGGCGGAAACTTGTCTCCGCTAACAGACATCTTATCTCCGCTGGCAGATAATTTATCTCCGCTGACGAAATACGTTTCTCCGCTAGCGGAAAACTTATCTCCGGTGGCGGGAAATTTATATCCGCTGGCGGAAAACTTTTCTCCAGAGGGGCAAATTTATATCCCCTGCCGCACAGCTTATCTCTTCTGACGAAATACGTCTCTCCGCTGGCGGAAAACTTATTTCCGGTGGCGGGATATCTATATCCCCCGCCCGACAACTTATCTCTGCTGACAAAATACGTCTCTCCGCTGGCGGAAAGCTCATATCCGGTGGCGGGAAATTTCTATTCGCTGGCGGAAACTTGTCTCCGCTAACAGACATCTTATCTCCGCTGGCAGATAATTTATCTCCGCTGACGAAATACGTTTCTCCGCTAGCGGAAAACTTATCTCCGGTGGCGGGAAATTTATATCCGCTGGCGGAAAACTTTTCTCCAGAGGGGCAAATTTATATCCCCTGCCGCACAGCTTATCTCTTCTGACGAAATACGTCTCTCCGCTGGCGGAAAACTTATTTCCGGTGGCGGGATATCTATATCCCCCGCCCGACAACTTATCTCTGCTGACAAAATACGTCTCTCCGCTGGCGGAAAGCTTATATCTGGTGGCGGGAAATTTCTATTCGCTGGCGGAAACTTGTCTCCGCTAACAGACATCTTATCTCCGCTGGCAGATAATTTATCTCCGCTGACGAAATACGTTTCTCCGCTAGCGGAAAACTTATCTCCGGTGGCGGGAAATTTATATCCGCTGGCGGAAAACTTTTCTCCAGAGGGGCAAATTTATATCCCCTGCCGCACAGCTTATCTCTTCTGACGAAATACGTCTCTCCGCTGGCGGAAAACTTATTTCCGGTGGCGGGATATCTATATCCCCCGCCCGACAACTTATCTCTGCTAACGAAATACGTCTCTCCGCTTGTGGAAAACTTATTTCCGGTGGCGGGAAATCTATATCCCCTGACGGACAATTTATCCGCGCTGACGAATTACGTTTCTCCGCTGGCAGAACATTTACTTCCGGCGGCGAGGAATTAATATCCCCTGCCGGACATCTTATCTCTGCTGACCAAATACATCTCTCCGCTGGCGGAAAACTTATCTGCAGTGGCGGGAAATTTATATCCGCTGACAGACATCATATCGTTCCTTCTCTTTCGTAGGGATCAGACGCGTTTTTGATTCGCGCTCCGCATTTTTTTCCTTTTGTTTTGAATAAACAGCCGGTGTTTTCCTAAATAAACTTTATTTAACTTCCTAACCAGCCAACAATCTGGAAACCTATTCTATTCCGCGAGTGCATGCCTTTTGATTTGTGTTAAAACATTATTTATCTTTTTACTTTTCGGCGTCGGCTTGTCGTGTTTGTGTTGTTGCAGTGAGTGAGTACGCATTACATTGCATTGCAGTCCGCTCTTGTCTGGTAGCTTTTGTTGTGTTATCACTCTCTCCCTATCACCCAAACTTAAATAACTGTTCTTTCTCTCTCGCTCTCGTAACTTTCTGTTCAGTAGCTCTCTCTCTCTCTCATTAGCTGCTGCTGCAACTGTTCTCCTCTCCTCCTATTAGCGTTTGTCTGGCACACTGGTTTGATAGCCATTTCTTTTGAAATATTATTTGATTTTAATTTTGTTCAAATTTCTTATTATGGAGTTTTCTGTTGTATGTGCCAAAAAATCATGCAATAAGCAGATCACCCACGATCAGCCGATTATCCCCTGCTGGCTCTGCGACAGCGTAGTGCACGCAAAATGCGCTGGATTTTCTGGCCTTGTGAGTGATGCCATTTCAAAGCGTAATGGTTTGCACTACAGTTGCGAGGCATGCCGTGCGGTGGAGAAAGACATGGTAGCTTTTATGAGGCAGACGCGGTGTGGCTTTAAGGAGCTGACCGTTGGTTTTAAAAACCAATACGATCGGCTCCTAGCCATGGAGGCTCAGTTTAGCGGTTTAAAACTGCTGAATGAGTCTCCGAGGCGCAAAAAGGTCACTCCGCGGGATCTGCAAGTGCCAACCGTCACTCAGCCGTGCGCCGCCGAAAAACTGACTCCGACCACTCCAAGTGTGCAGCAGTTGATCTCGTTTGCCACTCCAAGGGCAACGACAGCTGCTGGCGATGCAGATTCGGTAGCCGAATTCATCGCCTCGGAAAATGTGCAGCCAAGTACGTCTGCAGCGTCCGTGTCCGTGGTGCCCGCAAGTTCGCTAGTTGTCCCGTCTATCCCGATCCCACCAGTAAATAGACGTTCCGGACCTCCGGATATTGCCACCACAGGTACTAGGCCTGTGGTGACTAAACCACTGGTGGGAGTCCCACCAAAACGACAAGTTTTTATTTCACGGCTGGCCCCTGACCTCACATCTAATGATGTAATTGCTTTTATTCAAAGCAAAATAAAAGCCGTGGGTTTAAAGGTGGAGAAATTTAACTTCTCTTATGCCAGGGAGATAGCCTCGTTTAAGATAAGCATCTCCCCAACTCAATTTGACACCATTTGCTCCGCCAAATTTTGGCCGGAGCATTTGGTGGTGAAGGAGTTTAAGGCTAAGAAGAAGAATAGGCCCCCCATATCCCTTCCAAATCTTTCCAGTGTGCCACCCTCAACCTCAACTTCCTCTTCCTCAACTTCCCGTCTTGCTTCCACCTTTCCAAAAAACTAACTTCTCTTTTAGTAACCTATCAGAATGTAAGAGGCTTGCGTAGTAAGCTCAGCATTCTTTTCCGGGATAGTGTTGCATTTGCTTCCAACGTTATTGTGTTTACTGAAACCTGGTTAAGGCCGGACATTCTTAGTTCCGAGGTTTTGGCAGGTCGGTACACAACTTTTAGAAGGGACCGTTCGTCTCGACGGGCAGGGGGGGTTCTAATTGCAGTGGACTCTTACTTCACGTCGGAACACTTCACAGTCCAAGTTCAACAGGAACTGGAATTCCTGTGTGTAAAACTGATTCTTCCCGCTTTCGCTATATTCATTACTTGCTCGTATATCCCACCTTCTTCGGATATTTCAATTTATGAGCAGCACTTGTCCGCTTTAACCGCTGTTTCTTCCTCGCTATCTGATAAAGATCGTATGATAGTTCTTGGTGACTTCAACTTGACAGGAAATGTTTGGTCTTCGGTAAACGAGTCTAGTATCCTAGTGCCCATGTCACGACATGACTTTGTTGACGGCTTGCTTGACCTATCCCTGTCTCAAGTCAACCATGTGAAAAATTCCTTGGGTCGATTGCTTGATCTGTGCTTTGTATCGGATCCGACCATAGTGTTGTTAACCCGAGCCCTTCCGCTCACTATACCTGAAGACGCCTACCACCCTACTTTCGAGGTGTCGCTAGATATAGTACCAACTGTATTGGATCGGTCGAGTAGGCTGCCCGAACGTGTCCGCTGCTTTCGTAAAGCCGAGCTTGCGAAGCTTAATAACCTCATTAGGGATTTTGATTGGTCCGCTTTGTACTTGTGCACTGATATCATAAAAGGCACAAACATTTTTTACAATGCTCTTGGCACATTTTTCGATTCTTGTGTCCCACTTTCTTGTCCGACTAGATCTGGAAAACCCCCTTGGTTTACCAAAGAGTTATCCAGTCTAAAAAACTTAAAATCAAGACTTTATAAAAAATTTCAAGAAGTGGGTTCTCCTACTTCTCACTCTCGCTATGTAATAGCTTGGTCAAACTTTTCGGTTCTTAATGCTCAATGCTATAAGAACTACCTATCTCGATGCAGGATACGTTTTTCTCAGGACCCTAAACAGTTTTACAGCTTCGTAAACAGTAAGCGTAGAAAGTCCGCACACCCATCATTGCTATCATTTTGTAATACGTCGGCAAATAATGATCAGGCAATTGCCGATCTTTTTGCCCAATTTTTCCAACCCACCTATTCTGAGGAAAGCTACTCTGGTCATCCGTACCCATACGGTTTACCGAGGTCGAACGGCATTTTCAGTCCCTTGTTAAATGAATGTTCCCTACTTCATGATCTTCGACTAGTTAAGCCGGTGTTTTCACCGGGTCCAGACGGGGTTCCAGGCTGTGTACTCAGGTACTGCGCCGAGGCTCTGTGTGGACCTTTGCTTAAACTATTCACCCTGTCCATTGATTCTTCTTGCTTCCCCCCGATCTGGAAGGAATCGTTTATAATTCCCCTCCATAAAAAAGGTAGCAAGTCTGATGCAAAAAATTATAGAGGTATAGCAAAGTTATCCGCTATTCCTAAAATGTTTGAGAAGGTTTTAACTCCGCACTTGCAACATCTCTGCAAGTCACTTATATCTCCAACTCAGCATGGATTTATAAGGCGGCGATCAACCACCACGAACTTGTTAGAGTTTACCTCTTTCATTATTAAAGGCTTTCAAGGTAACTTACAGACGGATGTTATTTACACCGACTTTAGTAAAGCATTCGACTCTGTAAACCATTCCCTTTTAGCGCATAAACTTGACCTTTTAGGGTTTCCGCCCAACCTCCTGAGATGGATTTCTAGCTATCTTTGTTCCAGGTCTCAAAGAGTCCTCTTCAAAAACTCCCTCTCTTTACCAGTAAAGGTTTCTTCGGGAGTACCACAGGGCAGCCATCTAGGCCCCTTACTCTTCACACTCTTTATTAATGACTTGCCTTCAGTATTAACATACTCTCGAGTACTTATGTGTGCGGATGATGTTAAACTCTGTGTCCAGTACAAGGACATCTCATTTCATTCTCGCTTGCAATCCGATCTCAATAACTTTCAGTCATGGTGTTGTGCAAACCTGTTACACCTTAATGCCTCGAAATGCAAAGTTATGACATTTCATCGTTCTAGCCCTTGGCTCCCTATACCCTATTTGGTGGTTCTCTTGAGAGAATTACCCTGGTGGATGATCTGGGTGTTATGTTGGACCCCAAGTTAAAGTTTTCCGAACACATTTCTACCATGGTAAATAAGGCCATGGGCGTGCTTGTGTTTATAAAGAGGTGGTCAAAGGAATTTGACGACCCCTATATAACAAAGACTCTCTATACCTCGCTTGTTCGTCCGATCTTAGAATACGGCTCGTGTGTATGGTGCCCTCAGTACAAAGTACACCAGGACCGTATAGAATCAGTACAGAAAGACTTTTTACTCTTTGCTCTGCGGGGACTTACCTGGGATGCGGGTGTAAGACTCCCATCTTACTCTAGTAGACTACTATTAGTAAACCTCCCATCCTTAGTTAACCGTAGAAAAATGCTTGGTGTGATATTTATGCACAACTTGATCAGGGGTGACATAGACAGCCCTGATCTGTTGAGCCGCATAAACTTCACGATTCCTATTAGACTGACTAGAAATTTTATACCGTTGTTCCTTCCACTTTGTAGATCGAATTATTCCTTGCATTAACCGTTTAGGGTCTTATGCTCGTATTATAATTCCCTCTACCATATTATATCTAACACTAAATCTCTTCCTCTTATTAAATTATTAATCCCTACACACCTTTCTATTAATTAGTAACTGTAGTGGTATTTGTATTTTGATTGCATGCTTAGTTTCTTAGTAAGCTTAGTGATAATTTTCCTCGAATGTTAGTCTAATAGCTATCTTTCTTGCATGTTCGCGTTTGGTTCGGCTACGCACCGCGCGTCATGCGGCAGCGCCCCTCGGTCGGTTGGGCGGGAGGAGGGCTGCGTTTTGCTTGGGATCCGCGCGTAACAGCCTTCTGCTGGTGTCACACGGGCCACTTGACGGTGCAGTAACTGCATCGCCTCTTGAAAGATGCAGTCATTGCATGTCAACGTCCAAATATTAGAAATACGTCTCTCAGCTGGCGGAAAACTTATTTCTGGTGGCGGGATATCTATATCCCCGGCCGGACAACTTATCTCTGCTGACGTAATACATCTCTCCGCTGGTGGAAAATTTATATCCGCTGGCGGAAAACTTTTCTCCGCTGACAGACATCTTTTCTCGGCTGGAAGATAATTTATCTCCGCTGACGAACTACAATCCTCTGCTGGCAGAACACTTATCTCCAGAGGGGAAAATTTATATCCCCTGCCGGAAAACTTATCTCTGCTGACGAAATACGTCTCTCCGCTGGCGGAAAACTAATTTCCGGGGCCGGTAAATCTATATCCGCTGGCAGACAACTTATCTCTGCTGACGAAATACGTCTCTCCGCTGGCAGTAAACTTATCTCCGGCGGCGGGAAATTTATATCCCCTGCCGGAAAACTTATCTCTGCTGACGAAATACGTCTCTCCGCTGGCGGAAAACTAATTTCCGGTTGCGGGAAATCAATATTCGCTGGCGGAAAACTTGTCGCCGCTGACGAAATACGTCTCTCCGCTGGCGGAAAAGTTATTTCCGGGGCCGGGAAATCTATATCCGCTGGCAGACAGCTTATCTCTTCTGGCGAAATACGTCTCTCCGCTGGCGGAAAACTTATTTCCAGTGGCGGGATATCTATATCCCCCGCCGGACAACTTATCTCTGCTGACAAAATACGTCTCTCCGCTGGCGGAAAGCTTATATCCGTTTGCGGGAAATCTATATTTGCTGGCGGAAAACTTGTCTCCGCTGACAGACATCTTATCTCCGCTGGCAGATAATTTATCTCCGCTGACGAACTACGTATCTCCACTGGCAGAAAACTTATCTCCGCTGGCAGAACATTTACTTCCGGTGGCGAGGAGTTTATATCCCCTGCCGGACATCTAATCTCTGCTGGCTTTATATCCACTGGCGGAAAACTTTTCTCCGCTGACAGACATCTTATCTCCGCTGCCGGACAACTTATCTCTGCTGACAAAATACGTCTCTCCGCTGTCGGAAAACTTATCTCCGGTGGCGGGAAATTTATATCCGCTGGCGAACAAATTATACCCGCTGACGAATAACGTTTCTCCGCCGGCAGAAAACTTATCTCCGCTGGCAGCACATTTACTTCCGGCGGCGAGGAATTTAAATCCCCTGCCGGACTCTTATCTCTGCTGAAAATATACATCTCTCCGCTGGCGGAAAACTTATCTGCGGTGGCGGGAAATTTATATCCGCTGGCGGAAAACTTATCTCCGTTGGCAGACAATTTATCTCCGCTGACGAACTACGATTCTCCGCTGGCGAATAACTTGTCTGCGGTGGCGGGAAATTTATATCCCCAGCCGGACAATTTATCCCCAATGACGAATTTCGTTTCTCCGCGGGCAGAAAACTAATCTTCGCTGGCAGAACATTTACTTCCGGCGGCGAGGAATTTATATCCCCTGCCGGACATCTTATCTCTGCTGACAAAATACATCTCTCCGCTGGCGGAAAACTTATCTCCGGTGGCGGAAAATTTATATCCGCTGGTGGAAAACTTTTCTCCGCTGACAGACATCTTATCTCCGCTGGCAGATAATTTATCTCCGCTGACGAACTACGATTCTCCGCTGGCAGAAAACTTATCTGCGGTGGCAATTCATTTTCTTCCTCCGGCGAGGAATTTATATCCCGGAACTTTTCTCCGCTGACAGACATCTTATCTCCGCTGCCGGACAACTTATCTCTGCTGACAAAATACGTCTGTCCGCTGGCGGAAAACTTATCTCCGGTGGCGGGAAATTTATATCCGCTGGCGGACAACTTATCTCCGTTGGCAGAGAATTTATCTCCGCTGACGAACTACGATTCTCCGCTGGCGAATAACTTATCTCCGGTGGCGGGAAATTTATATCCGCTGGCGGACAACTTATCTCCGTTGGCAGACAATTTATCTCCGCTGACGAACTACGATTCTCCGCTGGCGGAAAACTTATCTGCGTTGGCGGGAAATTAATATCCGCTGGCGGAGAACTTTTCTCCGCTGACAGACATCTTATCTCCGCTCCCGGACAACTTATCTCTGCTCACAAAATACATCTCTCCGCTGGCGGAAAACTTATCTCCGGTGGCGGAAAATTTATATCCGCTGGTGGAAAACTTTTCTCCGCTGACAGACATCTTATCTCCGCTGGCAGATAATTTATCTCCGCTGACGAACTACGATTCTCCGCTGGCAGAAAACTTATCTGCGGTGGCGGGAAATTTATATCCGCTGGCGGACAAATTATACCCGCTGACGAATAACGTTTCTCTGCCGGCAGAAAACTTATCTCCGCTGGCAGCACATTTACTTCCGGCGGCGAGGAATTTAAATCCCCTGCCGGATATCTTATCTCTGCTGAAAATATACATCTCTCCGCTGGCGGAAAACTTATCTGCGGTGGCGGGAAATTTATATCCGCTGGCGGAAAACTTATTACCTGTGGCGGGAAAATTATAATCCCCTGCCGGACAATTTATCTCCGCTGACGAATTACGTTTCTCCGCCGGCAGAAAACTTATCTCCGCTGCCGGACAACTTATCTCTGCGGACAAAATACGTCTTTTCGCTGGAAGAAAACTTATCTCCGGTGGCGGGAAATTTATATCCGCTGCCGGACAACTTATCACTGCAGACGAAATACGTCTCTCCGCTGGCGGAAATTTTTATTCTGGTGGCGGGAAATTTATATCCGCTGGCGGAAAACTTTTTTCCGCTGACAGACATCTTATCTCCGCTGGCAGAATTTATCTCTGCTGACAAAATACGTCTCTCCGCTGGCGGAAAACTTATTTCCGGATGCGGGAAATATATATCCCCTGCCGGACAACTTATCTCTGCTGACGAAATACGTCTCTCCGCTGGCGGAAAACTTATTTCTGGTGGCGGGAAATTTATAATAACGTTTCTCCGCCGGCAGAAAACCTATCTCCGCTGGCAGAACATTTACTTCCGGCGGTGAGCAATTTATTTCTCCTGCCGGACATTTTATCTCTGCTGAAAGAATACATCTCTCCGCTGGCGGAAAACTTATCTGCGGTGGCGTGAATATTATATCCGCTGGCGGACAACTTTTCTCCAGAGGGGGAAATTTATATCCCCTGCCGGGCAACTTATCTCCGCTGACGAACCACGTTTCTCCGACGGCAGAAAACTTATCTCCAGAGAGGGAAATTTATATCCCCTGCCGGAAAACTTATCTCCGGTGGCGGGAAATTTATATCCGCTGGCGGAAAACTTTTCTCCGCTGACAGACATCTTATCTCCGCTACCGGACAACTTATCTCTGCTGACAAAATACGTCTCTCCGCTGGCGGAAGACTTATCTCCGGTGGTGGGAAATTTATATCCGCTGGCGGAAAACTTTTCTCCATAGGGGGAAATTTATATCCCCTGCCAGACAACTTATCTCCGCTGATGAACTACGTTTCTCCGCTGGCAGAAAACTTATCTTCGGCGGTGGGAAATTTATATCCCCTGACGGACAACTTATCTCTGCTAACAAAATACATCTCTCCGCTGACGGAAAACTTATCTGCGGTTGCGGGAAATTTATATCCGCTGGCGGAAAACTTTTCTCCGCTGACAGACATCTTATCTCCGCTGCCGGACAACTTATCTCTGCTGACAAAATACGTCTGTCCGCTGGCGGAAAACTTATCTCCGGTGGCGGGAAATTTATATCCGCTGGTGGAAAACTTTTCTACAGAGGGGGAAATTTAAAGCCCCTGCCGGACAACTTATCTCCGCTGATGAACTACGTTTCTCCGCTGGCAGAAAACTTATCTTCGGCGGTGGGAAATTTATATCCCCTGACGGACAACTTATCTCTGCTAACAAAATACATCTCTCCGCTGACGGAAAACTTATCTGCGGTTGCGGGAAATTTATATCCGCTGGCGGAAAACTTTTCTCCGCTGACAGACATCATATCTCCGCTGCCGAACAACTTATCTCTGCTGACAAAATACATCTCTCCGCTGGCGGATAACTTATCTACGGTGGCGGGAAATTTATATCTGCTTTCGGACAATTTGTACCCGCTGACGAATTACGTTCCTTCGCCGGCAGAAAACTTGTCTCCACTGGCAGAACATTTACTTCCGGCGGCGAGGAATTTATATCCCCTGCCGGACAACTTATCTCCGCTGACGAACTACGTTTCTTCGCTGGCAGAAAACTCATCACCGGCGGCGGGAAATTTATATCCCCTGCCGGACAACTTATCTTTGCTGACGAAATACGTTTCTCCGCTGGCAGAAAACGTATCTCCGGCGGCGCACAACTTATCTCCGCTGGCGGACAATTTATACCCGCTGACGAACTACGTTTCTCCGCCGGCAGAAAGCTTATCTCCGCTGGCAGAACATTTACTTCCGGCGGCGAGGAATTTATATCCCCTGCCGGACATCTTATCTTTGCTGAAAATATACATCTCTCCGCTGGCGGAAAACTTATCTGCGGTGTCGGGAAATTTATACCCGCTGGCGGAAAACTTTTCTCCGCTGACAGACATCTTATCTCCGCTGCCGGACAACTTATCTCTGCTGACAAAATACGTCTGTCCGCTGGCGGAAAACTTATCTCCGGTGGCGGGAAATTTATATCCGCTGGTGGAAAACTTTTCTACAGAGGGGGAAATTTAAAGCCCCTGCCGGACAACTTATCTCCGCTGACGAACTACGTTTCTCCGCTGGCAAAAAACTTATCTTCGGCGGCGGGAAATTTATATCCCCTGCCGGACATCTTATCTCTGCTGAAAAAATACATCTCTCCGCTGGCGGAACACTTATCTACGGTGGCGGGAAATTTATATCCGCTGGCGGAAAACTTTTCTCCAGAGGGTGAAATTTATATCCCCTGCCGGACAACTTATCTCCGATGACGAACTAAGTTTCTCCGCTGGCAGAAAACTTATCTCCGGCGGCGGGAAATTTTTTATCACCTGCCTGACAAATTATCTCCGCTGACGAAATACGTCTCTCCCGTGGCAGAAAACTTATCTCCGGCGGCGCACAATTTATCTCCCCTGCCGGACAATTTATCCCCGCTGACGAATTACGTTTCTCCGCCGGCAGAAAGCTTATCTCCGCTGGCAGAACATTTACTTCCGGCGGCGAGGAATTTATATCCCCTGCCGGACATCTTATCTTTGCTGAAAATATACTTCTCTCCGCTGGCGGAAAACTTATCTGCGGTGTCGGGAAATTTATATCCGCTGGCGGAAAACTTTTCTCCGCTGACAGACATCATATCTCCGCTGCCGAACAACTTATCTCTGCTGACAAAATACATCTCTCCGCTGGCGGATAACTTATCTACGGTGGCGGGAAATTTATATCTGCTTTCGGACAATTTGTACCCGCTGACGAATTACGTTTCTTCGCCGGCAGAAAACTTGTCTCCACTGGCAGAACATTTACTTTCGGCGGCGAGGAATTTATATCCCCTGCCGGACAACTTATCTCCGCTGACGAACTACGTTTCTTCGCTGGCAGAGAACTCATTTCCGGCGGCGGGAAATTTATATCCCCTGCCGGACAACTTATCTTTGCTGACGAAATACGTTTCTCCGCTGGCAGAAAACGTATCTCCAGCGGCGCACAACTTATCTCCGCTGGCGGACAATTTAACCCCGCTGACGAACTACGTTTCTCCGCTGACGAACTACGTTTCTCCGCTGGCAGAAAATTAACCGCCGGCGGCGGGAAATTTATATCCCCTGCCGGACATCTTATCTCTGCTGAAAAAATACATCTCTCCGCTGGCGGAACACTTATCTACGGTGGCGGGAAATTTATTTCCGCTGGCGGAAAACTTTTCTCCGCTGACAGACATCTTATCTCGGCTGCCGGACAACTTATCTCTGCTGACAAAATACGTCTGTCCGCTGGCGGAAATCTTATCTCCGGTGGCAGGAAATTTATATCCGCTGGTGGAAAAGTTTTCTCCAGAGGGGGAAATTTATAGCCCCTGCCGGACAACTTATCTCCGCTGACGAACTACGTTTCTCCGGTTGCAAAAAATTTATCTTCGGCGGCGGGAAATTTATATCCCCTGCCGGACATCTTATCTCTGCTGAAAAAATACATCTCTCCGCTGGCGGAACACTTATCTACGGTGGCGGGAAATTTATATCCGCTGGCGGAAAACTTTTCTCCGCTGACAGACATCTTATCTCCGCTGCCGGACAACTTATCTCTGCTGACAAAATACGTCTGTCCGCTGGCGGAAAACTTATCTCCGGTGGCGGGAAATTTATATCCGCTGGCGGACAACTTATCTCCGCTGGCAGACAATTTATCTCCGCTGACGAACTACGATTCTCCGCTGGCAGAAAACTTATCTCCGGCGGCGGGAAATTTATATCCCCTGCCGGACATCTTATCTCTGCTGATAAAATACGCCACTCCGCTGGCGGAAAACTTATCTGCGGTGGCGGGAAATTTATATCCGCTGGCGGACAAATTATACCCGCTAATGAATAACGTTTCTCCGCCGGCAGAAAACTTATCTCCGCTGGCAGAACATTTACTTCCGGCGGAGAGGAATTTATATCCCCTGCCGGACATCTTATCTCTGCTGAAAAAATACATCTCTCCGCTGGCGGAAAACTTATCTGCGGTGGCGGGAAATTTATATCCGCTGGCGGAAAACTTTTCTCCAGAGGTTGAAATTTATATCCCCTGCCGGACAACTTATCTCCGATGACGAACTAAGTTTCTCCGCTGGCAGAAAACTTATCTCCGGCGGCGGGAAATTTTTTATCCCCTGCCTGACAAATTTTCTCTGCTGACGAAATACGTCTCTCCCGTGGCAGAAAACTTATCTCCGGCGGCGCACAAGTTATCTCCCCTGCCGGACAATTTATCCCCGCTGACGAATTACGTTTCTCCGCCGGCAGAAAGCTTATCTCCGCTGGCAGAACATTTACTTCCGGCGGCGAGGAATTTATATCCCCTGCCGGACATCTTATCTTTGCTGAAAATATACTTCTCTCCGCTGGCAGAAAACTTATCTGCGGTGGCGGGAAATTTATACCCGCTGGCGGAAAACTTTTTTCCAGAGGGGGAAATTTATATCCAATGCCGGAAAATTTATCCCCGCTGACGAATTTCTTTTCTCCGCCGGCAGAAAACAAATCTCCGCTGGCAATTCATTTACTTCCTCCGGCGAGGAATTTATATCCCCTGCCGGACATCTTATCTCTGCTGACAAATAACATCTCTCCGCTGGCGGAAAACTTATCTGCGGTGCCGGGAAATTTATATCCGCTGGCGGACAAATTATACCCGCTGACGAATAACGTTTCTCCGCCGGCAGAAAACTTATCTCCGCTGGCAGAACATTTACTTCCGGCGGAGAGGAATTTATATCCCCTGCCGGACATCTTATCTCTGCTGAAAAAATACATCTCTCCGCTGGCGGAAAACTTATCTGCGTTGGCGGGAAATTTATATCCGCTAGCGGAAAACTTTTCTCCGCTGACAGACATCTTATCTCCGCTCCCGGACAACTTATCTCTGCTGACAAAATACATCTCTCCGCTGGCGGATAACTTATCTACGGTGGCGGGAAATTTATATCTGCTTTCGGACAATTTGTACCCGCTGACGAATTACGTTCCTTCGCCGGCAGAAAACTTGTCTCCACTGGCAGAACATTTACTTCCGGCGGCGAGGAATTTATATCCCCTGCCGGACAACTTATCTCCGCTGACGAACTACGTTTCTTCGCTGGCAGAAAACTCATCACCGGCGGCGGGAAATTTATATCCCCTGCCGGACAACTTATCTTTGCTGACGAAATACGTTTCTCCGCTGGCAGAAAACGTATCTCCGGCGGCGCACAACTTATCTCCGCTGGCGGACAATTTATACCCGCTGACGAACTACGTTTCTCCGCCGGCAGAAAGCTTATCTCCGCTGGCAGAACATTTACTTCCGGCGGCGAGGAATTTATATCCCCTGCCGGACATCTTATCTTTGCTGAAAATATACATCTCTCCGCTGGCGGAAAACTTATCTGCGGTGTCGGGAAATTTATACCCGCTGGCGAAAAACTTTTCTCCGCTGACAGACATCTTATCTCCGCTGCCGGACAACTTATCTCTGCTGACAAAATACGTCTGTCCGCTGGCGGAAAACTTATCTCCGGTGGCGGGAAATTTATATCCGCTGGTGGAAAACTTTTCTACAGAGGGGGAAATTTAAAGCCCCTGCCGGACAACTTATCTCCGCTGACGAACTACGTTTCTCCGCTGGCAAAAAACTTATCTTCGGCGGCGGGAAATTTATATCCCCTGCCGGACATCTTATCTCTGCTGAAAAAATACATCTCTCCGCTGGCGGAACACTTATCTACGGTGGCGGGAAATTTATATCCGCTGGCGGAAAACTTTTCTCCAGAGGGTGAAATTTATATCCCCTGCCGGACAACTTATCTCCGATGACGAACTAAGTTTCTCCGCTGGCAGAAAACTTATCTCCGGCGGCGGGAAATTTTTTATCACCTGCCTGACAAATTATCTCCGCTGACGAAATACGTCTCTCCCGTGGCAGAAAACTTATCTCCGGCGGCGCACAATTTATCTCCCCTGCCGGACAATTTATCCCCGCTGACGAATTACGTTTCTCCGCCGGCAGAAAGCTTATCTCCGCTGGCAGAACATTTACTTCCGGCGGCGAGGAATTTATATCCCCTGCCGGACATCTTATCTTTGCTGAAAATATACTTCTCTCCGCTGGCGGAAAACTTATCTGCGGTGTCGGGAAATTTATATCCGCTGGCGGAAAACTTTTCTCCGCTGACAGACATCATATCTCCGCTGCCGAACAACTTATCTCTGCTGACAAAATACATCTCTCCGCTGGCGGATAACTTATCTACGGTGGCGGGAAATTTATATCTGCTTTCGGACAATTTGTACCCGCTGACGAATTACGTTTCTTCGCCGGCAGAAAACTTGTCTCCACTGGCAGAACATTTACTTTCGGCGGCGAGGAATTTATATCCCCTGCCGGACAACTTATCTCCGCTGACGAACTACGTTTCTTCGCTGGCAGAAAACTCATTTCCGGCGGCGGGAAATTTATATCCCCTGCCGGACAACTTATCTTTGCTGACGAAATACGTTTCTCCGCTGGCAGAAAACGTATCTCCGGCGGCGCACAACTTATCTCCGCTGGCGGACAATTTAACCCCGCTGACGAACTACGTTTCTCCGCTGACGAACTACGTTTCTCCGCTGGCAGAAAATTAACCGCCGGCGGCGGGAAATTTATATCCCCTGCCGGACATCTTATCTCTGCTGAAAAAATACATCTCTCCGCTGGCGGAACACTTATCTACGGTGGCGGGAAATTTATTTCCGCTGGCGGAAAACTTTTCTCCGCTGACAGACATCTTATCTCGGCTGCCGGACAACTTATCTCTGCTGACAAAATACGTCTGTCCGCTGGCGGAAATCTTATCTCCGGTGGCAGGAAATTTATATCCGCTGGTGGAAAAGTTTTCTCCAGAGGGGGAAATTTATAGCCCCTGCCGGACAACTTATCTCCGCTGACGAACTACGTTTCTCCGGTTGCAAAAAATTTATCTTCGGCGGCGGGAAATTTATATCCCCTGCCGGACATCTTATCTCTGCTGAAAAAATACATCTCTCCGCTGGCGGAACACTTATCTACGGTGGCGGGAAATTTATATCCGCTGGCGGAAAACTTTTCTCCGCTGACAGACATCTTATCTCCGCTGCCGGACAACTTATCTCTGCTGACAAAATACGTCTGTCCGCTGGCGGAAAACTTATCTCCGGTGGCGGGAAATTTATATCCGCTGGCGGACAACTTATCTCCGCTGGCAGACAATTTATCTCCGCTGACGAACTACGATTCTCCGCTGGCAGAAAACTTATCTCCGGCGGCGGGAAATTTATATCCCCTGCCGGACATCTTATTTCTGCTGATAAAATACGCCACTCCGCTGGCGGAAAACTTATCTGCGGTGGCGGGAAATTTATATCCGCTGGCGGACAAATTATACCCGCTAATGAATAACGTTTCTCCGCCGGCAGAAAACTTATCTCCGCTGGCAGAACATTTACTTCCGGCGGAGAGGAATTTATATCCCCTGCCGGACATCTTATCTCTGCTGAAAAAATACATCTCTCCGCTGGCGGAAAACTTATCTGCGGTGGCGGGAAATTTATATCCGCTGGCGGAAAACTTTTCTCCAGAGGTTGAAATTTATATCCCCTGCCGGACAACTTATCTCCGATGACGAACTAAGTTTCTCCGCTGGCAGAAAACTTATCTCCGGCGGCGGGAAATTTTTTATCCCCTGCCTGACAAATTTTCTCTGCTGACGAAATACGTCTCTCCCGTGGCAGAAAACTTATCTCCGGCGGCGCACAAGTTATCTCCCCTGCCGGACAATTTATCCCCGCTGACGAATTACGTTTCTCCGCCGGCAGAAAGCTTATCTCCGCTGGCAGAACATTTACTTCCGGCGGCGAGGAATTTATATCCCCTGCCGGACATCTTATCTTTGCTGAAAATATACTTCTCTCCGCTGGCAGAAAACTTATCTGCGGTGGCGGGAAATTTATACCCGCTGGCGGAAAACTTTTTTCCAGAGGGGGAAATTTATATCCAATGCCGGAAAATTTATCCCCGCTGACGAATTTCTTTTCTCCGCCGGCAGAAAACAAATCTCCGCTGGCAATTCATTTACTTCCTCCGGCGAGGAATTTATATCCCCTGCCGGACATCTTATCTCTGCTGACAAATAACATCTCTCCGCTGGCGGAAAACTTATCTGCGGTGCCGGGAAATTTATATCCGCTGGCGGACAAATTATACCCGCTGACGAATAACGTTTCTCCGCCGGCAGAAAACTTATCTCCGCTGGCAGAACATTTACTTCCGGCGGAGAGGAATTTATATCCCCTGCCGGACATCTTATCTCTGCTGAAAAAATACATCTCTCCGCTGGCGGAAAACTTATCTGCGTTGGCGGGAAATTTATATCCGCTAGCGGAAAACTTTTCTCCGCTGACAGACATCTTATCTCCGCTCCCGGACAACTTATCTCTGCTGACAAAATACGAGGGGGGAAATTTATATCCCCTGCCGGACAACTTATCTCCGCTGACGAACTACGTTTCTCCGCCGGCAGAAAACTTATTTCCGCTGGCAGAACATTTGCTTCCGGCGGCGAGGAATTTATATCCCCTGCCGGACATCTTATCTCTGCTGAAAAAATACATCTCTCCGCTGGCGGTAAACTTATCTGTGGTGGCGGGAAATTTATATCCGCTGGCGGAAAACTTTTTTCCAGAGGGGGAAATTTATATCCCCTGCCGGAAAATTTATCCCCGCTGACGAATAATGTTTCTCCGCCGGCAGAAAACAAATCTCCGCTGGCAATTCATTTACTTCCTCCGGCGAGGAATTTATATCCCCTACCGGACATCTTATCTCTGCTGACAAATTACATCTCTCCGCTGGCGGAAAACTTATCTGCGGTGCCGGGAAATTTATATCCGCTGGCGGACAATTTATCCCCGCTGACGAATAACGTTTCTCCGCCGGCAGAAAACTTATCTCCGCTGGCAGAACATTTATTTCCGGCGGAGAGGAATATATATCCCCTGCCGGACATCTTATCTCTGCTGAAAAAATACATCTCTCCGCTGGCGGAAAACTTATCTGCGTTGGCGGGAAATTTATATCCGCTAGCGGAAAACTTTTCTCCGCTGACAGACATCTTATCTCCGCTGCCGGACAACTTATCTCTGCTGACAAAATACGTCTGTCCGCTGGCGGAAAACTTATCTCCGGTGGCGGGAAATATATATCCGCTGGCGGACAACTTATCTCTGTTGGCAGACAATTTATCTCCGCTGACGAACTACGATTCTCCGCTGGCGAATAACTTATCTGCGGTGGCGGGAAATGTATGTCCCCTGCCGGACAATTTATCCCCGCTGACGAATTTCGTTTCTCCGCCGGCAGAAAACTTATCTCCGCTGGCAGAACATTTACTTCCGGCGGCGAGGAATTTATATCCCCTGCCGGACATCTTATCTCTGCTGACAAAATACATCTCTCCGCTGGCGGAAAACTTATCTGCGGTGGCGGGAAATTTAATTCCGCTGGCGGACAATTTATCCCCGCTGACGAATAATGTTTCTCCGCCGGCAGAAAACTTATCTCCGCTGGCAGAACATTTACTTCCGGCGGCGAGGAATTCATAACCCCTTGCCGGACATCTTATCTCTGCTAACAAAATACATCTCTCCGCTGACGGAAAACTTATCTGCGGTGGCGGGAAATTTATATCCGCTGGCGGAAAACTTTTCTCCGCTGACAGACATCATATCTCCGCTGCCGAACAACTTATCTCTGCTGACAAAATACATCTCTCCGCTGGCGGATAACTTATCTACGGTGGCGGGAAATTTATATCTGCTGGCGGACAATTTGTACCCGCTGACGAATTACGTTTCTTCGCCGGCAGAAAACTTGTCTCCACTGGCAGAACATTTACTTCCGGCGGCGAGGAATTTATATCCCCTGCCGGACAACTTATCTCCGCTGACGAACTACGTTTCTTCGCTGGCAGAAAACTCATCTCCGGCGGCGGGAAATTTATATCCCCTGCCGGACAACATATCTTTGCTGCCGAAATACGTTTCTCCTCTGGCAGAAAACGTATCTCCCGCGGCGCACAACTTATCTCCGCTGGCGGACAATTTATCCCCGCTGACGAGCTACGTTTCTCCGCCGGCAGAAAGCTCATCTCCGCTGGCAGAACATTTACTTCCGGCGGCGAGGAATTTATATCCCCTGCCGGACATCTTATCTTTGCTGAAAATATACATCTCTCCGCTGGCGGAAAACTTATCTGCGGTGGCGGGAAATTTATACCCGCAGGCGGAAAACTTTTCTCCGCTGACAGACATCTTATCTCCGCTGCCGGACAACTTATCTCTGCTGACAAAATACGTCTGTCCGCTGGCAGAAAACGTATCTCCGGCGGCGGGAAATTTATATCTGCTGGCGGACAATTTGTACCCGCTGACGAGCTACGTTTCTCCGCCGGCAGAAAGCTCATCTCCGCTGGCAGAACATTTACTTCCGGCGGCGAGGAATTTATATCCCCTGCCGGACATCTTATCTTTGCTGAAAATATACATCTCTCCGCTGGCGGAAAACTTATCTGCGCTGACAGACATCTTATCTCCGCTGCCGGACAACTTATCTCTGCTGACAAAATACGTCTGTCCGCTGGCGGAAAACTTATCTCCGGTGGCGGGAAATTTATATCCGCTGGCAGACAACTTATCTCCGCTGGCAGACAATTTATCTCCGCTGACGAACTACGATTCTTCGCTGGCAGAAAACTTATCTCCGGCGGCGGGAAATTTATATCCCCTGCCGGACATCTTATCTCTGCTGAAAAAATACATCTCTCCGCTGGCGGTAAACTTATCTGTGGTGGCGGGAAATTTATATCCGCTGGCGGAAAACTTTTTTCCAGAGGGGGAAATTTATATCCCCTGCCGGAAAATTTATCCCCGCTGACGAATAATGTTTCTCCGCCGGCAGAAAACAAATCTCCGCTGGCAATTCATTTACTTCCTCCGGCGAGGAATTTATATCCCCTGCCGGACATCTTATCTCTGCTGACAAATTACATCTCTCCGCTGGCGGAAAACTTATCTGCGGTGCCGGGAAATTTATATCCGCTGGCGGACAATTTATCCCCGCTGACGAATAACGTTTCTCCGCCGGCAGAAAACTTATCTCCGCTGGCAGAACATTTATTTCCGGCGGAGAGGAATATATATCCCCTGCCGGACATCTTATCTCTGCTGAAAAAATACATCTCTCCGCTGGCGGAAAACTTATCTGCGTTGGCGGGAAATTTATATCCGCTAGCGGAAAACTTTTCTCCGCTGACAGACATCTTATCTCCGCTGCCGGACAACTTATCTCTGCTGACAAAATACGTCTGTCCGCTGGCGGAAAACTTATCTCCGGTGGCGGGAAATATATATCCGCTGGCGGACAACTTATCTCTGTTGGCAGACAATTTATCTCCGCTGACGAACTACGATTCTCCGCTGGCGAATAACTTATCTGCGGTGGCGGGAAATGTATGTCCCCTGCCGGACAATTTATCACCGCTGACGAATTTCGTTTCTCCGCCGGCAGAAAACTTATCTCCGCTGGCAGAACATTTACTTCCGGCGGCGAGGAATTTATATCCCCTGCCGGACATCTTATCTCTGCTGACAAAATACATCTCTCCGCTGGCGGAAAACTTATCTGCGGTGGCGGGAAATTTAATTCCGCTGGCGGACAATTTATCCCCGCTGACGAATAATGTTTCTCCGCCGGCAGAAAACTTATCTCCGCTGGCAGAACATTTACTTCCGGCGGCGAGGAATTCATAACCCCTTGCCGGACATCTTATCTCTGCTAACAAAATACATCTCTCCGCTGACGGAAAACTTATCTGCGGTGGCGGGAAATTTATATCCGCTGGCGGAAAACTTTTCTCCGCTGACAGACATCATATCTCCGCTGCCGAACAACTTATCTCTGCTGACAAAATACATCTCTCCGCTGGCGGATAACTTATCTACGGTGGCGGGAAATTTATATCTGCTGGCGGACAATTTGTACCCGCTGACGAATTACGTTTCTTCGCCGGCAGAAAACTTGTCTCCACTGGCAGAACATTTACTTCCGGCGGCGAGGAATTTATATCCCCTGCCGGACAACTTATCTCCGCTGACGAACTACGTTTCTTCGCTGGCAGAAAACTCATCTCCGGCGGCGGGAAATTTATATCCCCTGCCGGACAACATATCTTTGCTGCCGAAATACGTTTCTCCTCTGGCAGAAAACGTATCTCCCGCGGCGCACAACTTATCTCCGCTGGCGGACAATTTATCCCCGCTGACGAGCTACGTTTCTCCGCCGGCAGAAAGCTCATCTCCGCTGGCAGAACATTTACTTCCGGCGGCGAGGAATTTATATCCCCTGCCGGACATCTTATCTTTGCTGAAAATATACATCTCTCCGCTGGCGGAAAACTTATCTGCGGTGGCGGGAAATTTATACCCGCAGGCGGAAAACTTTTCTCCGCTGACAGACATCTTATCTCCGCTGCCGGACAACTTATCTCTGCTGACAAAATACGTCTGTCCGCTGGCAGAAAACGTATCTCCGGCGGCGGGAAATTTATATCTGCTGGCGGACAATTTGTACCCGCTGACGAGCTACGTTTCTCCGCCGGCAGAAAGCTCATCTCCGCTGGCAGAACATTTACTTCCGGCGGCGAGGAATTTATATCCCCTGCCGGACATCTTATCTTTGCTGAAAATATACATCTCTCCGCTGGCGGAAAACTTATCTGCGCTGACAGACATCTTATCTCCGCTGCCGGACAACTTATCTCTGCTGACAAAATACGTCTGTCCGCTGGCGGAAAACTTATCTCCGGTGGCGGGAAATTTATATCCGCTGGCAGACAACTTATCTCCGCTGGCAGACAATTTATCTCCGCTGACGAACTACGATTCTTCGCTGGCAGAAAACTTATCTCCGGCGGCGGGAAATTTATATCCCCTGCCGGACATCTTATCTCTGCTGATAAAATACATCTCTCCGCTGGCGGTAAACTTATCTGTGGTGGCGGGAAATTTATATCCGCTGGCGGAAAACTTTTTTCCAGAGGGGGAAATTTATATCCCCTGCCGGAAAATTTATCCCCGCTGACGAATTTCTTTTCTCCGCCGGCAGAAAACAAATCTCCGCTGGCAATACATTTACTTCCTCCGGCGAGGAATTTATATCCCCTGCCGGACATCTTATCTCTGCTGACAAATTACATCTCTCCGCTGGCGGAAAACTTATCTGCGGTGCCGGGAAATTTATATCCGCTGGCGGACAATTTATCCCCGCTGACGAATAACGTTTCTCCGCCGGCAGAAAACTTATCTCCGCTGGCAGAACATTTACTTCCGGCGGAGAGGAATATATATCCCCTGCCGGACATCTTATCTCTGCTGAAAAAATACATCTCTCCGCTGGCGGAAAACTTATCTGCGGTGGCGGGAAATTTATATCCGCTGGCGGAAAACTTTTCTCCAGAGGGTGAAATTTATATCCCCTGCCGGACAACTTATCTCCGATGACGAACTAAGTTTCTCCGCTGGCAGAAAACTTATCTCCGGCGGCGGGAAATTTTTTTTCCCCTGCCTGACAACTTATCTCTGCTGACGAAATACGTTTCTCCCGTGGCAGAAAACTTATCTCCGGCGGCGCACAAGTTATCTCCCCTGCCGGACAATTTATCCCCGCTGACGAATTACGTTTCTCCGCCGGCAGAAAGCTTATCTCCGCTGGCAGAACATTTACTTCCGGCGGCGAGGAATTTATATCCCCTGCCGGACATCTTATCTTTGCTGAAAATATACTTCTCTCCGCTGGCGGAAAACTTATCTGCGGTGGCGGGAAATTTATACCCGCTGGCGGAAAACTTTTCTCCGCTGCCGGACAACTTATCTCTGCTGACAAAATACGTCTGTCCGCTGGCAGAAAACGTATCTCCGGCGGCGGGAAATTTATATCCGCTGGCGGACAACTTATCTCCGCTGGCAGACAATTTATCTCCGCTGACGAACTACGATTCTCCGCTGGCAGAAAACTTATCTTCGGCGGCGGGAAATTTATATCCCCTGCCGGACATCTTATCTCTGCTGATAAAATACATCTCTCCGCTGGCGGTAAACTTATCTGTGGTGGCGGGAAATTTATATCCGCTGGCGGAAAACTTTTTTCCAGAGGGGGAAATTTATATCCCCTGCCGGAAAATTTATCCCCGCTGACGAATTTCTTTTCTCCGCCGGCAGAAAACAAATCTCCGCTGGCAATTCATTTACTTCCTCCGGCGAGGAATTTATATCCCCTGCCGGACATCTTATCTCTGCTGACAAAATACGTCTGTCCGCTGGCAGAAAACGTATCTCCGGCGGCGGGAAATTTATAACTGCTGGCGGACAATTTGTACCCGCTGACGAGCTACGTTTCTCCGCCGGCAGAAAGCTCATCTCCGCTGGCAGAACATTTACTTCCGGCGGCGAGGAATTTATATCCCCTGCCGGACATCTTATCTTTGCTGAAAATAAACATCTCTCCGCTGGCGGAAAACTTTTCTCCGCTGACAGACATCTTATCTCCGCTGCCGGACAACTTATCTCTGCTGACAAAATACGTCTGTCCGCTGGCAGAAAACGTATCTCCGGCGGCGGGAAATTTATATCCGCTGGCGGACAAATTATACTTGCTGATGAATAACGTTTCTCCGCCGGCAGAAAACTTATCTCCGCTGGCAGAACATTTACTTCCGGCGGAGAATAATTTATATCCCCTGCCGGACATCTTATCTCTGCTGAAAAAATACATCTCTCCGCTGGCGGAAAACTTATCTGCGGTGGCGGGAAATTTATATCCGCTGGCGGAAAACTTTTCTCCAGAGGGTGAAATTTATTTCCCCTGCCGGACAACTTATCTCCGATGACGAACTAAGTTTCTCCGCTGGCAGAAAACTTATCTCCGGCGGCGGGAAATTTTTTTTCCCCTGCCTGACAACTTATCTCTGCTGACGAAATACGTCTCTCCCGTGGCAGAAAACTTATCTCCGGCGGCGCACAAGTTATCTCCCCTGCCGGACAATTTATCCCCGCTGACGAATTACGTTTCTCCGCCGGCAGAAAGCTTATCTCCGCTGGCAGAACATTTACTTCCGGCGGCGAGGAATTTATATCCCCTGCCGGACATCTTATCTTTGCTGAAAATATACTTCTCTCCGCTGGCGGAAAACTTATCTGCGGTGGCGGGAAATTTATACCCGCTGGCGGAAAACTTTTCTCCGCTGACAGACATCTTATCTCCGCTGCCGGACAACTTATCTCTGCTGGCAAAATACGAGGGGGGAAATTTATATCCCCTGCCGGACAACTTATCTCCGCTGACGAACTACGTTTCTCCGCCGGCAGAAAACTTATTTCCGCTGGCAGAACATTTGCTTCCGGCGGCAAGGAATTTATATCCCCTGCCGGACATCTTATCTCTGCTGAAAAAATACATCTCTCCGCTGGCGGTAAGCTTATCTGTGGTGGCGGAAAATTTATATCCGCTGGCGGAAAACTTTTTTCCAGAGGGGGAAATTTATATCCCCTGCCGGAAAATTTATCCCCGCTGACAAATTTCTTTTCTCCGCCGGCAGAAAACAAATCTCCGCTGGCAATTCATTTACTTCCTCCGGCGAGGAATTTATATCCCCTGCCGGACATCTTATCTCTGCTGACAAATTACATCTCTCCGCTGGCGGAAAACTTATCTGCGGTGCCGGGAAATTTATATCCGCTTGCGGACAATTTATCCCCGCTGACGAATAACGTTTCTCCGCCGGCAGAAAACTTATCTCCGCTGGCAGAACATTTACTTCCGGCGGAGAGGAATATATATCCCCTGCCGGACATCTTATCTCTGCTGAAAAAATACATCTCTCCGCTGGCGGAAAACTTATCTGCGTTGGCGGGAAATTTATATCCGCTAGCGGAAAACTTTTCTCCGCTGACAGACATCTTATCTCCGCTGCCGGACAACTTATCTCTGCTGACAAAATACGTCTGTCCGCTGGCGGAAAACTTATCTCCGGTGGCGGGAAATTTATATCCGCTGGCGGACATCTTATCTCTGTTGGCAGACAATTTATCTCCGCTGACGAACTACGATTCTCCGCTGGCGAATAACTTATCTGCGGTGGCGGGAAATTTATATCCCCTGCCGGACAATTTATCCCCGCTGACGAATTTCGTTTCTCCGCCGGCAGAAAACTTATCTCCGCTGGCAGAACATTTACTTCCGTCGGCGAGGAATTTATATCCCCTGCCGGACATCTTATCTCTGCTGACAAAATACATCTCTCCGCTGGCGGAAAACTTATCTGCGGTGCCGGGAAATTTATATCCGCTGGCGGAAATTTTATCCCCGCTGACGAATAACGTTTCTCCGCCGGCAGAAAACTTATCTCCGCTGGCAGAACATTTACCTCCGGCGGCGAGGAATTCATAACCCCTTGCCGGACATCTTATCTCTGCTGACAAAATACATCTCTCCGCTGGCGGATAACTTATCTGCGGTGTCGGGAAATTTATATCCGCTGGCGGAAAACTTTTCTCCGCTGACAGACATCATATCTCAGCTGCCGAACAACTTATCTCTGCTGAAAAAATACATCTCTCCGCTGGCGGAAAACTTATCTGCGTTGGCGGGAAATTTATATCCGCTAGCGGAAAACTTTTCTCCGCTGACAGACATCTTATCTCCGCTGCCGGACAACTTATCTCTGCTGACAAAATACGTCTGTCCGCTGGCGGAAAACTTATCTCCGGTGGCGGGAAATTTATATCCGCTGGCGGACATCTTATCTCTGTTGGCAGACAATTTATCTCCGCTGACGAATTACGATTCTCCGCTGGCGAATAACTTATCTGCGGTGGCGGGAAATTTATATCCCCTGCCGGACAATTTATCCCCGCTGACGAATTTCGTTTCTCCGCCGGCAGAAAACTTGTCTCCACTGGCAGAACATTTACTTCCGGCGGCGAGGAATTTATATCCCCTGCCGGACAACTTATCTCCGCTGACGAACTACGTTTCTTCGCTGGCAGAAAACTCATTTCCGGCGGCGGGAAATTTATATCCCCTGCCGGAAAATTTATATCCGCTGGCGGAAAACTTTTTTCCAGAGGGGGAAATTTATATCCCCTGCCGGAAAATTTATCCCCGCTGACGAAATACGTTTCTCCGCTGGCAGAAAACGTATCTCCGGCGGCGCACAACTTATCTCCGCTGGCGGACAATTTAACCCCGCTGACGAACTACGTTTCTCCGCTGACGAACTACGTTTCTCCGCTGGCAGAAAATTAACCGCCGGCGGCGGGAAATTTATATCCCCTGCCGGACATCTTATCTCTGCTGAAAAAATACATCTCTCCGCTGGCGGAACACTTATCTACGGTGGCGGGAAATTTATATCCGCTGGCGGAAAACTTTTCTCCGCTGACAGACATCTTATCTCCGCTGACGGACAACTTATCTCTGCTGACAAAATACGTCTGTCCGCTGGCGGAAAACTTATCTCCGGTGGCGGGAAATTTATATCCGCTGGTGGAAAACTTTTCTCCAGAGGGAGAAATTTATATCCCCTGCCGGAAAACTTATCTTCGCTGACGAATTACGTTTCTCCGCTGGCAAAAAACTTATCTTCGGCGAAGGGAAATTTATATCCGCTGGCGGACAAATTATACCCGCTGACGAATAACGTTTCTCCGCCGGCAGAAAACAGAACATTTACTTCCGGCGGCGAGGAATTTATATCCCCTGCCGGACATCTTATCTTTGCTGAAAATATACTTCTCTCCGCTGGCGGAAAACTTATCTGCGGTGGCGGGAAATTTATACCCGCTGGCGGAAAACTTTTCTCCGCTGACAGACATCTTATCTCCGCTGCCGGACAACTTATCTCTGCTGACAAAATACGTCTGTCCGCTGGCAGAAAACGTATCTCCGGCGGCGGGAAATTTATATCCGCTGGCGGACAACTTATCTCCGCTGGCAGACAATTTATCTCCGCTGACGAACTACGATTCTCCGCTGGCAGAAAACTTATCTCCGGCGGCGGGAAGTTTATATCCCCTGCCGGACATCTTATCTCTGCTGATAAAATACATCTCTCCGCTGGCGGTAAACTTATCTGTGGTGGCGGGAAATTTATATCCGCTGGCGGAAAACTTTTTTCCAGAGGGGGAAATTTATATCCCCTGCCGGAAAATTTATCCCCGCTGACGAATTTCTTTTCTCCGCCGGCAGAAAACAAATCTCCGCTGGCAAATCATTTACTTCCTCCGGCGAGGAATTTATATCCCCTGCCGGACATCTTATCTCTGCTGAAAAAATACATCTCTCCGCTGACGGAAAACTTATCTGCGGTGGCGGGAAATTTATATCCGCTGGCGGAAAACTTTTCTCCAGAGGGTGAAATTTATATCCCCTGCCGGACAACTTATCTCCGATGACGAACTAAGTTTCTCCGCTGGCAGAAAACTTATCTCCGGCGGCGGGAAATTTTTTTTCCCCTGCCTGACAACTTATCTCTGCTGACGAAATACGTCTCTCCCGTGGCAGAAAACTTATCTCCGGCGGCGCACAAGTTATCTCCCCTGCCGGACAATTTATCCCCGCTGACGAATTACGTTTCTCCGCCGGCAGAAAGCTTATCTCCGCTAGCAGAACATTTACTTCCGGCGGCGAGGAATTTATATCCCCTGCCGGACATCTTATCTTTGCTGAAAATATACTTCTCTCCGCCGGCGGAAAACTTATCTGCGGTGGCGGGAAATTTATACCCACTGGCGGAAAACTTTTCTCCGCTGACAGACATCTTATCTCCGCTGCCGGACAACTTATCTCTGCTGACAAAATACGAGGGGGGAAATTTGTATCCCCTGCCGGACAACTTATCTCCGCTGACGAACTACGTTTCTCCGCCGGCAGAAAACTTATTTCCGCTGGCAGAACATTTGCTTCCGGCGGCGAGGAATTTATATCCCCTGCCGGACATCTTATCTCTGCTGAAAAAATACATCTCTCCGCTGGCGGTAAACTTATCTGTGGTGGCGGTAAATTTATATCCGCTGGCGGAAAACTTTTTTCCAGAGGGGGAAATTTATATCCCCTGCCGGAAAATTTATCCCCGCTGACGAATAATGTTTCTCCGCCGGTAGAAAACAAATCTCCGCTGGCAATTCATTTTCTTCCTCCGGCGAGGAATTTATATCCCCTGCCGGACATCTTATCTCTGCTGACAAATTACATCTCTCCGCTGGCGGAAAACTTATCTGCGGTGCCGGGAAATTTATATCCGCTGGCGGACAATTTATCCCCGCTGACGAATAACGTTTCTCCGCCGGCAGAAAACTTATCTCCGCTGGCAGAACATTTACTTCCGGCGGAGAGGAATATATATCCCCTGCCGGACATCTTATCTCTGCTGAAAAAATACATCTCTCCGCTGGCGGAAAACTTATCTGCGTTGGCGGGAAATTTATATCCGCTAGCGGAAAACTTTTCTCCGCTGACAGACATCTTATCTCCACTGCCGGACAACTTATCTCTGCTGACAAAATACGTCTGTCCGCTGGCGGAAAACTTATCTCCGGTGGCGGGAAATTTATATCCGCTGGCGGACATCTTATCTCTGTTGGCAGACAATTTATCTCCGCTGACGAACTACGATTCTCCGCTGGCGAATAACTTATCTGCGGTGGCGGGAAATTTATATCCCCTGCCGGACAATTTATCCCCGCTGACGAATTTCGTTTCTCCGCCGGCAGAAAACTTATCTTCGCTGGCAGAACATTTACTTCCGTCGGCGAGGAATTTATATCCCCTGCCGGACATCTTATCTCTGCTGACAAAATACATCTCTCCGCTGGCGGAAAACTTATCTGCGGTGCCGGGAAATTTATATCCGCTGGCGGACAATTTATCCCCGCTGACGAATGACAATTTGTACCCGCTGACGAATTACGTTTCTTCGCCGGCAGAAAACTTGTCTCCACTGGCAGAACATTTACTTCCGGCGGCGAGGAATTTATATCCCCTGCCGGACAACTTATCTCCGCTGACGAACTACGTTTCTTCGCTGGCAGAAAACTCATTTCCGGCGGCGGGAAATTTATATCCCCTAACGGACAACTTATCTTTGCTGACGAAATACGTTTCTCCGCTGGCAGAAAACGTATCTCCGGCGGCGCACAACTTATCTCCGCTGGCGGACAATTTAACCCCGCTGACGAACTACGTTTCTCCGCTGACGAACTACGTTTCTCCGCTGGCAGAAAATTAACCGCCGGCGGCGGGAAATTTATATCCCCTGCCGGACATCTTATCTCTGCTGAAAAAATACATCTCTCCGCTGGCGGAACACTTATCTACGGTGGCGGGAAATTTATATCCGCTGGCGGAAAACTTTTCTCCGCTGACAGACATCTTATCTCCGCTGCCGGACAACTTATCTCTGCTGACAAAATACGTCTGTCCGCTGGCGGAAAACTTATCTCCGGTGGCGGGAAATTTATATCCGCTGGTGGAAAACTTTTCTCCAGAGGGAGAAATTTATATCCCCTGCCGGACAACTTATCTTCGCTGACGAACTACGTTTCTCCGCTGGCAAAAAACTTATCTTCGGCGGCGGGAAATTTATATCCCCTGCTGGACATCTTATCTCTGCTGAAAAAATAAATCTCTCCGCTGGCGGAACACTTATCTACGGTGGCGGGAAATTTATATCCGCTGGCGGAAAACTTTTCTCCGCTGACAGACATCTTATCTCCGCTGCCGGACAACTTATCTCTGCTGACAAAATACGTCTGTCCGCTGGCGGAAAACTTATCTCCGGTGGCGGGAAATTTATATCCGCTGGCGGACAACTTATCTTCGTTGGCAGACAATTTATCTCCGCTGACGAACTACGATTCTCCGCTGGCAGAAAACTTATCTCCGGCGGCGGGAAATTTATATCACCTGGCGGACATCTTATCTCTGCTGACAAAATACGTCTCTCCGCTGCCGGAAAACTTATCTGCGGTGGCGGGAAATTTATATCCGCTGGCGGACAAATTATACCCGCTGACGAATAACGTTTCTCCGCCGGCAGAAAACTTATCTCCGCTGGCAGCACATTTACTTCCGGCGGCGAGGAATTTAAATCCCCTGCCGGACATCTTATCTCTGCTGAGAAAATACATATCTCCGCTGGCGGATAACTTATCTGCGGTGTCGGGAAATTTATATCCGCTGGCGGAAAACATATCTCCGTTGGCAGACAATTTATCTCCGCTGACGAACTACGATTCTCCGCTGGCGGAAAACTTATCTGCGTTGTCGGGAAATTTATATCCGCTGGCGGAAAACTTTTCTCCGCTGACAGACATCTTATCTCCGCTCCCGGACAACTTATCTCTGCTCACAAAATACATCTCTCCGCTGGCGGAAAACTTATCTCCGGTGGCGGAAAATTTATATCCGCTGGTGGAAAACTTTTCTCCGCTGACAGACATCTTATCTCCGCTGGCAGATAATTTATCTCCGCTGACGAACTACGATTCTCCGCTGGCAGAAAACTTATCTGCGGTGGCGGGAAATTTATATCCCCTGCCGGACAATTTATCCCCGCTGACGAATTTCGTTTCTCCGCCGGCAGAAAACTTATCTCCGCTGGCAGAACATTTACTTCCGGCGGCGAGGAATTTATATCCCCTGCCGGACATCTTATCTCTGCTGACAAAATACATCTCTCCGCTGGCGGAAAACTTATCTGCGGTGGCGGAAAATTTAATTCCGCTGGCGGACAATTTATCCCCGCTGACGAATAATGTTTCTCCGCCGGCAGAAAACTTATCTCCGCTGGCAGAACATTTACTTCCGGCGGCGAGGAATTCATAACCCCTTGCCGGACATCTTATCTTTGCTGACAAAATACATCTCTCCGCTGGCGGAAAACTTATCTGCGTTGGCGGGAAATTTAAATCCGCAGGCGGAAAACTTTTCTCCGCTGACAGACATCTTATCTCCGCTGCCGGACAACTTATCTCTGCTGACAAAATACGTCTGTCCGCTGGCGGGAAATTTATTTCCGCTGGCGGACAATTTATCCCCGCTGACGAATAATGTTTCTCCGCCGGCAGAAAACTTATCTCCGCTGGCAGAACATTTACTTCCGGTGGCGGGAAATTTATATCCGCTGGCGGACAACCTATCTCTGTTAGCAGACAATTTATCTCCGCTGACGAACTACGATTCTCCGCTGGCGAATAACTTATCTGCGGTGGCGGGAAATTTATATCCCCTGCCGGACAATTTACCCCTGCTGACGAATTTCGTTTCTCCGCCGGCAGAAAACTTATCTCCGCTGGCAGAACATTTACTTCCGGCGGCGAGGAATTTATATCCCCTGCCGGACATCTTATCTCTGCTGACAAAATACATCTCTCCGCTGGCGGAAAACTTATCTGCGGTGGCGGGAAATTTAATTCCGCTGGCGGACAATTTATCCCCGCTGACAAATAATGTTTCTCCGCCGGCAGAAAACTTATCTCCGCTGGCAGAACATTTACTTCCGGCGGCGAGGAATTCATAACCCCTTGCCGGACATCTTATCTCTGCTGACAAAATACATCTCTCCGCTGGCGGAAAACTTATCTGCGTTGGCGGGAAATTTAAATCCGCTGGCGGAAAACTTTTCTCCGCTGACAGACATCTTATCTCCGCTGCCGGACAACTTATCTCTGCTGACAAAATACGTCTGTCCGCTGGCGGAAAACTTATCTCCGGTGGCGGGAAATTTATATCCGCTGGCGGACAACTTATCTCTGTTGGCAGACAATTTATCTCCGCTGACGAACTACGATTCTCCGCTGGCGAATAACTTATCTGCGGTGGCGGGAAATTTATATCCCCTGCCGGACAATTTATCCCCGCTGACGAATTTCGTTTCTCCGCCGGCAGAAAACTTATCTCCGCTGGCAGAACATTTACTTCCGTCGGCGAGGAATTTATATCCCCTGCCGGACATCTTATCTCTGCTGACAAAATACATCTCTCCGCTGGCGGAAAACTTATCTGCGGTGCCGGGAAATTTATATCCGCTGGCGGACAATTTATCCCCGCTGACGAATAACGTTTCTCCGCCAGCAGAAAACTTATCTCCGCTGGCAGAACATTTACCTCCGGCGGCGAGGAATTCATAACCCCTTGCCGGACATCTTATCTCTGCTGACAAAATACATCTCTCCGCTGGCGGATAACTTACCTTCGGTGTCGGGAAATTTATATCCGCTGGCGGAAAACTTTTCTCCGCTGACAGACATCATATCTCCGCTGCCGAACAACTTATCTCTGCTGACAAAATACATCTCTCCGCTGGCGGATAACTTATCTACGGTGGCGGGAAATTTATATCTGCTTTTGGACAATTTGTAGCCGCTGACGAATTACGTTTCTTCGCCGGAAGAAAACTTGTCTCCACTGGCAGAACATTTACTTCCGGCGGCGAGGAATTTATATCCCCTGCCGGACAACTTATCTCCGCTGTCGAACTACGTTTCTTCGCTGGCAGAAAACTCATTTCCGGCGGCGGGAAATTTATATCCCCTGCCGGACAACTTATCTTTGCTGACGAAATACGTTTCTCCGCTGGCAGAAAACGTATCTCCGGCGGCGCACAACTTATCTCCGCTGGCGGACAATTTAACCCCGCTGACGAACTACGTTTCTCCGCTGACGAACTACGTTTCTCCGCTGGCAGAAAATTAACCGCCGGCGGCGGGAAATTTATATCCCCTGCCGGACATCTTATCTCTGCTGAAAAAATACATCTCTCCGCTGGCGGAACACTTATCTACGGTGGCGGGAAATTTATATCCGCTGGCGGAAAACTTTTCTCCGCTGACAGACATCTTATCTCCGCTGCCGGACAACTTATCTCTGCTGACAAAATACGTCTGTCCGCTGGCGGAAAACTTATCTCCGGTGGCGGGAAATTTATATCCGCTGGTGGAAAAGTTTTCTCCAGAGGGGGAAATTTATAGCCCCTGCCGGACAACTTATCTTCGCTGACGAACTACGTTTCTCCGCTGGCAAAAAACTTATCTTCGGCGGCGGGAAATTTATATCCCCTGCCGGACATCTTATCTCTGCTGAAAAAATACATCTCTCCGCTGGCGGAACACTTATCTACGGTGGCGGGAAATTTATATCCCCTGCCGGACATCTTATCTCTGCTGACAAAATACGTCTCTCCGCTGGCGGAACACTTATCTCCGCTGGCAGAACATTTACTTCCGGCGGCGAGGAATTTATATCCCCTGCCGGACATCTTATCTCTGCTGACAAAATACATCTCTCCGCTGGCGGAAAACTTATCTGCGGTGGCGGGAAATTTAATTCCGCTGGCGGACAATTTAACCCCGCTGACGAACTACGTTTCTCCGCTGGCAGAAAATTAACCGCCGGCGGCGGGAAATTTATATCCCCTGCCGGTCATCTTATCTCTGCTGAAAAAATACATCTCTCCGCTGGCGGAAAACTAATCTCCGGTGGCGGGAAATTTATATCCGCTGGTGGAAAAGTTTTCTCCAGAGGGGGAAATTTATAGCCCCTGCCGGACAACTTATCTTCGCTGACGAACTACGTTTCTCCGCTGGCAAAAAACTTATCTTCGGCGGCGGGAAATTTATATCCCCTGCCGGACATCTTATCTCTGCTGAAAAAATACATCTCTCCGCTGGCGGAACACTTATCTACGGTGGCGGGAAATTTATATCCCCTGCCGGACATCTTATCTCTGCTGACAAAATACGTCTCTCCGCTGGCGGAAAACTTATCTCCGCTGGCAGAACATTTACTTCCGGCGGCGAGGAATTTATATCCCCTGCCGGACATCTTATCTCTGCTGACAAAATACATCTCTCCGCTGGCGGAAAACTTATCTGCGGTGGCGGGAAATTTAATTCCGCTGTCGGACAATTTATCCCCGCTGACACATAATGTTTCTCCGCCGGCAGAAAACTTATCTCCGCTGGCAGAACATTTACTTCCGGCGGCGAGGAATTCATAACCCCTTGCCGGACATCTTATCTCTGCTGACAAAATACATCTCTCCGCTGGCGGAAAACTTATCTGCGTTGGCGGGAAATTTAAATCCGCTGGCGGAAAACTTTTCTCCGCTGACAGACATCTTATCTCCGCTGCCGGACAACTTATCTCTGCTGACAAAATACGTCTGTCCGCTGGCGGGAAATTTATTTCCGCTGGCGGACAATTTATCCCCGCTGACGAATAATGTTTCTCCGCCGGCAGAAAACTTATCTCCGCTGGCAGAACATTTACTTCCGGTGGCGGGAAATTTATATCCGCTGGCGGACAACCTATCTCTGTTAGCAGACAATTTATCTCCGCTGACGAACTACGATTCTCCGCTGGCGAATAACTTATCTGCGGTGGCGGGAAATTTATATCCCCTGCCGGACAATTTACCCCCGCTGACGAATTTCGTTTCTCCGCCGGCAGAAAACTTATCTCCGCTGGCAGAACATTTACTTCCGGCGGCGAGGAATTTATATCCCCTGCCGGACATCTTATCTCTGCTGACAAAATACATCTCTCCGCTGGCGGAAAACTTATCTGCGGTGGCGGGAAATTTAATTCCGCTGGCGGACAATTTATCCCCGCTGACAAATAATGTTTCTCCGCCGGCAGAAAACTTATCTCCGCTGGCAGAACATTTACTTCCGGCGGCGAGGAATTCATAACCCCTTGCCGGACATCTTATCTCTGCTGACAAAATACATCTCTCCGCTGGCGGAAAACTTATCTGCGTTGGTGGGAAATTTAAATCCGCTGGCGGAAAACTTTTCTCCGCTGACAGACATCTTATCTCCGCTGCCGGACAACTTATCTCTGCTGACAAAATACGTCTGTCCGCTGGCGGAAAACTTATCTCCGGTGGCGGGAAATTTATATCCGCTGGCGGACAACTTATCTCTGTTGGCAGACAATTTATCTCCGCTGACGAATTTCGTTTCTCCGCCGGCAGAAAACTTATCTCCGCTGGCAGAACATTTACTTCCGGCGGCGAGGAATTTATATCCCCTGTCGGACATCTTATCTCTGCTGACAAAATACATCTCTCCGCTGGCGGAAAACTTATCTGCGGTGCCGGGAAATTTATATCCGCTGGCGGACAATTTATCCCCGCTGACGAATAACGTTTCTCCGCCGGCAGAAAGCTTATCTCCGCTGGCAGAACATTTACCTCCGGCGGCGAGGAATTCATAACCCCTTGCCGGACATCTTATCTCTGCTGACAAAATACATCTCTCCGCTGGCGGATAACTTACCTGCGGTGTCGGGAAATTTATATCCGCTGGCGGAAAACTTTTCTCCGCTGACAGACATCATATCTCCGCTGCCGAACAACTTATCTCTGCTGACAAAATACATCTCTCCGCTGGCGGATAACTTATCTACGGTGGCGGGAAATTTATATCTGCTTTTGGACAATTTGTAGCCGCTGACGAATTACGTTTCTTCGCCGGAAGAAAACTTGTCTCCACTGGCAGAACATTTACTTCCGGCGGCGAGGAATTTATATCCCCTGCCGGACAACTTATCTCCGCTGTCGAACTACGTTTCTTCGCTGGCAGAAAACTCATTTCCGGCGGCGGGAAATTTATATCCCCTGCCGGACAACTTATCTTTGCTGACGAAATACGTTTCTCCGCTGGCCGAAAACGTATCTCCGGCGGCGCACAACTTATCTCCGCTGGCGGACAATTTAACCCCGCTGACGAACTACGTTTCTCCGCTGACGAACTACGTTTCTCCGCTGGCAGAAAATTAGCCGCCGGCGCCGGGAAATTTATATCCCCTGCCGGACATCTTATCTCTGCTGAAAAAATACATCTCTGCGCTGGCGGAACACTTATCTACGGTGGCGGGAAATTTATATCCGCTGGCGGAAAACTTTTCTCCGCTGACAGACATCTTATCTCCGCTGCCGGACAACTTATCTCTGCTGACAAAATACGTCTGTCCGCTGGCGGAAAACTTATCTCCGGTGGCGGGAAATTTATATCCGCTGGTGGAAAAGTTTTCTCCAGAGGGGGAAATTTATAGCCCCTGCCGGACAACTTATCTTCGCTGACGAACTACGTTTCTCCGCTGGCAAAAAACTTATCTTCGGCGGCGGGAAATTTATATCCCCTGCCGGACATCTTATCTCTGCTGAAAAAATACATCTCTCCGCTGGCGGAACACTTATCTACGGTGGCGGGAAATTTATATCCCCTGCCGGACATCTTATCTCTGCTGACAAAATACGTCTCTCCGCTGGCGGAAAACTTATCTCCGCTGGCAGAACATTTACTTCCGGCGGCGAGGAATTTATATCCCCTGCCGGACATCTTATCTCTGCTGACAAAATACATCTCTCCGCTGGCGGAAAACTTATCTGCGGTGGCGGGAAATTTAATTCCGCTGGCGGACAATTTATCCCCGCTGACAAATAATGTTTCTCCGCCGGCAGAAAACTTATCTCCGCTGGCAGAACATTTACTTCCGGCGGCGAGGAATTCATAACCCCTTGCCGGACATCTTATCTCTGCTGACAAAATACATCTCTCCGCTGGCGGAAAACTTATCTGCGTTGGCGGGAAATTTAAATCCGCTGGCGGAAAACTTTTCTCCGCTGACAGACATCTTATCTCCGCTGCCGGACAACTTATCTCTGCTGACAAAATACGTCTGTCCGCTGGCGGAAAACTTATCTCCGGTGGCGGGAAATTTATATCCGCTGGCGGACAACTTATCTCTTTTGGCAGACAATTTATCTCCGCTGACGAACTACGATTCTCCGCTGGCGAATAACTTATCTGCGGTGGCGGGAAATTTATATCCCCTGCCGGACAATTTATCCCCGCTGACGAATTTCGTTTTTCCGCCGGCAGAAAACTTATCTCCGCTGGCAGAACATTTACTTCCGTCGGCGAGGAATTTATATCCCCTGCCGGACAGCTTATCTCTGCTGACAAAATACATCTCTCCGCTGGCGGAAAACTTATCTGCGGTGCCGGGAAATTTATATCCGCTGGCGGACAATTTATCCCCGCTGACGAATAACGTTTCTCCGCCGGCAGAAAACTTATCTCCGCTGGCAGAACATTTACCTCCGGCGGCGAGGAATTCATAACCCCTTGCCGGACATCTTATCTCTGCTGACAAAATACATCTCTCCGCTGGCGGATAACTTACCTGCGGTGTCGGGAAATTTATATCCGCTGGCGGAAAACTTTTCTCCGCTGACAGACATCATATCTCCGCTGCCGAACAACTTATCTCTGCTGACAAAATACATCTCTCCGCTGGCGGATAACTTATCTACGGTGGCGGGAAATTTATATCTGCTTTTGGACAATTTGTAGCCGCTGACGAATTACGTTTCTTCGCCGGAAGAAAACTTGTCTCCACTGGCAGAACATTTACTTCCGGCGGAGAGGAATTTATATCCCCTGCCGGACATCTTATCTCTGCTGAAAAAATACATCTCTCCGCTGGCGGAACACTTATCTACGGTGGCGGGAAATTTATATCCCCTGCCGGACATCTTATCTCTGCTGACAAAATACGTCTCTCCGCTGGCGGAAAACTTATCTGCGGTGGCGGGAAATTTATATCTGCTTTCGGACAATTTGTACCCGCTGACGAATTACGTTTCTTCGCCGGCAGAAAACTTGTCTCCACTGGCAGAACATTTACTTCCGGCGGCGAGGAATTTATATCCCCTGCCGGACAACTTATCTCCGCTGACGAACTACGTTTCTTCGCTGGCAGAAAACTCATTTCCGGCGGCGGGAAATTTATATCCCCTGCCGGACAACTTATCTTTGCTGACGAAATACGTTTCTCCGCTGGCAGAAAACGTATCTCCGGCGGCGCACAACTTATCTCCGCTGGCGGACAATTTAACCCCGCTGACGAGCTACGTTTCTCCGCTGACGAACTACGTTTCTCCGCTGGCAGAAAATTAACCGCCGGCGGCGGGAAATTTATATCCCCTGCCGGACATCTTATCTCTGCTGAAAAAATACATCTCTCCGCTGGCGGAACACTTATCTACGGTGGCGGGAAATTTATATCCGCTGGCGGAAAACTTTTCTCCGCTGACAGACATCTTATCTCCGCTGCCGGACAACTTATCTCTGCTGACAAAATACGTCTGTCCGCTGGCCGAAAACTTATCTCCGGTGGCGGGAAATTTATATCCGCTGGTGGAAAAGTTTTCTCCAGAGGGGGAAATTTATAGCCCCTGCCGGACAACTTATCTTCGCTGACGAACTACGTTTCTCCGCTGGCAAAAAACTTATCTTCGGCGGCGGGAAATTTATATCCCCTGCCGGACATCTTATCTCTGCTGAAAAAATACATCTCTCCGCTGGCGGAACACTTATCTACGGTGGCGGGAAATTTATATCCGCTGGCGGAAAACTTTTCTCCGCTGACAGACATCTTATCTCCGCTGCCGGACAACTTATCTCTGCTGACAAAATACGTCTGTCCGCTGGCGGAAAACTTATCTCCGGTGGCGGGAAATTTATATCCGCTGGCGGACAACTTATCTCCGTTGGCAGACAATTTATCTCCGCTGACGAACTACGATTCTCCGCTGGCAGAAAACTTATCTCCGGCGGCGGGAAATTTATATCCCCTGCCGGACATCTTATCACTGCTGACAAAATACGTCTCTCCGCTGGCGGCAAACTTATCTGCGGTGGCGGGAAATTTATATCCGCTGGCGGACAAATTATACCCGCTGACGAATAACGTTTCTCCGCCGGCAGAAAACTTATCTCCGCTGGCAGCACATTTACTTCCGGCGGCGAGGAATTTAAATCCCCTGCCGGACATCTTATCTCTGCTGAGAAAATACATCTCTCCGCTGGCGGAAAACTTATCTGCGGTGGCGGGAAATTTATATCCGCTGGCGGAAAACTTTTCTCCAGAGGGTGAAATTTATATCCCCTGCCGGACAACTTATCACTGCTGACAAAATACGTCTCTCCGCTGGCGGCAAACTTATCTGCGGTGGCGGGAAATTTATATCCGCTGGCGGACAAATTATACCCGCTGACGAATAACGTTTCTCCGCCGGCAGAAAACTTATCTCCGCTGGCAGCACATTTACTTCCGGCGGCGAGGAATTTAAATCCCCTGCCGGACATCTTATCTCTGCTGAGAAAATACATCTCTCCGCTGGCGGAAAACTTATCTCCGGTGGCGGGAAATTTATATCCGCTGGCGGACAACTTTTCTCCGCTGACAGACATCTTATCTCCGCTGCCGGACAACTTATCTCTGCTGACAAAATACGTCTGTCCGCTGGCGGAAAACTTATCTCCGGTGGCGGGAAATTTATATCCGCTGGCGGACAACTTATCTCCGTTGGCAGACAACTTATCTCCGCTGAGGAACAACGTTTCTCCGCCGGCAGAAAACTTATCTCCGCTGGCAGAACATTTACTTCCGGCGGCGAGGAATTTATATCCCCTGCCGGACATCTTATCTCTGCTGAGAAAATACATCTCTCCGCTGGCGGAAAACTTATCTGCGGTGGCGGGAAATTTATATCCGCTGGCGGAAAACTTTTCTCCAGAGGGTGAAATTTATATCCCCTGCCGGACAACTTATCACTGCTGACAAAATACGTCTCTCCGCTGGCGGCAAACTTATCTGCGGTGGCGGGAAATTTATATCCGCTGGCGGACAAATTATACCCGCTGAGGAATAACGTTTCTCCGCCGGCAGAAAACTTATCTCCTCTGGCAGCACATTTACTTCCGGCGGCGAGGAATTTAAATCCCCTGCCGGACATGTTATCTCTGCTGAGAAAATACATCTCTCCGCTGGCGGAAAACTTATCTGCGGTGGCGGGAAATTTATATCCGCTGGCGGAAAACTTTTCTCCAGAGGGTGAAATTTATATCCCCTGCCGGACAACTTATCTCCGATGACGAACTAAGTTTCTCCGCTGGCAGAAAACTTATCTCCGGCGGCAGGAAATTTGTATCCCCTGCCTGACAACTTATCTCTGCTGAAGAAATACGTCTCTCCCGTGTCAGAAAACTTATCTCCGGCGGCGCACGTGTTATCTCCCCTGCCGGACAATTTATCCCCGCTGACTAATTACGTTTCTCCGCCGGCAGAAAGCTTATCTCCGCTGGCAGAACATTTACTTCCGGCGGCGAGGAATTTATATCCCCTGCCGGACATCTTATCTTTGCTGAAAATATACATCTCTCCGCTGGCGGAAAACTTATCTGCGGTGGCGGGAAATTTATATCCGCTGGCGGAAAACTTATCTCCGCTGGCAGATAATTTATCTCCGCTGACGAACTACGATTCTCCGCTGGCGAAAAACTTATCTGCGGTGGCAGAACATTTACTTCCGATGGCGAGGAATTTATATCCCCTGCCGGACATCTTATCTCTGGTGAAAAAATACGTCTCTCCGCTGGCGGAAAACTTATCTCCGTTGGCGTGAATATTATATCCGCTGGCGGACAACTTTTCTCCAGAGGGGGAAATTTATATCCCCTGCCGGACAACTTATCTCCGCTGACGATCTACGTTTCTCCGCTGGCAGAAAACTTATCTGCGGTGGCGGGAAATTTATATCCCCTGCCGAACAATTTATCCCCGCTGACGAATTTCGTTTCTCCGCCGGCAAAAAACTTATCTCCGCTGGCAGAAAATATACTTCCGGCGGCGAGGAATTTACATCCCCTGCCGGACATCTTATCTCCGCTGACAAAATACATCTCTCCGCTGGCGGAAAACTTATCTGCGGTGGCGGGAAATTTATATCCGCTGGCGGACAATTTATCCCCGCTGACGAATAACGTTTCTCCGCCGGCAGAAAACTTATCTCCGCTGGCAGAACATTTAATTCCGGCAGCGAGGAATTTATATCCCCTGCCGGACATCTGATCTCGGGTGAAAAAATACGCCTCTCCGCTGGCGGAAAACTTATCTCCGGTGGCGTGAATTTTATATCCGCTGGCCGACAACTTTTCTCCAGAGGGGGAAATTTATATCCCCTGCCGGACACCTTATCTCTGCTGACGTAATAAGTCTCTCCGCTGGCGGAAAACTTATTTCCGGTGGCGGGAAAGCTATATCCGCTGGCGGACAATTTATCTCCGCTGGCAGACAATTTATCTCTGCTGACGAACTACGATTCTCCGCTGGCAGAAAACTTATCTCCGGCGGCAGGAAATTTATATCCCCTGCCGGACAATTTATCCCCGCTGACGAATTACGTTTCTCCGCTGGCGAAAAACTTATCTGCGGTGGCGGGAAATTTATATCATCTGCCGGACAGTTTATCCCTGATGACGAATTTCGTTTATCCGCTGGCAGAAAACTTATCTCCGCTGGCAGAACATTTACTTCCGGCGGCGAGGAATTTATATCCCCTGCCGGACATCTTATCTCTGCTGACAAAATACATCTCTGCGCTGGCGGAAAACTTATCTGCGGTGGCGGGAAATTTACATCCGCTGGCGGACAATTTATCCCCGCTGACGAAAAACGTTTCTCCGCCGGCAGAAAACTTATCTCCGCTGGCAGCACATTTACTTCCGGCGGCGAGGAATTTAAATCCCCTGCCGGACATCTTATCTCTGCTGAGAAAATACATCTCTCCGCTGGCGGAAAACTTATCTGCGGTGGCGGGAAATTTATATCCGCTGGCGGAAAAGTTTTCTCCAGAGGGTGAAATTTATATCCCCTGCCGGACATCTTATCACTGCTGACAAAATACGTCTCTCCGCTGGCGGCAAACTTATCTGCGGTGGCGGGAAATTTATATCCGCTGGCGGACAAATTATACCCGCTGACGAATAACGTTTCTCCGCCGGCAGAAAACTTATCTCCGCTGGCAGCACATTTACTTCCGGCGGCGAGGAATTTAAATCCCCTGCCGGACATCTTATCTCTGCTGAGAAAATACATCTCTCCGCTGGCGGAAAACTTATCTGCGGTGGCGGGAAATTTATATCCGCTGGCGGAAAACTTTTCTCCAGAGGGTGAAATTTATATCCCCTGCCGGACAACTTATCACTGCTGACAAAATACGTCTCTCCGCTGGCGGCAAACTTATCTGCGGTGGCGGGAAATTTATATCCGCTGGCGGACAAATTATACCCGCTGACGAATAACGTTTCTCCGCCGGCAGAAAACTTATCTCCGCTGGCAGCACATTTACTTCCGGCGGCGAGGAATTTAAATCCCCTGCCGGACATCTTATCTCTGCTGAGAAAATACATCTCTCCGCTGGCGGAAAACTTATCTCCGGTGGCGGGAAATTTATATCCGCTGGCGGACAACTTTTCTCCGCTGACAGACATCTTATCTCCGCTGCCGGACAACTTATCTCTGCTGACAAAATACGTCTGTCCGCTGGCGGAAAACTTATCTCCGGTGGCGGGAAATTTATATCCGCTGGCGGACAACTTATCTCCGTTGGCAGACAACTTATCTCCGCTGAGGAACAACGTTTCTCCGCCGGCAGAAAACTTATCTCCGCTGGCAGAACATTTACTTCCGGCGGCGAGGAATTTATATCCCCTGCCGGACATCTTATCTCTGCTGAGAAAATACATCTCTCCGCTGGCGGAAAACTTATCTGCGGTGGCGGGAAATTTATATCCGCTGGCGGAAAACTTTTCTCCAGAGGGTGAAATTTATATCCCCTGCCGGACAACTTATCACTGCTGACAAAATACGTCTCTCCGCTGGCGGCAAACTTATCTGCGGTGGCGGGAAATTTGTATCCGCTGGCGGACAAATTATACCCGCTGACGAATAACGTTTCTCCGCCGGCAGAAAACTTATCTCCGCTGGCAGCACATATACTTCCGGCGGCGAGGAATTTAAATCCCCTGCCGGACATCTTATCTCTGCTGAGAAAATACATCTCTCCGCTGGCGGAAAACTTATCTGCGGTGGCGGGAAATTTATATCCGCTGGCGGAAAACTTTTCTCCAGAGGGTGAAATTTATATCCCCTGCCGGACAACTTATCTCCGATGACGAACTAAGTTTCTCCGCTGGCAGAAAACTTATCTCCGGCGGCAGGAAATTTTTATCCCCTGCCTGACAACTTATCTCTGCTGAAGAAATACGTCTCTCCCGTGGCAGAAAACTTATCTCCGGCGGCGCACATGTTATCTCCCCTGCCGGACAATGTATCCCCGCTGACTAATTACGTTTCTCCGCCGGCAGAAAGCTTATCTCCGCTGGCAGAACATTTACTTCCGGCGGCGAGGAATTTATATCCCCTGCCGGACATCTTATCTTTGCTGAAAATATACATCTCTCCGCTGGCGGAAAACTTATCTGCGGTGGCGGGAAATTTATATCCGCTGGCGGAAAACTTATCTCCGCTGGCAGATAATTTATCTCCGCTGACGAACTACGATTCTCCGCTGGCGAAAAACTTATCTGCGGTGGCAGAACATTTACTTCCGATGGCGAGGAATTTATATCCCCTGCCGGACATCTTATCTCTGGTGAAAAAATACGTCTCTCCGCTGGCGGAAAACTTATCTCCGTTGGCGTGAATATTATATCCGCTGGCGGACAACTTTTCTCCAGAGGGGGAAATTTATATCCCCTGCCGAACAATTTATCCCCGCTGACGAATTTCGTTTCTCCGCCGGCAAAAAACTTATCTCCGCTGGCAGAAAATATACTTCCGGCGGACATCTTATCTCCGCTGACAAAATACATCTCTCCGCTGGCGGAAAACTTATCTGCGGTGGCGGGAAATTTATATCCGCTGGCGGACAATTTATCCCCGTTGACGAATAACGTTTCTCCGCCGGCAGAAAACTTATCTCCCCTGGCAGAACATTTAATTCCGGCAGCGAGGAATTTATATCCCCTGCCGGACATCTGATCTCGGGTGAAAAAATACGCCTCTCCGCTGGCGGAAAACTTATCTCCGGTGGCGTGAATATTATATCCGCTGGCGGACAACTTTTCTCCAGAGGGGGAAATTTATATCCCCTGCCGGACAACTTATCTCCGCTGACGAATTACGTTTCTCTGCTGGCGAAAAACTTATCTGCGGTGGCGGGAAATTTATATCCCCTGCCGGACAATTTATCCCCTTTGACGAATTTCGTTTCTCCGCCGGCAGAAAACTTATCTCCGCTGGCAGAACATTTAATTCCGGCAGCGAGGAATTTATATCCCCTGCCGGACATCTGATCTCGGGTGAAAAAATACGCCTCTCCGCTGGCGGAAAACTTATCTCCGGTGGCGTGAATATTATATCCGCTGGCGGACAACTTTTCTCCAGAGGGGGAAATTTATATCCCCTGCCGGACATCTTATCTCGGTGGCGGGAAATTTATGTCCGCTGGCGGAAAACTTGTCTCCGCTGAGAGACATCTTATCACCGCTGCCGGACAACTTATCTCTGCTGACAAAATACGTCTCTCCGCTGGCGGAAAACTTATCTCCGGTGGCTGGAAATTTATATCCGCAGGCGGAAAACTTTTTTCCAGAGGGGAAATGTATATCCCCTGAAGGACAGCTTATCTCCGCTGACGTAATACGTCTCTCCGCTGGCGGAAAACTTTTTTCCGGTGGCGGGAAATCTATATCCCCTGCCGGACAATTTATCCCCGCTGACGAATTACGTTTCTCTGCTGGCGAAAAACTTATCTGCGGTGGCGGGAAATTTATATCCCCTGCCGGACAATTTATCCCCTTTGACGAATTTCGTTTCTCCGCCGGCAAAAAACTTATCTCCGCTGGCAGAACATTTACTTCCGGCGGCGAGAAATTTATATCCCCTGCCGGACATCTTATCTCTGCTGACAAAATATATCTCTCCGCTGGCGGAAAACTTAACTGCGGTGGCGGGAAATTTATATCCGCTGGCGGACAATTTATCCCCGCTGACGAACAACGTTTCTCCGCCGGCAGAAACTTATCTCCGCTGGCAGATCATTTTTTTCCGGCAGCGAGGAATTTATATCCCCTGCCGGACATCTTATCTCTGCTGAAAAAATACGTCTCTCCGCTGGCGGAAAACTTATCTCCGGTGGCGTGAATATTATATCCGCTGGCGGACAACTTTTCTCTAGAGGCGGAAATTTATATCCCCTGCCGGACAACTTATCTCCGCTGACGAACTAAGATTGTCCGCCGGCAGGAAACTTACCGCCGCTGGCAGAACATTTACTTCCGGGGGCGAGGAATTTATATCCCCTGCCGGACATCTTATCTCGGTGGCGGGAAAATTATATCCGCTGGCGGAAAACTTGTCTCCGCTGAGAGACATCTTATCTCCGCTGCCGGACAACTTACCTCTGCTGACAAAATACGTCTCTCCGCTGTCGGAAAACTTATCTCCGGTGGCTGGAAATTTATATCCGCTGGCAGAAAACTTTATTCCAGAGGGGGAAATTTATATCCCCTGCCGGACACCTTATCTCTGCTGACGTAATAAGTCTCTCCGCTGGCGGAAAACTTATTTCCGGTGGCGGGAAATCTATATCCGCTGGCGGACAATTTATCTCCGCTGGCAGACAATTTATCTCTGCTGACGAACTACGATTCTCCGCTGGCAGAAAACTTATCTCCGGCGGCAGGAAATTTATATCCCCTGCCGGACAATTTATCCCCGCTGACGAATTACGTTTCTCCGCTGGCGAAAAACTTATCTGCGGTGGCGGGAAATTTATATCATCTGCCGGACAGTTTATCCCTGATGACGAATTTCGTTTATCCGCTGGCAGAAAACTTATCTCCGCTGGCAGAACATTTACTTCCGGCGGCGAGGAATTTATATCCCCTGCCGGACATCTTATCTCTGCTGACAAAATACATCTCTGCGCTGGCGGAAAACTTATCTGCGGTGGCGGGAAATTTACATCCGCTGGCGGACAATTTATCCCCGCTGACGAAAAACGTTTCTCCGCCGGCAGAAAACTTATCTCCGCTGGTAGAACATTTACTTCCGGCGGCGAGGAATTTATATCCCCTGCCGGACATCTTATCTCTGCTGAAAAAATACATCTCTCCGCTGGCGGAAAACTTATCTGCGGTGGCGGGAAATTTATATCCGCTGGCAAAAAACTTTTTTCCAGAGGGGGAAATTTATATCCCCTGCCGAACAGCTTCGCTCTGTTGACGTAATACGTCTCTCCGCTGGCGGAAAACTTATTTCCGGTGGTGGGAAATCTATATGGGCTGGCGCACAATTTATCTCCGCTGGCAGACAATTTATCTCCGCTGACGAACTACGATTCTCCGCTGGCAGAAAACTTATCTCCGGCGGCAGGAAATTTATATCCCCTGCCGGACAATTTATCCCCGCTGACGAATTACGTTTCTCCGCTGGCGAAAAACTTATCTGCGGTGGCGGGAAATTTATATCATCTGCCGGACAGTTTATCCCTGATGACGAATTTCGTTTATCCGCTGGCAGAAAACTTATCTCCGCTGGCAGAACATTTACTTCCGGCGGCGAGGAATTTATATCCCCTGCCGGACATCTTATCTCTGCTGACAAAATACATCTCTGCGCTGGCGGAAAACTTATCTGCGGTGGCGGGAAATTTACATCCGCTGGCGGACAATTTATCCCCGCTGACGAAAAACGTTTCTCCGCCGGCAGAAAACTTATCTCCGCTGGTAGAACATTTACTTCCGGCGGCGAGGAATTTATATCCCCTGCCGGACATCTTATCTCTGCTGAAAAAATACATCTCTCCGCTGTCGGAAAACTTATCTCCGGTGGCTGGAATTTTATATCCGCTGGCAGAAAACTTTATTCCAGAGGGGGAAATTTATATCCCCTGCCGAACAGCTTCTCTCTGCTGACGTAATACGTCTCTCCGCTGGCGGAAAACTTATTTCCGGTGGTGGGAAATCTATATGGGCTGGCGCACAATTTATCTCCGCTGGCAGACAATTTATCTCCGCTGACGAACTACGATTCTCCGCTGGCAGAAAACTTATCTCCGGCGGAAGGAAATTTATATCCCCTGCCGGACAATTTATCCCCGCTGACGAATTACGTTTCTCCGCTGGCGAAAAACTTATCTGCGGTGGCGGGAAATTTATATCATCTGCCGGACAGTTTATCCCTGATGACGAATTTCGCTTATCCGCTGGCAGAAAACTTATCTCCGCTGGCAGAACATTTACTTCCGGCGGCGAGGAATTTATATCCCCTGCCGGACATCTTATCTCTGCTGACAAAATACATCTCTGCGCTGGCGGAAAACTTATCTGCGGTGGCGGGAAATTTACATCCACTGGCGGACAACTTATCCCCGCTGACGAAAAACGTTTCTCCGCCGGCAGAAAACTTATCTCCGCTGGTAGAACATTTACTTCCGGCGGCGAGGAATTTATATCCCCTGCCGGACATCTTATCTCTGCTGAAAAAATACATCTCTCCGCCTGCGGAAAACTTATCTGCGGTGGCGGGAAATTTATATCCGCTGGCGGACAATTTATCTCCACTGGCAGACAATTTATCTCCGCAGACGAAATTTATATCCGCTGGCGGACAATTTATCCCCGCTGACGAACAACGTTTCTCCGCCGGCAGAAACTTATCTCCGCTGGCAGAACATTTTTTTCCGGCAGCGAGGAATTTATATCCCCTGCCGGACATCTTATCTCTGCTGAAAAAATACGTCTCTCCGCTGGCGGAAAACTTATCTCCGGTGGCGTGAATATTATATCCGCTGGCGGACAACTTTTCTCTAGAGGCGGAAATTTATATCCCCTGCCGGACAACTTATCTCCGCTGACGAACTAAGATTGTCCGCCGGCAGGAAACTTACCGCCGCTGGCAGAACATTTACTTCCGGGGGCGAGGAATTTATATCCCCTGCCGGACATCTTATCTCGGTGGCGGGAAAATTATATCCGCTGGCGGAAAACTTGTCTCCGCTGAGAGACATCTTATCTCCGCTGCCGGACAACTTACCTCTGCTGACAAAATACGTCTCTCCGCTGTCGGAAAACTTATCTCCGGTGGCTGGAAATTTATATCCGCTGGCAGAAAACTTTATTCCAGAGGGGGAAATTTATATCCCCTGCCGGACACCTTATCTCTGCTGACGTAATAAGTCTCTCCGCTGGCGGAAAACTTATTTCCGGTGGCGGGAAATCTATATCCGCTGGCGGACAATTTATCTCCGCTGGCAGACAATTTATCTCTGCTGACGAACTACGATTCTCCGCTGGCAGAAAACTTATCTCCGGCGGCAGGAAATTTATATCCCCTGCCGGACAATTTATCCCCGCTGACGAATTACGTTTCTCCGCTGGCGAAAAACTTATCTGCGGTGGCGGGAAATTTATATCATCTGCCGGACAGTTTATCCCTGATGACGAATTTCGTTTATCCGCTGGCAGAAAACTTATCTCCGCTGGCAGAACATTTACTTCCGGCGGCGAGGAATTTATATCCCCTGCCGGACATCTTATCTCTGCTGACAAAATACATCTCTGCGCTGGCGGAAAACTTATCTGCGGTGGCGGGAAATTTACATCCGCTGGCGGACAATTTATCCCCGCTGACGAAAAACGTTTCTCCGCCGGCAGAAAACTTATCTCCGCTGGTAGAACATTTACTTCCGGCGGCGAGGAATTTATATCCCCTGCCGGACATCTTATCTCTGCTGAAAAAATACATCTCTCCGCTGGCGGAAAACTTATCTGCGGTGGCGGGAAATTTATATCCGCTGGCAAAAAACTTTTTTCCAGAGGGGGAAATTTATATCCCCTGCCGAACAGCTTCGCTCTGTTGACGTAATACGTCTCTCCGCTGGCGGAAAACTTATTTCCGGTGGTGGGAAATCTATATGGGCTGGCGCACAATTTATCTCCGCTGGCAGACAATTTATCTCCGCTGACGAACTACGATTCTCCGCTGGCAGAAAACTTATCTCCGGCGGCAGGAAATTTATATCCCCTGCCGGACAATTTATCCCCGCTGACGAATTACGTTTCTCCGCTGGCGAAAAACTTATCTGCGGTGGCGGGAAATTTATATCATCTGCCGGACAGTTTATCCCTGATGACGAATTTCGTTTATCCGCTGGCAGAAAACTTATCTCCGCTGGCAGAACATTTACTTCCGGCGGCGAGGAATTTATATCCCCTGCCGGACATCTTATCTCTGCTGACAAAATACATCTCTGCGCTGGCGGAAAACTTATCTGCGGTGGCGGGAAATTTACATCCGCTGGCGGACAATTTATCCCCGCTGACGAAAAACGTTTCTCCGCCGGCAGAAAACTTATCTCCGCTGGTAGAACATTTACTTCCGGCGGCGAGGAATTTATATCCCCTGCCGGACATCTTATCTCTGCTGAAAAAATACATCTCTCCGCTGTCGGAAAACTTATCTCCGGTGGCTGGAATTTTATATCCGCTGGCAGAAAACTTTATTCCAGAGGGGGAAATTTATATCCCCTGCCGAACAGCTTCTCTCTGCTGACGTAATACGTCTCTCCGCTGGCGGAAAACTTATTTCCGGTGGTGGGAAATCTATATGGGCTGGCGCACAATTTATCTCCGCTGGCAGACAATTTATCTCCGCTGACGAACTACGATTCTCCGCTGGCAGAAAACTTATCTCCGGCGGAAGGAAATTTATATCCCCTGCCGGACAATTTATCCCCGCTGACGAATTACGTTTCTCCGCTGGCGAAAAACTTATCTGCGGTGGCGGGAAATTTATATCATCTGCCGGACAGTTTATCCCTGATGACGAATTTCGCTTATCCGCTGGCAGAAAACTTATCTCCGCTGGCAGAACATTTACTTCCGGCGGCGAGGAATTTATATCCCCTGCCGGACATCTTATCTCTGCTGACAAAATACATCTCTGCGCTGGCGGAAAACTTATCTGCGGTGGCGGGAAATTTACATCCACTGGCGGACAACTTATCCCCGCTGACGAAAAACGTTTCTCCGCCGGCAGAAAACTTATCTCCGCTGGTAGAACATTTACTTCCGGCGGCGAGGAATTTATATCCCCTGCCGGACATCTTATCTCTGCTGAAAAAATACATCTCTCCGCCTGCGGAAAACTTATCTGCGGTGGCGGGAAATTTATATCCGCTGGCGGACAATTTATCTCCACTGGCAGACAATTTATCTCCGCAGACGAAATTTATATCCGCTGGCGGACAATTTATCCCCGCTGACGAACAACGTTTCTCCGCCGGCAGAAACTTATCTCCGCTGGCAGAACATTTTTTTCCGGCAGCGAGGAATTTATATCCCCTGCCGGACATCTTATCTCTGCTGAAAAAATACGTCTCTCCGCTGGCGGAAAACTTATCTCCGGTGGCGTGAATATTATATCCGCTGGCGGACAACTTTTCTCTAGAGGCGGAAATTTATATCCCCTGCCGGACAACTTATCTCCGCTGACGAACTAAGATTGTCCGCCGGCAGGAAACTTACCGCCGCTGGCAGAACATTTACTTCCGGGGGCGAGGAATTTATATCCCCTGCCGGACATCTTATCTCGGTGGCGGGAAAATTATATCCGCTGGCGGAAAACTTGTCTCCGCTGAGAGACATCTTATCTCCGCTGCCGGACAACTTACCTCTGCTGACAAAATACGTCTCTCCGCTGTCGGAAAACTTATCTCCGGTGGCTGGAAATTTATATCCGCTGGCAGAAAACTTTATTCCAGAGGGGGAAATTTATATCCCCTGCCGGACACCTTATCTCTGCTGACGTAATAAGTCTCTCCGCTGGCGGAAAACTTATTTCCGGTGGCGGGAAATCTATATCCGCTGGCGGACAATTTATCTCCGCTGGCAGACAATTTATCTCTGCTGACGAACTACGATTCTCCGCTGGCAGAAAACTTATCTCCGGCGGCAGGAAATTTATATCCCCTGCCGGACAATTTATCCCCGCTGACGAATTACGTTTCTCCGCTGGCGAAAAACTTATCTGCGGTGGCGGGAAATTTATATCATCTGCCGGACAGTTTATCCCTGATGACGAATTTCGTTTATCCGCTGGCAGAAAACTTATCTCCGCTGGCAGAACATTTACTTCCGGCGGCGAGGAATTTATATCCCCTGCCGGACATCTTATCTCTGCTGACAAAATACATCTCTGCGCTGGCGGAAAACTTATCTGCGGTGGCGGGAAATTTACATCCGCTGGCGGACAATTTATCCCCGCTGACGAAAAACGTTTCTCCGCCGGCAGAAAACTTATCTCCGCTGGTAGAACATTTACTTCCGGCGGCGAGGAATTTATATCCCCTGCCGGACATCTTATCTCTGCTGAAAAAATACATCTCTCCGCTGGCGGAAAACTTATCTGCGGTGGCGGGAAATTTATATCCGCTGGCAAAAAACTTTTTTCCAGAGGGGGAAATTTATATCCCCTGCCGAACAGCTTCGCTCTGTTGACGTAATACGTCTCTCCGCTGGCGGAAAACTTATTTCCGGTGGTGGGAAATCTATATGGGCTGGCGCACAATTTATCTCCGCTGGCAGACAATTTATCTCCGCTGACGAACTACGATTCTCCGCTGGCAGAAAACTTATCTCCGGCGGCAGGAAATTTATATCCCCTGCCGGACAATTTATCCCCGCTGACGAATTACGTTTCTCCGCTGGCGAAAAACTTATCTGCGGTGGCGGGAAATTTATATCATCTGCCGGACAGTTTATCCCTGATGACGAATTTCGTTTATCCGCTGGCAGAAAACTTATCTCCGCTGGCAGAACATTTACTTCCGGCGGCGAGGAATTTATATCCCCTGCCGGACATCTTATCTCTGCTGACAAAATACATCTCTGCGCTGGCGGAAAACTTATCTGCGGTGGCGGGAAATTTACATCCGCTGGCGGACAATTTATCCCCGCTGACGAAAAACGTTTCTCCGCCGGCAGAAAACTTATCTCCGCTGGTAGAACATTTACTTCCGGCGGCGAGGAATTTATATCCCCTGCCGGACATCTTATCTCTGCTGAAAAAATACATCTCTCCGCTGTCGGAAAACTTATCTCCGGTGGCTGGAATTTTATATCCGCTGGCAGAAAACTTTATTCCAGAGGGGGAAATTTATATCCCCTGCCGGACACCTTATCTCTGCTGACGTAATAAGTCTCTCCGCTGGCGGAAAACTTATTTCCGGTGGTGGGAAATCTATATGGGCTGGCGCACAATTTATCTCCGCTGGCAGACAATTTATCTCCGCTGACGAACTACGATTCTCCGCTGGCAGAAAACTTATCTCCGGCGGCAGGAAATTTATATCCCCTGCCGGACAATTTATCCCCGCTGACGAATTACGTTTCTCCGCTGGCGAAAAACTTATCTGCGGTGGCGGGAAATTTATATCCGCTGGCGGACAATTTATCTCCACTGGCAGACAATTTATCTCCGCAGACGAAATTTATATCCGCTGGCGGACAATTTATCCCCGCTGACGAACAACGTTTCTCCGCCGGCAGAAACTTATCTCCGCTGGCAGAACATTTACTTCCGGCGGCGAGGAATTTATATCCCCTGCCGGACATCTTATCTCTGCTGACAAAATACATCTCTGCGCTGGCGGAAAACTTATCTGCGGTGGCGGGAAATTTATATCCGCTGGCGGACAATTTATCTCCACTGGCAGACAATTTATCTCCGCAGACGAAATTTATATCCGCTGGCGGACAATTTATCCCCGCTGACGAACAACGTTTCTCCGCCGGCAGAAACTTATCTCCGCTGGCAGAACATTTTTTTCCGGCAGCGAGGAATTTATATCCCCTGCCGGACATCTTATCTCTGCTGAAAAAATACGTCTCTCCGCTGGCGGAAAACTTATCTCCGGTGGCGTGAATATTATATCCGCTGGCGGACAACTTTTCTCTAGAGGCGGAAATTTATATCCCCTGCCGGACAACTTATCTCCGCTGACGAACTAAGATTGTCCGCCGGCAGGAAACTTACCGCCGCTGGCAGAACATTTACTTCCGGGGGCGAGGAATTTATATCCCCTGCCGGACATCTTATCTCGGTGGCGGGAAAATTATATCCGCTGGCGGAAAACTTGTCTCCGCTGAGAGACATCTTATCTCCGCTGCCGGACAACTTACCTCTGCTGACAAAATACGTCTCTCCGCTGTCGGAAAACTTATCTCCGGTGGCTGGAAATTTATATCCGCTGGCAGAAAACTTTATTCCAGAGGGGGAAATTTATATCCCCTGCCGGACACCTTATCTCTGCTGACGTAATAAGTCTCTCCGCTGGCGGAAAACTTATTTCCGGTGGCGGGAAATCTATATCCGCTGGCGGACAATTTATCTCCGCTGGCAGACAATTTATCTCTGCTGACGAACTACGATTCTCCGCTGGCAGAAAACTTATCTCCGGCGGCAGGAAATTTATATCCCCTGCCGGACAATTTATCCCCGCTGACGAATTACGTTTCTCCGCTGGCGAAAAACTTATCTGCGGTGGCGGGAAATTTATATCATCTGCCGGACAGTTTATCCCTGATGACGAATTTCGTTTATCCGCTGGCAGAAAACTTATCTCCGCTGGCAGAACATTTACTTCCGGCGGCGAGGAATTTATATCCCCTGCCGGACATCTTATCTCTGCTGACAAAATACATCTCTGCGCTGGCGGAAAACTTATCTGCGGTGGCGGGAAATTTACATCCGCTGGCGGACAATTTATCCCCGCTGACGAAAAACGTTTCTCCGCCGGCAGAAAACTTATCTCCGCTGGTAGAACATTTACTTCCGGCGGCGAGGAATTTATATCCCCTGCCGGACATCTTATCTCTGCTGAAAAAATACATCTCTCCGCTGGCGGAAAACTTATCTGCGGTGGCGGGAAATTTATATCCGCTGGCAAAAAACTTTTTTCCAGAGGGGGAAATTTATATCCCCTGCCGAACAGCTTCGCTCTGTTGACGTAATACGTCTCTCCGCTGGCGGAAAACTTATTTCCGGTGGTGGGAAATCTATATGGGCTGGCGCACAATTTATCTCCGCTGGCAGACAATTTATCTCCGCTGACGAACTACGATTCTCCGCTGGCAGAAAACTTATCTCCGGCGGCAGGAAATTTATATCCCCTGCCGGACAATTTATCCCCGCTGACGAATTACGTTTCTCCGCTGGCGAAAAACTTATCTGCGGTGGCGGGAAATTTATATCATCTGCCGGACAGTTTATCCCTGATGACGAATTTCGTTTATCCGCTGGCAGAAAACTTATCTCCGCTGGCAGAACATTTACTTCCGGCGGCGAGGAATTTATATCCCCTGCCGGACATCTTATCTCTGCTGACAAAATACATCTCTGCGCTGGCGGAAAACTTATCTGCGGTGGCGGGAAATTTACATCCGCTGGCGGACAATTTATCCCCGCTGACGAAAAACGTTTCTCCGCCGGCAGAAAACTTATCTCCGCTGGTAGAACATTTACTTCCGGCGGCGAGGAATTTATATCCCCTGCCGGACATCTTATCTCTGCTGAAAAAATACATCTCTCCGCTGTCGGAAAACTTATCTCCGGTGGCTGGAATTTTATATCCGCTGGCAGAAAACTTTATTCCAGAGGGGGAAATTTATATCCCCTGCCGAACAGCTTCTCTCTGCTGACGTAATACGTCTCTCCGCTGGCGGAAAACTTATTTCCGGTGGTGGGAAATCTATATGGGCTGGCGCACAATTTATCTCCGCTGGCAGACAATTTATCTCCGCTGACGAACTACGATTCTCCGCTGGCAGAAAACTTATCTCCGGCGGAAGGAAATTTATATCCCCTGCCGGACAATTTATCCCCGCTGACGAATTACGTTTCTCCGCTGGCGAAAAACTTATCTGCGGTGGCGGGAAATTTATATCATCTGCCGGACAGTTTATCCCTGATGACGAATTTCGCTTATCCGCTGGCAGAAAACTTATCTCCGCTGGCAGAACATTTACTTCCGGCGGCGAGGAATTTATATCCCCTGCCGGACATCTTATCTCTGCTGACAAAATACATCTCTGCGCTGGCGGAAAACTTATCTGCGGTGGCGGGAAATTTACATCCGCTGGCGGACAATTTATCCCCGCTGACGAAAAACGTTTCTCCGCCGGCAGAAAACTTATCTCCGCTGGTAGAACATTTACTTCCGGCGGCGAGGAATTTATATTCCCTGCCGGACATCTTATCTCTGCTGAAAAAATACATCTCTCCGCTGGCGAAAAACTTATCTGCGGTGGCGGGAAATTTATATCATCTGCCGGACAGTTTATCCCTGATGACGAATTTCGTTTATCCGCTGGCAGAAAACTTATCTCCGCTGGCAGAACATTTACTTCCGGCGGCGAGGAATTTATATCCCCTGCCGGACATCTTATCTCTGCTGACAAAATACATCTCTGCGCTGGCGGAAAACTTATCTGCGGTGGCGGGAAATTTACATCCGCTGGCGGACAATTTATCCCCGCTGACGAAAAACGTTTATCCGCTGGCAGAAAACTTATCTCCGCTGGCAGAACATTTACTTCCGGCGGCGTGGAATTTATATCCCCTGCCCGACATCTTATCTCTGCTGAAAAAATACGTCTCTCCGCTGGCGGAAAACGTATCTCCGGTGGCGTGAAATTTATAACCGCTGGCGGACAACTTTTCTACAGAGGAGGAAATTTATATCCCCTGCCGGACAACTTATCTCCGCTGACGAACTACGTTTCTACGCCGGCAGAAAACTTATCTCCAGAGAGGGAAATTTATATCCCCTGCCGGACAACTTATCTCCGCTGACGGACAACTTATCTCTGCTGACAAAGTACGTCTCTCCGCTGGCGGAAAACTTATCTCCGGTGGCGGGAAATTTATATCCGCTGGCGGAAAACTTTTCTCCAGAGGTGGAAATTTATATCCCCTGCCGGACAACTTATCTCCGCTGACGAACTACGATTCTCCGCTGGCAGAAAACTTATCTCCGGCGGCAGGAAATTTATATCCCCTGCCGGACAGTTTATCCCCGCCGACGAATTACGTTTCTCCGCTGGCGAAAAACTTATCTGCGGTGGCGGGAAATTTGTATCCCCTGCCGGACAATTTATCCCCGCTGACGAATTTCGTTTCTCCGCTGGCAGAAAACTTATCTCCACTGGCAGAACATTTACTTCCGGCGGCGAGGAATTTATATCCCCTGCCGGACATCTTATCTCTGCTAAAAAAAAAATACATCTCTCCGCTGGCGGAAAACTTATCTGCGGTGGCGGGAAATTTACATCCACTGGCGGACAACTTATCCCCGCTGACGAAAAACGTTTCTCCGCCGGCAGAAAACTTATCTCCGCTGGTAGAACATTTACTTCCGGCGGCGAGGAATTTATATCCCCTGCCGGACATCTTATCTCTGCTGAAAAAATACATCTCTCCGCCTGCGGAAAACTTATCTGCGGTGGCGGGAAATTTATATCCGCTGGCGGACAATTTATCTCCACTGGCAGACAATTTATCTCCGCAGACGAAATACGTCTCTCCGCTGGCGGAAATTTTATTTCTGGTGGCGGGAAATTTATATCCGCTGGCGGAAAACTTTTTTCCGCTGACAGACATCTTATCTCCGCTGGCAGACAATTTATCTCTGCTGACAAAATACATCTCTCCGCTGGCGGAAAACTTATTTCCGGATGCGGGAAATATATATCCCCTGCCGGACAACTTATCTCTGCTGACGAAATACGTCTCTCCGCTGGCGGAAAACTTATTTCCGGTGGTGGGAAATCTATATGGGCTGGCGCACAATTTATCTCCGCTGGCAGACAATTTATCTTCGCTGACGAACTACGATTCTCCGCTGGCAGAAAACTTATCTCCGGCGGCAGGAAATTTATATCCCCTGCCGGACAATTTATCCCCGCTGACGAATTACGTTGCTCCGCTGGCGAAAAACTTATCTGCGGTGGCGGGAAATTTATATCTCCTGCCGGACAACTTATCTCCGCTGACGACATACGTTTCTCCGCCGGCAGAAAACTTATCTCCGCTGGCAGAACATTTACTTCCGGCGGCGAGGAATTTATATCCCCTGCCGGACATCTTATCTCTGCTAAAAAAAAAAATACATCTCTCCGCTGGCGGAAAACTTATCTGCGGCGGCGGGAAATTTACATCCGCTGGCGGACAACTTATCCCCGCTGACGAAAAACGTTTCTCCGCCGGCAGAAAACTTATCTCCGCTGGTAAAACATTTACTTCCGGCGGCGAGGAATTTATATCCCCTGCCGGACATCTTATCTCTGCTGAAAAAATACATCTCTCCGCCTGCGGAAAACTTATCTGCGGTGGCGGGAAATTTATATCCGCTGGCGGACAATTTATCTCCACTGGCAGACAATTTATCTCCGCAGACGAAATACGTCTCTCCGCTGGCGGAAATTTTATTTCTGGTGGCGGGAAATTTATATCCGCTGGCGGAAAACTTTTTTCCGCTGACAGACATCTTATCTCCGCTGGCAGACAATTTATCTCTGCTGACAAAATACATCTCTCCGCTGGCGGAAAACTTATTTCCGGATGCGGGAAATATATATCCCCTGCCGGACAACTTATCTCTGCTGACGAAATACGTCTCTCCGCTGGCGGAAACTTATTTCTGGTGGCGGGAAATTTATAATAACGTTTCTCCGCCGGCAGAAAACCTATCTCCGCTGGCAGAACATTTACTTCCGGCGGTGAGGAATTTATATCCCCTGCCGGACATTTTATCTCTGCTGAAAGAATACATCTCTGCGCTGGCGGAAAATTGATCTGCGGTGGCGGGAAATTTATATCCGCTGGCGGAAAACTTTTCTCCGCTGACAGACAACTTATCTCTGCTGACAAAATACGTCTCTCCGCTGGCGGAGAACTTATTTCCGGTGTCGGGAAATTTATTTCCGCTGGCGGAAAACTTTTTTCCAGAGGGGGAAATTTATATCCCCTGCCGGACAGCTTATCTCTGCTGACGTAATACGTCTCTCCGCTGGCGGAAAACTTATCTCCGGCGTCGGGAAATTTATATCCCCTGCCGGACAACTTATCTCCGCTGACGAAATACGTTTCTCCGCCGGCAGAAAACTTATCTCCGCTGGCAGAACATTTACTTCCGGCGGCGAGGAATTTACATCCCCTGCCGGACATCTTATCTCTGCTAAAAAAATACATCTCTCCGCTGGCGGAAAACTTATCTGCGGTGGCGGGAAATTTATATCCGCTGGCAGAAAACTTTTTTACAGAGGGGGAAATTTATATCCCCTGCCGGACAGCTTATCTCTGCTGACGTAATACGTCTCTCCGCTGGCGGAAAACTTATTTCCGGTGGCGGCAAATCTATATCCGCTGGCGGACAATTTATTTCCGCTGGCAGACAATTTATATCCGCTGACGAACTACGATTCTCCGCCGGCAGGAAACTTATCTCCGCTGGCAGAACGTTTACTTCCGGTGGCGAGGAATTTATATCCCCTGCTGGACATCTTATCTCGGTGGCGGAAAATGTATATCCGCTGGTTGAAAACTTGTCTCCGCTGAGAGACATTTTATCTCCGCTGCCAGACAACATATCTCTGCTGACAAAATACGTCTCTCCGCTGCGGAAAACTTATCTCCGGTGGCGGGAAATTTATATCCGCTGGCGGAAAACTTTTCTCCAGAGGGGGAAATTTATATCCCATGCCGGACAACTTATCTCCGCTGACGAAATACGTTTCTTCGCCGGCAGAAAACTTATCTCCGCTGGCAGAACATTTACTTCCGGCGGCGAGGAATTTATGTCCCCTGCCGGACATCTTATCTCTGCTGAAAAAATACATCTCTCCGCTGGCGGAAAACTTATCTGCGGTGGCGGGAAATTTATATCCGCTGGCGGAAAACTTTTTTCCAGAGGGGGAAATTTATATCCCCTGCCGGACAGCCTATCTCCGCTGACGAACTACGTTTCTCCGCTGGCGGAAAACTTATATCCGGTGGCGGGAAATCTTTATCCGCTGGCGGACATTTTATCTCCGCTGGCAGACAATTTATCTGCGCTGACGAACTACGATTCACCGCTGGCAGAAAACTTATCTCCGGCGGCAGGAAATTAATATCCCCTGCCGGACAACTTATCTCCGCTGACGAACTACGTTTCTCCGCCGGCAGAAAACTTACATCCGGTGGCGAGGAATTTATATCCCCTGCCGGACATCTTATCCCGGTGGCGGGAAATTTATATCCGCTGGCGGAAAACTTGTCTCCGCTGAGAGACATCTTATCTCCGCTGCCGGACAACTTATCTTTGCTGACAAAATACGTCTCTCCGCTGGCGGAAAACTTATCTCCGGTGGCGGGAAATTTATATCCGCTGGCGGAAAACTTTTTTCCAGAGGGGGAAATTTATATCCCCTGCCGGACAGCCTATCTCCGCTGACGAACTACGTTTCTCCGCCGGCAGAAAACTTATCTCCGCTGGCAGAACATTTACTTCCGGCGGCGGGGAATTTATATCCCCTGCCGGACATTTTATCTCTGCTGAAAGCATACATCTCTCCGCTGGCGGAAAATTTATCTGCGGTGGCGGGAAATTTATATCCGCTGGCGGAAAACTGTTGTCCGCTGACAGACATCTTATCTCCGCTGCCGGACAACTTATCTGTGCTGACAAAATACGTCTCTCCGCTGGCGGAAAACTTATTTCCGGTGCCGGAAAATTTCTTTCCCCTGGCGGACAACTTATCTCCAGAGGGGGAAATTTATATCCCCTGCCGGACAACTTATCTCCGCTGACGAACTACATCTCTCCGCTGGCGGAAAATTATCTGCGGTGGCGGGAAATTTATATCCGCTGGCGGAAAACTTTTTTCCAGAGGGGGAAATTTATATCCCCTGCCGGACAGCTTATCTCTGCTGACGTAATACGTCTCTCCGCTGGCGGAAAACTTATTTCCGGTGGCGGGAAATCTATATCCGCTGGCGGACAATTTATCTCCGCTGGCAGACAATTTATCTCCGCTGACGAACTACGATTCTCCGCTGGCAGAAAACTTATCTCCGGCGGAAGGAAATTTATATCCCCAGCCGGACAACTTATCTCCGCTGGCAGAACATTTACTTCCAGTTGCGAGGAATTTATATCCCCTGCCGGACATCTTATCTCTGCTGAAAAAATACATCATCCGCTTGCGGAAAACTTATCTGTGGTGGCGGGAAATTTATATCCGCTGGCGGAAAACGTTTTTCCAGAGGGGAAATTTATATCCCCTGCCGGACAGCTTATCTCTGCTGACGTAATACGTCTCTCCGCTGGCGGAAAACTTATTTCCGGTGGCGGGAAATCTATATCCGCTGGCGGACAACTTATCTCCGCTGACGAACTACGTTTCTCCGCCGGCAGGAAACTTATCTCCGCTGGCAGGAAATTTATATCCCCTGCCGGACAACTTATCTCCGCTGACGAACTACGTTTCTCCGCCGGCAGGAAACTTATCTCCGCTGGCAGAACATTTACTTCCATTGGCGAGGAATTTATATCTCCTGCCGGACATCTTATCTCGGTGGCGGGAAATGTATATCCGCTGGTTGAAAACTTGTCTCCGCTGAGAAACATTTTATCTCCGCTGCCGGACAACTTATCTCTGCTGACAAAATACGTCTCTCCGCTGGCGGAAAACTTATCTCCGGTGGCGGGAAATTTATATCCGCTGTCGGAAAACTTTTCGCCTGAGGGGGAAATTTATATCCCCTGCCGGACAACTTATCTCCGCTGACGAAATACGTTTCTTCGCCGGCAGAAAACTTATCTCCAGAGAGGAAAATTTATATCCCCTTCCGGACAACTTATCTCCGCTGACGAACTACGTTTCTCCGCCGGCAGAAAACTTATCTCCGCTGGCAGAACATTTACTTCCAGTGGCGAGGAATTTATATCTCCTGCCGGACATCTTATCTCGGTGGCGGGAAATTTATATCCGCTGGCGGAAAACTTTTCTCCAGAGGCAGAAATTTATATCCCCTGCCGGACAACTTATCTCCGCTGACGAAATACGTTTCTCCGCCGGCAGAAAACTTATCTCCAGAGAGGAAAATTTATATCCCCTGCCGGACAACTTATCTCCGCTGACGAACTACGTTTCTCCGCTGGCGGAAAACTTATCTCCGGTGGCGGGAAATTTATATCCGCTGGCGTATAACTTTTCTCCAGAGGCAGAAATTTATATCCCCTGCCGGACAACTTATCTCCGCTGACGAAATACGTTTCTCCGCCGGCAGAAAACTTATCTCCAGAGAGGAAAATTTATATCCCCTGCCGGACAACTTATCTCCGCTGACGAACTACGTTTCTCCGCCTGCAGAAAACTTATCTCCGCTGGCAGAACATTTACTTCCGGCGGTGAGGAATTTATATCCCCTGCCGGACATCTCATCTCTGCTAAAAAAATACATCTCTCCGCTGGCGGAAAACTTATCTGCGGTGGCGGGAAATTTATATCCGCTGGCGGAAAACTTTTTTCCAGAGGGTGAAATTTGTATCCCCTGCCGGACAGCTTATCTCTGCTGACGTAATACGTCTCTCCGCTGGCGGAAAACTTATTTCCGGTGGCGGGAAATCTATATCCGCTGGCGGACAATTTATCTCCGCTGGCAGACAATTTATCTCCGCTGACGAACTACGATTCTCCGCTGGCAGAAAACTTATCTCCGGCGGAAGGAAATTTATATCCCCAGCCGGACAACTTATCTCCGCTGGCAGAACATTTACTTCCAGTTGCGAGGAATTTATATCCCCTGCCGGACATCTTATCTCTGCTGAAAAAATACATCATCCGCTTGCGGAAAACTTATCTGTGGTGGCGGGAAATTTATATCCGCTGGCGGAAAACGTTTTTCCAGAGGGGAAATTTATATCCCCTGCCGGACAGCTTATCTCTGCTGACGTAATACGTCTCTCCGCTGGCGGAAAACTTATTTCCGGTGGCGGGAAATCTATATCCGCTGGCGGACAATTTATCTTCGCTGGCAGACAATTTATCTCCGCTGAAGAACTGCGATTCTCCGCTGGCAGAAATCTTATCTCCGACGGCAGGAAATTTATATCCCCTGCCGGACAACTTATCTCCGCTGACGAACTACGTTTCTCCGCCGGCAGGAAACTTATCTCCGCTGGCAGAACATTTACTTCCATTGGCGAGGAATTTATATCTCCTGCCGGACATCTTATCTCGGTGGCGGGAAATGTATATCCGCTGGTTGAAAACTTGTCTCCGCTGAGAAACATTTTATCTCCGCTGCCGGACAACTTATCTCTGCTGACAAAATACGTCTCTCCGCTGGCGGAAAACTTATCTCCGGTGGCGGGAAATTTATATCCGCTGTCGGAAAACTTTTCGCCTGAGGGGGAAATTTATATCCCCTGCCGGACAACTTATCTCCGCTGACGAAATACGTTTCTTCGCCGGCAGAAAACTTATCTCCAGAGAGGAAAATTTATATCTCCTTCCGGACAACTTATCTCCGCTGACGAACTACGTTTCTCCGCCGGCAGAAAACTTATCTCCGCTGGCAGAACATTTACTTCCAGTGGCGAGGAATTTATATCTCCTGCCGGACATCTTATCTCGGTGGCGGGAAATTTATATCCGCTGGCGGAAAACTTTTCTCCAGAGGCAGAAATTTATATCCCCTGCCGGACAACTTATCTCCGCTGACGAAATACGTTTCTCCGCCGGCAGAAAACTTATCTCCAGAGAGGAAAATTTATATCCCCTGCCGGACAACTTATCTCCGCTGACGAACTACGTTTCTCCGCTGGCGGAAAACTTATCTCCGGTGGCGGGAAATTTATATCCGCTGGCGTATAACTTTTCTCCAGAGGCAGAAATTTATATCCCCTGCCGGACAACTTATCTCCGCTGACGAAATACGTTTCTCCGCCGGCAGAAAACTTATCTCCAGAGAGGAAAATTTATATCCCCTGCCGGACAACTTATCTCCGCTGACGAACTACGTTTCTCCGCCTGCAGAAAACTTATCTCCGCTGGCAGAACATTTACTTCCGGCGGTGAGGAATTTATATCCCCTGCCGGACATCTCATCTCTGCTAAAAAAATACATCTCTCCGCTGGCGGAAAACTTATCTGCGGTGGCGGGAAATTTATATCCGCTGGCGGAAAACTTTTTTCCAGAGGGTGAAATTTGTATCCCCTGCCGGACAGCTTATCTCTGCTGACGTAATACGTCTCTCCGCTGGCGGAAAACTTATTTCCGGTGGCGGGAAATCTATATCCGCTGGCGGACAATTTATCTCCGCTGGCAGACAATTTATCTCCGCTGACGAACTACGATTCTCCGCTGGCAGAAAACTTATCTCCGGTGGAAGGAAATTTATATCCCCAGCCGGACAACTTATCTCCGCTGGCAGAACATTTACTTCCAGTTGCGAGGAATTTATATCCCCTGCCGGATTTCTTATCTCTGCTGAAAAAATACATCTTCCGCTTGCGGAAAACTTATCTGCGGTGGCGGGAAATTTATATCCGCTGGCGGAAAACTTTTTTCCAGAGGGGGAAATTTATATCCCCTGCCGGACAGCTTATCTCTGCTGACGTAATACGTCTCTCCACTGGCGGAAAACTTATTTCCGGTGGCGGGAAATCTATATCCGCTGGCGGACAATTTATCTCCGCTGGCAGACAATTTATCTCAGCTGACGAACTACGATTCTCCGCTGGCAGAAAACTTATCTCCGGCGGAAGGAAATTTATATCCCCAGCCGGACAACTTATCTCCGCTGGCAGAACATTTACTTCCAGTTGCAAGGAATTTATATCCCCTGCTGGACATCTTATCTCTGCTGAAAAAATACATCTCTCCGCTTGCGGAAAACTTATCTGTGGTGGCGGGAAATTTATATCCGCTGGCGGAAAACTTTTTTCCAGAGGGGAAATTTATATCCCCTGCCGGACAGCTTATCTCTGCTGACGTAATACGTCTCTCCGCTGCCGGAAAGCTTATTTCCGGTGGCGGGAAATCTATATCCGCTGGCGGACAATTTATCTCCGCTGGCAGACAAATTATATCCGCTGACGAACTACGTTTCTCCGCCGGCAGAAAACTTATCTCCAGAGAGGGTAATTTATATCCCCTGCCGGACAGCTTATCTCCGCTGACGAACTACGTTTCTCCGCCGGCACAAAACTTATCTCCGCTGGCAGAACATTTACTTCCATTGGCGAGGAATTTATATCCCCTGCCGGACATCTTATCTCGGTGGCGGAAAATTTATATCCACTGGCGGAAAACTTGTCTCCGCTGAGAGACATCTTATCTCCGCTGCCGGACAACTTATCTCTGCTGACAAAATACGTCTCTCCGCTGGCGGAAAACTTATCTCCGGTGGCGGGAAATTTATATCCGCTGGCGGAAAACTTTTCTCCAGAGGCAGAAATTTATATCCCCTGCCGGACAACTTATCTCCGCTGACGAAATACGTTTCTCCGCCGGCAGAAAACTTATCTCCGCTGGCAAAACATTTACTTCCGGCGGTGAGGAATTTATATCCCTTGCCGGACATCTTATCTCTGCTGAAAAAATACATCTCTCCGCTGGCGGAAAACTTATCTGCGGTGGCGGGAAATTTATATCCGCTGTCGGAAAACTTTTTTCCAGAGGGAGAAATTTATATCCCCTGCCGGACAGCTTATCTCTGCTGACGTAATACGTCTCTCCGCTGGCGGAAAACTTATTTCCGGTGGCGGGAAATCTATATCCGCTGGCGGACAATTTATCTCCGCTGGCAGACAATTTATCTCCGCTGACGAACTACGATTCTCCGCTGGCAGAAAACTTATCTCCGGCGGAAGGAAATTTATATCCCCAGCCGGACAACTTATCTCCGCTGACGAACTACGTTTCTCCGCCGGCAGAAAACTTATCTCCGCTGGCAGAACATTTAATTCCAGTTGCGAGAAATTTATATCACCTGCTGGACATCTTATCTCTGCTGAAAAAATACATCTCTCCGCTTGCGGAAAACTTATCTGCGGTGGCGGGAAATTTATATCCGCTGGCGGAAAACTTTTTTCCAGAGGGGGAAATTTATATCCCCTGCCGGAAAGCTTATCTCTGCTGACGTAATACGTCTCTCCGCTGCCGGAAAGCTTATTTCCGGTGGCGGGAAATCTATATCCGCTGGCGGACAATTTATCTCCGCTGGCAGACAAATTATCTCCGCTGACGAACTACGTTTCTCCGCCGGCAGAAAACTTATCTCCAGAGAGGGTAATTTATATCCCCTGCCGGACAGCTTATCTCCGCTGACGAACTACGTTTCTCCGCCGGCACAAAACTTATCTCCGCTGGCAGAACATTTACTTCCAGTGGCGAGGAATTTATATCCCCTGCCGGACATCTTATCTCGGTGGCGGAAAATTTATATCCGCTGGCGGAAAACTTGTCTCCGCTGAGAGACATCTGATCTCCGCTGCCGGACAACTTATCTCTGCTGACAAAATACGTCTCTCCGCTGGCGGAAAACTTATCTCCGGTGGCGGGAAATTAATATCCGCTGGCGGAAAACTTTTCTCCAGAGGCAGAAATTTATATCCCCTGCCGGACAACTTATCTCCGCTGACGAAATACGTTTCTCCGCCGGCAGAAAACTTATCTCCGCTGGCAGAACATTTACTTCCGGCGTTGAGGAATTTATATCCCCTGCCGGACATATTATCTCTGCTGAAAAAATACATCTCTCCGCTGGCGGAAAACTTATCTGCGGTGGCGGGAAATTTATATCCGCTGGCGGAAAACTTTTTTCCAGAGGGGGAAATTTATATCCCCTGCCGGACAGCTTATCTCTGCTGACGTAATACGTCTCTCCGCTGGCGGAAAACTTATTTCCGGTGGCGGGAAATCTATATCCGCTGGCGGACAATTTATCTCCGCTGGCAGACAATTTATCTCCGCTGACGAACTACGATTCTCCGCTGGCAGAAAACTTATCTCCGGCGGAAGGAAATTAATTTCCCCAGCCGGACAACTTATCTCCGCTGACGAACTACGTTTCTCCGCCGGCACAAAACTTATCTCCGCTGGCAGAACATTTACTTCCAGTGGCGAGGAATTTATATCCCCTGCCGGACATCTTATCTCGGTGGCGGAAAATTTATATCCGCTGGCGGAAAACTTGTCTCCGCTGAGAGACATCTTATCTCCGCTGCCGGACAACTTATCTCTGCTGACAAAATACGTCTCTCCGCTGGCGGAAAACTTATCTCCCGTGGCGGGAAATTTATATCCGCTGGCGGAAAACTTTTCTCCAGAGGCGGAATTTTATATCCCCTGCCGGACAACTTATCTCCGCTGACGAAATACGTTTCTCCGCCGGCAGAAAACTTATCTCCGCTGGCAGAACATTTACTTCCGGCGGTGAGGAATTTATATCCCCTGCCGGACATCTTATCTCTGCTGAAAAAATACATCTCTCCGCTGGCGGAAAACTTATCTGCGGTGGCGGGAAATTTATATCCACTGGCGGAAAACTTTTTTCCAGAGGGGGAAATTTATATCCCCTGCCGGACAGCTTATCTCTGCTGACGTAATACGTCTCTCCGCTGGCAGAAAACTTATTTCCGGTGGCGGGAAACCTATATCCGCTGGCGGACAATTTATCTCCGCTGGCAGACAATTTATCTCCGCTGACGAACTACGATTCTCCGCTGGCAGAAAACTTATCTCCGGCGGAAAGAAATTTATATCCCCAGCCGGACAACTTATCTCCGCTGACGAACTACGTTTCTCCGCCGGCAGAAAACTTATCTCCGCTGGCAGAACATTTACTTCCAGTTGCGGGGAATTTATTTCCCCTGCTGGACATCTTATCTCTGCTGAAAAAATACATCTCTCCGCTTGCGGAAAACTTATCTTCGGTGGCTGGAAATTTATATCCGCTGGCGGAATACTTTTTTCCAGAGGGGGAAATTTATATCCCCTGCCGGACAGCTTATCTCTGCTGACGTAATACGTCTCTCCGCTGCCGGAAAACTTATTTCCGGTGGCGGGAAGTCTATATCCGCTGGCGGACAATTTATCTCCGCTGGCAGACAAATTATCTCCGCTGACGAACTACGTTTCTCCGCCGGCAGAAAACTTATCTCCAGAGAGGGTAATTTATATCCCCTGCCGGACAGCTTATCTCCGCTGACGAACTACGTTTCTCCGCCGGCACAAAACTTATCTCCGCTGGCAGAACATTTACTTCCAGTGGCGAGGAATTTATATCCCCTGCCGGACATCTTATCTCGGTGGCGGAAAATTTATATCCGCTGGCGGAAAACTTGTCTCCGCTGAGAGACATCTTATCTCCGCTGCCGGACAACTTATCTCCGCTGACAAAATACGTCTCTCCGCTGGCGGAAAACTTATCTCCGGTGGCGGGAAATTTATATCCGCTGGCGGAAAACTTTTCTCCAGAGGCAGAAATTTATATCCCCTGCCGGACAACTTATTTCCGCTGACGAAATACGTTTCTCCGCCGGCAGAAAACTTATCTCCGCTGGCAGAACATTTACTTCCGGCGTTGAGGAATTTATATCCCCTGCCGGACATATTATCTCTGCTGAAAAAATACATCTCTCCGCTGGCGGAAAACTTATCTGCGGTGGCGGGAAATTTATATCCACTGGCGGAAAACTTTTTTCCAGAGGGGGAAATTTATATCCCCTGCCGGACAGCTTATCTCTGCTGACGTAATACGTCTCTCCGCTGGCGGAAAACTTATTTCCGGTGGCGGGAAATCTATATCCGCTGGCGGACAATTTATCTCCGCTGGCAGACAATTTATCTCCGCTGACGAACTACGATTCTCCGCTGGCAGAAAACTTATCTCCGGCGGAAGGAAATTAATATCCCCAGCAGGACAACTTATCTCCGCTGACGAACTACGTTTCTCCGCCGGCAGAAAACTTATCTCCGCTGGCAGAACATTTACTTCCAGTTGCGAGGAATTTATATCCCCTGCTGGACATCTTATCTCTGCTGAAAAAATACATCTCTCCGCTTGCGGAAAACTTATCTGCGGTGGCGGGAAATTTATATCCGCTGGCGGAAAAATTTTTTCCAGAGGGGGAAATTTATATCCCCTGCCGGACAGCTTATCTCTGCTGACGTAATACGTCTCTCCGCTGCCGGAAAGCTTATTTCCGGTGGCGTGAAATCTATATCCGCTGGCGGACAATTTATCTCCGCTGGCAGACAAATTATCTCCGCTGACGAACTACGTTTCTCCGCCGGCAGAAAACTTATCTCCAGAGAGGGTAATTTATATCCCCTGCCGGACAGCTTATCTCCGCTGACGAACTACGTTTCTCAGCCGGCACAAAACTTATCTCCGCTGGCAGAACATTTACTTCCAGTGGCGAGGAATTTATATCCCCTGCCGGACATCTTATCTCGGTGGCGGAAAAATTATATCCGCTGGCGGAAAACTTGTCTCCGCTGAGAGACATCTTATCTCCGCTGCCGGACAACTTATCTCTGCTGACAAAATACGTCTCTCCGCTGGCGGGAAATTTATATCCGCTGGCGGAAAACTTTTCTCCAGAGGCGGAATTTTATATCCCCTGCCGGACAACTTATCTCCGCTGACGAAATACGTTTCTCCGCCGGCAGAAAACTTATCTCCGCTGGCAGAACATTTACTTCCGGCGGTGAGGAATTTATATCCCCTGCCGGACATCTTATCTCTGCTGAAAAAATACATCTCTCCGCTGGCGGAAAACTTATCTGCGGTGGCGGGAAATTTATATCCACTGGCGGAAAACTTTTTTCCAGAGGGGGAAATTTATATCCCCTGCCGGACAGCTTATCTCTGCTGACGTAATACGTCTCTCCGCTGGCAGAAAACTTATTTCCGGTGGCGGGAAATCTATATCCGCTGGCGGACAATTTATCTCCGCTGGCAGACAATTTATCTCCGCTGACGAACTACGATTCTCCGCTGGCAGAAAACTTATCTCCGGCGGAAGGAAATTTATATCCCCAGCCGGACAACTTATCTCCGCTGACGAACTACGTTTCTCCGCCGGCAGAAAACTTATCTCCGCTGGCAGAACATTTACTTCCAGTTGCGGGGAATTTATTTCCCCTGCTGGACATCTTATCTCTGCTAAAAAAAATACATCTCTCCGCTTGCGGAAAACTTATCTTCGGTGGCTGGAAATTTATATCCGCTGGCGGAATACTTTTTTCCAGAGGGGGAAATTTATATCCCCTGCCGGACAGCTTATCTCTGCTGACGTAATACGTCTCTCCGTAGTCTATATCCGCTGGCGGACAATTTATCTCCGCTGGCAGACAAATTATCTCCGCTGACGAGCTACGTTTCTCCGCCGGCAGAAAACTTATCTCTAGAGAGGGTAATTTATATCCCCTGCCGGACAACTTATCTCCGCTGACGAACTACGTTTCTCCGCCGGCACAAAACTTATCTCCGCTGGCAGAACATTTACTTCCAGTGGCGAGGAATTTATATCCCCTGCCGGACATCTTATCTCGGTGGCGGAATATTTATATCCGCTGGCGGAAAACTTGTCTCCGCTGAGAGACATCTTATCTCCGCTGCCGGACAACTTATCTCTGCTGACGAAATACGTCTCTCCGCTGGCGGAAAACTTATTTCCTGTGTCGGGAAATATATATCCGCTGGCGGAAAACTTTTCTCCGATAACAGACATCTTATCTTCGCTGCCGGACAACTTATCTCTGCTGACAAATTACGTCTCTCCGCTGGCGGAAAACTTATCTCCGGTGGCGGGAAATTCATATCCGCTTGCGGAAAACTTTTCTGCAGAGGCGGAAATTTAAATCCCCTGCCGGAAAACTTATCTCCGCAGACGAACTACGTTTCTCCGCCGGCAGAAAACTTATCTCCAGAGAGGGTAATTTATATCCCCTGCCGGACAGCTTATCTCCGCTGACGAACTACGTTTCTCCGCCGGCACAAAACTTATCTCCGCTGGCAGAACATTTACTTCCAGTGGCGAGGAATTTATATCCCCTGCCGGACATCTTATCTCGGTGGCGGAAAATTTATATCCGCTGGCGGAAAACTTGTCTCCGCTGAGAGACATCTTATCTCCGCTGCCGGACAACTTATTTCTGCTGACGAAATACGTCTCCCCGCTTGCAGAAAACTTATCTCTGCTGACGAAATACGTCTCTCCGCTTGCAGAAAAATTATCTCCGGCGGCGAGAAATGTATATCACCGGCCTGACAACTTATCTCTGCAAACGAAATACGTCTCTCCGCTGGCGGAAAACTTATTTCCGGTGGCGGGAAATCTATGTCCCATGCCGGACAACTTATTTCTGCTGACGAAATACGTCTCCCCGCTTGCAGAAAACTTATCTCTGCTGACGAAATACGTCTCTCCGCTTGCAGAAAACTTATCTCCGGCGGCGAGAACTTTATATCCCCGGCCTGACAACATATCTCTGCAAACGAAATACGTCTCTCCGCTGGCGGAAAACTTATTTCCGGTGGCGGGAAATATATATCCCCTGCCGGTCAACTTATCTCTGCTGACGAAATACGTCTCTACGTTGGCAGAAAACTTATCTCCGGCGACGGGAAATCTATATCCCCTGCCAGACAACTTATCTCTGCTGACGAAATACGTCTCTCCGCTGGTGGAAAACTTATTTCCGGTGCCGGGAAATCTATATCCGCTGGCGGACAACTTATCTCCGTTGGCAGACAATTTGTCTCCGCTGACGAACTACGATTCTGGCAGAAATCTTATCTCCGGTGGCGGGAATTTTTTATATCCCCTGACGGACAATTTATCCCCGCTGACGAATTACGTTTCTCCGCCGGCAGAAAACTTATCTCCGCTGGCAGAACATTTACTTTCGGTGGCGAGGAATTTATATCCCCTGCCGGACATCTTATCTCGGTGGCGGAAAATTTATATCCGCTGGCGGAAAACTTGTCTCCGCTGAGAGACATCTTATCTCCGCTGCCGGACAACTTATCTCTGCTGACAAAATACGTCTCTCCGCTGGCGGGAAATTTATATCCGCTGGCGGAAAACTTTTCTCCAGAGGCGGAATTTTATATCCCCTGCCGGACAACTTATCTCCGCTGACGAAATACGTTTCTCCGCCGGCAGAAAACTTATCTCCGCTGGCAGAACATTTACTTCCGGCGGTGAGGAATTTATATCCCCTGCCGGACATCTTATCTCTGCTTACAGAATACATCTCTTCGCTGGCGGAAAACTTATCTGCGGTGGCGGAAATATATATCCGCTGGCGGAAAACTTTTCTCCGATAACAGACATCTTATCTTCGCTGCCGGACAACTTATCTCTGCTGACGAACTACGTTTCTCCGCCGGCAGAAAACTTATCTCCGCTGGCAGAACATTTACCTCCGGCGGCGGGAAGTTTATATCCCCTGCCAGACATCTTATCTCGGCTGACGAAATACATCTCTCCGCTGGCGGAAAACTTATTTCCGGTGGCGGGAAATCTATATCCCCTGCCGGACAACTTATCTCTGCTGACGAAATACGTCTCTCCGCTTGCAGAAAACTTATCTCCGACGGCGAGAAATTTATATCCCCGGCCTGACAACTTATCTCTGCTAACGAAATACGTCTCTCCGCTGGCGGAAAACTTATCTCCGGCGGCGGGAAATTTATATCCGCTGGCGGAAAACTTTTTTCCAGAGGGGGAAATTTATATCCCCTGCCGGACAGCTTATCTCTGCTGACGTAATACGTCTCTCCGCTGCCGGAAAGCTCATTTCCGGTGGCGTGAAATCTATATCCGCTGGCGGACAATTTATCTCCGCTGGCAGACAAATTATCTCCGCTGACGAACTACGTTTCTCCGCCGGCAGAAAACTTATCTCCAGAGAGGGTAATTTATATCCCCTGCCGGACAGCTTATCTCCGCTGACGAACTACGTTTCTCCGCCGGCACAAAACTTATCTCCGCTGGCAGAACATTTACTTCCAGTGGCGAGGAATTTATATCACCTGCCGGACATCTTATCTCGGTGGCGGAAAATTTATATCCGCTGGCGGAAAACTTGTCTCCGCTGAGAGACATCTTATCTCCGCTGCCGGACAACTTATCTCTGCTGACAAAATACGTCTCTCCGCTGGCGGAAAACTTATCTCCTGTGGCGGGAAATTTATATCCGCTGGCGGAAAACTTTTCTCCAGAGGCGGAATTTTATATCCCCTGCCGGACAACTTATCTCCGCTGACGAAATACGTTTCTCCGCCGGCAGAAAACTTATCTCCGCTGGCAGAACATTTACTTCCGGCGGTGAGGAATTTATATCCCCTGCCGGACATCTTATCTCTGCTGAAAAAATACATCTCTCCGCTGGCGGAAAACTTATCTTCGGTGGCTGGAAATTTATATCCGCTGGCGGAATACTTTTTTCCAGAGGGGGAAATTTATATCCCCTGCCGGACAGCTTATCTCTGCTGACGTAATACGTCTCTCCGCTGGCAGAAAACTTATTTCCGGTGGCGGGAAATCTATATCCGCTGGCGGACAATTTATCTCCGCTGGAAGACAATTTATCTCCGCTGACGAACTACGATTCTCCGCTGGCAGAAAACTTATCTCCGGCGGAAGGAAATTTATATCCCCAGCCGGACAACTTATTTCCGCTGACGAACTACGTTTCTCCGCCGGCAGAAAACTTATCTCCGCTGGCAGAACATTTACTTCCAGTTGCGGGGAATTTATTTCCCCTGCTGGACATCTTATCTCTGCTAAAAAAAATACATCTCTCCGCTTGCGGAAAACTTATCTTCGGTGGCTGGAAATTTATATCCGCTGGCGGAATACTTTTTTCCAGAGGGGGAAATTTATATCCCCTGCCGGACAGCTTATCTCTGCTGACGTAATACGTCTCTCCGTAGTCTATATCCGCTGGCGGACAATTTATCTCCGCTGGCAGACAAATTATCTCCGCTGACGAGCTACGTTTCTCCGCCGGCAGAAAACTTATCTCTAGAGAGGGTAATTTATATCCCCTGCCGGACAACTTATCTCCGCTGACGAACTACGTTTCTCCGCCGGCACAAAACTTATCTCCGCTGGCAGAACATTTACTTCCAGTGGCGAGGAATTTATATCCCCTGCCGGACATCTTATCTCGGTGGCGGAAAATTTATATCCGCTGGCGGAAAACTTGTCTCCGCTGAGAGACATCTTATCTCCGCTGCCGGACAACTTATCTCTGCTGACAAATTACGTCTCTCCGCTGGCGGAAAACTTATTTCCTGTGTCGGGAAATATATATCCGCTGGCGGAAAACTTTTCTCCGATAACAGACATCTTATCTTCGCTGCCGGACAACTTATCTCTGCTGACAAATTACGTCTCTCCGCTGGCGGAAAACTTATCTCCGGTGGCGGGAAATTCATATCCGCTTGCGGTAAACTTTTCTGCAGAGGCGGAAATTTAAATCCCCTGCCGGAAAACTTATCTCCGCAGACGAACTACGTTTCTCCGCCGGCAGAACACTTATCTCCGCTGGCAGAACATTTACCTCCAGCGGCGGGAAATATATATCCCCTGCCGGACATCTTATCTCGGCTGACAAAATACATCTCTCCGCTGGCGGAAAACTTATTTCCGGTGGCGGGAAATCTATGTCCCATGCCGGACAACTTATTTCTGCTGACGAAATACGTCTCCCCGCTTGCAGAAAACTTATCTCTGCTGACGAAATACGTCTCTCCGCTTGCAGAAAACTTATCTCCGGCGGCGAGAAATTTATATCACCGGCCTGGCAACTTATCTCTGCAAACGAAATACGTCTCTCCGCTGGCGGAAAACTTATTTCCGGTGGCGGGAAATCTATGTCCCATGCCGGACAACTTATTTCTGCTGACGAAATACGTCTCCCCGCTTGCAGAAAACTTATCTCTGCTGACGAAATACGTCTCTCCGCTTGCAGAAAACTTATCTCCGGCGGCGAGAACTTTATATCCCCGGCCTGACAACTTATCTCTGCAAACTAAATACGTCTCTCCGCTGGCGGAAAACTTATTTCCGGTGGCGGGAAATATATATCCCCTGCCGGTCAACTTATCTCTGCTGACGAAATACGTCTCTACGTTGGCAGAAAACTTATCTCCGGCGACGGGAAATCTATATCCCCTGCCAGACAACTTATCTCTGCTGACGAAATACGTCTCTCCGCTGGCGGAAAACTTATTTCCGGTGCCGGGAAATCTATATCCGCTGGCGGACAACTTATCTCCGCTGGCAGACAATTTGTCTCCGCTGACGAACTACGATTCTGGCAGAAATCTTATCTCCGGTGGCGGGAATTTTTTATATCCCCTGACGGACAATTTATCCCCGCTGACGAATTACGTTTCTCCGCCGGCAGAAAACTTATCTCCGCTGGCAGAACATTTACTTCCGGTGGCGAGGAATTTATATCCCCTGGCGGACATCTTATCTCTGCTTACAGAATACATCTCTTCGCTGTCGGAAAACTTATCTGCGGTGGCGGAAATATATATCCGCTGGCGGAAAACTTTTCTCCGATAACAGACATCTTATCTTCGCTGCCGGACAACTTATCTCTGCTGACGAACTACGTTTCTCCGCCGGCAGAAAACTTATCTCCGCTGGCAGAACATTTACCTCCGGCGGCGGGAAGTTTATATCACCTGCCAGACATCTTATCTCGGCTGACGAAATACATCTCTCCGCTGGCGGAAAACTTATTTCCGGTGGCGGGAAATCTATTTCTCCTGCCGGACAACTTATCTCTGCTGACGAAATACGTCTCTCCGCTTGCAGAAAACTTATCTCCGACGGCGAGAAATTTATATCCCCGGCCTGACAACTTATCTCTGCTAACGAAATACGTCTCTCCGCTGGCGGAAAACTTATCTCCGGCGGCGGGAAATCTATATCCCCTGCCGGACAACTTATCTCTGCTGACGAAATACGTCTCTCCGCTGGCGGAAAACTTATTTCCTGTGTCGGGAAATATATATCCGCTGGCGGACAAGTTATCTCCGCTGGCAGACAATTTATATCCGCTGACGAACAACGATTCTCCGCTGGTAGAAAACTTAACTGTGGCGTCGGGAAATCTATATCCCAAGACGGACAATTTATTCCCGCAGACGAATTACGTTTCTCCGCTGGCGGAAAACTTATTTCTACTGTGTATTGCGCCTTTTGTCATGTATTAAATAGAGAACGACGCGTCTGTGCTCATAAGTGGTTTATTCAGAACTGAAGAGATGACATGTGTACATATGTACTTACATACGAATAGGAGAGACGAGAGATAACAGAGGCTCTCGCTGTTCATGTACATTGTGTTAATTAGCGTTGCCAGACAGATCATATTATGGTTACACTTCAAATTTCAACACTTTTGCTTAAGCATAATATTTTGTGATTACAATGTATTAATCAATTAATCCAAGCGATTTTACAAATCTATAATGCTTTTGCTTACATAAACTTTTGGTTAATACATCGGCAACGTTTTTCTGTGTGGATACATATTCAAGTTTTATCTCTTTACTTTCTACTTTGTCTCTAACAAAATGATATTTTAAGTCTATATGCTTTGTGCGTTTATGGTGAATAGGATTTTTCGCAATATGATGCGCACTGAGGTTGTCACCATAGATAGCCATTGGCCCTTGATTTGAGTATCCAATCTCTTGCAACAGACCTTGTAGATATACTGCTTCTCTAGCGGCTGTTGATAGCGCCACATACTCTGCTTCGGTGCTGCTCATGGCGACGACGCTCTGCTTGGCTGATGTCCACGAAAACGCACTACCAGTTAGGAAGAAAACGTATCCGGAATATGATTTTCGGTCCAGCTTGTCATTTGCCCAATCAGCATCGGCGAACCCTTTTACTGGCTCTCCAGACTTTTGGTAGATGATGCTCATATTTATTGTGCCTCGTAAATAGCGCAACACATGCTTAGCTGTAGTTTCGTGCTCCACATGAGGGTCTTGGTTTCGCTGTGATAGTTTGCTCACAGCATGAAGAATGTCGGGCCGGCTCAAAACTGCTAAGTACATGAGCGAACCAATAAGTGATTGATAATATGTCTTATTTACCTTTACACATTCTTCATCTTTACAACCAACGTGAAAACCTGGGTCAAGTGGTGTTGCGACTGGACGGCAATCCTGCATACCGAAAGTATTCAAAACGCTTTCAATATACCTCTTCTGGCATAACTTGAGGGCGCCTGTTTGCCTTCTCGATGAATTTCCATGCCTGGGAAAAAGTTGAGCTGACCTCCATCTTTCATCTCAAATACGGATGCGATATTTTGCTTGATCGCGCTGACGTCCATCTCTTTTGGACAGATGATTATCAGGTCGTCGACGTAAACTGCTATATAACTGAAGCCTTGTTGATGCTGTTTGACGTATAGACATGGCTCGTGTTGACTTTTTTTAAAGCCCATGTTAACCAGCACCTCGTTCAATGTGTCATGTGTGGGGGTTCTGCTCATCTATAAAGCCTACGGGTTGCTTCATATAGACGACTTCTTGGAGTTTACCGTTGAGATACGCGTTAGAGATATCCACCTGATGCATGTGTAACTGCTTTTCTGCAGCAATCGCAAATAACATTCGGATTGTCTCATAACGTATCACTGGAGAATATGTCTCCCAGTAGTTTACGCCAAACTGCTGGCCACATCCTTGTGCCACAAGTCTCGACTTAAACCTTTCAATGTCACCGTTTTGGTTGCGTTTGATTCTGAAAACCCATTTTGAACCTATAGCCTTTTTTCCGGGCGGAAGATTGACAGGAGTCCATGTATTATTTGACACGAGTGCATCGAATTCCTTTCGCATAGATTTTTTCCATTCTTCTGCTCCGTGGGTTTGCAACGCCTCTGCAACGGTCCGTGGAGTCTCAATGTCATCGGAGCAGCTAAGATTGTTGAGGACATTGTACTGCTTCTTTGGTCTGCCAGGTTGACCAGTACGAATGATTTTTGGCCTTCCTGGGCCACGTATTTGTGGGATGTCTTCTTCATCTGAGCTGCGGCTCTGTTCTGGATCGCTTGCACTTACGAAGTACTCCTCCTCATCATCATCGCTGTTGTCAATGTTGCTAATCGTTTCGTCTTCGGGCTCAACAACAGTTTGTACCTGCACAGGTTCTTCGTTTGACTCAAAGCGTATGATGATTTTTGCAAGATCGTCAGTCTGATCTCCATTTTCGTAAATATCATTTACTTCCTTGACGAACTGGCAATTTTGACGTCTCGGCGTTCCACTATCATTCGCTTTTCTTGGTCATATAAACGATAGCTTTTGCTGCAAAAGAGTAGCCAACAAAAATGTACTCCTTTCCTTTTGCAACGAATTTGCCTTTTTTGGTTTTTTCCAGTGCAAATGCGCGTGAACCAAATATTTTCAGATGGTTTACCGACGGCTTGCGCTTGTTCCAAGCCTCGAAGGGGGTGCATCCATTTAACGCTCTGGTCGGACATCTATTTCTCAAATATACTGCAGTTTGAACGGCTTCAGCCCACAAAAATTCTTTTAAATTTGCATGAATTAACATCCTCCTAGCCATTTCAACGATTGTACGATTTGCGCGCTCAGCAACGCCGTTTTGCTGAGGTGTGTAAGGCACCGTTAGTTCTCTTTTTATTCCGCACGCATTTAAAAAATTTGTAAATTCATTGTTTATGTACTCAGTACCGTTATCGCTTCGCAAGGCTTTGATTGTTTTTTCGGTTTGGCACTCAACATAACTTTTATACATTTTAAATTTCTCAAAAACTTCATTTTTGGCGCGCATAAAATATACGTGAATTTTTCGCGAGTAATCGTCTATAAATGTAACAAAATAACGGTTTCCAGCCAGAGATTTAACATTCATAGGTCCGCATACGTCGGTATGGATCAATTCGAGAACACTTTTCGTAACACGTTCTGCCTTTTGTGGGAACGGCAATGCACATATTTTAGCCTTATTGCATGTGTCGCAATTTGTGTTTACGGATACGTTTTTAATTTTCATCCCGATTACAAGTTCTTTCTCACAAAGATTCTTTAAATTTTGAAAATTTAAATGCCCGTAGCGGCTATGCCATTTTTTTGCAAGAGATATATCGGATATCAAATGCACTGCATCAGTGGTTTTTTCCACTCCATACACGTATAAATTGTTTTCTTGTACCGCTCGCAACATTATATGTCCATGTTTATTTCGCACTAAAGCTTCTGAATTTCCGAATGTAGTGACATTCCCGAACTCGGCTGCTTTGCTCACCGACAAAAAATTCATTTTTAAATCCGGCACATACAACACGTTTCGCAATTCTATATTTGTTTCATTTGATTTAATTTTTACAGTTCCAATACCTAGGGACTCAATATACTTTTCTGCAGCCAACATAATGGTTGTGTTTTTCTTATTAAAGGTTTCAAACAAATTTTTATTACAACACATATGCGATGTTGCCCCACTGTCGATACACCAAGAATTTTTTCGCTGCTTAACAACGCAGCTGTGTATTAAACAGTTTGATTTTTCATCCCTTACGCACTCTTTCGTATTATCTTTGTTGCTTTTGCACTCGGATGCGCGGTGCCCGCTTTGTTTACATTTGTAGCATTTTCCTCGAAACTCGCGATGCTCGTTGGATTTCTGGCCGTCTCGTTTGCTGTCTTTTCGACTGGCGCCGTAATTCTTCGAACGCGCACCGTTTCTTTGAGTCTGTTTGTGTGCGTACACTGCCTGTACAGCAAGCTCACGATCGTCTCTTTCGTCTTTACGTGCTTCTTCTTCAAGTATTTTTACTTTTACCGTTTCGAACGGCGGCAGACTGTCGCGTGTTTCTATCGCCACGACGAAATTTTCCCAACCGCTGGGTAAGCTCGACAACAACATTATTACTATTAGCTCGTCTTGAATGTCGATATTTAGCTCGGCTAACTTTTCAGTAATTTCCACGAAAGAATTTACATATTGTACCACGTTATCACCGTTTTGCATATTTTGCCGCAAAAGTTTTTGGTATAACTGTACCTTTCGCACTGGTCCCACTGACACATGTACATCGCGTAATTTTTGCCACGCCTGCTTCGACGTTGTGCACGACTTTATGTGCATCAACTGCGTTGCTTTTACATTTAATATAATACATGCCAACGCCTTTTGATCAGCCTTGTCCCACTGTGCCAAGTGTTCCTGTGTTCCTGCTGCTTCCTCCTGTGGCCTTTCGGTTTTACCACTTACATATGTCCAAAAATCCGTTGTGATCAATACACTACGCATGGACATAGACCACACATCGTAATTGTCTTCCCCCAATTTTTCAATTTGCAGAGACACACTCATTTTGTTTTAATTGCTACACGCCACTTTCTAACTGGTGCACGATTTATTTGCAATTGCATCAAACAAAATATTAACTTCCAGTTCTACCACGGTTTTTTAATTGTTTTTAGTACACGCCCGACCTTTCGGTGATCTGGGCCCATAACCTATTGTGAATTGCGCCTTTTGTCATGTATTAAATAGAGAACGACGCGTCTGTGCTCATAAGTGGTTTATTCAGAACTGAAGAGATGACATGTGTACATATGTACTTACATACGAATAGGAGAGACGAGAGATAACAGAGGCTCTCGCTGTTCATGTACATTATGTTAATTAGCGTTGCCAGACAGATCATATTATGGTTACACTTCAAATTTCAACAATTTCCGGTGGCGGAAAATTTATATCCCCTACCGGACAACTTATCTCTGCTGACGAAATACGTCTCTCCGCTGGCGGAAAACGTATTTCCGGTGGCGGGAAATCTATATCCCCTGCCAGACAAATTATCTCTGCTGACGAAATACGTCTCTCCGCTGGCGGAAAACTTATTTCCGGTGGCGGGAAATCAATATCTCCGCTGGCAGACAATTTATCTCCGCTGACGAACAACGATTCTCCGCTGGTAGAAAATTAACTCCGGCGGCGGGAAATTTATATCCCCAGACGGACAATTTATCCCCGCAGACGAATTACGATTCTCCGCTGGCGGAAAACTTATTTCCGGTGGCGGGAAATTTATATCCGCTGGCGGAAAACTTATTTCCGGTAGCGGAAAATATATATCCCCTGCCGGAAAACTTATCTCTGCTGCCGAAATACGTCTCTCCGCTGGCGGAAAACTTATTTCCGGTGGCGGGAAATCTATATCCCCTGCCGGACAACTTATCTCTCCTGACGAAATACGTCTCTCCGCTGGCGGAAAACTTATTTCCGGTGGCGGGAAATCTATATCCCCTGCCAGACAAATTATCTCTGCTGACGAAATACGTCTCTCCGCTGGCGGAAAACTTATTTCCGGTGGCGGGAAATCTATATCCCCTGCCAGACAAATTATCTCTGCTGACGAAATACGTCTCTCCGCTGGCGGAAAACTTATTTCCGGTGGCGGGAAATCAATATCTCCGCTGGCAGACAATTTATCTCCGCTGACGAAAAACGATTCTCCGCTGGTAGAAAATTAACTCCGGCGGCGGGAAATTTATATCCCCAGACGGACAATTTATCCCCGCAGACGAATTACGATTCTCCGCTGGCGGAAAACTTATTTCCGGTGGCGGGAAATTTATATCCGCTGGCGGAAAACTTATTTCCGGTAGCGGAAAATATATATCCCCTGCCGGAAAACTTATCTCTGCTGCCGAAATACGTCTCTCCGCTGGCGGAAAACTTATTTCCGGTGGCGGGAAATCTATATCCCCTGCCGGACAACTTATCTCTCCTGACGAAATACGTCTCTCCGCTGGCGGAAAACTTATTTCCGGTGGCGGGAAATCTATATCCCCTGCCAGACAAATTATCTCTGCTGACGAAATACGTCTCTCCGCTGGCGGAAAACTTATTTCCGGTGGCGGGAAATCTATATCTCCGCTGGCAGACAATTTATCTCCGCTGACGAACAACGATTCTCCGCTGGTAGAAAATTAACTCCGGCGGCGGGAAATTTATATCCCCAGACGGACAATTTATCCCCGCAGACGAATTACGATTCTCCGCTGGCGGAAAACTTATTTCCGGTGGCGGGAAATCTATATCCCCTGCCGGACAACTTATCTCTCCTGACGAAATACGTCTCTCCGCTGGCGGAAAACTTATTTCCGGTGGCGGGAAATCTATATCCCCTGCCAGACAAATTATCTCTGCTGACGAAATACGTCTCTCCGCCGGCGGAAAACTTATTTCCGGTGGCGGGAAATCTATATCCCCTGCCAGACAAATTATCTCTGCTGACGAAATACGTCTCTCCGCTGGCGGAAAACTTATTTCCGGTGGCGGGAAATCAATATCTCCGCTGGCAGACAATTTATCTCCGCTGACGAAAAACGATTCTCCGCTGGTAGAAAATTAACTCCGGCGGCGGGAAATTTATATCCCCAGACGGACAATTTATCCCCGCAGACGAATTACGATTCTCCGCTGGCGGAAAACTTATTTCCGGTGGCGGGAAATTTATATCCGCTGGCGGAAAACTTATTTCCGGTAGCGGAAAATATATATCCCCTGCCGGAAAACTTGTCTCTGCTGCCGAAATACGTCTCTCCGCTGGCGGAAAACTTATTTCCGGTGGCGGGAAATCTATATCCCCTGCCGGACAACTTATCTCTCCTGACGAAATACGTCTCTCCGCTGGCGGAAAACTTATTTCCGGTGGCGGGAAATCTATATCCCCTGCCAGACAAATTATCTCTGCTGACGAAATACGTCTCTCCGCTGGCGGAAAACTTATTTCCGGTGGCGGGAAATCTATATCTCCGCTGGCAGACAATTTATCTCCGCTGACGAACAACGATTCTCCGCTGGTAGAAAATTAACTCCGGCGGCGGGAAATTTATATCCCCAGACGGACAATTTATCCCCGCAGACGAATTACGATTCTCCGCTGGCGGAAAACTTATTTCCGGTGGCGGGAAATTTATATCCGCTGGCGGAAAACTTATTTCCGGTAGCGGAAAATATATATCCCCTGCCGGAAAACTTATCTCTGCTGCCGAAATACGTCTCTCCGCTGGCGGAAAACTTATTTCCGGTGGCGGAAAATCTATATCCCCTGCCAGACAAATTATCTCTGCTGACGAAATACGTCTCTCCGCTGGCGGAAAACTTATTTCCGGTGGCGGGAAATCTATATCTCCGCTGGCAGACAATTTATCTCCGCTGACGAACAACGATTCTCCGCTGGTAGAAAATTACCTCCGGCGGCGGGAAATTTATATCCCCAGACGGACAATTTATCCCCGCAGACGAATTACGATTCTCCGCTGGCGGAAAACTTATTTCCGGTGGCGGGAAATTTATATCCCCTACCGGACAACTTATCTCTGCTGACGAAATACGTCTCTCCGCTGGCGGAAAACTTATTTCCGGTGGCGGGAAATCTATATCCCCTGCCAGACAAATTATCTCTGCTGACGAAATACGTCTCTCCGCTGGCGGAAAACTTATTTCCGGTGGCGGGAAATCTATATCTCCGCTGGCAGACAATTTATCTCCGCTGACGAACAACGATTCTCCGCTGGTAGAAAATTAACTCCGGCGGCGGGAAATTTATATCCCCAGACGGACAATTTATCCCCGCAGACGAATTACGATTCTCCGCTGGCGGAAAACTTATTTCCGGTGGCGGGAAATTTATATCCGCTGGCGGAAAACTTATTTCCGGTGGCGGGAAATCTATATCCCCTGCCGGACAACTTATCCCTCCTGACGAAATACGTCTCTCCGCTGGCGGAAAACTTATTTCCGGTGGCGGGAAATCTATATCCCCTGCCAGACAAATTATCTCTGCTGACGAAATACGTCTCTCCGCTGGCGGAAAACTTATTTCCGGTAGCGGAAAATATATATCCCCTGCCGAAAAACTTATCTCTGCTGCCGAAATACGTCTCTCCGCTGGCGGAAAACTTATTTCCGGTGGCGGAAAATCTATATCCCCTGCCAGACAAATTATCTCTGCTGACGAAATACGTCTCTCCGCTGGCGGAAAACTTATTTCCGGTGGCGGGAAATCTATATCTCCGCTGGCAGACAATTTATCTCCGCTGACGAACAACGATTCTCCGCTGGTAGAAAATTACCTCCGGCGGCGGGAAATTTATATCCCCAGACGGACAATTTATCCCCGCAGACGAATTACGATTCTCCGCTGGCGGAAAACTTATTTCCGGTGGCGGGAAATTTATATCCCCTACCGGACAACTTATCTCTGCTGACGAAATACGTCTCTCCGCTGGCGGAAAACTTATTTCCGGTGGCGGGAAATCTATATCCCCTGCCAGACAAATTATCTCTGCTGACGAAATACGTCTCTCCGCTGGCGGAAAACTTATTTCCGGTGGCGGGAAATCTATATCTCCGCTGGCAGACAATTTATCTCCGCTGACGAACAACGATTCTCCGCTGGTAGAAAATTAACTCCGGCGGCGGGAAATTTATATCCCCAGACGGACAATTTATCCCCGCAGACGAATTACGATTCTCCGCTGGCGGAAAACTTATTTCCGGTGGCGGGAAATTTATATCCGCTGGCGGAAAACTTATTTCCGGTGGCGGGAAATCTATATCCCCTGCCGGACAACTTATCCCTCCTGACGAAATACGTCTCTCCGCTGGCGGAAAACTTATTTCCGGTGGCGGGAAATCTATATCCCCTGCCAGACAAATTATCTCTGCTGACGAAATACGTCTCTCCGCTGGCGGAAAACTTATCTCCGGTGGCGGGAAATTTATATCCGCTTGCGGAAAACTTTTCTCCAGAGGGGGAAATTTATATCCCCTGCCGGACAACTTATCTCCGCAGACGAATTACGATTCTCCGCTGGCGGAAAACTTATTTCCGGTGGCGGGAAATTTATATCCGCTGGCGGAAAACTTATTTCCGGTAGCGGAAAATATATATCCCCTGCCGGAAAACTTATCTCTGCTGCCGAAATACGTCTCTCCGCTGGCGGAAAACTTATTTCCGGTGGCGGAAAATCTATATCCCCTGCCAGACAAATTATCTCTGCTGACGAAATACGTCTCTCCGCTGGCGGAAAACTTATTTCCGGTGGCGGGAAATCTATATCTCCGCTGGCAGACAATTTATCTCCGCTGACGAACAACGATTCTCCGCTGGTAGAAAATTAACTCCGGCGGCGGGAAATTTATATCCCCAGACGGACAATTTATCCCCGCAGACGAATTACGATTCTCCGCTGGCGGAAAACTTATTTCCGGTGGCGGGAAATTTATATCCGCTGGCGGAAAACTTATTTCCGGTAGCGGAAAATATATATCCCCTGCCGGAAAACTTATCTCTGCTGCCGAAATACGTCTCTCCGCTGGCGGAAAACTTATTTCCGGTGGCGGAAAATCTATATCCCCTGCCAGACAAATTATCTCAGCTGACGAAATACGTCTCTCCCCTGGCGGAAAACTTATCTCCGGTGGCGGGACATTTATATCCGCTTGCGGAAAACTTTTCTCCAGAGGGGGAAATTTATATCCCGTGCCGGACAACTTATCTCCGCAGACGAACTACGTTTCTCCGCCGGCAGAAAACTTATCTCCGCTGGCAGAACATTTACCTCCGGCGGCGGGAAATTTATATCCCCAGACGGACAATTTATCCCCGCAGACGAATTACGATTCTCCGCTGGCGGAAAACTTATTTCCGGTGGCGGGAAATTTTTATCCCCTACCGGACAACTTATCTCTGCTGACGAAATACGTCTCTCCGCTGGCGGAAAACTTATTTCAGGTGGCGGGAAATCTATATCCCCTGCCAGACAAATTATCTCTGCTGACGAAATACGTCTCTCCGCTGGCGGAAAACTTATTTCCGGTGGGGGGAAATCTATATCTCCGCTGGCAGACAATTTATCTCCGCTGACGAACAACGATTCTCCGCTGGTAGAAAATTAACTCCGGCGGCGGGAAATTTATATCCCCAGACGGACAATTTATCCCCGCAGACGAATTACGATTCTCCGCTGGCGGAAAACTTATTTCCGGTGGCGGGAAATTTATATCCGCTGGCGGAAAACTTATTTCCGGTGGCGGGAAATCTATATCCCCTGCCGGACAACTTATCCCTCCTGACGAAATACGTCTCTCCGCTGGCGGAAAACTTATTTCCGGTGGCGGGAAATCTATATCCCCTGCCAGACATATTATCTCTGCTGACGAAAAACGTCTCTCCGCTGGCGGAAAACTTATCTCCGGTGGCGGGAAATTTATATCCGCTTGCGGAAAACTTTTCTCCAGAGGGGGAAATTTATATCCAATGCCGGACAACTTATCTCCGCAGACGAATTACGATTCTCCGCTGGCGGAAAACTTATTTCCGGTGGCGGGAAATTTATATCCGCTGGCGGAAAACTTATTTCCGGTAGCGGAAAATATATATCCCCTGCCGGAAAACTTATCTCTGCTGCCGAAATACGTCTCTCCGCTGGCGGAAAACTTATTTCCGGCGGCGGAAAACTTATTTCCGGTGGCGGAAAATCTATATCCCCTGCCAGACAAATTATCTCGGCTGACAAAATACATCTCTCCGCTGGCGGAAAACTTATTTCCGGTGGCGGGAAATCTGTGTCCCATGCCGGACAACTTATTTCTGCTGACGACATACGTCTCCCCGCTTGCAGAAAACTTATCTCTGCTGACGAAATACGTCTCTCCGCTTGCAGAAAACTTATCTCCGGCGGCGAGAAATTTATATCCCCGGCCTCACAACTTATCTCTGCTTACGAAATACGTCTCTCAACTGCCGGAAAACTTATTTCCGGTGGCGGGAAATATATATCCCCTGCCGGACAACTTATCTCTGCTGACGAAATACGTCTCTACGCTGGCAGAAAACTTATCTCCGGCGGCGGGAAGTCTATATCCCCTGCCAGACAACTTATCTTTGCCGACGAACTACGATTCTCCACTGGCAGAAATCTTATCTCCGGCGGCGGGAAATTTATATCCCCTGACGGACAATTTATCCCCGCTGACGAATTACGTTTCTCCGCCGGCAGAAAACTTATCTCCGCTGGCAGAACATTTACTTCCGGCGGCGAGGAATTAATATCCCCTGCCGGACATCTTATCTCTGCTGACAAAATACATCTCTTCGCTGGCGGAAAACTTATCTGCGGTAGCGATAATTTATATCCGCTGGCGGAAAACTTTTCTCCGATAACAGACATCTTATCTTCGCTGCCGGACATCTTATCTCTGCTGACAAATTACGTCTCTCCGCTGGCGGAAAACTTATTTCCGGTGCCGGGAAATCTATATCCGCTGGCGGACAACTTATCTCCGCTGGCAGACAATTTGTCTCCGCTGACGAACTACGATTCTGGCAGACATCTTATCTCCGGTGGCGGGAAATTCATATCCGCTTGCAGAAAACTTTTCTCCAGAGGGGGAAATTTATATCCCCTGCCGGAAAACATCTCCGCAGACGAACTACGTTTCTCCGCCGGCAGAACACTTATCTCCGCTGGCAGAACATTTACCTCCAGCGGCGGGATATATATATCCCCTGCCGGACATCTCTGCAAACGAAATACGTCTCTCCGCTGGCGGAAAACTTATTTCCGGTGGCGGGAAATCTATGTCCCATGCCGGACAACTTATTTCTGCTGACGAAATACGTCTCCCCGCTTGCAGAAAACTTATCTCTGCTGACGAAATACGTCTCTCCGCTTGCAGAAAACTTATCTCCGGCGGCGAGAACTTTATATCCCCGGCCTGACAACTTATCTCTGCAAACGAAATACGTCTCACCGCTGGCGGAAAACTTATTTCCGGTGGCGGGAAATATATATCCCCTGCCAGACTTTTTATCTCTGCTGACGAAATACGTCTCTCCGCTGGCGGAAAACTTATTTCCGGTGCCGGGAAATCTATATTCGCTGGCGGACAACTTATCTCCGCTGGCAGACAATTTGTCTCCGCTGACGAACTTCGATTCTGGCAGACATCTTATCTCCGGTGGCGGGAATTTTGTATATCCCCTGACGGACAATTTATCCCCGCTGACGAATTACGTTTCTCCGCCGGCAGAAAACTTATCTCCGCTGGCAGAACATTTACTTCCGGCGGCGAGGAATTTATATCCCCTGCCGGACATCTTATCTCTGCTTACAGAATACATCTCTTCGCTGGCGGAAAACTTATCTGCGGTGGCGGAAATATATATCCGCTGGCGGAAAACTTTTCTCCGACAACAGACATCTTATCTTCGCTGCCGGACAACTTATCTCTGCTGACGAACTACGTTTCTCCGCCGGCAGAAAACTTATCTCCGCTGGCAGAACATTTACCTCCGGCGGCGGGAAGTTTATATCCCCTGCCAGACATCTTATCTCGGCTGACGAAATACATCTCTCCGCTGGCGGAAAACTTATTTCCGGTGGCGGGAAATCTATATCCCCTGCCGGACAACTTATCTCTGCTGACGAAATACGTCTCTCCGCTTGCAGAAAACTTATCTCCGACGGCGAGAAATTTATATCCCCGGCCTGACAACTTATCTCTTCTAACGAAATACGTCTCTCCGCTGGCGGAAAACTTATCTCCGGCGGCGGGAAATCTATATCCCCTGCCAGACAACTTATCTCTGCTGACGAAATACGTCTCTCCGCTGGCGGAAAACTTATTTCCGGTGCCGGGAAATCTATATCCGCTGGCGGACAACTTATCTCCGCTGGCAGACAATTTATCTCCGCTGACGACTAAGATTCTGGCAGAAATCTTATCTCCGGCGGCGGGAATTTTTTTTATCCCGTGACGGACAATTTATCCCCGCTGACGAATTACGTTTCTCTGTCGGCAGAAAACTTATCTCCGCTGGCAGAACATTTACCTCCGGCGGCGGGAATTTTATATCCGCTGCCGGACATCTTATCTCGGCTGACAAAATGCATCTCTCCACTGGCGGAAAACTTATTTCCGGTGGCGGGAAATGTATATCCTCTGACGGACAATTTATCTCTGCTGACAAAATACGTCTCTCCGCTGGCGGAAAACTTATCTCCGGTGGCGGGAAATTTATATCTGCTGGTGGAAAACTTTTCTCCAGAGGGGGAAATTTATACCCCCTGCCGGACAACTTATCTCCGCAGACGAACTACGTTTCTCCGCCGGCAGAAAACTTATCTTCGCTGGCAAACCATTTACCTCCGGCGGCGGGAAATTTATATCCCCTGCCGGACATCTTATCTCGGCTGGCAAAATACATCTCTCCGCTGGCGGAAAACTTATCTGCGGTAGCGGGAAATTTATATCCGCTGGCGGAAAACTTTTCTCCGCTGACAGACTTCTTATCTCCGCTGCCAGACAACTTATCTCTGCTGACGAAATCTGTTTGCTGGGAAATCTATATCCGCTGGCGGACAACTTATCTCCGCTGGCAGACAATTTATCTCCGCTGAAAAACTACGATTCTCCGCTTGCAGAAAACTTATCTCCGGCGGCGAGAAATTTATATCCCCGGCCTGACAACTTATCTCTGCTAACGAAATACGTCTCTCCGCTGGCGGAAAACTTTCTTGCGGTGGCGGGAAATATATATCCCCTGACGGACAACTTATCTCTGCTAACGAAATACGTCTCTCCGCGGGCAGAAAACTTATCTCCGGCGGCGGGAAATTTATATCCGCTAACGGAAATCTTTTCTCCGCTGACAGACTTCTTATCTCCGCTGCCAGACAACTTTTCTCTGCTGACGAAATACGTCTCTCCTCTGTCGGTAAATTTATTTCCGGTGCTGGGAAATCTATTTCCGCTGGCGGACAACTTATCTCCGCTGGCAGACAATTTATCTCCGCTGAAAAACTACGATTCTCCGCTGGCAGAAAACTTATCTCCGGCGGCGAGAAATTTATATCCCCGGCCTGACAACTTATCTCTGCTAACAAAATACGTCTCTCCGCTGGCGGAAAACTTATCTCCGGTGGCGGGAAATTTATATCCCCGGCCTGACACTTATCTCGGCTGACGAAATACATCTCTCCGCTGGCGGAAAACTTATTTCCGGTGGCGGGAAATCTATATCCCTTGCCGGACAACTTATCTCTGCTGACGAAATACGTCTCTCCGCTTGCAGAAAACTTATCACCGGCGGCGAGAAATTTATATCCCCGGCCTGACACTTATCTCTGCTAACGAAATACGTCTCTCCGCTGGCGGAAAACTTATCTCCGGCGGCGGGAAATCTATATCCCCTGCCAGACAACTTATCTCTGCTGACGAAATACGTCTCTCCGCTGGCGGAAAATTTATTTCCGGTGCCGGGAAATCTATATCCGCTGGCGGACAACTTATCTCCGCTGGCAGACAATTTATCTCCGCTGACAAACTACGATTCTCCGCTGGCAGAAAACTTATCTCCGGCGGCGACAAATTTATATCCCCGGCCTGACAACTTATCTCTTACTTCCCGGTGGCGGGAAATATATATCCCCTGACGGACAACTTATCTCTGCTGACGAAATACGTCTCTCCGCGGGCAGAAAACTTATCTCCGGCGGCGGGAAATTTATATCCGCTAACGGAAATCTTTTCTCCGCTGACAGACTTCTTATCTCCGCTGCCAGACAACTTTTCTCTGCTGACGAAATACGTCTCTCGTCTGGCGGTAAATTTATTTCCGGTGCTGGGAAATCTATATCCGCTGGCGGACAACTTATCTCCGCTGGCAGACAATTTATCTCCGCTGACAAACTACGATTCTCCGCTGGCAGGAAACTTATCTCCGGCGGCGAGAAATTTATATCCCAGGCCTGACAACTTATCTCTGCTAACAAAATACGTCTCTCCGCTGGCGGAAAACTTATCTCCGGTGGCGGGAAATTTATATCCCCGGCCTGACACTTATCGCGGCTGACGAAATACATCTCTCCGCTGGCGGAAAACTTATTTCCGGTGGCGGGAAATCTATATCCCCTGCCGGACAACTTATCTCTGCTGACGAAATACGTCTCTCCGCTGGCGGAAAACTTATTTCCGGTGCCGGGAAATCTATATCCGCTGGCGGACAACTTATCTCCGCTGGCAGACAATTTATCTCCGCTGACGAACTAAGATTCTGGCAGAAATCTTATCTCCGGCGGCGGGAATTTGTTATATCCCGTGACGGACAATTTATCCCCGCTGACGAATTACGTTTCTCCGCCGGCAGAAAACTTATCTCCGCTGGCAAACCATTTACCTCCGGCGGCGGGAAATTTATATCCCCTGCCGGACATCTTATCTCGGCTGGCAAAATACGATTCTCCGCTGGCAGAAAACTTATCTCCGGCGGCGAGAAATTTATATCCCCGGCCTGACAACTTATCTCTGCTAACGAAATACGTCTCTCCGCTGGCGGAAAACTTATTTGCGGTGGCGGGAAATATATATCTCCTGCCGGACAACTAATCTCTGCTGACGAAATACGTCTCTCCGCTTGCAGAAAACTTATCTCCGGCGGCGAGAAATGTATATACCCGACCTGACAACTTATCTCTGCTAAGGAAATACGTCTCTCCGCTGGCGGAAAAATTATTTCCGGTGGCGGGAAATATATATCCCCTGCCGGACAACTTATCTCTGCTGACGAAATACGTCTCTACGCTGGCAGAAAACTTATCTCCTGCGGCGGGAAATTTATATCCCCTGCCGGACAACTTATCTCTGCTGACAAAGTACGTCTCTCCGCTGGCGGAAAACTTATCTCCGGTGGCGGGAAATTTATATCCGCTGGCGGAAAACTTTTCTCCAAAGGGGGAAATTTATATCCCCTGCCGAACAACTTATCTCCGCTGACGAACTACGTTTCTCCGCCGGCAGAAACATATCTCCGCTGGAAGAACACTTACCTCCGGCTTCGGGAAATTTATATCCGCTGGCGGAAAACTTTTCTCCGCTGACAGACTTCTTATCTCCGCTGCCAGATTACTTATCTCTGCTGACGAAATACGTCTCTCCGCTGGCGGGAAATTTATTTCCGGTGCTGGGAAATCTATATCCGCTGGCGGACAACTTATCTCCGCTGGCGGACAACTTATCTCCGCTGGCAGACAATTAATCTCCGCTGACAAACTACGATTCTCCGCTGGCAGAAAACTTATTTCCGGTGGCGGGAAATGTATATCCTCTGACGGACAATTTATCCCCGCTGACGAGTGGCGTTTCTCCACCGGCAGAAAACTTATCTCCGCTGGCAAAACATTTACTTCCGGCGGCGAGGAATTTATATCCCCTGCCGGACAACTTATCTCTGCTGACGAAAGACGTATCTCCGCTGGCGGGAAATTTATTTCCGGTGCTGGGAAATCTATATCCGCTGGCGGACAACTTATCTCCGCTGGCAGACAATTAATCTCCGCTCACAAACTACGATTCTCCGCTGGCAGAAAACTTATCTCCGGCGGCGAGAAATTTATATCCCCGGCCTGACAACTTATCTCTGCTAACGAAATACGTCTCCCCGCTGGCGGAAAACTTATTTGCGGTGGCGGGAAATATATATCTCCTGCCGGACAACTTATCTCTGCTGACGAAATACGTCTCCCCGCTTGCAGAAAACTTATCTCCGGCGGCGAGAAATTTATATACCCGACCTGACAACTTATCTCTGCTAAGGAAATACGTCTCTCCGCTGGCGGAAAACTTATTTCCGGTGGCGGGAAATATATATCCCCTGCCGGACAACTTATCTCTGCTGACGAAATACGTCTCTACGCTGGCGGTAAATTTATTTCCGGTGCTGGGAAATCTATATCCGCTGGCGGACAACTTATCTCCGCTGGCAGACAATTTATCTCCGCTTACAAACTACGATTCTCCGCTGGCAGAAAACTTATCTCCGGCGGCGAGAAATTTATATCCCAGGCCTGACAACTTATCTCTGCTAACAAAATACGTCTCTCCGCTGGCGGAAAACTTATCTCCGGTGGCGGGAAATTTATATCCCCGGCCTGACACTTATCTCGGCTGACGAAATACATCTCTCCGCTGGCGGAAAACTTATTTCCGGTGGCGGGAAATCTATATCCCCTGCCGGACAACTTATCTCTGCTGACGAAATACGTCTCTCCGCTGGCGGAAAACTTATTTCCGGTGCCGGGAAATCTATATCCGCTGGCGGACAACTTATCTCCGCTGGCAGACAATTTATCTCCGCTGACGAACTAAGATTCTGGCAGAAATCTTATCTCCGGCGGCGGGAATTTTTTATATCCCGTGACGGACAATTTATCCCCGCTGACGAATTACGTTTCTCCGCCGGCAGTAAACTTATCTCCGCTGGCAAACCATTTACCTCCGGCGGCGGGAAATTTATATCCCCTGCCGGACATCTTATCTCGGCTGGCAAAATACATCTCTCCGCTGGCGGAAAACTTATCTGCGGTAGCGGGAAATTTATATCCGCTGGCGGAAAACTTTTCTCCGCTGACAGACTTCTTATCTCCGCTGCCAGACAACTTATCTCTGCTGACGAAATACGTCTCTCCGCTGGCGGGAAATTTATTTCCGGTGCTGGGAAATCTATATCCGCTTGCGGACAACTTATCTCCGCTGGCGGACAACTTATCTCCGCTGGCAGACAATTAATCTCCGCTGACAAACTACGATTCTCCGCTGGCAGAAAACTTATTTCCGGCGGCGGGAAATGTATATCCTCTGACGGACAATTTATCCCCGCTGACGAGTTACGTTTCTCCACCGGCAGAAAACTTATCTCCGCTGGCAAAACATTTACTTCCGGCGGCGAGGAATTTATATCCCCTGCCGGACAACTTATCTCTGCTGACGAAATACGTCTCTCCGCTGGCGGGAAATTTATTTCCGGTGCTGGGAAATCTATATCCGCTGGCGGACAACATATCTCCGCTGGCAGACAAGTTATCTCCGCTGACAAACTACGATTCTCCGCTGGCAGAAAACTTATCTCCGGTGGCGGGAAATTTATATCCCCGGCCTGACACTTATCGCGGCTGACGAAATACATCTCTCTGCTGGCGGAAAACTTATTTCCGGTGGCGGGAAATCTATATCCCCTGCCGGACAACTTATCTCTGCTGACGAAATACGTCTCTCCGCTGGCGGAAAACTTATTTCCGGTGCCGGGAAATCTATATCCGCTGGCGGACAACTTATCTCCGCTGGCAGACAATTTATCTCCGCTGACGAACTAAGATTCTGGCAGAAATCTTATCTCCGGCGGCGGGAATTTGTTATATCCCGTGACGGACAATTTATCCCCGCTGACGAATTACGTTTCTCCGCCGGCAGAAAACTTATCTCCGCTGGCAAACCATTTACCTCCGGCGGCGGGAAATTTATATCCCCTGCCGGACATCTTATCTCGGCTGGCAAAATACGATTCTCCGCTGGCAGAAAACTTATCTCCGGCGGCGAGAAATTTATATCCCCGGCCTGACAACTTATCTCTGCTAACGAAATACGTCTCTCCGCTGGCGGAAAACTTATTTGCGGTGGCGGGAAATATATATCTCCTGCCGGACAACTAATCTCTGCTGACGAAATACGTCTCTCCGCTTGCAGAAAACTTATCTCCGGCGGCGAGAAATGTATATACCCGACCTGACAACTTATCTCTGCTAAGGAAATACGTCTCTCCGCTGGCGGAAAAATTATTTCCGGTGGCGGGAAATATATATCCCCTGCCGGACAACTTATCTCTGCTGACGAAATACGTCTCTACGCTGGCAGAAAACTTATCTCCTGCGGCGGGAAATTTATATCCCCTGCCGGACAACTTATCTCTGCTGACAAAGTACGTCTCTCCGCTGGCGGAAAACTTATCTCCGGTGGCGGGAAATTTATATCCGCTGGCGGAAAACTTTTCTCCAAAGGGGGAAATTTATATCCCCTGCCAAACAACTTATCTCCGCTGACGAACTACGTTTCTCCGCCGGCAGAAACATATCTCCGCTGGCAGAACACTTACCTCCGGCGGCGGGAAATTTATATCCGCTGGCGGAAAACTTTTCTCCGCTGACAGACTTGTTATCTCCGCTGCCAGATTACTTATCTCTGCTGACGAAATACGTCTCTCCGCTGGCGGGAAATTTATTTCCGGTGCTGGGAAATCTATATCCGCTGGCGGACAACTTATCTCCGCTGGCGGACAACTTATCTCCGCTGGCAGACAATTAATCTCCGCTTACAAACTACGATTCTCCGCTGGCAGAAAACTTATTTCCGGTGGCGGGAAATGTATATCCTCTGACGGACAATTTATCCCCGCTGACGAGTTACGTTTCTCCACCGGCAGAAAACTTATCTCCGCTGGCAAAACATTTACTTCCGGCGGCGAGGAATTTATATCCCCTGCCGGACAACTTATCTCTGCTGACGAAAGACGTATCTCCGCTGGCGGGAAATTTATTTCCGGTGCTGGGAAATCTATATCCGCTGGCGGACAACTTATCTCCGCTGGCAGACAATTAATCTCCGCTCACAAACTACGATTCTCCGCTGGCAGAAAACTTATCTCCGGCGGCGAGAAATTTATATCCCCGGCCTGACAACTTATCTCTGCTAACGAAATACGCCTCCCCGCTGGCGGAAAACTTATTTGCGGTGGCGGGAAATATATATCTCCTGCCGGACAACTTATCTCTGCTGACGAAATACGTCTCCCCGCTTGCAGAAAACTTATCTCCGGCGGCGAGAAATTTATATACCCGACCTGACAACTTATCTCTGCTAAGGAAATACGTCTCTCCGCTGGCGGAAAACTTATTTCCGGTGGCGGGAAATATATATCCCCTGCCGGACAACTTATCTCTGCTGACGAAATACGTCTCTACGCTGGCGGTAAATTTATTTCCGGTGCTGGGAAATCTATATCCGCTGGCGGACAACTTATCTCCGCTGGCAGACAATTAATCTCCGCTTACAAACTACGATTCTCCGCTGGCAGAAAACTTATCTCCGGCGGCGAGAAATTTATATCCCAGGCCTGACAACTTATCTCTGCTAACAAAATACGTCTCTCCGCTGGCGGAAAACTTATCTCCGGTGGCGGGAAATTTATATCCCCGGCCTGACACTTATCTCGGCTGACGAAATACATCTCTCCGCTGGCGGAAAACTTATTTCCGGTGGCGGGAAATCTATATCCCCTGCCGGACAACTTATCTCTGCTGACGAAATACGTCTCTCCGCTGGCGGAAAACTTATTTCCGGTGCCGGGAAATCTATATCCGCTGGCGGACAACTTATCTCCGCTGGCAGACAATTTATCTCCGCTGACGAACTAAGATTCTGGCAGAAATCTTATCTCCGGCGGCGGGAATTTTTTATATCCCGTGACGGACAATTTATCCCCGCTGACGAATTACGTTTCTCCGCCGGCAGTAAACTTATCTCCGCTGGCAAACCATTTACCTCCGGCGGCGGGAAATTTATATCCCCTGCCGGACATCTTATCTCGGCTGGCAAAATACATCTCTCCGCTGGCGGAAAACTTATCTGCGGTAGCGGGAAATTTATATCCGCTGGCGGAAAACTTTTCTCCGCTGACAGACTTCTTCTTATCTCCGCTGCCAGACAACTTATCTCTGCTGACGAAATACGTCTCTCCGCTGGCGGGAAATTTATTTCCGGTGCTGGGAAATCTATATCCGCTGGCGGACAACTTATCTCCGCTGGCGGACAACTTATCTCCGCTGGCAGACAATTAATCTCCGCTGACAAACTACGATTCTCCGCTGGCAGAAAACTTATTTCCGGCGGCGGGAAATGTATATCCTCTGACGGACAATTTATCCCCGCTGACGAGTTACGTTTCTCCACCGGCAGAAAACTTATCTCCGCTGGCAAAACATTTACTTCCGGCGGCGAGGAATTTATATCCCCTGCCGGACAACTTATCTCTGCTGACGAAATACGTCTCTCCGCTGGCGGGAAATTTATTTCCGGTGCTGGGAAATCTATATCCGCTGGCGGACAACATATCTCCGCAGGCAGACAAGTTATCTCCGCTGACAAACTACGATTCTCCGCTGGCAGAAAACTTATCTCCGGCGGCGAGAAATTTATATCCCCGGCCTGACAACTTATCTCTGCTAACGAAATACGTCTCTCCGCTGGCGGAAAACTTATTTGCGGTGGCGGGAAATATATATCCCCTGCCGGACAACTTATCTCTGCTGACGAAATACGTCTCTCCGCTTGCAGAAAACTTATCTCCGGAGGCGAGAAATTTATATACCCGACCTGACAACTTATCTCTGCTAAGGAAATACGTCTCTCCGCTGGCGAAAAACTTATTTGCGGTGGCGGGAAATATATATCCCCTGCCGGACAACTTATCTCTGCTGACGAAATACGTCTCTCCGCTTGCAGAAAACTTATCTCCGGAGGCGAGAAATTTATATACCCGACCTGACAACTTATCTCTGCTAAGGAAATACGTCTCTCCGCTGGCGGAAAAATTATTTCCGGTGGCGGGAAATATATATCCCCTGCCGGACAACTTATCTCTGCTGACGAAATACGTCTCTACGCTGGCAGAAAACTTATCTCCGGCGGCGGGAAATTTATATCCCCTGCCGGACAACTTATCTCTGCTGACAAAGTACGTCTCTCCGCTGGCGGAAAACTTATCTCCGGTGGCGGGAAATTTATATCCGCTGGCGGAAAACTTTTCTCCAAAGGGGGAAATTTATATCCCCTGCCGAACAACTTATCTCCGCTGACGAACTACGTTTCTCCGCCGGCAGAAACTTATCTCCGCTGGCAGAACACTTACCTCCGGCGGCGGGAAATTTATATCCCCTGCCGGACAACTTATCTCTGCTGACAAAAAACGTCTCTCCGCTGACGGAAAACTTATCTCCGGTGGCGGGAAATTTACATTCGCTGGCGGAAAACTTTTCTCCGCTGACAGACTTCTTATCTCCGCTGCCAGACAGCTTATCTCTGCTGACGAAATACTGCTCTCCGCTGGCGGAAAACTTATTTGCGGTGGCGGAAAATCTATATCCGCCGGCGGACAACTTATCTCCGCTGGCAGACAATTTATCTCCGCTGACCAACTACGATTCTCCGATGGCAGAAAAATTATCTCCGGCGGCGGGAAATGTATATCCTCTGACGGACAATTTATCCCCGCTGACGAGTTACGTTTCTCCGCCGGCAGAAAACATATCTCCGCTGGCAGAACATTTACTTCCGCCGGCGAGGAATTTATATCCCCTGCCGGACATCTTATCTCTGCTGACAAAATACATCTCTCCGCTGGCGGAAAACTTATCTGCGGTGGCGGGTAATTTATATCCGCTGGCGGAAAACTTTTCTCCGCTGACAGACATCTTATCTCCGCTGCCGGACAATTTATCTCTGCTGACAAAATACGTCTCTCCGCTGGCGAAAAACTTATCTCCGGCGGCGGGAAATTTATATCCCCTGCCGGACAACTTATCTCTGCTGACGAAATACGTCTCTCCGCTGGCGGAAAACTTATTTCCGGTTGCGGGAAATCTATATCCCCTGCCAAACCAATTATCTCTGCTGACGAAATACGTCTCTCCGCTGGCGGAAAACATATTTCCGGTGGCGGGATATCTATATCCGCTGGCGGACAACTTATCTCCGCTGGAAGACAATTTATCTCCGCTGACGAACAACGATTCTCCGCTGTCAGAAAACTTATCTCTGCTAACGAAATACGTCTCTCCGCTGGCGGAAAACTTATTTCCGGTGGCGGGAAATATATATCCGCTGGTAGAAAACTTAACTCCGGCGGCGGGAAATTTATATCCCCAGACGGACAATTTATCCCCAGACAGTTTATCTCCGCTGACAAACTACGATTCTCCGCTGGCAGAAAACTTATCTCCGGCGGCGAGAAATTTATATCCCCGGCCTGACAACTTATCTCTGCTAACAAAATACGTCTCTCCGCTGGCGGAAAACTTATTTCCGGTGGCGGGAAATGTATATCCTCTGACGGACAATTATCTCTGCTAACGAAATACGTCTCTCCGCTGGCGGAAAACTTATTTCCGGTGGCGGGAAATATTTATCCGCTGGTAGAAAACTTAACTCCGGCGGCGGGAAATTTATATCCCCAGACGGACAATTTATCCCCAGACAATTTATCTCCGCTGACAAACTACGATTCTCCGCTGGCAGAAAACTTATCTCCGGCGGCGAGAAATTTATATCCCCGGCCTGACAACTTATCTCTGCTGACGAAATACGTCTCTCCGCTGGCGGAAAACTTATTTCCGGTGCCGGGAAATCTATATCCGCTGGCGGACAACTTATCTCCGCTGGCAGACAATTTATCTCCGCTGACGAACTAAGATTCTGGCAGAAATCTTATCTCCGGCGGCGGGAATTTTTTATATCCCGTGACGGACAATTTATCCCCGCTGACGAATTACGTTTCTCCGCCGGCAGTAAACTTATCTCCGCTGGCAAACCATTTACCTCCGGCGGCGGGAAATTTATATCCCCTGCCGGACATCTTATCTCGGCTGGCAAAATACATCTCTCCGCTGGCGGAAAACTTATCTGCGGTAGCGGGAAATTTATATCCGCTGGCGGAAAACTTTTCTCCGCTGACAGACTTCTTATCTCCGCTGCCAGACAACTTATCTCTGCTGACGAAATACGTCTCTCCGCTGGCGGGAAATTTATTTCCGGTGCTGGGAAATCTATATCCGCTGGCGGACAACTTATCTCCGCTGGCGGACAACTTATCTCCGCTGGCAGACAATTAATCTCCGCTGACAAACTACGATTCTCCGCTGGCAGAAAACTTATTTCCGGCGGCGGGAAATGTATATCCTCTGACGGACAATTTATCCCCGCTGACGAGTTACGTTTCTCCACCGGCAGAAAACTTATCTCCGCTGGCAACACATTTACTTCCGGCGGCGAGGAATTTATATCCCCTGCCGGACAACTTATCTCTGCTGACGAAATACGTCTCTCCGCTGGCGGGAAATTTATTTCCGGTGCTGGGAAATCTATATCCGCTGGCGGACAACATATCTCCGCTGGCAGACAAGTTATCTCCGCTGACAAACTACGATTCTCCGCTGGCAGAAAACTTATCTCCGGCGGCGAGAAATTTATATCCCCGGCCTGACAACTTATCTCTGCTAACGAAATACGTCTCTCCGCTGGCGGAAAACTTATTTGCGGTGGCGGGAAATATATATCCCCTGCCGGACAACTTATCTCTGCTGACGAAATACGTCTCTCCGCTTGCAGAAAACTTATCTCCGGAGACGAGAAATTTATATACCCGACCTGACAACTTATCTCTGCTAAGGAAATACGTCTCTCCGCTGGCGGAAAAATTATTTCCGGTGGCGGGAGATATATATCCCCTGCCGGACAACTTATCTCTGCTGACGAAATACGTCTCTACGCTGGCAGAAAACTTATCTCCGGCGGCGGGAAATTTATATCCCCTGCCGGACAACTTATCTCTGCTGACAAAAAACGTCTCTCCGCTGGCGGAAAACTTATCTCCGGTGGCGGGAAATTTATATCCGCTGGCGGAAAACTTTTCTCCAAAGGGGGAAATTTATATCCCCTGCCGAACAACTTATCTCCGCTGACGAACTACGTTTCTCCGCCGGCAGAAACTTATCTCCGCTGGCAGAGCACTTACCTCCGGCGGCGGGAAATTTATATCACCTGCCGGACAACTTATCTCTGCTGACAAAAAACGTCTCTCCGCTGACGGAAAACTTATCTCCGGTGGCGGGAAATTTACATTCGCTGGCGGAAAACTTTTCTCCGCTGACAGACTTCTTATCTCCGCTGCCAGACAACTTATCTCTGCTGACGAAATACTGCTCTCCGCTGGCGGAAAACTTATTTGCGGTGGCGGAAAATCTATATCCGCCGGCGGACAACTTATCTCCGCTGGCAGACAATTTATCTCCGCTGACCAACTACGATTCTCCGATGGCAGAAAAATTATCTCCGGCGGCGGGAAATGTATATCCTCTGACGGACAATTTATCCCCGCTGACAAGTTACGTTTCTCCGCCGGCAGAAAACATATCTCCGCTGGCAGAACATTTACTTCCGGCGGCGAGGAATTTATATCCCCTGCCGGACATCTTATCTCTGCTGACAAAATACATCTCTCCGCTGGCGGAAAACTTATCTGCGGTGGCGGGTAATTTATATCCGCTGGCGGAAAACTTTTCTCCGCTGACAGACATCTTATCTCCGCTGCCGGACAATTTATCTCTGCTGACAAAATACGTCTCTCCGCTGGCGAAAAACTTATCTCCGGCGGCGGGAAATTTATATCCCCTGCCGGACAACTTATCTCTGCTGACGAAATACGTCTCTCCGCTGGCGGAAAACTTATTTCCGGTTGCGGGAAATCTATATCCCCTGCCAAACCAATTATCTCTGCTGACGAAATACGTCTCTCCGCTGGCGGAAAACATATTTCCGGTGGCGGGATATCTATATCCGCTGGCGGACAACTTATCTCCGCTGGAAGACAATTTATCTCCGCTGACGAACAACGATTCTCCGCTGTCAGAAAACTTATCTCTGCTAACGAAATACGTCTCTCCGCTGGCGGAAAACTTATTTCCGGTGGCGGGAAATGTATATCCTCTGACGGACAATTATCTCTGCTAACGAAATACGTCTCTCCGCTGGCGGAAAACTTATTTCCGGTGGCGGGAAATGTATATCCTCTGACGGACAATTATCTCTGCTAACGAAATACGTCTCTCCGCTGGCGGAAAACTTATTTCCGGTGGCGGGAAATATTTATCCGCTGGTAGAAAACTTATTTCCGGTGGCGGGAAATATATATCCGCTGGTAGAAAACTTAACTCCGGCGGCGGGAAATTTATATCCCCAGACGGACAATTTATCCCCAGACAGTTTATCTCCGCTGACAAACTACGATTCTCCGCTGGCAGAAAACTTATCTCCGGCGGCGAGAAATTTATATCCCCGGCCTGACAACTTATCTCTGCTAACAAAATACGTCTCTCCGCTGGCGGAAAACTTATTTCCGGTGGCGGGAAATGTATATCCTCTGACGGACAATTATCTCTGCTAACGAAATACGTCTCTCCGCTGGCGGAAAACTTATTTCCGGTGGCGGGAAATATTTATCCGCTGGTAGAAAACTTAACTCCGGCGGCGGGAAATTTATATCCCCAGACGGACAATTTATCCCCAGACAATTTATCTCCGCTGACAAACTACGATTCTCCGCTGGCAGAAAACTTATCTCCGGCGGCGAGAAATTTATATCCCCGGCCTGACAACTTATCTCTGCTAACAAAATACGTCTCTCCGCTGGCGGAAAACTTATCTCCGGTGGCGGGAAACTTATATCCCCGGCCTGACACTTATCTCGGCTGACGAAATACGTCTCTCCGCTGGCGGAAAACATATTTCCGGTGGCGGGATATCTATATCCGCTGGCGGACAACTTATCTCCGCTGGAAGACAATTTATCTCCGCTGACGAACAACGATTCTCCGCTGGCAGAAAACTTATCTCTGCTAACGAAATACGTCTCTCCGCTGGCGGAAAACTTATTTCCGGTGGCGGGAAATATATATCCGCTGGTAGAAAACTTAACTCCGGCGGCGGGAAATTTATATCCCCAGACGGACAATTTATCCCCAGACAATTTATCTCCGCTGACAAACTACGATTCTCCGCTGGCAGAAAACTTATCTCCGGCGGCGAGAAATTTATATCCCCGGCCTGACAACTTATCTCTTACTTCCCGGTGGCGGGAAATATATATCCCCTGACGGACAACTTATCTCTGCTGACGAAATACGTCTCTCCGCGGGCAGAAAACTTATCTCCGGCGGCGGGAAATTTATATCCGCTAAAGGAAATCTTTTCTCCGCTGACAGACTTCTTATCTCCGCTGCCAGACAACTTTTCTCTGCTGACGAAATACGTCTCTCCTCTGGCGGTAAATTTATTTCCGGTGCTGGGAAATCTATATCCGCTGGCGGACAACTTATCTCCGCTGGAAGACAATTTATCTCCGCTGACGAACAACGATTCTCCGCTGGCAGAAAACTTATCTCTGCTAACGAAATACGTCTCTCCGCTGGCGGAAAACTTATTTCCGCCGGACAATTTATCCCCAGACAGTTTATCTCCGCTGACAAACTACGATTCTCCGCTGGCAGAAAACTTATCTCCGGCGGCGAGAAATTTATATCCCCGGCCTGACAACTTATCTCTGCTAACAAAATACGTCTCTCCGCTGGCGGAAAACTTATTTCCGGTGGCGGGAAATGTATATCCTCTGACGGACAATTATCTCTGCTAACGAAATACGTCTCTCCGCTGGCGGAAAACTTATTTCCGGTGGCGGGAAATATTTATCCGCTGGTAGAAAACTTAACTCCGGCGGCGAGAAATGTATATCCCCGGCCTGACAACTTATCTCTGCTGACGAAATACGTCTCTCCGCTGGCGGAAAACTTATTTCCGGTGCCGGGAAATCTATATCCGCTGGCGGACAACTTATCTCCGCTGGCAGACAATTTATCTCCGCTGACGAACTAAGATTCTGGCAGAAATCTTATCTCCGGCGGCGGGAATTTTTTATATCCCGTGACGGACAATTTATCCCCGCTGACGAATTACGTTTCTCCGCCGGCAGTAAACTTATCTCCGCTGGCAAACCATTTACCTCCGGCGGCGGGAAATTTATATCCCCTGCCGGACATCTTATCTCGGCTGGCAAAATACATCTCTCCGCTGGCGGAAAACTTATCTGCGGTAGCGGGAAATTTATATCCGCTGGCGGAAAACTTTTCTCCGCTGACAGACTTCTTATCTCCGCTGCCAGACAACTTATCTCTGCTGACGAAATACGTCTCTCCGCTGGCGGGAAATTTATTTCCGGTGCTGGGAAATCTATATCCGCTGGCGGACAACTTATCTCCGCTGGCAGACAATTAATCTCCGCTGACAAACTACGATTCTCCGCTGGCAGAAAACTTATTTCCGGCGGCGGGAAATGTATATCCTCTGACGAACAATTTATCCCCGCTGACGAGTTACGTTTCTCCACCGGCAGAAAACTTATCTCCGCTGGCAACACATTTACTTCCGGCGGCGAGGAATTTATATCCCCTGCCGGACAACTTATCTCTGCTGACGAAATACGTCTCTCCGCTGGCGGGAAATTTATTTCCGGTGCTGGGAAATCTATATCCGCTGGCGGACAACATATCTCCGCTGGCAGACAAGTTATCTCCGCTGACAAACTACGATTCTCCGCTGGCAGAAAACTTATCTCCGGCGGCGAGAAATTTATATCCCCGGCCTGACAACTTATCTCTGCTAACGAAATACGTCTCTCCGCTGGCGGAAAACTTATTTGCGGTGGCGGGAAATATATATCCCCTGCCGGACAACTTATCTCTGCTGACGAAATACGTCTCTCCGCTTGCAGAAAACTTATCTCCGGAGACGAGAAATTTATATACCCGACCTGACAACTTATCTCTGCTAAGGAAATACGTCTCTCCGCTGGCGGAAAAATTATTTCCGGTGGCGGGAAATATATATCCCCTGCCGGACAACTTATCTCTGCTGACGAAATACGTCTCTACGCTGGCAGAAAACTTATCTCCGGCGGCGGGAAATTTATATCCCCTGCCGGACAACTTATCTCTGCTGACAAAAAACGTCTCTCCGCTGGCGGAAAACTTATCTCCGGTGGCGGGAAATTTATATCCGCTGGCGGACAACTTATCTCCGCTGGAAGACAATTTATCTCCGCTGACGAACAACGATTCTCCGCTGTCAGAAAACTTATCTCTGCTAACGAAATACGTCTCTCCGCTGGCGGAAAACTTATTTCCGGTGGCGGGAAATATATATCCGCTGGTAGAAAACTTAACTCCGGCGGCGGGAAATTTATATCCCCAGACGGACAATTTATCCCCAGACAGTTTATATCCGCTGACAAACTACGATTCTCCGCTGGCAGAAAACTTATCTCCGGCGGCGAGAAATTTATATCTCCGGCCTGACAACTTATCTCTGCTAACAAAATACGTCTCTCCGCTGGCGGAAAACCTATTTCCGGTGGCGGGAAATGTATATCCTCTGACGGACAATTATCTCTGCTAACGAAATACGTCTCTCCGCTGGCGGAAAACTTATTTCCGGTGGCGGGAAATATTTATCCGCTGGTAGAAAACTTAACTCCGGCGGCGTGAAATTTATATCCCCAGACGGACAATTTATCCCCAGACAATTTATCTCCGCTGACAAACTACGATTCTCCGCTGGCAGAAAACTTATCTCCGGCGGCGAGAAATTTATATCCCCGGCCTGACAACTTATCTCTGCTAACAAAATACGTCTCTCCGCTGGCGGAAAACTTATCTCCGGTGGCGGGAAACTTATATCCCCGGCCTGACACTTATCTCGGCTGACGAAATACGTCTCTCCGCTGGCGGAAAACATATTTCCGGTGGCGGGATATCTATATCCGCTGGCGGACAACTTATCTCCGCTGGAAGACAATTTATCTCCGCTGACGAACAACGATTCTCCGCTGGCAGAAAACTTATCTCTGCTAACGAAATACGTCTCTCCGCTGGCGGAAAACTTATTTCCGGTGGCGGGAAATATATATCCGCTGGTAGAAAACTTAACTCCGGCGGCGGGAAATTTATATCCCCAGACGGACAATTTATCCCCAGACAATTTATCTCCGCTGACAAACTACGATTCTCCGCTGGCAGAAAACTTATCTCCGGCGGCGAGAAATTTATATCCCCGGCCTGACAACTTATCTCTTACTTCCCGGTGGCGGGAAATATATATCCCCTGACGGACAACTTATCTCTGCTGACGAAATACGTCTCTCCGCGGGCAGAAAACTTATCTCCGGCGGCGGGAAATTTATATCCGCTAAAGGAAATCTTTTCTCCGCTGACAGACTTCTTATCTCCGCTGCCAGACAACTTTTCTCTGCTGACGAAATACGTCTCTCCTCTGGCGGTAAATTTATTTCCGGTGCTGGGAAATCTATATCCGCTGGCGGACAACTTATCTCCGCTGGAAGACAATTTATCTCCGCTGACGAACAACGATTCTCCGCTGGCAGAAAACTTATCTCTGCTAACGAAATACGTCTCTCCGCTGGCGGAAAACTTATTTCCGGTGGCGGGAAATATATATCCGCTGGTAGAAAACTTAACTCCGGCGGCGGGAAATTTATATCCCCAGACGGACAATTTATCCCCAGACAATTTATCTCCGCTGACAAACTACGATTCTCCGCTGGCAGAAAACTTATCTCCGGCGGCGAGAAATTTATATCCCCGGCCTGACAACTTATCTCTTACTTCCCGGTGGCGGGAAATATATATCCCCTGACGGACAACTTATCTCTGCTGACGAAATACGTCTCTCCGCGGGCAGAAAACTTATCTCCGGTGGCGGGAAATATATATCCGCTGGTAGAAAACTTAACTCCGGCGGCGGGAAATTTATATCCCCAGACGGACAATTTATCCCCAGACAATTTATCTCCGCTGACAAACTACGATTCTCCGCTTGCAGAAAACTTATCTCCGGCGGCGAGAAATTTATATCCCCGGCCTGACAACTTATCTCTGCTAACGAAATACGTCTTTCCGATGGCGGAAAGCTTTCTTGCGGTGGCGGGAAATATATATCCCCTGACGGACAACTTATCTCTGCTGACGAAATACGTCTCTCCGCGGGCAGAAAACTTATCTCCGGCGGCGGGAAATTTATATCCGCTAACGGAAATCTTTTCTCCGCTGACAGACTTCTTATCTCCGCTGCCAGACAACTTTTCTCTGCTGACGAAATACGTCTCTCCTCTGGCGGTAAATTTATTTCCGGTGCTGGGAAATCTATATCCGCTGGCGGACAACTTATCTCCGCTGGCAGACAATTTATCTCCGCTGACAAACTACGATTCTCCGCTGGCAGAAAACTTATCTCCGGCGGCGAGAAATTTATACCCCAGGCCTGACAACTTATCTCTGCTAACAAAATACGTCTCTCCGCTGGCGGAAAACTTATCTCCGGTGGCGGGAAATTTACATCCCCGGCCTGACACTTATCTCGGCTGACGAAATACATCTCTCCGCTGGCGGAAAACTTATTTCCGGTGGCGGGAAATCTATATCCCCTGCCGGACAACTTATCCCTGCTGACGAAATACGTCTCTCCGCTGGCGGAAAACTTATTTCCGGTGCCGGGAAATCTATATCCGCTGGCGGACAACTTATCTCCGCTGGCAGACAATTTATCTCCGCTGACGAACTAAGATTCTGGCAGAAATCTTATCTCCGGCGGCGGGAATTTTTTATATCCCGTGACGGACAATTTCTCCCCGCTGACGAATTACGTTTCTCCGCCGGCAGAAAACTTATCTCCGCTAGCAAACCATTTACCTCCGGCGGCGGGAAATTTATATCCCCTGCCGGACATCTTATCTCGGCTGGCAAAATACATCTCTCCGCTGGCGGAAAACTTATCTGCGGTAGCGGGAAATTTATATCCGCAGGCGGAAAACTTTTCTCCGCTGACAGACTTCTTATCTCCGCTGCCAGACAACTTATCTCTGCTGACGAAATACGTCTCTCCTCTGGCGGTAAATTTATTTCCGGTGCTGGGAAATCTATATCCGCTGGCGGACAACATATCTCCGCTGGCAGACAAGTTATCTCCGCTGACAAACTACGATTCTCCGCTGGCAGAAAACTTATCTCCGGCGGCGAGAAATTTATATCCCCGGCCTGACAACTTATCTCTGCTAACGAAATACGTCTCTCCGCTGGCGGAAAACTTATTTGCGGTGGCGGGAAATATATATCTCCTGCCGGACAACTAATCTCTGCTGACGAAATACGTCTCTCCGCTTGCAGAAAACTTATTTCCGGCGGCGAGAAATTTATATACCCGACCTGACAACTTATCTCTGCTAAGGAAATACGTCTCTCCGCTGGCGGAAAAATTATTTCCGGTGGCGGGAAATATATATCCCCTGCCGGACAACTTATCTCTGCTGACGAAATACGTCTTTACGCTGGCAGAAAACTTATCTCCGGCGGCGGGAAATTTATATCCCCTGCCGGACAACTTATCTCTGCTGACAAAGTACGTCTCTCCGCTGGCGGAAAACTTATCTCCGGTGGCGGGAAATTTATATCCGCTGGCGGAAAACTTTTCTCCAAAGGGGGAAATTTATATCCCCTGCCGAACAACTTATCTCCGCTGACGAACTACGTTTCTCCGACGGCAGAAACTTATCTCCGCTGGCAGAACACTTACCTCCGGCGGCGGGAAATGTATATCCGCTGGCGGAAAACTTTTCTCCGCTGACAGACTTCTTATCTCCGCTGCCAGACAACTTATCTCTGCTGACGAAATACGTCTCTCCGCTGGCGGGAAATTTATTTCCGGTGCTGGAAAATCTATATCCGCTGGCGGACAACTTATCTCCGCTGGCAGACAATTAATCTCCGCTGACAAACTACGATTCTCCGCTGGCAGAAAACTTATTTCCGGCGGCGGGAAATGTATATCCTCTGACGGACAATTTATCCCCGCTGACGAGTTACGTTTCTCCACCGGCAGAAAACTTATCTCCGCTGGCAAAACATTTACTTCCGGCGGCGAGGAATTTATATCCCCTGCCGGACAACTTATCTCTGCTGACGAAATACGTCTCTCCGCTGGCGGGAAATTTATTTCCGGTGCTGGGAAATCTATATCCGCTGGCGGACAACTTATCTCCGCTGGCAGACAATTAATCTCCGCTCACAAACTACGATTCTCCGCTGGCAGAAAACTTATCTCCGGCGGCGAGAAATTTATATCCCCGGCCTGACAACTTATCTCTGCTAACGAAATACGTCTCCCCGCTGGCGGAAAACTTATTTGCGGTGGCGGGAAATATATATCTCCTGCCGGACAACTTATCTCTGCTGACGAAATACGTCTCCCCGCTTGCAGAAAACTTATCTCCGGCGGCGAGAAATTTATATACCCGACCTGACAACTTATCTCTGCCAAGGAAATACGTCTCTCCGCTGGCGGAAAACTTATTTCCGGTGGCGGGAAATATATATCCCCTGCCGGGCAACTTATCTCTGCTGACGAAATACGTCTCTACGCTGGCGGTAAATTTATTTCCGGTGCTGGGAAATCTTATCCGCTGGCGGACAACTTATCTCCGCTGGCAGACAATTTATCTCCGCTTACAAACTACGATTCTCCGCTGGCAGAAAACTTATCTCCGGCGGCGAGAAATTTGTATCCCAGGCCTGACAACTTATCTCTGCTAACAAAATACGTCTCTCCGCTGGCGGAAAACTTATCTCCGGTGGCGGGAAATTTACATCCCCGGCCTGACACTTATCTCGGCTGACGAAATACATCTCTCCGCTGGCGGAAAACTTATTTCCGGTGGCGGGAAATCTATATCCCCTGCCGGACAACTTATCTCCGGCGGCGAGAAATTTATATCCCCGGCCTGACAACTTATCTCTGCTAACGAAATACGTCTCTCCGCTGGCAGAAAACTTATTTGCGGTGGCGGGAAATATATATCTCCTGCCGGACAACTAATCTCTGCTGACGAAATACGTCTCTCCGCTTGCAGAAAACTTATCTCCGGCGGCGAGAAATTTATATACCCGACCTGACAACTTATCTCTGCTAAGGAAATACGTCTCTCCGCTGGCGGAAAAATTATTTCCGGTGGCGGGAAATATATATCCCCTGCCGGACAACTTATCTCTGCTGACGAAATACGTCTCTACGCTGGCAGAAAACTTATCTCCGGCGGCGGGAGATTTATATCCCCTGCCGGACAACTTATCTCTGCTGACAAAGTACGTCTCTCCGCTGGTGGAAAATTTATCTCCGGTGGCGGGAAGTTTATATCCGCTGGCGGAAAACTTTTCTCCAAAGGGGGAAATTTATATCCCCTGCCGAACAACTTATCTCCGCTGACGAACTACGTTTCTCCGCCGGCAGAAACTAATCTCCGCTGGCAGAACACTTACCTCCGGCGGCGGGAAATGTATATCCGCTGGCGGAAAACTTTTCTCCGCTGACAGACTTCTTATCTCCGCTGCCAGACAACTTATCTCTGCTGACGAAATACGTCTCTCCGCTGGCGGGAAATTTATTTCCGGTGCTGGGAAATCTATATCCGCTGGCGGACAACTTATCTCCGCTGGCAGACAATTAATCTCCGCTGACAAACTACGATTCTCCGCTGGCAGAAAACTTATTTCCGGCGGCGGGAAATGTATATCCTCTGACGGACAATTTATCCCCGCTGACGAGTTACGTTTCTCCACCGGCAGAAAACTTATCTCCGTTGGCATAACATTTACTTCCGGCGGCGAGGAATTTATATCCCCTGCCGGACAACTTATCTCTGCTGACGAAATACGTCTCTCCGCTGGCGGGAAATTTATTTCCGGTGCTGGGAAATCTATATCCGCTGGCGGACAACTTATCTCCGCTGGCAGACAATTAATCTCCGCTCACAAACTACGATTCTCCGCTGGCAGAAAACTTATCTCCGGCGGCGGGAAATTTATATCCCCGGCCTGACAACTTATCTCTGCTAACGAAATACGTCTCCCCGCTGGCGGAAAACTTATTTGCGGTGGCGGGACATATATATCTCCTGCCGGACAACTTATCTCTGCTGACGAAATACGTCTCCCCGCTTGCAGAAAACTTATTTCCGGTGGCGGGAAATATATATCCCCTGCCGGACAACTTATCTCTGCTGACGAAATACGTCTCTACGCTGGCGGTAAATTTATTTCCGGTGCTGGGAAATCTATATCCGCTGGCGGACAACTTATCTCCGCTGGCAGACAATTTATCTCCGCTTACAAACTACGATTCTCCGCTGGCAGAAAACTTATCTCCGGCGGCGAGAAATTTATATCCCCGGCCTGACACTTATCTCGGCCGACGAAATACATCTCTCCGCTGGCGGAAAACTTATTTCCGGTGGCGGGAAATCTATATCCCCTGCCGGACCACTTATCTCTGCTGACGAAATACGTCTCTCCGCTGGCGGAAAACTTATTTCCGGTGCCGGGAAATCTATATCCGCTGGCGGACAACTTATCTCCGCTGGCAGACAATTTATCTCCGCTGACGAACTAAGATTCTGGCAGAAATCTTATCTCCGGCGGCGGGAATTTTTTATATCCCGTGACGGACAATTTATCCCCGCTGACGAATTACGTTTCTCCGCCGGCAGAAAACTTATCTCCGCTGGCAAACCATTTACCTCCGGCGGCGGGAAATTTATATCCCCTGCCGGACATCTTATCTCGGCTGGCAAAATACATCTCTCCGCTGGCGGAAAACTTATCTGCGGTAGCGGGAAATTTATATCCGCTGGCGGAAAACTTTTCTTCGCTGACAGACTTTTTATCTCCGCTGCCAGACAACTTATCTCTGCTGACGAAATACGTCTCTCCTCTGGCGGTAAATTTATTTCCGGTGCTGGGAAATCTATATGCGCTGGCGGACAACATATCTCCGCTGGCAGACAAGTTATCTCCGCTGACAAACTACGATTCTTCGCTGGCAGAAAACTTATCTCCGGCGGCGAGAAATTTATATCGCCGGCCTGACAACTTATCTCTGCTAACGAAATACGTCTCTCCGCTGGCGGAAAACTTATTTGCGGTGGCGGGAAATATATATCTCCTGCCGGACAACTTATCTCTGCTGACGAAATACGTCTCTCCGCTTGCAGAAAACTTATCTCCGGCGGCGAGAAATTTATATACCCGACCTGACAACTTATCTCTGCTAAGGAAATACGTCTCTCCGCTGGCGGAAAAATTATTTCCGGTGGCGGGAAATATATATCCCCTGCCGGACAACTTATCTCTGCTGACGAAATACGTCTCTACGCTGGCAGAAAACTTATCTCCGGCGGCGGGAAATTTATATCCCCTGCCGGACAACTTATCTCTGCTGACAAAGTACGTCTTTCCGCTGGCGGAAAACTTATCTCCGGTGGCGGGAAATTTATATCCGCTGGCGGAAAACTTTTCTCCAAAGGGGGAAATTTATATCCCCTGCCGAACAACTTATCTCCGCTGACGAACTACGTTTCTCCGCCGGCAGAAACTTATCTCCGCTGGCAGAACACTTACCTCCGGCGGCGGGAAATGTATATCCGCTGGCGGAAAACTTTTCTCCGCTGACAGACTTCTTATCTCCGCTGCCAGACAACTTATCTCTGCTGACGAAATACGTCTCTCCGCTGGCGGGAAATTTATTTCCGGTGCTGGGAAATCTATATCCGCTGGCGGACAACTTATCTCCGCTGGCAGACAATTAATCTCCGCTGACAAACTACGATTCTCCGCTGGCAGAAAACTTATTTCCGGCGGCGGGAAATGTATATCCTCTGACGGACAATTTATCCCCGCTGACGAGTTACGTTTCTCCACCGGCAGAAAACTTATCTCCGCTGGCAAAACATTTACTTCCGGCGGCGAGGAATTTATATCCCCTGCCGGACAACTTATCTCTGCTGACGAAATACGTCTCCCCGCTTGCAGAAAACTTATCTCCGGCGGCGAGAAATTTATATACCCGACCTGACAACTTATCTCTGCTAACGAAATACGTCTCTCCGCTGGCGGAAAACTTATTTCCGGTGGCGGGAAATATATATCCCCTGCCGGACAACTTATCTCTGCTGACGAAATACGTCTCTACGCTGGCAGAAAACTTATCTCCGGCGGCGGGAAATCTATATCCCCTGCCGGACATCTTATCTCGGCTGACAAAATACATCTCTCCGCTGGCGAAAAACTTATCTCCGGTGGCGGGAAGTTTATATCCGCTGGCGGAAAACTTTTCTCCACGGGGGGAAATTTATATCGCCGGCCTGACAACTTACCTCTGCTAACGAAATACGTCTCTCCGCTGGCGGAAAACTTATTTGCGGTGGCGGGAAATATATATCCCCTGCCGGACAACTTATTTCTGCTGACGAAATACGTTTCTCCGCCGGCAGAAACTTATCTCCGCTGGCAGAACACTTATCTCTGCTGACGATATACGTCTCTCCGCTGGCGGGAAATTTATTTCCGGTGCTGGGAAATCTATATCCGCTGGCGGACAACTTATCTCCGCTGGCAGACAATTAATCTCCGCTGACAAACTACGATTCTCCGCTGGCAGAAAACTTATTTCCGGCGGCGGGAAATGTATATCCTCTGACGGACAATTTATCCCCGCTGACGAGTTACGTTTCTCCACCGGCAGAAAACTTATCTCCGCTGGCAAAACATTTACTTCCGGCGGCGAGGAATTTATATCCCCTGCCGGATAACTTATCTCTGCTGACGAAATACGTCTCTCCGCTGGCGGGAAATTTATTTCCGGTGCTGGGAAATCTATATCCGCTGGCGGACAACTTATCTCCGCTGGCAGACAATTAATCTCCGCTCACAAACTACGATTCTCCGCTGGCAGAAAACTTATCTCCGGCGGCGAGAAATTTATATCCCCGGCCTGACAACTTATCTCTGCTTACGAAATACGTCTCCCCGCTGGCGGAAAACTTATTTGCGGTGGCGGGAAATATATATCTCCTGCCGGACAACTTATCTCTGCTGACGAAATACTTCTCCCCGCTTGCAGAAAACTTATCTCCGGCGGCGAGAAATTTATATACCCGACCTGACAACTGGGAAATCTATATCCGCTGGCGGACAACTTATCTCCGCTGGCAGACAATTAATCTCCGCTGACAAACTACGATTCTCCGCTGGCAGAAAACTTAATTCCGGCGGCGGGAAATGTATATCCTCTGACGGACATTTTATCCCCGCTGACGAGTTACGTTTCTCCACCGGCAGAAAACTTATCTCCGTTGGCATAACATTTACTTCCGGCGGCGAGGAATTTATATCCCCTGCCGGACAACTTATCTCTGCTGACGAAATACGTCTCTCCGCTGGCGGGAAATTTATTTCCGGTGCTGGGAAATCTATATCCGCTGGCGGACAACTTATCTCCGCTGGCAGACAATTAATCTCCGCTCACAAACTACGATTCTCCGCTGGCAGAAAACTTATCTCCGGCGGCGAGAAATTTATATCCCCGGCCTGACAACTTATCTCTGCTAACGAAATACGTCTCCCCGCTGGCGGAAAACTTATTTGCGGTGGCGGGACATATATATCTCCTGCCGGACAACTTATCTCTGCTGACGAAATACGTCTCCCCGCTTGCAGAAAACTTATTTCCGGTGGCGGGAAATATATATCCCCTGCCGGACAACTTATCTCTGCTGACGAAATACGTCTCTACGCTGGCGGTAAATTTATTTCCGGTGCTGGGAAATCTATATCCGCTGGCGGACAACTTATCTCCGCTGGCAGACAATTTATCTCCGCTTACAAACTACGATTCTCCGCTGGCAGAAAACTTATCTCCGGCGGCGAGAAATTTATATCCCCGGCCTGACACTTATCTCGGCCGACGAAATACATCTCTCCGCTGGCGGAAAACTTATTTCCGGTGGCGGGAAATCTATATCCCCTGCCGGACCACTTATCTCTGCTGACGAAATACGTCTCTCCGCTGGCGGAAAACTTATTTCCGGTGCCGGGAAATCTATATCCGCTGGCGGACAACTTATCTCCGCTGGCAGACAATTTATCTCCGCTGACGAACTAAGATTCTGGCAGAAATCTTATCTCCGGCGGCGGGAATTTTTTATATCCCGTGACGGACAATTTATCCCCGCTGACGAATTACGTTTCTCCGCCGGCAGAAAACTTATCTCCGCTGGCAAACCATTTACCTCCGGCGGCGGGAAATTTATATCCCCTGCCGGACATCTTATCTCGGCTGGCAAAATACATCTCTCCGCTGGCGGAAAACTTATCTGCGGTAGCGGGAAATTTATATCCGCTGGCGGAAAACTTTTCTTCGCTGACAGACTTTTTATCTCCGCTGCCAGACAACTTATCTCTGCTGACGAAATACGTCTCTCCTCTGGCGGTAAATTTATTTCCGGTGCTGGGAAATCTATATGCGCTGGCGGACAACATATCTCCGCTGGCAGACAAGTTATCTCCGCTGACAAACTACGATTCTTCGCTGGCAGAAAACTTATCTCCGGCGGCGAGAAATTTATATCCCCGGCCTGACAACTTATCTCTGCTAACGAAATACGTCTCTCCGCTGGCGGAAAACTTATTTGCGGTGGCGGGAAATATATATCTCCTGCCGGACAACTTATCTCTGCTGACGAAATACGTCTCTCCGCTTGCAGAAAACTTATCTCCGGCGGCGAGAAATTTATATACCCGACCTGACAACTTATCTCTGCTAAGGAAATACGTCTCTCCGCTGGCGGAAAAATTATTTCCGGTGGCGGGAAATATATATCCCCTGCCGGACAACTTATCTCTGCTGACGAAATACGTCTCTACGCTGGCAGAAAACTTATCTCCGGCGGCGGGAAATTTATATCCCCTGCCGGACAACTTATCTCTGCTGACAAAGTACGTCTTTCCGCTGGCGGAAAACTTATCTCCGGTGGCGGGAAATTTATATCCGCTGGCGGAAAACTTTTCTCCAAAGGGGGAAATTTATATCCCCTGCCGAACAACTTATCTCCGCTGACGAACTACGTTTCTCCGCCGGCAGAAACTTATCTCCGCTGGCAGAACACTTACCTCCGGCGGCGGGAAATGTATATCCGCTGCCAGACAACTTATCTCTGCTGACGAAATACGTCTCTCCGCTGGCGGGAAATTTATTTCCGGTGCTGGGAAATCTATATCCGCTGGCGGACAACTTATCTCCGCTGGCAGACAATTAATCTCCGCTGACAAACTACGATTCTCCGCTGGCAGAAAACTTATTTCCGGCGGAGGGAAATGTATATCCTCTGACGGACAATTTATCCCCGCTGACGAGTTACGTTTCTCCACCGGCAGAAAACTTATCTCCGCTGGCAAAACATTTACTTCCGGCGGCGAGGAATTTATATCCCCTGCCGGACAACTTATCTCTGCTGACGAAATACGTCTCCCCGCTTGCAGAAAACTTATCTCCGGCGGCGAGAAATTTATATACCCGACCTGACAACTTATCTCTGCTAACGAAATACGTCTCTCCGCTGGCGGAAAACTTATTTCCGGTGGCGGGAAATATATATCCCCTGCCGGACAACTTATCTCTGCTGACGAAATACGTCTCTACGCTGGCAGAAAACTTATCTCCGGCGGCGGGAAATCTATATCCCCTGCCGGACATCTTATCTCGGCTGACAAAATACATCTCTCCGCTGGCGAAAAACTTATCTCCGGTGGCGGGAAATTTATATCCGCTGGCGGAAAACTTTTCTCCACGGGGGGAAATTTATATCGCCGGCCTGACAACTTACCTCTGCTAACGAAATACGTCTCTCCGCTGGCGGAAAACTTATTTGCGGTGGCGGGAAATATATATCCCCTGCCGGACAACTTATTTCTGCTGACGAAATACGTTTCTCCGCCGGCAGAAACTTATCTCCGCTGGCAGAACACTTATCTCTGCTGACGATATACGTCTCTCCGCTGGCGGGAAATTTATTTCCGGTGCTGGGAAATCTATATCCGCTGGCGGACAACTTATCTCCGCTGGCAGACAATTAATCTCCGCTGACAAACTACGATTCTCCGCTGGCAGAAAACTTATTTCCGGCGGCGGGAAATGTATATCCTCTGACGGACAATTTATCCCCGCTGACGAGTTACGTTTCTCCACCGGCAGAAAACTTATCTCCGCTGGCAAAACATTTACTTCCGGCGGCGAGGAATTTATATCCCCTGCCGGATAACTTATCTCTGCTGACGAAATACGTCTCTCCGCTGGCGGGAAATTTATTTCCGGTGCTGGGAAATCTATATCCGCTGGCGGACAACTTATCTCCGCTGGCAGACAATTAATCTCCGCTCACAAACTACGATTCTCCGCTGGCAGAAAACTTATCTCCGGCGGCGAGAAATTTATATCCCCGGCCTGACAACTTATCTCTGCTTACGAAATACGTCTCCCCGCTGGCGGAAAACTTATTTGCGGTGGCGGGAAATATATATCTCCTGCCGGACAACTTATCTCTGCTGACGAAATACTTCTCCCCGCTTGCAGAAAACTTATCTCCGGCGGCGAGAAATTTATATACCCGACCTGACAACTTATCTCTGCTAAGGAAATACGTCTCTCCGCTGGCGGAAAACTTATTTCCGGTGGCGGGAAATATATATCCCCTGCCGGACAACTTATCTCTGCTGACGAAATACGTCTCTACGCTGGCAGAAAACTTATATCCGGCGGCGGGAAATTTATATCCCCTGCCGGACAACTTATCTCTGCTGACAAAGTACGTCTCTCCGCTGGCGGAAAACTTATCTCCGGTGGCGGGAAATTTATATCCGCTGGCGGAAAACTTTTCTCCAAAGGGGGAAATTTATATCCCCTGCCGAACAACTTATCTCCGCTGACGAACTACGTTTCTCCGCCGGCAGAAACTTATCTCCGCTGGCAGAACACTTACCTCCGGCGGCGGGAAATTTATATCCCCTGCCGGACAACTTATCTCTGCTGACAAAAAACGTCTCTCCGCTGACGGAAAACTTGTCTCCGGTGGCGGGAAATTTATATCCGCTGGCGGAAAACTTTTCTCCGCTGACAGACTTCTTATCTCCGCTGCCAGACAACTTATCTCTGCTGACGAAATACTTCTCTCCGCTGGCGGAAAACTTATTTGCGGTGGCGGAAAATCTATATCCGCTGGCGGACAACTTATCTCCGCTGGCAGACAATTTATCTCCGCTGACCAACTATGTATATCCTCTGACGGACAATTTATCCCCGCTGACGAGTTACGTTTCTCCGCCGGCAGAAAACATATCTCCGCTGGCAGAACATTTACTTCCGGCGGCGAGGAATTTATATCCCCTGCCGGACATCTTATCTCTGCTGACAAAATACATCTCTCCGCTGGCGGAAAACTTATCTGCGGTGGCGGGTAATTTATATCCGCTGGCGGAAAACTTTTCTCCGCTGACAGACATCTTATCTCCGCTGCCGGACAATTTATCTCTGCTGACAAAATACGTCTCTCCGCTGGCGAAAAACTTATCTCCGGTGGCGGGAAATTTCTATCCGCTGGCAGAAAATTTTTCTCCAGGGGGGGAAATTTATATCCCCTGCCGGACAACTTATCTCGGCTGACAAAATACATCTCTCCGCTGGCGGGAAATTTATATCCGCTGGCGGAAAACTTTTCTCCGCTTACAGACATCTTATCTCCGCTGCCGGACAACTTATCTCTGCTGACAAAATACGTCTTTCCGCTGGCGAAAAACTAATCTCCGGTGGCGGGAAATTTATATCCGCTGGCGGAAAACTTTTCTCCGCTGACAGACATCGTATCTCCGCTGCCGAACAACTTATCTCTGCTGACAAAATACGTCTCTTCGCTGGCGGAAAACTTATCTCCGGCGGCGGGAAATTTATATCCCCTGCCGGACAACTTATCTCTGCTGACGAAATACGTCTCTCCGCTGGCGGAAAACTTATTTCCGGTTGCGGGAAATCTATATCCCCTGCCAAACCAATTATCTCTGCTGACGAAATACGTCTCTCCGCTGGCGGAAAACATATTTCCGGTGGCGGGAAATCTATATCCGCTGGCGGACAACTTATCTCCGCTGGCAGACAATTAATCTCCGCTCACAAACTACGATTCTCCGCTGGCAGAAAACTTATCTCCGGCGGCGAGAAATTTATATCCCCGGCCTGACAACTTATCTCTGCTAACGAAATACGTCTCCCCGCTGGCGGAAAACTTATTTGCGGTGGCGGGAAATATATATCTCCTGCCGGACAACTTATCTCTGCTGACGAAATACTTCTCCCCGCTTGCAGAAAACTTATCTCCGGCGGCGAGAAATTTATATACCCGACCTGACAACTTATCTCTGCTAACGAAATACGTCTCTCCGCTGGCGGAAAACTTATTTCCGGTGGCGGGAAATATATATCCGCTGGTAGAAAACTTAACTCCGGCGGCGTCAAATTTATATCCCCAGACGGACAATTTATCCCCAGACAATTTATCTCCGCTGACAAACTACGATTCTCCGCTGGCAGAAAACTTATCTCCGGCGGCGAGAAATTTATATCCCCGGCCTGACAACTTATCTCTGCTAACAAAATACGTCTCTCCGCTGGCGGAAAACTTATCTCCGGTGGCGGGAAATTTATATCCCCGGCCTGACACTTATCTCGGCTGACGAAATACATCTCTCCGCTGGCGAAAAACTTATTTCCGGTGGCGGGAAATCTATATCCCCTGCCGGACAACTTATCTCTGCTGACGAAATACGTCTCTCCGCTTGCAGAAAACTTATCTCCGCTGGCGGAAAACTTTTCTCCGCTGACAGACTTCTTATCTCCGCTGCCAGACAACTTATCTCTGCTGACGAAATACGTCTCTCCGCTGGCGGAAATTTTATTTCCGGTGCTGGGAAATCTATATCCGCTGGCGGACAACTTATCTCCGCTGGCAGACAATTTATCTCCGCTGAAAAACTACGATTCTCCGCTGGCAGAAAACTTATCTCCGGCGGCGAGAAATTTATATCCCCGGCCTGACAACTTATCTCTGCTAACGAAATACGTCTCTCCGCTGGCGGAAAACTTTCTTGCGGTGGCGGGAAATATATATCCCCTGACGGACAACTTATCTCTGCTGACGAAATACGTCTCTCCGCGGGCAGAAAACTTATCTCCGGCGGCGAGAAATTTATATCCCCGGCCTGACAACTTATCTCTGCTAACAAAATACGTCTCTCCGCTGGCGGGAAACTTATCTCCGGTGGCGGGATATTTATATCCCCGGCCTGACACTTATCTCGGCTGACGAAATACATCTCTCCGCTGGCGGAAAACATATTTCCGGCGGCGGGAAATCTATATCCCCTGCCAGACAACTTATCTCTGCTGACGAAATACGTCTCTCCGCTGGCGGAAAACTTATTTCCGGTGCCGGGAAATCTATATCCGCTGGCGGACAACTTATCTCCGCTGGCAGACAATTTATCTCCGCTGACGAACTAAGATTCTGACAGAAATCTTATCTCCGGCGTCGGGAATTTTTTATATCCCGTGACGGACAATTTATCTCGGGTGACAAAATGCATCTCTCCGCTGGCGGAAAACTTATTTCCGGTGGCGGGAAATGTATATCCTCTGACGGACAATTTATCTCTGCTGACAAAATACGTCTCTCCGTTGGCGAAAAACTTATCTGCGGTAGCGGGAAATTTATATCCGCTGGCGGAAAACTTTTCTCCGCTGACAGACTTCTTATCTCCGCTGCCAGACAACTTATCTCTGCTGACGAAATACGTCTCTCCGCTGGCGGGAATTTTATTTCCGGTGCTGGGAAATCTATATCCGCTGGCGGACAACTTATCTCCGCTGGCAGACAATTTATCTCCGCTGACAAACTACGATTCTCCGCTGGCAGAAAACTTATCTCCGGCGGCGAGAAATTTATATCCCCGGCCTGACAACTTATCTCTGCTAACGAAATACGTCTCTCCGCTGGCGGAAAACTTTCTTGCGGTGGCGGGAAATATATATCCCCTGACGGAAAGCTTATCTCTGCTGACGAAATACGTCTCTCCGCGGGCAGAAAACTTATCTCCGGCGGCGGGAAATTTATATCCGCTAACGGAAATCTTTTCTCCGCTGACAGACTTCTTATCTCCGCTGCCAGACAACTTTTCTCTGCTGACGAAATACGTCTCTCCTCTGGCGGTAAATTTATTTCCGGTGCTGGGAAATCTATATCCGCTGGCGGACAACTTATCTCCGCTGGCAGACAATTTATCTCCGCTGACAAACTACGATTCTCCGCTGGCAGAAAACTTATCTCCGGCGGCGAGAAATTTATATCCCCGGCCTGACAACTTATCTCTGCTAACAAAATACGTCTCTCCGCTGGCGGGAAACTTATTTCCGGTGGCGGGAAATTTATATCCCCGGCCTGACACTTATCTCGGCTGACGAAATACATCTCTCCGCTGGCGGAAAACATATTTCCGGTGGCGGGAAATCTATATCCCCTGCCGGACAACTTATCTCTGCTGACGAAATACGTCTCTCCGCTTGCAGAAAACTTATCTCCGGCGGCGAGAAATTTACATCCCCGGCCTGACAACTTATCTCTGCTAACGAAATACGTCTCTCCGCTGGCGGAAAACTTTCTTGCGGTGGCGGGAAATATATATCCCCGGCATGACACTTATCTCGGCTGACGAAATACATCTCTCCGCTGGCGGAAAACTTATTTCCGGTGGCGGGAAATCTATATCCCCTGCCGGACAACTTATCTCCGCTGACAGACTTCTTATCTCCGCTGCCAGACAACTTTTCTCTGCTGACGAAATACGTCTCTCCTCTGGCGGTAAATTTATTTCCGGTGCTGGGAAATCTATATCCGCTGGCGGACAACTTATCTCCGCTGGCAGACAATTTTTCTCCGCTGACAAACTACGATTCTCCGCTGGCAGAAAACTTATCTCCGGCGGCGAGAAATTTATATCCCCGGCCTGACAACTTATCTCTGCTAACAAAATACGTCTCTCCGCTGGCGGAAAACTTATCTCCGGTGGCGGGAAATTTATATCCCCGGCCTGACACTTATCTCGGCTAACGAAATACATCTCTCCGCTGGCGGAAAACTTATTTCCGGTGGCGGGAAATCTATATCCCCTGCCGGACAACTTATCTCTGCTGACGAAATACGTCTCTGCGCTGGCGGAAAACTTATTTCCGGTGCCGGGAAATCTTTATCCGCTGGCGGACAACTTATCTCCGCTGGCAGACAATTTATCTCCGCTGACGAACTAAGATTCTGGCAGAAATCTTATCTCCGGCGGCGGGAATTTTTTATATCCCGTGACGGACAATTTATCCCCGCTGACGAATTACGTTTCTCCGCCGGCAGAAAAGGTATCTCCGCTGGCAAAACATTTACCTCCGGCGGCGGGAAATTTATATCCCCTGCCGGACATCTTATCTCGGCTGGCAAAATACATCTCTCCGCTGGCGGAAAACTTATCTGCGGTAGCGGGAAATTTATATCCGCTGGCGGAAAACTTTTCTCCGCTGACAGACTTCTTATCTCCGCTGCCAGACAACTTATCTCTGCTGACGAAATACGTCTCTCCGCTGGCGGCAAATTTATTTCCGGTGCTGGGAAATCTATATCCGCTGGCGGACAACATATCTCCGCTGGCAGACAAGTTATCTCCGCTGACAAACTACGATTCTCCGCTGGCAGAAAACTTATCTCCGGCGGCGAGAAATTTATATCCCCGGCCTGACAACTTATCTCTGCTAACGAAATACGTCTCTCCGCTGGCGGAAAACTGATTTGCGGTGGCGGGAAATATATATCTCCTGCCGGACAACTTATCTCTGCTGACGAAATACGTCTCTCCGCTTGCAGAAAACTTATCTCCGGCGGCGAGAAATTTATATACCTGACCTGACAACTTATCTCTGCTAAGGAAATACGTCTCTCCGCTGGCGGAAAACTTATTTCCGGTGGCGGGAAATATATATCCCCTGCCGGACAACTTATCTCTGCTGACGAAATACGTCTCTACGCTGGCAGAACACTTACCTCCGGCGGCGGGAAATTTATATCCCCTGCCGGACAACTTATCTCTGCTGACAAAAAACGTCTCTCCGCTGACGGAAAACTTATCTCCGGTGGCGGGAAATTTATATCCGCTGGCGGAAAACTTTTCTCCGCTGACAGACTTCTTAACTCCGCTGCCGGACAACTTATCTCTGCTGACGAAATACGTCTCTGCGCTGGCGGAAAACTTATTTCCGGTGCCGGGAAATCTTTATCCGCTGGCGGACAACTTATCTCCGCTGGCAGACAATTTATCTCCGCTGACGAACTAAGATTCTGGCAGAAATCTTATCTCCGGCGGCGGGAATTTTTTATATCCCGTGACGGACAATTTATCCCCGCTGACGAATTACGTTTCTCCGCCGGCAGAAAAGGTATCTCCGCTGGCAAAACATTTACCTCCGGCGGCGGGAAATTTATATCCCCTGCCGGACATCTTATCTCGGCTGGCAAAATACATCTCTCCGCTGGCGGAAAACTTATCTGCGGTAGCGGGAAATTTATATCCGCTGGCGGAAAACTTTTCTCCGCTGACAGACTTCTTATCTCCGCTGCCAGACAACTTATCTCTGCTGACGAAATACGTCTCTCCGCTGGCGGCAAATTTATTTCCGGTGCTGGGAAATCTATATCCGCTGGCGGACAACATATCTCCGCTGGCAGACAAGTTATCTCCGCTGACAAACTACGATTCTCCGCTGGCAGAAAACTTATCTCCGGCGGCGAGAAATTTATATCCCCGGCCTGACAACTTATCTCTGCTAACGAAATACGTCTCTCCGCTGGCGGAAAACTGATTTGCGGTGGCGGGAAATATATATCTCCTGCCGGACAACTTATCTCTGCTGACGAAATACGTCTCTCCGCTTGCAGAAAACTTATCTCCGGCGGCGAGAAATTTATATACCTGACCTGACAACTTATCTCTGCTAAGGAAATACGTCTCTCCGCTGGCGGAAAACTTATTTCCGGTGGCGGGAAATATATATCCCCTGCCGGACAACTTATCTCTGCTGACGAAATACGTCTCTACGCTGGCAGAACACTTACCTCCGGCGGCGGGAAATTTATATCCCCTGCCGGACAACTTATCTCTGCTGACAAAATACGTCTCTCCGCTGACGGAAAACTTATCTCCGGTGGCGGGAAATTTATATCCGCTGGCGGAAAACTTTTCTCCGCTGACAGACTTCTTATCTCCGCTGCCAGACAACTTATCTCTGCTGACGAAATACGTCTCTCCGCTGGCGGGAAATTTATTTCCGGTGCTGGGAAATCTATATCCGCTGGCGGACAACTTATCTCCGCTGGCAGACAATTAATCTCCGCTGACAAACTACGATTCTCCGCTGGCAGAAAACTTATATTCGGCGGCGGGAAATGTATATCCTCTGATATATCACCTGCCGGACAACTTATATCTGCTGACAAAGTACGTCTCTCCGCTGGCGGAAAACTTATCTCCGGTGGCGGGAAATTTATATCCGCTGGCGGAAAACTTTTCTCCAAAGGGGGAAATTTATATCCCCTGCCGAAAAACTTATCTCCGCTGACGAACTACGTTTCTCCGCCGGCAGAAACTTATCTTCGCTGGCAGAACACTTACCTCCGGCGGCGGGAAATTTATATCCCCTGCCGGACAACTTATCTCTGCTGACAAAAAACGTCTCTCCGCTGACGGAAAACTTATCTCCGGTGGCGGGAAATTTATATCCGCTGGCGGAAAACTTTTCTCCGCTGACAGACTTCTTATCTCCGCTGCCAGACAACTTATCTCTGCTGACGAAATACTTCTCTCCGCTGGCGGAAAACTTATTTGCGGTGGCGGAAAATCTATATCCGCTGGCGGAAAATCTATATCCGCTGGCGGACAACTTATCTCCGCTGGCAGACAATTTATCTCCGCTGACCAACTACGATTCTCCGATGGCAGAAAACTTATCTCCGGCGGCGGGAAATGTATATCCTCTGACGGACAATTTATCCCCGCTGACGAGTTACGTTTCTCCGCCGGCAGAAAACTTATCTCCGCTGGCAGAACATTTACTTCGGGCGGCGAGGAATTTATATCCCCTGCCGGACATCTTATCTCTGCTGACAAAATACATCTCTCCGCTGGCGGAAAACTTATCTGCGGTGGCGGGTAATTTATATCCGCTGGCGGAAAACTTTTCTCCGCTGACAGACATCTTATCTCCGCTGCCGGACAACTTATCTCTGCTGACAAAATACGTCTTTCCGCTGGCGAAAAACTTATCTCCGGTGGCGGGAAATTTATATCCGCTGGCGGAAAACTTTTCTCCGCTGACAGACATCGTATCTCCGCTGCCGAACAACTTATCTCTGCTGACAAAATACGTCTCTTCGCTGGCGGAAAACTTATCTCCGGCGGCGGGAAATTTATATCCCCTGCCGGACAACTTATCTCTGCTGACGAAATACGTCTCTCCGCTGGCGGAAAACTTATTTCCGGTTGCGGGAAATCTATATCCCCTGGCAAACCAATTATCTCTGCTGACGAAATACGTCTCTCCGCTGGCGGAAAACATATTTCCGGTGGCGGGATATCTATATCCGCTGGCGGACAACTTATCTCCGCTGGCAGACAATTTATCTCCGCTGACGAACAACGATTCTCCGCTGGCAGAAAACTTATCTCTGCTAACGAAATACGTCTCTCCGCTGGCGGAAAACTTATTTCCGGTGGCGGGAAATATATATCCGCTGGTAGAAAACTTAACTCCGGCGGCGGGAAATTTATATCCCCAGACGGACAATTTATCCCCGCAGACGAATTACGTTTCTCCGCTGGCGGAAAACTTATTTCCGGTGGCGGGAAATTTATATCCGCTGGCGGAAAACTTATCTCTGCTTACGAAATACGTCTTACCGCTGTTGAAGAATGACCATCTCTAGCAATGCACGCATGTATTGACAGACATATGAGTATTAGTCACAAATAAACCTTACATATGAATGGTTGCGTTTTTACTTTTCGGTACAAGAACTTCCCTTGCAACGGCAGCGAAATTCTGTCCAACAGGTTATGGGCCCAGGTTCGGATTTTGTAAATTAAAAGTAAAGTGATTGTTTTAGTTACGAACTATTAACATCGGTGTGACTCAGAGACTAAACGATAATCAGCAATGAGCGGGATGTATCAAATAGACAAATTAGAGGAGGGAAATTATGACTCCTGGTGTATTCAAATGCGGTCTGTGTTGGTGCACGCTGAATTGTGGAGTGTGGCATCTGGTGACCTGCTACCAACGAATGTTCCCGAAGGTGTGAATTGGCAGGCCAAGGATGAAAAGGCGCTGGCCATGATCACATTGAGTGTGAAAACTTCACAGTTGGGATACATTAAAAATTGCAGTAAGTCGTCCGAAGCATGGAACAAATTAAAGAGTGTTCATCAACCAAGTGGACCTGTACGAAAGGTTCAACTGTACAAGAAATTGCTAAGCAAGCGCATGGACCAAAGGCAAAGCATTTCAAGCTACATTAATGAGTTCGTGGATATTCTTGATGGCCTTGGGTCAGTAGGAATCGAGCTAAATGATGAACTGCGCTCAATTGTCTTGTTGTCAAGCCTTCCAGAACAATTCGAAAATTTCGTTGTCGCCATAGAGACGCGCGACAGTCTGCCGACTTTCGATGTTCTATGCGTAAAACTGAAAGAAGAAGGCGAACGAAAGGGAAACACAGAAGATCAAAAGGAATACGCAAAGGCATATACCGCAGTACATTAGCCGGCCGCGCACAGAGCGCTAAAGAAGAGAAACAATACAATGATATGTTTCAAGTGTGGTGAGCGCGGGCATATGAAGGCTCAGTGTAAGAAGGAGAGCGCAAATGTGGAAAGGGCAGCAAGAGTGGAGAACAAGCAGTGCAGTCTATTAAATGCGTTGGACGCAGATAATTTGGAAAATAGTATGTGGTGTTTGGATAGTGGTGCCACAAGCCACATGTGTTGTGAGAAACAGTTATTCGTCTTATTCGAAATACGTCTCTGCGCTGGCGGAAAACTTATTTCCGGTGCCGGGAAATCTTTATCCGCTGGCGGACAACTTATCTCCGCTGGCAGACAATTTATCTCCGCTGACGAACTAAGATTCTGGCAGAAATCTTATCTCCGGCGGCGGGAATTTTTTATATCCCGTGACGGACAATTTATCCCCGCTGACGAATTACGTTTCTCCGCCGGCAGAAAAGGTATCTCCGCTGGCAAAACATTTACCTCCGGCGGCGGGAAATTTATATCCCCTGCCGGACATCTTATCTCGGCTGGCAAAATACATCTCTCCGCTGGCGGAAAACTTATCTGCGGTAGCGGGAAATTTATATCCGCTGGCGGAAAACTTTTCTCCGCTGACAGACTTCTTATCTCCGCTGCCAGACAACTTATCTCTGCTGACGAAATACGTCTCTCCGCTGGCGGCAAATTTATTTCCGGTGCTGGGAAATCTATATCCGCTGGCGGACAACATATCTCCGCTGGCAGACAAGTTATCTCCGCTGACAAACTACGATTCTCCGCTGGCAGAAAACTTATCTCCGGCGGCGAGAAATTTATATCCCCGGCCTGACAACTTATCTCTGCTAACGAAATACGTCTCTCCGCTGGCGGAAAACTGATTTGCGGTGGCGGGAAATATATATCTCCTGCCGGACAACTTATCTCTGCTGACGAAATACGTCTCTCCGCTTGCAGAAAACTTATCTCCGGCGGCGAGAAATTTATATACCTGACCTGACAACTTATCTCTGCTAAGGAAATACGTCTCTCCGCTGGCGGAAAACTTATTTCCGGTGGCGGGAAATATATATCCCCTGCCGGACAACTTATCTCTGCTGACGAAATACGTCTCTACGCTGGCAGAACACTTACCTCCGGCGGCGGGAAATTTATATCCCCTGCCGGACAACTTATCTCTGCTGACAAAAAACGTCTCTCCGCTGACGGAAAACTTATCTCCGGTGGCGGGAAATTTATATCCGCTGGCGGAAAACTTTTCTCCGCTGACAGACTTCTTAACTCCGCTGCCGGACAACTTATCTCTGCTGACGAAATACGTCTCTGCGCTGGCGGAAAACTTATTTCCGGTGCCGGGAAATCTTTATCCGCTGGCGGACAACTTATCTCCGCTGGCAGACAATTTATCTCCGCTGACGAACTAAGATTCTGGCAGAAATCTTATCTCCGGCGGCGGGAATTTTTTATATCCCGTGACGGACAATTTATCCCCGCTGACGAATTACGTTTCTCCGCCGGCAGAAAAGGTATCTCCGCTGGCAAAACATTTACCTCCGGCGGCGGGAAATTTATATCCCCTGCCGGACATCTTATCTCGGCTGGCAAAATACATCTCTCCGCTGGCGGAAAACTTATCTGCGGTAGCGGGAAATTTATATCCGCTGGCGGAAAACTTTTCTCCGCTGACAGACTTCTTATCTCCGCTGCCAGACAACTTATCTCTGCTGACGAAATACGTCTCTCCGCTGGCGGCAAATTTATTTCCGGTGCTGGGAAATCTATATCCGCTGGCGGACAACATATCTCCGCTGGCAGACAAGTTATCTCCGCTGACAAACTACGATTCTCCGCTGGCAGAAAACTTATCTCCGGCGGCGAGAAATTTATATCCCCGGCCTGACAACTTATCTCTGCTAACGAAATACGTCTCTCCGCTGGCGGAAAACTGATTTGCGGTGGCGGGAAATATATATCTCCTGCCGGACAACTTATCTCTGCTGACGAAATACGTCTCTCCGCTTGCAGAAAACTTATCTCCGGCGGCGAGAAATTTATATACCTGACCTGACAACTTATCTCTGCTAAGGAAATACGTCTCTCCGCTGGCGGAAAACTTATTTCCGGTGGCGGGAAATATATATCCCCTGCCGGACAACTTATCTCTGCTGACGAAATACGTCTCTACGCTGGCAGAACACTTACCTCCGGCGGCGGGAAATTTATATCCCCTGCCGGACAACTTATCTCTGCTGACAAAATACGTCTCTCCGCTGACGGAAAACTTATCTCCGGTGGCGGGAAATTTATATCCGCTGGCGGAAAACTTTTCTCCGCTGACAGACTTCTTATCTCCGCTGCCAGACAACTTATCTCTGCTGACGAAATACGTCTCTCCGCTGGCGGGAAATTTATTTCCGGTGCTGGGAAATCTATATCCGCTGGCGGACAACTTATCTCCGCTGGCAGACAATTAATCTCCGCTGACAAACTACGATTCTCCGCTGGCAGAAAACTTATATTCGGCGGCGGGAAATGTATATCCTCTGATATATCACCTGCCGGACAACTTATATCTGCTGACAAAGTACGTCTCTCCGCTGGCGGAAAACTTATCTCCGGTGGCGGGAAATTTATATCCGCTGGCGGAAAACTTTTCTCCAAAGGGGGAAATTTATATCCCCTGCCGAAAAACTTATCTCCGCTGACGAACTACGTTTCTCCGCCGGCAGAAACTTATCTTCGCTGGCAGAACACTTACCTCCGGCGGCGGGAAATTTATATCCCCTGCCGGACAACTTATCTCTGCTGACAAAAAACGTCTCTCCGCTGACGGAAAACTTATCTCCGGTGGCGGGAAATTTATATCCGCTGGCGGAAAACTTTTCTCCGCTGACAGACTTCTTATCTCCGCTGCCAGACAACTTATCTCTGCTGACGAAATACTTCTCTCCGCTGGCGGAAAACTTATTTGCGGTGGCGGAAAATCTATATCCGCTGGCGGAAAATCTATATCCGCTGGCGGACAACTTATCTCCGCTGGCAGACAATTTATCTCCGCTGACCAACTACGATTCTCCGATGGCAGAAAACTTATCTCCGGCGGCGGGAAATGTATATCCTCTGACGGACAATTTATCCCCGCTGACGAGTTACGTTTCTCCGCCGGCAGAAAACTTATCTCCGCTGGCAGAACATTTACTTCGGGCGGCGAGGAATTTATATCCCCTGCCGGACATCTTATCTCTGCTGACAAAATACATCTCTCCGCTGGCGGAAAACTTATCTGCGGTGGCGGGTAATTTATATCCGCTGGCGGAAAACTTTTCTCCGCTGACAGACATCTTATCTCCGCTGCCGGACAACTTATCTCTGCTGACAAAATACGTCTTTCCGCTGGCGAAAAACTTATCTCCGGTGGCGGGAAATTTATATCCGCTGGCGGAAAACTTTTCTCCGCTGACAGACATCGTATCTCCGCTGCCGAACAACTTATCTCTGCTGACAAAATACGTCTCTTCGCTGGCGGAAAACTTATCTCCGGCGGCGGGAAATTTATATCCCCTGCCGGACAACTTATCTCTGCTGACGAAATACGTCTCTCCGCTGGCGGAAAACTTATTTCCGGTTGCGGGAAATCTATATCCCCTGGCAAACCAATTATCTCTGCTGACGAAATACGTCTCTCCGCTGGCGGAAAACATATTTCCGGTGGCGGGATATCTATATCCGCTGGCGGACAACTTATCTCCGCTGGCAGACAATTTATCTCCGCTGACGAACAACGATTCTCCGCTGGCAGAAAACTTATCTCTGCTAACGAAATACGTCTCTCCGCTGGCGGAAAACTTATTTCCGGTGGCGGGAAATATATATCCGCTGGTAGAAAACTTAACTCCGGCGGCGGGAAATTTATATCCCCAGACGGACAATTTATCCCCGCAGACGAATTACGTTTCTCCGCTGGCGGAAAACTTATTTCCGGTGGCGGGAAATTTATATCCGCTGGCGGAAAACTTATCTCTGCTTACGAAATACGTCTTACCGCTGTTGAAGAATGACCATCTCTAGCAATGCACGCATGTATTGACAGACATATGAGTATTAGTCACAAATAAACCTTACATATGAATGGTTGCGTTTTTACTTTTCGGTACAAGAACTTCCCTTGCAACGGCAGCGAAATTCTGTCCAACAGGTTATGGGCCCAGGTTCGGATTTTGTAAATTAAAAGTAAAGTGATTGTTTTAGTTACGAACTATTAACATCGGTGTGACTCAGAGACTAAACGATAATCAGCAATGAGCGGGATGTATCAAATAGACAAATTAGAGGAGGGAAATTATGACTCCTGGTGTATTCAAATGCGGTCTGTGTTGGTGCACGCTGAATTGTGGAGTGTGGCATCTGGTGACCTGCTACCAACGAATGTTCCCGAAGGTGTGAATTGGCAGGCCAAGGATGAAAAGGCGCTGGCCATGATCACATTGAGTGTGAAAACTTCACAGTTGGGATACATTAAAAATTGCAGTAAGTCGTCCGAAGCATGGAACAAATTAAAGAGTGTTCATCAACCAAGTGGACCTGTACGAAAGGTTCAACTGTACAAGAAATTGCTAAGCAAGCGCATGGACCAAAGGCAAAGCATTTCAAGCTACATTAATGAGTTCGTGGATATTCTTGATGGCCTTGGGTCAGTAGGAATCGAGCTAAATGATGAACTGCGCTCAATTGTCTTGTTGTCAAGCCTTCCAGAACAATTCGAAAATTTCGTTGTCGCCATAGAGACGCGCGACAGTCTGCCGACTTTCGATGTTCTATGCGTAAAACTGAAAGAAGAAGGCGAACGAAAGGGAAACACAGAAGATCAAAAGGAATACGCAAAGGCATATACCGCAGTACATTAGCCGGCCGCGCACAGAGCGCTAAAGAAGAGAAACAATACAATGATATGTTTCAAGTGTGGTGAGCGCGGGCATATGAAGGCTCAGTGTAAGAAGGAGAGCGCAAATGTGGAAAGGGCAGCAAGAGTGGAGAACAAGCAGTGCAGTCTATTAAATGCGTTGGACGCAGATAATTTGGAAAATAGTATGTGGTGTTTGGATAGTGGTGCCACAAGCCACATGTGTTGTGAGAAACAGTTATTCACAAAGTTCGAGAAACACACAGAAATGATTGGTCTGTCTGACTCCGGTTTCCTAAAAGCTGAAGGAAAAGGGGAAGTAGAGCTGAAGACAGAGATATGCACGCTGCTGTTAAAGAATGTTCTCTATGTGCCCGAAATGAATGGAAATTATTTCTCGGTGAGCAGCGCTGTACAGAATAAATGTTTCGTCACTTTTGGACAAGAATATGCACGAGTTATCCAAAATGGCGAATGCATTGTCAAGGCGAACAGAGTTGGAAACTTGTATATGTTTCGAGGAAAACAAAACAACTGTTTTGCGGCGGTTAAGGCTGATGGTGCCCTGTGGCATAAACGGTACGGCCACTTGAACATCAGTAGTATGAAAGATTTGATCAGCAAAGGAATGGTGCGCGGCATTGAAAATATGGTTTTCCCGGCGAATATGAATTGCAAAACATGTATGGTCAGCAAGATTCATGCGCAACCATTTCCTGTTGCAACCACCAGTAGAGCTCAAGATATATTGGAACTAGTTCATGCAGATGTGTGCGGGCCCTTTGGCACACAGTCGCTTGCTGGATCAAAGTATTTTCTAACCTTCATCGATGACAAATCAAGGCGTATATTTGTGTATTTCCTGCGGACAAAGGATGAAGTCTTCCAGAAGTTCGTCGAGTTCAAAACCCTGGTTGAACGGCAAACGGGAAAAAGTCTCAAATGTATCCGGAGCGAATGAATTACTGAAAACTAATGGGATTGAGAGGCAGCTGACAATGGCGTACACTCCATAGCAAAACGGCGTTGCTGAGAGGGCAAACCGCACTCTGGTGGAAATGTCAAGATGTATGCTGGTCCAGTCAGGATTAGGCGAATCCTTGTGGGCTGAGGCAGTCAACGCAGCTGTGTATGTACGGAATCGATCACCGACCAAGGCGCTGACCAGTATGACGCCTATGGAAGCGTGGACTGGTAAGAAACCTTTTGTTGGTCATCTAAAGGTTTTTGGCTCCGTTGCAGTAGCTTTGGACAAGGGTCCAAGGAAGAGTAAACTTCAAGCAAAAGGCAAAGAATATCGCATGATTGGATATTCAGTAGCGGCTAAGGGCTATCGACTGTATGACCCTGTGTCTCATCAGGTGATTGAGAGGCGAGATGTTCTCTTTGACGAGATCCAAGACGACAAGGATACAGTCACATTCGAACTTCCGAAGGCAGAAGTTAGCATGCAGTCAGGCGGCGATACTGATGACATTGACAGCAGCGGTGGAGACAGCAGCCATGGTGCAAGCGTTGACGGGGAGAATCCCAGTAGCAGCGGTACTGATGGGTACGAGAGCGCAACAGAAAAGGTTGAGTCAGATGAGCCAGCTCCTCGCGTTGGACCTGGCAGACCAAGGCTGATTCGGACCGGCAAACCTGGCCGTCCGAGAAAGGAGTACAACATTCTTGGTGCTCTGATTGCCAGCGACGTAAAGATTCCAGTATCCTACGAGGAGGCGTTGATCAGTATTCATGCATCACATTGGTCCGAAGCGATGCAACGCGAATATGAGGCATTAATGGCAAACGAGACATGGCAGTTGGCAGACTTACCGGCAGGACAACGAGCAGTTGGATGCAAATGGGTATATAGCCTGAAACGCGACAAAGATGGTCAAATCGAACGATTCAAGGCGCGGCTGGTGGCAAAAGGTTGCTCCCAGCAGTACGGCATAAACTATGCGGAAACATTTTCTCCAGTCTGCAGACTGGAGAGCGTGCGATTTATTCTTGCGCTAGCAGCAGAATTGAAATTATATGTCAACCAAATGGATGTATGTACGGCATACCTCAACAGTGACCTGAGCGATACGGTGTACATGAAGCAACCACAAGGGTACATTGATCGAGCTTATCCAGCCAAGGCTATGCTGCTTAAAAAGGCAATATATGGATTGAAGCAGTCAGGAAGGGAATGGAATTCGAAGCTGAATGGCGTCCTGACTAATCTGGGTTTTGTTTCCTGTGACAACGAGCCGTGCCTCTACCAGCAGAGAGGGAAAGGTAACTTATCGTTAATCTTGGTATATGTTGACGATTTACTTATAGCATGCCAGTCCAAAGAGGACATGCTCGGTATCAAATCGGCTATTTCAAATGCGTTCGAATGTATCGACAAAGGTGTTCCAGAGCTGTTTTTAAGCATGGAGGTGCACCGTGAAGGTGAGCTTGGGCCTATCACCATAGGCCACTCGCAATATATCATTAACTATTGCAAGCTCACGACATGGACAAATGTAGACCAGTGGCTACTCCGTTGGATGCGGGGTTCCAGGTGGATTGTACTAATGAGCAGTGTCAAAAGGTTGATCCTGTCATGTATCAATCCATGATTGGTGAGCAGACCGGACATTTTGCATTCAGTTGCAAAGTTGGCCCAGAGGAACAAAGATCCGCACGCAGAGCATCTGGCTGGTGTGAAGCACGTTCTGAGGTACTTGGCAGCGACGATGAACTTCAAACTACACTACAAAGGGTGTCACCAGCCACTTACTGGATATGTGGATGCGGATTGGGGCGGCGATCGAACTAACCGGAAGTCGTATACGGGCTATGTTTATTTTTTCGCAGGTGGCCCAATTTCTTGGCGATCTGAGAAACAACGCAGCGTGGCACTTAGCAGCACGGAGGCAGAATACATGGCACTGTCGGCTGCGTGTAAGGAGTCCATATTCTTACGTCGTTTAATCATTGAAATTGGCTGTGGAGATGAAGCTACCTCAACTACCTTATATGGCGATAATCTGAGCGCACAAGAGCTGGCTAGGAACCCAGTGCATCACTCAAGGACCAAGCATATTGATATTAGATATCACTTTGTTCGACAGATTGTAGAAGAAGGTCAAGTTAAGTTAAAGTATGCTAGTACAACAGATATGATTGCAGATATCTTGACCAAGAATCTCCCTAAGAGAAAGCATGTCGAATTTACAAAATTGTTAAGTTTAAATTGAGTTAAATGGAATTTGTAAGCATGCACGCATTGAGGAAGGGTGTTGAAGAATGACCATCTCTAGCAATGCACGCATGTATTGACAGACATATGAGTATGTAGACGTATGTATGAGTGAGAGACGTAACGAAGCGACGTTCTCTTATCTCCCTTTTTGTTCTCCCTTTCGTTCGGTCTCTATCTGCCTGCGAGCATAGCATTTATTAGTCACAAATAAACCTTACATATGAATGGTTGCGTTTTTACTTTTCGGTACAAGAACTTCCCTTGCAACGGCAGCGAAATTCTGTCCAACAACCGCTGGCGGAAAACTTATTTCCGTTGGCGGGAAATCTATATCCCCTGCCAGACAAATTATCTCTGCTGACGAAATACGTCTCTCCGCTGGCGGAAAACTTGTTTCCGGGGGCAGGAAATCTATATCCGCTGGCGGGCAACTTATCTCCGCTGGCAGACAATTTATCTACGCTGACGAACAACGATTCTCCGCTGGCAGAAAACTTTACTCCGGAGGCGGGAAATTTATATCCCCAGACAGACAATTTATCCCCGCAGACGAATTACGTTTCTCCGCTGGCGGAAAACTTATTTCCGGTGGCGGGAAATTTATATCCCCTGCCGGACAACTTATCTCTGCTGACGAAATACGTCTCTCCGCTGGCGGAAAACTTATTTCCGGTGGCTGGAAATCTATATCCCCTGACAGACAAATTATCTCTGCTGACGAAATACGTCTCTCCGCTGGCGGAAAACTTATCTCCGGTGGCGGGAAATTTATATCCGCTGGCGGAAAACTTTTCTCCGCTGACAGACATCTTATCTCCGCTGGCAGATAATTTATATCCGCTGACGAACTACGTTTCTCCTCTGGCAGAAAACTTATCTCCAGAGGGGGAAATTTATATCCCCTGCCGGACAACTTATCTCTGCTGACAAAATACGTCTCTCCGCTGGCGGAAAACTTATTTCCGGTGGCGGGAAATATATATCCGCGGGCGGAAAACTTTTCTCCGCTGACAGATATCGTATATCCCCTGCCGGACAACTTATCTCTGCTGACAAAATACGTCTCTCCGCTGGCGGAAAACTTATTTCCGGTGGCGGGAAATTTATATCCCCTGCCGGACAACTTATCTCTGCTGACGAAATACGTCTCTCCGCTGGCGGAAAACTTATTTCCGGTGGCGGGAAATCTATATCCCCTGCCTGACAAATTATCTCTGCTGACGAAACACGTCTCTCCGCTGGCGGAAAACTTATTTCCGGTGGCGGGAAATCTATATCCGCTGGCGGACTACTTATCTCCGCTGGCAGACAATTTATCTCCGCTTACAAACTACGATTCTCCGCTGGTAGAAAACTTAACTCCGGCGGGAAATTTATATCCCCAGATGGACAATTTATTCCCGCAGATGCATTACGTTTCTCCGCTGGCGGAAAACTTATTTCCGGTGGCGGGAAATTTATATCCGCTGGCGAAAAACTTATCTCTGCTAACGAAATACGTCTCTCCGCTGGCGGAAAACTTATCTCCGGCGGCGGGAAATTTATATCCCCTTCCGGACAACTTATCTCTGCTGACGAAATACGTCTCTCCGCTGGCGGAAAACTTATTTCCGGTGGCGGGAAATCTATATCCCCTGCCAGATAAATTATCTCTGCTGACGAAATACGTCTCTCCGCTGGCGGAAAACTTATCTCCGGTGGCAGGAAATTTATATCCGCTGGCGGAAAACTTTTCTCCGCTGACAGACATCTTATCTCCGCTGCCAGACAACTTATCTCTGCTGACGAAATACGTCTCTCCGCTGGCGGAAAACTTATTTCCGGTGCCGGGAAATTTATATCCCCTGCCGGACAACTTATCTCTGCTGACAAAATACGTCTCTCCGCTGGCGGAAAACTTATTTCCGGTGGCGGGAAATATATATCCCCTGCCGGACAACTTATCTCTGCTGACGAAATACGTCTCTACGCTGGCAGAAAACTTATCTCCGGCGGCCGGAAATTTATATCCCCTGCCGGACAACTTATCTCTGCTGACGAAATACGTTTCTCCGCTGGCGGAAAACTTATTTCCGGTGGCGGGAAATATATATCCCCTGCCGGAAAACTTATCTCTGCTGACGAAATACGTCTCTACGCTGGCAGAAAACTTATCTCCGGCGGCGGGAAATTTATATCCCCTGCCGGACAACTTATCTCTGCTGTTAAAATACGTCTCTCCGCTGGCGGAAAACTTATTTCCGGTGGCGGGAAATATATATCCGCTGGCGGAAAACTTTTCCCCGCTGGCAGACAATTTATCTCCGCTGACAAACTACGATTCTCCGCTGGCAGAAAACTTATCTCCGGCGGCGAGAAATTTATATCCCCGGCCTGACAACTTATCTCTGCTAACGAAATACGTCTCTCCGCTGGCGGAAAACTTATTTCCGGTGGCGGGAAATATATATCCCCTGCCGGACAACTTATCTCTGCTGACGAAATACGTCTCTACGCTGGCAGAAAACTTATCTCCGGCGGCGGGAAATTTATATCCCCTGCCGGACAACTTATCTCTGCTAACAAAATACGTCTCTCCGCTGGCGGAAAACTTATTTCCGGCGGCGGGAAATTTATATCCCCTGCTAGACACTTATCTCGGCTGACGAAATACATCTCTCCGCTGGCGGAAAACTTATTTCCGGTGGCGGGAAATCTATATCCCCTGGCGGACAACTTATCTCTGCTGACGAAATACGTCTCTCCGCTTGCAGAAAACTTATCTCCGGCGGCGAGAAATTTATATCCCCGGCCTGACAACTTATCTCTGCTAACGAAATACGTCTCTCCGCTGGCGGAAAACTTATCTCCGGCGGCGGGAAGTCTATATCCCCTGCCAGACAACTTATCTCTGCTGAAGAAATACGTCTCTCCGCTGGCGGAAAACTTATTTCCGGTGCCGGGAAATCTATATCCGCTGGCGGACAACTTATCTCCGCTGGCAGAAAACTTATCTCCGGCGGCGAGAAATTTATATCCCCGGCCTGACAACTTATCTCTGCTAACGAAATACGTCTCTCCGCTGGCGGAAAACTTTCTTGCGGTGGCGGGAAATATATATCCCCTGACGGACAACTTATCTCTGCTGACGAAATACGTCTCTCCGCGGGCAGAAAACTTATCTCCAGCGGAGGGAAATTTATATCCGCTAACGGAAATCTTTTCTCCGCTGACAGACTTCTTATCTCCGCTGCCAGACAACTTTTCTCTGCTGACGAAATACGTCTCTCCTCTGGCGGTAAATTTATTTCCGGTGCTGGGAAATCTATATCCGCTGGCGGACAACTTATCTCCGCTGGCAGACAACTTATCTCCGCTGACAAACTACGATTCTCCGCTGGCAGAAAACTTATCTCCGGCGGCGAGAAATTTATATCCCCGGCCTGACAACTTACCTCTGCTAACAAAATACGTCTCTCCGCTGGCGGAAAACTTATCTCCGGTGGCGGGAAATTTATTTCCCGGCCTGACACTTATCTCGGCTGACGAAATACATCTCTCCGCTGGCGGAAAACTTATTTCCGGTGGCGGGAAATCTATATCCCCTGCCGGACAACTTATCTCTGCTGACGAAATACGTCTCTCCGCTTGCAGAAAACTTATCTCCGGCGGCGAGAAATGTATATCCCTGGCCTGACAACTTATCTCTGCTAACGAAATACGTCTCTCCGCTGGCGGAAAACTTATCTCCGGCGGCAGGAAATCTATATCCCCTGCCAGACAACTTATCTCTGCTGACGAAATACGTCTCTCCGCTGGCGGAAAACTTATTTCCGGTGCCGGGAAATCTATATCCGCTGGCGGACAACTTATCTCCGCTGGCAGACAATTTATCTCCGCTGAGGAACTAAGATTCTGGCAGAAATCTTATCTCCGGCGGCGGGAATTTTTTATATCCCGTGACGGACAATTTGTCTCGGCTGACAAAATGCATCTCTCCGCTGGCGGAAAACTTATTTCCGGTGGCGGGAAATGTATATCCTCTGACGGACAATTTATCTCTGCTGACAAAATACGTCTCTCCGTTGGCGGAAAACTTATCTCCGGTGGCGGGAAATTTATATCCGCTGGCGGAAAACTTTTCTCCAGAGGGGGAAATTTATACCCCTGCCGGACAACTTATCTCCGCAGACGAACTACGTTTCTCCGCCGGCAGAAAACTTATCTCCGCTGGCAAAACATTTACCTCCGGCGGCGGGAAATTTCTATCCCCTGCCGGACATCTTATCTCGGCTGGGAAAATACATCTCTCCGCTGGCGGAAAACTTATTTCCGGTGGCGGGAAATGTATATCCTCTGACGGACAATTTATCTCTGCTGACGAAATACGTCTCTCCGCTGGCGGTAATTTTATTTCCGGTGCTGGGAAATCTATATCCGCTGGCGGACAACTTATCTCCGCTGGCAGACAACTTATCTCCGCTGACAAACTGCGATTCTCCGCTGGCAGAAAACTTATCTCCGGCGGCGAGAAATTTATATCCCCGGCCTGACAACTTACCTCTGCTAACAAAATACGTCTCTCCGCTGGCGGAAAACTTATCTTCGGTGGCGGGAAATTTATTTCCCGGCCTGACACTTATCTCGGCTGACGAAATACATCTCTCCGCTGGCGGAAAACTTATTTCCGGTGGCGGGAAATCTATATCCCCTGCCGGACAACTTATCTCTGCTGACGAAATACGTCTCTCCGCTTGCAGAAAACTTATCTCAGGCGGCGAGAAATGTATATCCCTGGCCTGACAACTTATCTCTGCTAACGAAATACGTCTCTCCGCTGGCGGAAAACTTATCTCCGGCGGCAGGAAATCTATATCCCCTGCCAGACAACTTATCTCTGCTGACGAAATACGTCTCTCCGCTGGCGGAAAACTTATTTCCGGTGCCGGGAAATCTATATCCGCTGGCGGACAACTTATCTCCGCTGGCAGAGAATTTATCTCCGCTGAAAAACTACGATTCTCCGCTGGCAGAAAACTTATCTCCGGCGGCGGGAATTTTATATCCCCTGCCGGACATCTTATCTCGGCTGACAAAATGCATCTCTCCACTGGCGGAAAACTTATTTCCGGTGGCGGGAAATGTATATCCTCTGACGGACAATTTATCTCTGCTGACAAAATACGTCTCTCCGCTGGCGGAAAACTTATCTCCGGTGGCGGGAAATTTATATCCGCTGCCAGACAACTTATCTCTGCTGACGAAATACGTCTCTCCGCTGGCGGAAAACTTATTTCCGGTGCCGGGAAATCTATATCCGCTGCCAGACAACTTATCTCTGCTGACGAAATACGTCTCTCCGCTGGCGGAAAACTTATTTCCGGTGCCGGGAAATCTATATCCGCTGGCGGAAAACTTTTCTCCAGAGGTTGAAATTTATACCCCTGCCGGACAACATATCTCCGCAGACGAACTACTTTTCTCCGCCGGCAGAAAACTTATCTCCGCTGGCAAAACATTTACCTCCGGCGGCGGGAAATTTATATCCCCTGCCGGACATGTTATCTCGGCTGCAAAATTCATCTCTCCGCTGGTGGAAAACTTATCTGCGGTAGCGGGAAATTTATATCCGCTGGCAGAAAACTTTTCTCCGCTGACAGACTTCTTATCTCCGCTGCCAGACAACTTATCTCTGCTGACGAAATACGTCTCTCCTCTGGCGGTAAATTTATTTCCGGTGCTGGGAAATCGATATCCGCTGGCGGACAAAATATCTCCGCTGGCAGACAACTTATCTCCGCTGACAAACTACGATTCTCCGCTGGCAGAAAACTTATCTCCGGCGGCGAGAAATTTATATCCCCGGCCTGACAACTTATCTCTGCTAACGAAATACGTCTCTCCGCTGGCGGAAAACTTATTTCCGGTGGCGGGAAATATATATCCCCTGCCGGACAACTTATCTCTGCTGACGAAATACGTCTCTACGCTGGCAGAAAACTTATCTCCGGCGGCGGGAAATCTATATCCCCTGCCGGACATCTTATCTCGGCTGACAAAATACATCTCTCCGCTGGCGAAAAACTTATCTCCGGTGGCGGGAAATTTATAGCCGCTGGCGGAAAACTTTTCTCCAGGGGGGGAAATTTATATCCCCGGCCTGACAACTTATCTCTGCTAACGAAATACGTCTCTCCGCTGGCGGAAAACTTATTTGCGGTGGCGGGAAATATATATCCCCTGCCGGACAACTTATCTCTGCTGACGAAATACGTCTCTCCGCCGGCAGAAACTTATCTCCGCTGGCAGAACACTTATCTCTGCTGACGATATACGTCTCTCCGCTGGCGGGAAATTTATTTCCGGTGCTGGGAAATCTATATCCGCTGGCGGACAACTTATCTCTGCTGGCAGGCAATTAATCTCCGCTGACAAACTACGAGTCTCCGTTGGCAGAAAACTTATCTCCGGCGTCGGGAAATGTATATCCTCTGACAGACAATTTATCCCCGCTGACGAGTTACGTTTCTCCACCGGCAGAAAACTTATCTCCGCTGGCAAAACATTTACTTCCGGCGGCGAGGAATTTATATCCCCTGCCGGACAACTTATCTCTACTGACAAAAAAGTCTCTCCGCTGGCGGACCATTTTAACAAAAAATCAATTTTGCACCAAACTCATTTTAAGCCTAAATCGACCACATATTTAGCTTATTTCTACCCAAAACTGACCAAAAACCGACACAATTTTAACAAAAAATCACTTTTGCACCAACCTCATCTTATGCCTAAATCGTCCACATATTTAGTTTTTTTTTTACCCAAAATCGATCATAAACCGACAACATTTAGAGAAAAACACTTTTGCACCAAACTCATTTTATGCTTAAATCGACCACATATTTAGCTTAGTTGTACCCAAAATCGACCAAAAACCGACACCATTTAAACAAAAAGTCACTTTTGCACCAACCTTATCTTATGCCTAAATCGACCTTATAATTAGATTATTTCTACCGTTAATCGACCAAAAACCGACACAATTTTAACAAAAAACGAGGGGAACGTTGTGAGTTGCTGCGGACACCGCAACTCTACGGTTATACCCGATACTAAGTCAGTATGGCTCTCCTCCGGCAGACGCTGCTAATATTAAACGACAAGTTTTCTCAAATGTGCAATATTGTGGATGCAACAGATTTTCGTCCTTTGTGGGGGCGGAATGGGGTGGGGCGAAATTCTGAGATTTACGTTTTATAGTGAGATCTAACAGAAGTGCGGATGCCAAATTTGGTTACTCTAGCCTTAATAGTCTCTGAGATTTGTGGATGCCCCAGATTTTCGTCCTTTGCGGGGGCGGAAGGGGGTGTGGCAAAATTTGGACACGAAACGGTCAAGGTCCGATATCACAGGAGTGTGGATACCAAATTTGGTTGCTCTGGCTCTTATAGGTTCTGAGATCCTTGAACTCATATTTTGCAATTGGCAAAGCCGACCATGAAACCTGTGTGTTAGAGAGAGACAGAGCGAGAAAGAATGAAATTGTTTTCTTGATTCTGGCTATAATAATTATACGATCTGGTTGAGATTTTACACTCTAGAACATATAGTCATCCCCTACGATTCTGCGTTTTTGGTTTTATCGTATCTTTAAAAATGTGGATGCCACAGATTTTCGTCCTTTGTGGGGGCGGAATTGGGCGGGGCGAAGTTTTGAACTATTTTGGTAGCAGTGACATATCACAGAAGTCTGGATCCAAAACATCGTTGCTCTAGATCTTATAGTCTTTGAGCACTAGGCGCTGAAGGGGACGGACGGACGGACAGACGGACAGACAGACAGGGCTCAATCGACTCGGCTATTGATGCTGATCAAGAATATATATACTTTATGGGGTCGGAAACGATTCCTTCTGGACGTTACACACATCCACTTTTACCACAAATCTAATATACCCCAATACTCATTTTGAGTATCGGGTATAACGAGGGGGAACGTTGTGAGTTGCTGCGGAGACCGCAACTCTACAGTTATACCCGATACTAAGTAGGTATGACTCTCCTCCGGCAGACGCCGCTAATCTTAAACGACACGACAAGAAGTGCGTGCGAGAGAGACAGAAAATCAGTCTGAGCGTGACGTCGGGGGCTGCGTAGCCAGTGCAAATTGAGTTGTTCCTTTTGGCTATAAAAATGATCTGATCTGATCCAGATTTAGCAATCTGATAGATATGGTCATTATCTATAATTCTGCGTTTTTAGTTTTCTCGAATGTGCAATATTGTGGATGCAACAGATTTTCGTCCTTTGTGGGGGCGGAAGAGGGTGGGGCGAAATTCTGAGATATACGTTTTATAGTGAGATCCAACAGAAGTGCGGATACCAAATTTGGTTACTCTAGCCTTAATAGTCTCTGAGATTTGTGGATGCCCCAGATTTTCGTCCTTTGCGGGGGCGGAAAGGGGTGTGGCGAAATTTGGACACAAAACGGTCAAGGTCCGATATCACAGGAGTGTGGATAACAAATTTGGTTGCTCTGGCTCTTATAGGTTCTGAGATCCTTGAACTCATATTTTGCAATTGACAAAACCGACCATGAAACCTGTGTGTTAGAGAGAGACAGAGCGAGAAAGAATGAAATTGTTTTCTTGATTCTGGCTAAAATCATTATACGATCTGGTTCAGATTTTGCACTGTAGAAGATATGGTCATCCTCACCGATTCTGCGTTTTTGGTTTTATCGTATCTTTAAAAATGTGGATGCCACAGATTTTCGTCCTTTGTGGGGGCGGAAGTGGGCGGGGCGAAGTTTTGAAATATTTTTGTAGCAGTGACATATCACAGAAGCCTGGATCCAAAACATCGTTGCCCTAGCTCTTATAGTCTTTGAGCACTAGGCGCTGAAGGGGACGGACGGACGGACGGACGGACGGACGGACGGACGGACAGACGGACAGACAGACAGGGCTCAATCGACTCGGCTATTGATGCTGATCAAGAATATAGACACTTTATGGGGTCGGAAACGATTCCTTCTGGACGTTACACACATCACCTTTTACCACAAATCTAATATACCCCAATACTCATTTTGAGTATCGGGTATAATCACTTTTGCATCAACCTCATCTTATGCCTAAATCGTCTACATATTTAGTTTTTTTTTACCCAAAATCGACCATAAACCGACAACATTTAGACAAAAAAACACTTGCACCAAACTCATTTTATGCCTAAATCGACCACATATTTAGCTTAATTGTTCCCAAAATCGACCAAAAACCGAAACCATTTTAACAAAAAATCAATTTTGCACCAAACTCATTTTAAGCCTAAATCGACCACATATTTAGCTTATTTCTACCCGAAACTGACCAAAAACCGACACAATTTTAACAAAAAATCACTTTTGCACCAAACTCATTTTATTTAAGTCGACCTTATATTTCGATTATTTCACTTTTGTACCAAACTCATTTTATGCCCAAATCGACCACATATTTAGCTTAATTGTACCCAAAATCGACCAAAAACCGAAACCATTTTAACAAAAAATCAATTTTGCACCAAATTCATTTTAAGCCTAAATCGACCACATATTTAGCTTTTTTCTACCTGAAACTGACCAAAAACCGACACAATTTTAACAAAAAATCACTTTTGCACCAACCTCATCTCATGCCTAAATCGTCCACATATTTAATTTTTTTTTTACCCAAAGTCGACCATAAACCGACAAAATTTAGACAAAAAAACACTTTTGCACCAAACTCATTTTATGCCTAAATCGACCACATATTTAGCTTAATTGTACCCAAAATCGACCAAAAACCGAAACCATTTTAACAAAAAATCAATTTTGCACCAAACTCATTTTAAGCCTAAATCGACCACATATTTAGCTTATTTCTACCCAAAACTGACCAAAAACCGACACAATTTTAACAAAAAATCACTTTTGCACCAACCTTATCTTATGCTTAAATCGACCACATATTTAGCTTAATTTTACCCAAAATCGACCAAAAACCGAAACCATTTTAACAAAAAATCAATTTTGCACCAAACTCATTTTAAGCCTAAATCGACCACATATTTAGCTTATTTCTACCCGAAACTGACCAAAAACCGACACAATTTTAACAAAAAATCACTTTTGCACCAAACTCATTTTATTTAATTCGACCTTATATTTAGATTATTTCTACCATAAATCAACCAAAAACTGAAACCATTTTATCAAAAACTCACTTTTGTACCAAAATCAGTTTATGCCTAAATCGACCACATATTTAGCTTAATTGTACCCAAAATCGACCAAAAACCGAAACCATTTTAACAAAAAATCAATTTTGCACCAAACTCATTTTAAGCCTAAATCGACCACATATTTAGCTTATTTCTACCCGAAAATGACCAAAAACCGACACAATTTTAACAAAAAATCACTTTTGCACCAACCTCATCTTATGCCTAAGCCGTCCACATATTTAGTTTTTTTAACCAAAATCGACCATAAACCGACAATCTTTAGAGAGAAAAACACTTGCACCAAACTCATTTTATGCCTAAATCGACCACATATTTAGCTTAATTGTACCCAAAATCGACCAAAAACCGAAACCATTTTAACAAAAAATCAATTTAGCACCAAACTCATTTTGAGCCTAAATCGACCACATATTTAGCTTATTTCTACCCGAAACTGACCAAAAACCGACACAATTTTAACAAAAAATCACTTTTGCACCAAACTCATTTTATTTAATTCGACCTTATATTTAGATTATTTCTACCATAAATCAACCAAAAACTGAAACCATTTTATCAAAAACTCACTTTTGTACCAAACTCATTTTATGCCTAAATCGACCACATATTTAGCTTAATTGTACCCAAAATCGACCAAAAACCGACACCATTTTAACAAAAAATCAATTTTGCATCAAATTCATTTTGAGCCTAAATCGACCACATATTTAGCTTTTTTCTACCCGAAACTGACCAAAAACCGACACAATTTTAACAAAAAATCACTTTTGCACCAACCTCATCTTATGCCTAAATCGACCACATATTTAGCTTAATTGTACCCAAAATCGACCAAAAACAGAAACCATTTTAACAAAAAATCAATTTTGCACCAACCTCATCTCATGCCTAAATCGTCCACATATTTAATTTTTTTTTTACCCAAAGTCGACCATAAACCGACAAAATTTAGACAAAAAAACACTTTTGCACCAAACTCATTTTATGCCTAAATCGACCACATATTTAGCTTAATTGTACCCAAAATCGACCAAAAACCGAAACCATTTTAACAAAAAATCAATTTTGCACCAAACTCATTTTAAGCCTAAATCGACCACATATTTAGCTTATTTCTACCCGAAACTGACCAAAAACCGACACAATTTTAACAAAAAATCACTTTTGCACCAACCTCATCTCATGCCTAAATCGTCCACATATTTAATTTTTTTTTTACCCAAAGTCGACCATAAACCGACAAAATTTAGACAAAAAAACACTTTTGCACCAAACTCATTTTATGCCTAAATCGACCACATATTTAGCTTAATTGTACCCAAAATCGACCAAAAACCGAAACCATTTTAACAAAAAATCAATTTTGCATCAAATTCATTTTGAGCCTAAATCGACCACATATTTAGCTTTTTTCTACCCGAAACTGACCAAAAACCGACACAATTTTAACAAAAAATCACTTTTGCACCAACCTCATCTTATGCCTAAATCGACCACATATTTAGCTTAATTGTACCCAAAATCGACCAAAAACAGAAACCATTTTAACAAAAAATCAATTTTGCACCAAACTCATTTTAAGCCTAAATCGACCACATATTTAGCTTAGTTGTACCCGAAACTGACCAAAAACCGACACCATTTAAACAAAAAGTCACTTTTGCATCAACCTCTTCTTATGCCTAAATCGTCCACATATTTAGTTTTTTTTTACCCAAAATCGACCATAAACCGACAACATTTAGAGAAAAAAACACTTTTGCACCAAACTCATTTTATGCTTAAATCGACCACATATTTAGCTTATTTGTACACAAAATCGACCAAAAACCGACACCATTTAAACAAAAAGTCACTTTTGCACCAACCTTATCTTATGCCTAAATCGACCTTATATTTAGATTATTTCTACCGTAAATCGACAAAAAACCGACACAATTTTAACAAAAAATCACTTTTGCATCAACCTCATCTTATGCCTAAATCGTCCACATATTTAGTTTTTTTTTTACCCAAAATCGACCATAAACCGACAACATTTAGACAAAAAAACACTTGCACCAAACTCATTTTATGCCTAAATCGACCACATATTTAGCTTAATTGTACCCAAAATCGACCAAAAACCGAAACCATTTTAACAAAAAATCAATTTAGCACCAAACTCATTTTGAGCCTAAATCGACCACATATTTAGCTTATTTCTACCCGAAACTGACCAAAAACCGACACAATTTTAACAAAAAATCACTTTTGCACCAAACTCATTTTATTTAATTCGACCTTATATTTAGATTATTTCTACCATAAATCAACCAAAAACTGAAACCATTTTATCAAAAACTCACTTTTGTACCAAACTCATTTTATGCCTAAATCGACCACATATTTAGCTTAATTGTACCCAAAATCGACCAAAAACCGACACCATTTAAACAAAAAGTCACTTTTGCACCAACCTTATCTTATGCCTAAATCGACCTTATATTTAGATTATTTCTACCGTAAATCGACCAAAAACCGACACAATTTTAAGAAAAAACCACTTTTGCATCAACCTCATCTTATGCCTAAATCGTCCACATATTTAGTTTTTTTTTTTACCCAAAATCGACCATAAACCGACATTATTTAGACAAAAAAACACTTTTGCACCAAACTCATTTATGCCTAAATCGACCACATATTTAGCTTAATTGTACCCAAAATCGACCAAAAACCGAAACCATTTTAACAAAAAATCAATTTTGCACCAAACTCATTTTAAGCCTAAATCGACCACATATTTAGCTTATTTCTACCCGAAACTGACCAAAAACCGACACAATTTTAACAAAAAATCACTTTTGCACCAACCTTATCTTATGCCTAAATCGTCCACATATTTAGTTTTTTTTTTACCCAAAATCGACCATAAACCGACAACATTTAGACAAAAAAACACTTGCACCAAACTCATTTTATGCGTAAATCGACCACATATTTAGCTTAATTGTACCCAAAATCGACAAAAAACCGAAACCATTCTAACAAAAAATCAATTTTGCACCAAACTCATTTTAAGCCTAAATCGACCACATATATAGCTTATTTATACCCGAAACTGACCAAAAACCGACACAATTTTAACAAAAAATCACTTTTGCACCAAACTCATTTTATTTAATTCGACCTTATATTTAGATTATTTCTACCATAAATCAACCAAAAACTGAAACCATTTTATCAAAAACTCACTTATGTACCAAACTCATTTTATGCCTAAATCGACCACATATTTAGCTTAATTGTACCCAAAATCGACCAAAAACCGAAACCATTTTAACAAAAAATCAATTTTGCACCAAATTTATTTTAAGCCTAAGTCGACCACATATTTAGCTTTTTTCTACCCGAAACTGACCAAAAACCAATACAATTTTAACAAAAAAAATCACTTTTGCACCAACCTCATCTTATGCCTAAATAGTCCACATATTTAGTTTTTTTTTTACCCAAAATCGACCATAAACCGACAACATTTAGAGAAAAAAACTTTTGCACCAAACTCATTTTATGCTTAAATCGACCACATATTTAGCTTAATTGTACCCAAAATCGACCAAAAACCGACACCATTTAAACACAAAGTCACTTTTGCACCAACCTTATCTTATGCCTAAAACGACCTTATATTTAGATTATTTCTACCGTAAATCGACCAAAAACCGACACAATTTTAACAAAAAATCACTTTTGCATCAAACTCATTTTATGCTTAAATCGACCACATATTTAGCTTAATTGTACCCAAAATCGACTAAAAACCGACACCATTTAAACAAAAAGTCACTTTTGCACCAACCTTATCTTATGCCTAAAACGACCTTATATTTAGATTATTTCTACCGTAAATCGACCAAAAACCGACACAATTTTAACAAAAAATCACTTTTGCATCAACCATCTTATGCCTAAATCGACCTTATTTAGATTATTTCTACCGTAAATCGACCAAAAACCGACAAAATTTTAACAAAAAATCACTTTTGCATCAACCTTATCTTATGCCTAAATCGACCTTATTTAGATTATTTCTACCGTAAATCGACCAAAAACCGACACAATTTTAACAAAATATCACTTTTGCACCAACCTCATCTTCTGCCTAAATCGACCACATATTTAGTTTTTTTTTACCCAAAATCGACCATAAACCGACAACATTTAGAAAAAAAACACTTGCACCAAACTCATTTTATGCGTAAATCGACCACATATTTAGCTTAATTGTACCCAAAATCGACCAAAAACCGAAACCATTTTAACAAAAAATCAATTTTGCACCAAACTCATTTTGAGCCTAAATCGACCACATATTTGGCTTATTTCTACCCGAAACTGACCAAAAACCGATACAATTTTAACAAATAATCACTTTTGCACCAACCTCATCTTATGCTTAAATCGACCACATATTTAGCTTAATTGTACCCAAAATCGACTAAAAACCGACACCATTTAAACAAAAAGTCACTTTTGCACCAACCTTATCTTATGCCTAAAACGACCTTATATTTAGATTATTTCTACCGTAAATCGACCAAAAACCGACACAATTTTAACAAAAAATCACTTTTGCATCAACCTCATCTTATGCCTAAATCGTCCACATATTTAGTTTTTTTTTTCCCCAAAATCGACCATAAACCGACAACATTTAGAAAAAAAACACATGCACCAAACTCATTTAATGCGTAAATCGACCACATATTTAGCTTAATTGTACCCAAAATCGACCAAAAACCGAAACCATTTTAACAAAAAATCAATTTTGCACCAAACTCATTTTAAGCCAAAATCGACCACATATATAGCTTATTTCTACCCGAAACTGACCAAAAACCGACACAATTTTAACAAAAAATTACTTTTGCACCAAACTCATTTTATTTAATTCGACCTTATATTTAGATTATTTCTACCATAAATCAACCAAAAACTGAAAGCATTTTATCAAAAACTCACTTTTGTACCAAACTCAGTTTATGCCTAAATCGACCACATATTTAGTTTAATTGTACCCAAAATCGACCAAAAACCGAAACCATTTTAACAAAAAATCAATTTTGCACCAAATTTATTTTAAGCCTAAGTCGACCACATATTTAGCTTTTTTCTACCCGAAACTGACCAAAAACCAACACAATTTTAACAAAAAAAATCACTTTTGCACCAACCTCATCTTATGCCTAAATCGTCCACATATTTAGTTTTTTTTTTACCCAAAATCGACCATAAACCGACAACATTTAGAGAAAAAAACTTTTGCACCAAACTCATTTTATGCTTAAATCGACCACATATTTAGCTTAATTGTACCCAAAATCGACCAAAAACCGACACCATTTAAACACAAAGTCACTTTTGCACCAACCTTATCTTATGCCTAAAACGACCTTATATTTAGATTATTTCTACCGTAAATCGACCAAAAACCGACACAATTTTAACAAAAAATCACTTTTGCATCAAACTCATTTTATGCTTAAATCGACCACATATTTAGCTTAATTGTACCCAAAATCGACTAAAAACCGACACCATTTAAACAAAAAGTCACTTTTGCACCAACCTTATCTTATGCCTAAAACGACCTTATATTTAGATTATTTCTACCGTAAATCGACCAAAAACCGACACAATTTTAACAAAAAATCACTTTTGCATCAACCATCTTATGCCTAAATCGACCTTATTTAGATTATTTCTACCGTAAATCGACCAAAAACCGACAAAATTTTAACAAAAAATCACTTTTGCATCAACCTTATCTTATGCCTAAATCGACCTTATTTAGATTATTTCTACCGTAAATCGACCAAAAACCGACACAATTTTAACAAAATATCACTTTTGCACCAACCTCATCTTCTGCCTAAATCGACCACATATTTAGTTTTTTTTTACCCAAAATCGACCATAAACCGACAACATTTAGAAAAAAAACACTTGCACCAAACTCATTTTATGCGTAAATCGACCACATATTTAGCTTAATTGTACCCAAAATCGACCAAAAACCGAAACCATTTTAACAAAAAATCAATTTTGCACCAAACTCATTTTGAGCCTAAATCGACCACATATTTGGCTTATTTCTACCCGAAACTGACCAAAAACCGATACAATTTTAACAAATAATCACTTTTGCACCAACCTCATCTTATGCTTAAATCGACCACATATTTAGCTTAATTGTACCCAAAATCGACTAAAAACCGACACCATTTAAACAAAAAGTCACTTTTGCACCAACCTTATCTTATGCCTAAAACGACCTTATATTTAGATTATTTCTACCGTAAATCGACCAAAAACCGACACAATTTTAACAAAAAATCACTTTTGCATCAACCTCATCTTATGCCTAAATCGTCCACATATTTAGTTTTTTTTTTCCCCAAAATCGACCATAAACCGACAACATTTAGAAAAAAAACACATGCACCAAACTCATTTAATGCGTAAATCGACCACATATTTAGCTTAATTGTACCCAAAATCGACCAAAAACCGAAACCATTTTAACAAAAAATCAATTTTGCACCAAACTCATTTTAAGCCAAAATCGACCACATATATAGCTTATTTCTACCCGAAACTGACCAAAAACCGACACAATTTTAACAAAAAATTACTTTTGCACCAAACTCATTTTATTTAATTCGACCTTATATTTAGATTATTTCTACCATAAATCAACCAAAAACTGAAAGCATTTTATCAAAAACTCACTTTTGTACCAAACTCAGTTTATGCCTAAATCGACCACATATTTAGTTTAATTGTACCCAAAATCGACCAAAAACCGAAACCATTTTAACAAAAAATCAATTTTGCACCAAATTTATTTTAAGCCTAAGTCGACCACATATTTAGCTTTTTTCTACCCGAAACTGACCAAAAACCAACACAATTTTAACAAAAAAAATCACTTTTGCACCAACCTCATCTTATGCCTAAATCGTCCACATATTTAGTTTTTTTTTTACCCAAAATCGACCATAAACCGACAACATTTAGAGAAAAAAACTTTTGCACCAAACTCATTTTATGCTTAAATCGACCACATATTTAGCTTAATTGTACCCAAAATCGACCAAAAACCGACACCATTTAAACACAAAGTCACTTTTGCACCAACCTTATCTTATGCCTAAAACGACCTTATATTTAGATTATTTCTACCGTAAATCGACCAAAAACCGACACAATTTTAACAAAAAAACACTTGCACCAAACTCATTTTATGCGTAAATCGACCACATATTTAGCTTATTTCTACCCAAAACTGACCAAAAACCGACACAATTTTAACAAAAAATCACTTTTGCACCAACCTCATCTTATGCCTAAATCGTCCACATATTTAGTTTTTTTTTTACCCAAAATCGATCATAAACCGACAACATTTAGAGAAAAAAACTTTTGCACCAAACTCATTTTATGCTTAAATCGACCACATATTTAGCTTAGTTGTACCCAAAATCGACCAAAAACCGACACCATTTAAACAAAAAGTCACTTTTGCACCAACCTTATCTTATGCCTAAATCGACCTTATAATTAGATTATTTCTACCGTTAATCGACCAAAAACCGACACAATTTTAACAAAAAACGAGGGGGAACGTTGTGAGTTGCTGCGGACACCGCAACTCTACGGTTATACCCGATACTAAGTCAGTATGGCTCTCCTCCGGCAGACGCTGCTAATATTAAACGACAAGTTTTCTCAAATGTGCAATATTGTGGATGCAACAGATTTTCGTCCTTTGTGGGGGCGGAATGGGGTGGGGCGAAATTCTGAGATTTACGTTTTATAGTGAGATCTAACAGAAGTGCGGATACCAAATTTGGTTACTCTAGCCTTAATAGTCTCTGAGATTTGTGGATGCCCCAGATTTTCGTCCTTTGCGGGGGCGGAAGGGGGTGTGGCAAAATTTGGACACGAAACGGTCAAGGTCCGAAATCACAGGAGTGTGGATACCAAATTTGGTTGCTCTGGCTCTTATAGGTTCTGAGATCCTTGAACTCATATTTTGCAATTGGCAAAGCCGACCATGAAACCTGTGTGTTAGAGAGAGACAGAGCGAGAAAGAATGAAATTGTTTTCTTGATTCTGGCTATAATAATTATACGATCTGGTTGAGATTTTACACTCTAGAACATATAGTCATCCTCTACGATTCTGCGTTTTTGGTTTTATCGTATCTTTAAAAATGTGGATGCCACAGATTTTCGTCCTTTGTGGGGGCGGAAGTGGGCGGGGCGAAGTTTTGAACTATTTTGGTAGCAGTGACATATCACAGAAGTCTGGATCCAAAACATCGTTGCTCTAGATCTTATAGTCTTTGAGCACTAGGCGCTGAAGGGGACGGACGGACGGACAGACGGACAGACAGACAGGGCTCAATCGACTCGGCTATTGATGCTGATCAAGAATATATATACTTTATGGGGTCGGAAACGATTCCTTCTGGACGTTACACACATCCACTTTTACCACAAATCTAATATACCCCAATACTCATTTTGAGTATCGGGTATAACGAGGGGGAACGTTGTGAGTTGCTGCGGAGACCGCAACTCTACAGTTATACCCGATACTAAGTAGGTATGACTCTCCTCCGGCAGACGCCGCTAATCTTAAACGACACGACAAGAAGTGCGTGCGAGAGAGACAGAAAATCAGTCTGAGCGTGACGTCGGGGGCTGCGTAGCCAGTGCAAATTGAGTTGTTCCTTTTGGCTATAAAAATGATCTGATCTGATCCAGATTTAGCAATCTGATAGATATGGTCATTATCTATAATTCTGCGTTTTTAGTTTTCTCGAATGTGCAATATTGTGGATGCAACAGATTTTCGTCCTTTGTGGGGGCGGAAGAGGGTGGGGCGAAATTCTGAGATATACGTTTTATAGTGAGATCCAACAGAAGTGCGGATACCAAATTTGGTTACTCTAGCCTTAATAGTCTCTGAGATTTGTGGATGCCCCAGATTTTCGTCCTTTGCGGGGGCGGAAAGGGGTGTGGCGAAATTTGGACACAAAACGGTCAAGGTCCGATATCACAGGAGTGTGGATAACAAATTTGGTTGCTCTGGCTCTTATAGGTTCTGAGATCCTTGAACTCATATTTTGCAATTGACAAAACCGACCATGAAACCTGTGTGTTAGAGAGAGACAGAGCGAGAAAGAATGAAATTGTTTTCTTGATTCTGGCTAGAATCATTATACGATCTGGTTCAGATTTTGCACTGTAGAAGATATGGTCATCCTCACCGATTCTGCGTTTTTGGTTTTATCGTATCTTTAAAAATGTGGATGCCACAGATTTTCGTCCTTTGTGGGGGCGGAAGTGGGCGGGGCGAAGTTTTGAAATATTTTTGTAGCAGTGACATATCACAGAAGCCTGGATCCAAAACATCGTTGCCCTAGCTCTTATAGTCTTTGAGCACTAGGCGCTGAAGGGGACGGACGGACGGACGGACGGACGGACGGACGGACGGACAGACGGACAGACAGACAGGGCTCAATCGACTCGGCTATTGATGCTGATCAAGAATATAGACACTTTATGGGGTCGGAAACGATTCCTTCTGGACGTTACACACATCACCTTTTACCACAAATCTAATATACCCCAATACTCATTTTGAGTATCGGGTATAATCACTTTTGCATCAACCTCATCTTATGCCTAAATCGTCTACATATTTAGTTTTTTTTTACCCAAAATCGACCATAAACCGACAACATTTAGACAAAAAAACACTTGCACCAAACTCATTTTATGCCTAAATCGACCACATATTTAGCTTAATTGTTCCCAAAATCGACCAAAAACCGAAACCATTTTAACAAAAAATCAATTTTGCACCAAACTCATTTTAAGCCTAAATCGACCACATATTTAGCTTATTTCTACCCGAAACTGACCAAAAACCGACACAATTTTAACAAAAAATCACTTTTGCACCAAACTCATTTTATTTAAGTCGACCTTATATTTCGATTATTTCTACCATAAATCAACCAAAAACTGAAACCATTTTATCAAAAACTCACTTTTGTACCAAACTCATTTTATGCCCAAATCGACCACATATTTAGCTTAATTGTACCCAAAATCGACCAAAAACCGAAACCATTTTAACAAAAAATCAATTTTGCACCAAATTCATTTTAAGCCTAAATCGACCACATATTTAGCTTTTTTCTACCTGAAACTGACCAAAAACCGACACAATTTTAACAAAAAATCACTTTTGCACCAACCTCATCTCATGCCTAAGTCGTCCACATATTTAGTTTTTTTTTTACCCAAAGTCGACCATAAACCGACAAAATTTAGACAAAAAAACACTTTTGCACCAAACTCATTTTATGCCTAAATCGACCACATATTTAGCTTAATTGTACCCAAAATCGACCAAAAACCGAAACCATTTTAACAAAAAATCAATTTTGCACCAAACTCATTTTAAGACTAAATCGACCACATATTTAGCTTATTTCTACCCAAAACTGACCAAAAACCGACACAATTTTAACAAAAAATCACTTTTGCACCAACCTTATCTTATGCTTAAATCGACCACATATTTAGCTTAATTTTACCCAAAATCGACCAAAAACCGAAACCATTTTAACAAAAAATCAATTTTGCACCAAACTCATTTTAAGCCTAAATCGACCACATATTTAGCTTATTTCTACCCGAAACTGACCAAAAACCGACACAATTTTAACAAAAAATCACTTTTGCACCAAACTCATTTTATTTAATTCGACCTTATATTTAGATTATTTCTACCATAAATCAACCAAAAACTGAAACCATTTTATCAAAAACTCACTTTTGTACCAAAATCAGTTTATGCCTAAATCGACCACATATTTAGCTTAATTGTACCCAAAATCGACCAAAAACCGAAACCATTTTAACAAAAAATCAATTTTGCACCAAACTCATTTTAAGCCTAAATCGACCACATATTTAGCTTATTTCTACCCGAAAATGACCAAAAACCGACACAATTTTAACAAAAAATCACTTTTGCACCAACCTCATCTTATGCCTAAGCCGTCCACATATTTAGTTTTTTTAACCAAAATCGACCATAAACCGACAATCTTTAGAGAGAAAAACACTTGCACCAAACTCATTTTATGCTTAAATCGACCACATATTTAGCTTATTTGTACACAAAATCGACCAAAAACCGACACCATTTAAACAAAAAGTCACTTTTGCACCAACCTTATCTTATGCCTAAATCGACCTTATATTTAGATTATTTCTACCGTAAATCGACAAAAAACCGACACAATTTTAACAAAAAATCACTTTTGCATCAACCTCATCTTATGCCTAAATCGTCCACATATTTAGTTTTTTTTTTACCCAAAATCGACCATAAACCGACAACATTTAGACAAAAAAACACTTGCACCAAACTCATGTTATGCCTAAATCGACCACATATTTAGCTTAATTGTACCCAAAATCGACCAAAAACCGAAACCATTTTAACAAAAAATCAATTTAGCACCAAACTCATTTTGAGCCTAAATCGACCACATATTTAGCTTATTTCTACCCGAAACTGACCAAAAACCGACACAATTTTAACAAAAAATCACTTTTGCACCAAACTCATTTTATTTAATTCGACCTTATATTTAGATTATTTCTACCATAAATCAACCAAAAACTGAAACCATTTTATCAAAAACTCACTTTTGTACCAAACTCATTTTATGCCTAAATCGACCACATATTTAGCTTAATTGTACCCAAAATCGACCAAAAACCGACACCATTTAAACAAAAAGTCACTTTTGCACCAACCTTATCTTATGCCTAAATCGACCTTATATTTAGATTATTTCTACCGTAAATCGACCAAAAACCGACACAATTTTAAGAAAAAACCACTTTTGCATCAACCTCATCTTATGCCTAAATCGTCCACATATTTAGTTTTTTTTTTACCCAAAATCGACCATAAACCGACATTATTTAGACAAAAAAACACTTTTGCACCAAACTCATTTATGCCTAAATCGACCACATATTTAGCTTAATTGTACCCAAAATCGACCAAAAACCGAAACCATTTTAACAAAAAATCAATTTTGCACCAAACTCATTTTAAGCCTAAATCGACCACATATTTAGCTTATTTCTACCCGAAAATGACCAAAAACCGACACAATTTTAACAAAAAATCACTTTTGCACCAACCTCATCTTATGCCTAAGCCGTCCACATATTTAGTTTTTTTAACCAAAATCGACCATAAACCGACAATCTTTAGAGAGAAAAACACTTGCACCAAACTCATTTTATGCTTAAATCGACCACATATTTAGCTTATTTGTACACAAAATCGACCAAAAACCGACACCATTTAAACAAAAAGTCACTTTTGCACCAACCTTATCTTATGCCTAAATCGACCTTATATTTAGATTATTTCTACCGTAAATCGACAAAAAACCGACACAATTTTAACAAAAAATCACTTTTGCATCAACCTCATCTTATGCCTAAATCGTCCACATATTTAGTTTTTTTTTTACCCAAAATCGACCATAAACCGACAACATTTAGACAAAAAAACACTTGCACCAAACTCATGTTATGCCTAAATCGACCACATATTTAGCTTAATTGTACCCAAAATCGACCAAAAACCGAAACCATTTTAACAAAAAATCAATTTAGCACCAAACTCATTTTGAGCCTAAATCGACCACATATTTAGCTTATTTCTACCCGAAACTGACCAAAAACCGACACAATTTTAACAAAAAATCACTTTTGCACCAAACTCATTTTATTTAATTCGACCTTATATTTAGATTATTTCTACCATAAATCAACCAAAAACTGAAACCATTTTATCAAAAACTCACTTTTGTACCAAACTCATTTTATGCCTAAATCGACCACATATTTAGCTTAATTGTACCCAAAATCGACCAAAAACCGACACCATTTAAACAAAAAGTCACTTTTGCACCAACCTTATCTTATGCCTAAATCGACCTTATATTTAGATTATTTCTACCGTAAATCGACCAAAAACCGACACAATTTTAAGAAAAAACCACTTTTGCATCAACCTCATCTTATGCCTAAATCGTCCACATATATAGTTTTTTTTTTACCCAAAATCGACCATAAACCGACATTATTTAGACAAAAAAACACTTTTGCACCAAACTCATTTATGCCTAAATCGACCACATATTTAGCTTAATTGTACCCAAAATCGACCAAAAACCGAAACCATTTTAACAAAAAATCAATTTTGCACCAAACTCATTTTAAGCCTAAATCGACCACATATTTAGCTTATTTCTACCCGAAACTGACCAAAAACCGACACAATTTTAACAAAAAATCACTTTTGCACCAACCTTATCTTATGCCTAAATCGTCCACATATTTAGTTTTTTTTTTACCCAAAATCGACCATAAACCGACAATATTTAGACAAAAAAACACTTGCACCAAACTCATTTTATGCCTAAATCGACCACATATTTAGCTTAATTGTACCCAAAATCGACCAAAAACCGAAACCATTTTAACAAAAAATCAATTTTGCACCAAACTCATTTTAAGCCTAAATCGACCACATATTTAGCTTATTTCTACCCGAAACTGACCAAAAACCGACACAATTTTAACAAAAAATCACTTTTGCACCAACCTTATCTTATGCCTAAATCGTCCACATATTTAGTTTTTTTTTTACCCAAAATCGACCATAAACCGACAACATTTAGACAAAAAAACACTTGCACCAAACTCATTTTGAGCCTAAATCGACCACATATTAAGCTTATTTCTACCCGGAACTGACCAAAAACCGACACAATTTTAACAAAAAATCACTTTTGCACCAACCTCATTTTATTTAATTCGACCTTAAATTTAGATTATTTCTACCATAAATCAACCAAAAACTGAAACCATTTTATCAAAAACTCACTTTTGTACCAAACTCATTTTATGCCTAAATCGACCACATATTTAGCTTAATTGTACCCAAAATCGACCAAAAACCGAAACCATTTTAACAAAAAATCACTTTTGCACCAACCTCATCTTCTGCCTAAATCGACCACATATTTATCTTAATTGTACCCAAAATCGACCAAAAAAGGACACCATTTAAACAAAAAGTCACTTTTGCACCAACCTTATCTTATGCCTAAAACGACCTTATATTTAGATTATTTCTACCGTAAATCGACCAAAAACCGACACAATTTTAACAAAAAATGACTTTTGCATCAACCTCATCTTATGCCTAAATCGTCCACATATTTAGTTTTTTTTTTACCCAAAATCGACCATAAACCGACAACATTTAGACAAAAAAACACTTGCACCAAACTCATTTTATGCCTAAATCGACCACATATTTAGCTTAATTGTACCCAAAATCGACCAAAAACCGAAACCATTTTAACAAAAAATCAATTTTGCACCAAACTCATTTTAAGCCTAAATCGACCACATATTTAGCTTATTTCTACCCGAAACTGACCAAAAACCGACACAATTTTAACAAAAAATCACTTTTGCACCAAACTCATTTTATTTATTTCGACCTTATATTTAGATTATTTCTACCATAAATCAACCAAAAACTGAAACCATTTTATCAAAAACTCACTTTTGTACCAAACTCATTTTATGCCTAAATCGACCACATATTTAGCTTAATTGTACCCAAAATCGACCAAAAACCGACACCATTTAAACAAAAAGTCACTTTTGCACCAACCTTATCTTATGCCTAAATCGACCTTATATTTAGATTATTTCTACCGTAAATCGACCAAAAACCGACACAATTTTAAGAAAAAACCACTTTTGCACCAACCTTATCTTATGCCTGAATCGACCTTATATTTAGATTATTTCTACCGTAAATCGACAAAAAACCGACACAATTTTAACAAAAAATCACTTTTGCATCAACCTCATCTTATGCCTAAATCGTCCACATATTTAGTTTTTTTTTTACCCAAAATCGACCATAAGCCGACAACATTTAGACAAAAAAACACTTGCACCAAACTCATTTTATGCCTAAATCGACCACATATTTAGCTTAATTGTACCCAAAATCGACCAAAAACCGAAACCATTTTAACAAAAAATCAATTTTGCACCAAACTCATTTTAAGCCTAAATCGACCACATATTTAGCTTATTTCTACCCGAAACTGACCAAAAACCGACACAATTTTAACAAAAAATCACTTTTGCACCAAATTCATTTTATTTAATTCGACCTTATATTTAGATTATTTCTACCATAAATCAACCAAAAACTGAAACCATTTTATCAAAAACTCACTTTTGTACCAAACTCATTTTATGCCTAAATCGACCACATATTTAGCTTAATTGTACCCAAAATCGACCAAAAACCGAAACCATTCTAACAAAAAATCAATTTTGCACCAAACTCATTTTATGCGTAAATCGACCACATATTTAGCTTAATTGTACCCAAAATCGACAAAAAACCGAAACCATTCTAACAAAAAATCAATTTTGCACCAAACTCATTTTAAGCCTAAATCGACCACATATATAGCTTATTTATACCCGAAACTGACCAAAAACCGACACAATTTTAACAAAAAATCACTTTTGCACCAAACTCATTTTATTTAATTCGACCTTATATTTAGATTATTTCTACCATAAATCAACCAAAAACTGAAACCATTTTATCAAAAACTCACTTTTGTACCAAACTCATTTTATGCCTAAATCGACCACATATTTAGCTTAATTGTACCCAAAATCGACCAAAAACCGAAACCATTTTAACAAAAAATCACTTTTGCACCAACCTCATCTTCTGCCTAAATCGACCACATATTTATCTTAATTGTACCCAAAATCGACCAAAAAAGGACACCATTTAAACAAAAAGTCACTTTTGCACCAACCTTATCTTATGCCTAAAACGACCTTATATTTAGATTATTTCTACCGTAAATCGACCAAAAACCGACACAATTTTAACAAAAAATGACTTTTGCATCAACCTCATCTTATGCCTAAATCGTCCACATATTTAGTTTTTTTTTTCCCCAAAATCGACCATAAACCGACAACATTTAGAAAAAAAACACTTGCACCAAATTCATTTTATGCGTAAATCGACCACATATTTAGCTTAATTGTACCCAAAATCGACCAAAAACCGAAACCATTTTAACAAAAAATCAATTTTGCACCAAACTCATTTTGAGCCTAAATCGACCACATATTTGTCTTATTTCTACCCGAAACTGACCAAAAACCGATACAATTTTAACAAAAAATCACTTTTGCACCAACCTCATCTTATGCTTAAATCGACCACATATTTATCTTAATTGTACCCAAAATCGACTAAAAACCGACACCATTTAAACAAAAAGTCACTTTTGCACCAACCTTATCTTATGCCTAAAACGACCTTATATTTAGATTATTTCTACCGTAAATCGACCAAAAACCGACACAATTTTAACAAAAAATGACTTTTGCATCAACCTCATCTTATGCCTAAATCGTCCACATATTTAGTTTTTTTTTTCCCCAAAATCGACCATAAACCGACAACATTTAGAAAAAAAAACACTTGCACCAAACTCATTTTATGCGTAAATCGACCACATATTTAGCTTAATTGTACCCAAAATCGACCAAAAACCGAAACCATTTTAACAAAAAATCAATTTTGCACCAAACTCATTTTAAGCCAAAATCGACCACATATATAGCTTATTTCTACCCGAAACTGACCAAAAACCGACACAATTTTAACAAAAAATCACTTTTGCACCAAACTCATTTTATTTAATTCGACCTTATATTTAGATTATTTCTACCATAAATCAACCAAAAACTGAAACCATTTTATCAAAAACTCACTTTTGTACCAAACTCAGTTTATGCCTAAATCGACCACATATTTAGTTTAATTGTACCCAAAATCGACCAAAAACCGAAACCATTTTAACAAAAAATCAATTTTGCACCAAATTTATTTTAAGCCTAAGTCGACCACATATTTAGCTTTTTTCTACCCGAAACTGACCAAAAACCAACACAATTTTAACAAAAAAAATCACTTTTGCACCAACCTCATCTTATGCCTAAATCGTCCACATATTTAGTTTTTTTTTTACCCAAAATCGACCATAAACCGACAACATTTAGAGAAAAAAACTTTTGCACCAAACTCATTTTATGCTTAAATCGACCACATATTTAGCTTAATTGTACCCAAAATCGACCAAAAACCGACACCATTTAAACACAAAGTCACTTTTGCACCAACCTTATCTTATGCCTAAAACGACCTTATATTTAGATTATTTCTACCGTAAATCGACCAAAAACCGACACAATTTTAACAAAAAATCACTTTTGCATCAACCATCTTATGCCTAAATCGACCTTATTTAGATTATTTCTACCGTAAATCGACCAAAAACCGACAAAATTTTAACAAAAAATCACTTTTGCATCAACCTTATTTTATGCCTAAATCGACCTTATTTAGATAATTTCTACCGTAAATCGACCAAAAACCGACACAATTTTAACAAAATATCACTTTTGCACCAACCTCATCTTCTGCCTAAATCGACCACATATTTAGTTTTTTTTTACCCAAAATCGACCATAAACCGACAACATTTAGACAAAAAAACACTTTTGCACCAGACTCACCTTTTATGCTTAAATCGACCACATATTTAGCTTATTTCTACCCGAAACTGACCAAAAACCTACACAATTTTAACAAAAAATCACTTTTGCACCAAATTCATTTTATTTAATTCGACCTTATATTTAGATTATTTCTACCATAAATCAACCAAAAACTGAAACCATTTTATCAAAAACTCACTTTTGTACCAAACTCATTTTATGCCTAAATCGACCACATATTTAGCTTAATTGTACCCAAAATCGACCAAAAACCGAAACCATTTTAACAAAAAATCACTTTTGCACCAACCTCATCTTCTGCCTAAATCGACCACATATTTAGTTTTTTTTTACACAAAATCGACCAAAAACCGACACCATTTAAAGAAAAAGTCACTTTTGCAACAAACTCATTTTAAGCCTAAATCGACCACATATTTAGCTTATTTCTACCCGAAACTGACCAAAAACCGACACAATTTTAACAAAAAATCACTTTTGCACCCCTTTTAGCGCATAAACTTGACCTTTTAGGGTTTCCGCCCAACCTCCTGAGATGGATTTCTAGCTATCTTTGTTCTAGGTCTCAAAGAGTCCTCTTCAAAAACTCCCTCTCTTTCCCAGTAAAGGTTTCTTCGGGAGTACCACAAGGCAGCCATCTAGGCCTCTTACTCTTCACACTCTTTATTAATGACTTACCTTCAGTATTAACATACTCTCGAGTACTTATGTATGCGGATGATGTTAAACTCTGTGTCCAGTACAAGGACATTTCATTTGATTCTCGCTTGCAATCCGATCTCAATAACTTTCAGTCATGGTGTTGTGCAAACTTGTTACACCTTAATGCCTCGAAATGCAAAGTTATGACATTTCATCGTTCTAGCCCTTTGTTGGCTCCCTACAACCTATTTGGTGGTTCTCTTGAGAGAATTACCCTGGTGGATGATCTGGGTGTTATGTTAGACCCCAAGTTAAGGTTTTCCGAACACATTTCTACCATGGTAAATAAGGCCATGGGCGTGCTTGGGTTTATAAAGAGGTGGTCAAAGGAATTTGACGACCCCTATATAACAAAGACTATCTATACAAACGCTTGTTCGTCCGATCTTAGAATACGGCTCCTGTGTATGGTGCCCTCAGTACAAAGTACACCAGGACCGTATAGAATTAGTACAGAAAAACTTTTTACTCTTTGCTCTGCGGGGCCTTAACTGGGATGCGGGTGTAAGACTCCCATCTTACTCTAGTAGACTACTATTAGTAAACCTCCCATCCTTAGTTAGCCGTAGAAAAATGCTTGGTGTGATATTTATGCACAACTTGATCAGGGGTGACATAGACAGCCCTGATCTGTTGAGCCGCATAAACTTCACGATTCCTATTAGACTGACTAGAAATTTTATACCGTTGTTCCTTCCACTTTGTAGATCGAATTATTCCTTGCATGAACCGTTTAGGGTCTTATGCTCGGATTATAATTCCCTCTACCATATTATATCCACCACTAATTCTCTTCCTCTTATTAAATTATTAATCCTTACACACCTTTCTATTAATTAGTAACTGTAGTGGTATTTGTACTTTGATTGCATGCTTAGTTTCTTAGTAAGTTTAGTACTAATTTTCCTCGAATGTTAGTCTAATAGCTATCTTTCTTGCATGTTCGCGTTTGGTTCGGCTACGCACCGCGCGTCATGCGGCAGCACCCCTCGGTCGGTTGGGCGGGAGGAGGGCTGCGTTTTGCCTGGGACCCGCGCGCAACAGCCTTCTGCTGGTGTCACACGGGCCACTTGACGGTGCAGTAACTGCATCGCCTCTTGAAAGATGCAGTCATTGCATGTCAACGTCCACACAATTCATTTTATTTAATTCGACCTTATATTTAGATTATTTCTACCATAAATCAACCAAAAACTGAAACCATTTTATCAAAAACTCACTTTTGTACCAAACTCATTTTATGCCTAAATCGACCACATATTTAGCTTAATTGTACCCAAAATCGACCAAAAACCGAAACCATTTTAACAAAAAATCAATTTTGCACCAAACTCATTTTAAGCCTAAATCGACCACATATTTAGCTTATTTCTACCCGAAACTGACCAAAAACCGACACAATTTTAACAAAAAATCACTTTTGCACCAAATTCATTTTATTTAATTCGACCTTATATTTAGATTATTTCTACCATAAATCAACCAAAAACTGAAACCATTTTATCAAAAACTCACTTTTGTACCAAACTCATTTTATGCCTAAATCGACCACATATTTAGCTTAATTGTACCCAAAATCGACCAAAAACCGAAACCATTCTAACAAAAAATCAATTTTGCACCAAACTCATTTTAAGCCTAAATCGACCACATATTTAGCTTATTTCTACCCGAAACTGACCAAAAACCGACACAATTTTAACAAAAAATCACTTTTGCACCAAACTCATTTTATTTAATTCGACCTTATATTTAGATTATTTCTACCATAAATCAACCAAAAACTGAAACCATTTTATCAAAAACTCACTTTTGTACCAAACTCATTTTATGCCTAAATCGACCACATATTTAGCTTAATTGTACCCAAAATCGACCAAAAACCGAAACCATTTTAACAAAAAATCACTTTTGCACCAACCTCATCTTCTGCCTAAATCGACCACATATTTAGTTTTTTTTACACAAAATCGACCAAAAACCGACACCATTTAAAGAAAAAGTCACTTTTGCAACAAACTCATTTTAAGCCTAAATCGACCACATATTTAGCTTATTTCTACCCGAAACTGACCAAAAACCGACACAATTTGAACAAAAAATCACTTTTGCACCCCTTTTAGCGCATAAACTTGACCTTTTAGGGTTTCCGCCCAACCTCCTGAGATGGATTTCTGGCTATCTTTGTTCTAGGTCTCAAAGAGTCCTCTTCAAAAACTCCCTCTCTTTCCCAGTAAAGGTTTCTTCGGGAGTACCACAAGGCAGCCATCTAGGCCTCTTACTCTTCACACTCTTTATTAATGACTTACCTTCAGTATTAACATACTCTCGAGTACTTATGTATGCGGATGATGTTAAACTCTGTGTCCAGTACAAGGACATTTCATTTCATTCTCGCTTGCAATCCGATCTCAATAACTTTCAGTCATGGTGTTGTGCAAACTTGTTACACCTTAATGCCTCGAAATGCAAAGTTATGACATTTCATCGTTCTAGCCCTTTGTTGGCTCCCTACACCCTATTTGGTGGTTCTCTTGAGAGAATTACCCTGGTGGATGATCTGGGTGTTATGTTAGACCCCAAGTTAAGGTTTTCCGAACACATTTCTACCATGGTAAATAAGGCCATGGGCGTGCTTGGGTTTATAAAGAGGTGGTCAAAGGAATTTGACGACCCCTATATAACAAAGACTATCTATACCTCGCTTGTTCGTCCGATCTTAGAATACGGCTCCTGTGTATGGTGCCCTCAGTACAAAGTACACCAGGACCGTATAGAATTAGTACAGAAAAACTTTTTACTCTTTGCTCTGCGGGGCCTTAACTGGGATGCGGGTGTAAGACTCCCATCTTACTCTAGTAGACTACTATTAGTAAACCTCCCATCCTTAGTTAGCCGTAGAAAAATGCTTGGTGTGATAATTATGCACAACTTGATCAGGGGTGACATAGACAGCCCTGATCTGTTGAGCCGCATAAACTTCACGATTCCTATTAGACTGACTAGAAATTTTATACCGTTGTTCCTTCCACTTTGTAGATCGAATTATTCCTTGCATGAACCGTTTAGGGTCTTATGCTCGGATTATAATTCCCTCTACCATATTATATCCACCACTAATTCTCTTCCTCTTATTAAATTATTAATCCTTACACACCTTTCAATTAATTAGTAACTGTAGTGGTATTTGTACTTTGATTGCATGCTTAGTTTCTTAGTAAGTTTAGTACTAATTTTCCTCGAATGTTAGTCTAATAGCTATCTTTCTTGCATGTTCGCGTTTGGTTCGGCTACGCACCGCGCGTCATGCGGCAGCACCCCTCGGTCGGTTGGGCGGGAGGAGGGCTGCGTTTTGCCTGGGATCCGCGCGCAACAGCCTTCTGCTGGTGTCACACGGGCCACTTGACGGTGCAGTAACTGCATCGCCTCTTGAAAGATGCAGTCATTGCATGTCAACGTCCACACAATTCATTTTATTTAATTCGACCTTATATTTAGATTATTTCTACCATAAATCAACCAAAAACTGAAACCATTTTAACAAAAAATCACTTTTGCACCAAACTCATTTTATGCCTAAATCGACCACATATTTAGCTTAATTGTACCCAAAATCGACCAAAAACCGAAACCATTTTAACAAAAAATAAATTTTGCACCAAACTCATTTTGAGCCTAAGTCGACCACATATTTAGCTTATTTCTACACGAAACTGACCAAAACCCGACACAATTTTAACAAAAAATCACTTTTGCACCAACCTCATCTTACAACCTCACATATTTAGCTTAATTGTACCCAAAATCGACCAAAAACCGAAACCATTTTAACAAAAAATCAATTTTGCACCAAACTCATTTTAAGCCTAAATCGACCACATATTTAGATTATTTCTACCCGAATCTGACCAAAAACCGACACAATTTTAACAAAAAATCACTTTTGCACCAAACTCATTTTATTTAATTCGACCTTATTTTTTGTGTGGACGTTGACATGCAATGACTGCATCTTTCAAGAGGCGATGCAGTTACTGCACCGTCAAGTGGCCCGTGTGACACCAGCAGAAGGCTGTTACGCGCGGATCCCAGGCAAAACGCAGCCCTCCTCCCGCCCAACCGACCGAGGGGCGCTGCCGCATGACGCGCGGTGCGTAGCCGAACCAAACGCGAACATGCAAGAAAGATAGCTATTAGACTAACATTCGAGGAAAATTAGTACTAAACTTACTAAGAAACTAAGCATGCAATCAAAGTACAAATACCACTACAGTTACTAATTAATAGAAAGGTGTGTAAGGATTAATAATTTAATAAGAGGAAGAGAATTAGTGGTGGATATAATATGGTAGAAGGAATTATAATCCGAGCATAAGACCCTAAACGGTTCATGCAAGGAATAATTCGATCTACAAAGTGGAAGGAACAACGGTATAAAATTTCTAGTCAGTCTAATAGGAATCGTGAAGTTTATGCGGCTCAACAGATCAGGGCTGTCTATGTCACCCCTGATCAAGTTGTGCATAAATATCACACCAAGCATTTTTCTACGGTTAACTAAGGATGGGAGGTTTACTAATAGTAGTCAACTAGAGTAAGATGGGAGTCTTACACCCGCATCCCAGTTAAGGCCCCGCAGAGCAAAGAGTAAAAAGTTTTTCTGTACTAATTCTATACGGTCCTGGTGTACTTTGTACTGAGGGCACCATACACAGGAGCCGTATTCTAAGATCGGACGAACAAGCGAGGTATAGAGTCTTTGTTATATAGGGTCGTCAAATTCCTTTGACCACCTCTTTATAAACCCAAGCACGCCCATGGCCTTATTTACCATGGTATAAATGTGTTCGGAAAACTTTAACTTGGGGTCTAACATAACACCCAGATCATCCACCAGGGTAATTCTCTCAAGAGAACCACCAAATAGGGTGTAGGGAGCCAACAAAGGGCTAGAACGATGAAATGTCATAACTTTGCATTTCGAGGCATTAAGGTGTAACAAGTTTGCACAACACCATGACTGAAAGTTATTGAGATCGGATTGCAAGCGAGAATGAAATGAAATGTCCTTGTACTGGACACAGAGTTTAACATCATCCGCATACATAAGTACTCGAGAGTATTTTAATACTGAAGGTAAGTCATTAATAAAGAGTGTGAAGAGTAAGGGGCCTAGATGGCTGCCTTGTGGTACTCCCGAAGAAACCTTTACTGGGAAAGATAGGGAGTTTTTGAAGAGGACTCTTTGAGACCTAGAACAAAGATAGCTAGAAATCCATCTCAGGAGGTTGGGCGGAAACCCTAAAAGGTAAAGTTTATGCGCTAAAAGGGAATGGTTTACAGAGTCGAATGCTTTACTAAAGTCGGTGTAAATAACATCCGTCTGTAAGTTACCTTGAAAGCCTTTAATAATGAAAGAGGTAAACTCTAACAAGTTCGTGGTGGTTGATCGCCGCCTTATAAATCCATGCTGAGTTGGAGATATAAGTGACTTGCAGAGATGTTGCAAGTGCGGAGTTAAAACCCTCTCAAACATTTTAGGAATAGCGGATAACTTTGCTATACCTCTATAATTTTTTGCATCAGACGTGCTACCTTTTTTATGGAGAGGAATTATAAACGAATCCTTCCAGATCGGGGGGAAGCAAGAAGAATCAATGGATAGGGTGAATAGTTTAAGCAAAGGTCCACACAGAGCCTCGGCGCAGTACCTGAGTACACAACCTGGAACCCCGTCTGGACCCGGTGAAAACACCGGCTTAACTAGTCGAAGATCATGAAGTAGGGAACATTCATTTAACAAGGGACTGAAAATGCCGTTCGACCTCGGTAAACCGTATGGGTACGGATGACCAGAGTAGCTTTCCTCAGAATAGGTGGTTTGGAAGAATTGGGCAAAAAGATCGGCAATTGCCTGATCATTATTTGCCGACGTATTACAAAATGATAGCGATGATGGGTGTGCGGACTTTCTACGCTTACTGTTTACGAAGCTGTAAAACTGTTTAGGGTCCTGAGAAAAACGTATCCTGCATCGAGATAGGTAGTTCTTATAGCATAGAGCATTAAGAACTGAAAAGTTTGACCAAGCTATTACATAGCGAGAGTGAGAAGTAGGAGAACCCACTTCTTGAAATTTTTTATAAAGTCTTGATTTTAAGTTTTTTAGACTGGATAACTCTTTGGTAAACCAAGGGGGTTTTCCAGATCTAGTCGGACAAGAAAGTGGGACACAAGAATCGAAAAATGTGCCAAGAGCATTGTAAAAAATGTTTGTGCCTTTTATGATATCAGTGCACAAGTACAAAGCGGACCAATCAAAATCCCTAATGAGGTTATTAAGCTTCGCAAACTCGGCTTTACGAAAGCAGCGGACACGTTCGGGCAGCCTACTCGACCGATCCAATACAGTTGGTACTATATCTAGCGACACCTCGAAAGTAGGGTGGTAGGCGTCTTCAGGTATAGTGAGCGGAAGGGCTCGGGTTAACAACACTATGGTCGGATCCGATACAAAGCACAGATCAAGCAATCGACCCAAGGAATTTTTCACATGGTTGACTTGAGACAGGGATAGGTCAAGCAAGCCGTCAACAAAGTCATGTCGTGACATGGGCACTAGGATACTAGACCCGTTTACCGAAGACCAAACATTTCCTGTCAAGTTGAAGTCACCAAGAACTATCATACGATCTTTATCAGATAGCGAGGAAGAAACAGCGGTTAAAGCGGACAAGTGCTGCTCATAAATTGAAATATCCGAAGAAGGTGGGATATACGAGCAAGTAATGAATATAGCGAAAGCGGGAAGAATCAGTTTTACACACAGGAATTCCAGTTCCTGTTGAACTTGGACTGTGAAGTGTTCCGACGTGAAGTAAGAGTCCACTGCAATTAGAACCCCCCCTGCCCGTCGAGACGAACGGTCCTTTCTAAAAGTTGTGTACCGACCTGCCAAAACCTCGGAACTAAGAATGTCCGGCCTTAACCAGGTTTCAGTAAACACAATAACGTGGGAAGCAAATGCAACACTATCCCGGAAAAGAATGCTGAGCTTACTACGCAAGCCTCTTACATTCTGATAGGTTACTAAAAGAGAAGTTAGTTTTTTGGAAAGGTGGAAGCAAGACGGGAAGTTGAGGAAGAGGAAGTTGAGGTTGAGGGTGGCACACTGGAAAGATTTGGAAGGGATATGGGGGGCCTATTCTTCTTCTTAGCCTTAAACTCCTTCACCACCAAATGCTCCGGCCAAAATTTGGCGGATCAAATGGTGTCAAATTGAGTTGGGGAGATGCTTATCTTAAACGAGGCTATCTCCCTGGCATAAGAGAAGTTAAATTTCTCCACCTTTAAACCCACGGCTTTTATTTTGCTTTGAATAAAAGCAATTACATCATTAGATGTGAGGTCAGGGGCCAGCCGTGAAATAAAAACTTGTCGTTTTGGTGGGACTCCCACCAGTGGTTTAGTCACCACAGGCCTAGTACCTGTGGTGGCAATATCCGGAGGTCCGGAACGTCTATTTACTGGTGGGATCGGGATAGACGGGACAACTAGCGAACTTGCGGGCACCACGGACACGGACGCTGCAGACGTACTTGGCTGCACATTTTCCGAGGCGATGAATTCGGCTACCGAATCTGCATCGCCAGCAGCTGTCGTTGCCCTTGGAGTGGCAAACGAGATCAACTGCTGCACACTTGGAGTGGTCGGAGTCAGTTTTTCGGCGGCGCACGGCTGAGTGACGGTTGGCAATTGCAGATCCCGCGGAGTGACCTTTTTGCGCCTCGGAGACTCATTCAGCAGTTTTAAACCGCTAAACTGAGCCTCCATGGCTAGGAGCCGATCGTATTGGTTTTTAAAACCAAGCTCCTTAAAGCCACTCCGCGTCTGCCTCATGAAAGCCACCATGTCTTTCTCCACCGCACGGCATGCCTCGCAACTGTAATGCAAGCCATATTTAGATTATTTCTACCATAAATCAACCAAAAACTGAAACCATTTTATCAAAAACTCACTTTTATACCAAACTCAGTTTATGCCTAAATCGACCACATATTTAGCTTAATTGTACCCAAAATCGACCAAAAACCGAAACCATTTTAACAAAAAATCAATTTTGCACCAAATTCATTTTATTAAATTTGACCTTATATTTAGATTATTTCTACCATAAATCAACCAAAAACTGAAACCATTTTATCAAAAACTCACTTTTGTACCAAACTCAGTTTATGCCTAAATCGACCACATATTTAGCTTAATTGTACCCAAAATCGACCAAAAACCGAAACCATTTTAACAAAAAATCAATTTTACACTATATTCATTTTAAGCCTAAATCGACCACATATTTAGCTTTTTTCTACCCGAAACTGACCAAAAACCGACACAATTTTAACAAAAAATCACTTTTGCACCAACCTCATCTTATGCCTAAATCGTCCACATATTTAGTTTTTTTTACCCAAAATCGACCATAAACCGACAACATTTAGAGAAAAAAACACTTGCACCAAACTCATTTTATGCTTAAATCGACCACATATTTAGCTTAGTTGTACCCAATATCGACCAAAAACCGACACCATTTAAACAAAAAGTCACTTTTGCACCAACCTTGTCTTATGCCTAAATCAACCTTATATTTAGATTATTTCTACCGTAAATCGACCAAAAACCGAAACCATTTGAACAAAAAATCAATTTTGCATCATATTCATTTTGAATGCGTCATGACGCAGCCCTCCTCCCGTCCAACCGACCGAGGGGCGCTGCCGCATGACGCGCGGTGCGTAGCCGAACCAAACGCGAACATGCAAGAAAGATAGCTATTAGACTAACATTCGAGGAAAATTAGTACTAAACTTACTAAGAAACTAAGCATGCAATCAAAGTACAAATACCACTACAGTTACTAATTAATAGAAAGGTGTGTAAGGATTAATAATTTAATAAGAGGAAGAGAATTAGTGGTGGATATAATATGGTAGAAGGAATTATAATCCGAGCATAAGACCCTAAACGGTTCATGCAAGGAATAATTCGATCTACAAAGTGGAAGGAACAACGGTATAAAATTTCTAGTCAGTCTAATAGGAATCGTGAAGTTTATGCGGCTCAACAGATCAGGGCTGTCTATGTCACCCCTGATCAAGTTGTGCATAAATATCACACCAAGCATTTTTCTACGGTTAACTAAGGATGGGAGGTTTACTAATAGTAGTCAACTAGAGTAAGATGGGAGTCTTACACCCGCATCCCAGTTAAGGCCCCGCAGAGCAAAGAGTAAAAAGTTTTTCTGTACTAATTCTATACGGTCCTGGTGTACTTTGTACTGAGGGCACCATACACAGGAGCCGTATTCTAAGATCGGACGAACAAGCGAGGTATAGAGTCTTTGTTATATAGGGGTCGTCAAATTCCTTTGACCACCTCTTTATAAACCCAAGCACGCCCATGGCCTTATTTACCATGGTATAAATGTGTTCGGAAAACTTTAACTTGGGGTCTAACATAACACCCAGATCATCCACCAGGGTAATTCTCTCAAGAGAACCACCAAATAGGGTGTAGGGAGCCAACAAAGGGCTAGAACGATGAAATGTCATAACTTTGCATTTCGAGGCATTAAGGTGTAACAAGTTTGCACAACACCATGACTGAAAGTTATTGAGATCGGATTGCAAGCGAGAATGAAATGAAATGTCCTTGTACTGGACACAGAGTTTAACATCATCCGCATACATAAGTACTCGAGAGTATTTTAATACTGAAGGTAAGTCATTAATAAAGAGTGTGAAGAGTAAGGGGCCTAGATGGCTGCCTTGTGGTACTCCCGAAGAAACCTTTACTGGGAAAGATAGGGAGTTTTTGAAGAGGACTCTTTGAGACCTAGAACAAATATAGCTAGAAATCCATCTCAGGAGGTTGGGCGGAAACCCTAAAAGGTCAAGTTTATGCGCTAAAAGGGAATGGTTTACAGAGTCGAATGCTTTACTAAAGTCGGTGTAAATAACATCCGTCTGTAAGTTACCTTGAAAGCCTTTAATAATGAAAGAGGTAAACTCTAACAAGTTCGTGGTGGTTGATCGCCGCCTTATAAATCCATGCTGAGTTGGAGATATAAGTGACTTGCAGAGATGTTGCAAGTGCGGAGTTAAAACCCTCTCAAACATTTTAGGAATAGCGGATAACTTTGCTATACCTCTATAATTTTTTGCATCAGACGTGCTACCTTTTTTATGGAGAGGAATTATAAACGATTCCTTCCAGATCGGGGGGAAGCAAGAAGAATCAATGGATAGGGTGAATAGTTTAAGCAAAGGTCCACACAGAGCCTCGGCGCAGTACCTGAGTACACAACCTGGAACCCCGTCTGGACCCGGTGAAAACACCGGCTTAACTAGTCGAAGATCATGAAGTAGGGAACATTCATTTAACAAGGGACTGAAAATGCCGTTCGACCTCGGTAAACCGTATGGGTATGGATGACCAGAGTAGCTTTCCTCAGAATAGGTGGTTTGGAAGAATTGGGCAAAAAGATCGGCAATTGCCTGATCATTATTTGCCGACGTATTACAAAATGATAGCGATGATGGGTGTGCGGACTTTCTACGCTTACTGTTTACGAAGCTGTAAAACTGTTTAGGGTCCTGAGAAAAACGTATCCTGCATCGAGATAGGTAGTTCTTATAGCATAGAGCATTAAGAACTGAAAAGTTTGACCAAGCTATTACATAGCGAGAGTGAGAAGTAGGAGAACCCACTTCTTGAAATTTTTTATAAAGTCTTGATTTTAAGTTTTTTAGACTGGATAACTCTTTGGTAAACCAAGGGGGTTTTCCAGATCTAGTCGGACAAGAAAGTGGGACACAAGAATCGAAAAATGTGCCAAGAGCATTGTAAAAAATGTTTGTGCCTTTTATGATATCAGTGCACAAGTACAAAGCGGACCAATCAAAATCCCTAATGAGGTTATTAAGCTTCGCAAGCTCGGCTTTACGAAAGCAGCGGACACGTTCGGGCAGCCTACTCGACCGATCCAATACAGTTGGTACTATATCTAGCGACACCTCGAAAGTAGGGTGGTAGGCGTCTTCAGGTATAGTGAGCGGAAGGGCTCGGGTTAACAACACTATGGTCGGATCCGATACAAAGCACAGATCAAGCAATCGACCCAAGGAATTTTTCACATGGTTGACTTGAGACAGGGATAGGTCAAGCAAGCCGTCAACAAAGTCATGTCGTGACATGGGCACTAGGATACTAGACTCGTTTACCGAAGACCAAACATTTCCTGTCAAGTTGAAGTCACCAAGAACTATCATACGATCTTTATCAGATAGCGAGGAAGAAACAGCGGTTAAAGCGGACAAGTGCTGCTCATAAATTGAAATATCCGAAGAAGGTGGGATATACGAGCAAGTAATGAATATAGCGAAAGCGGGAAGAATCAGTTTTACACACAGGAATTCCAGTTCCTGTTGAACTTGGACTGTGAAGTGTTCCGACGTGAAGTAAGAGTCCACTGCAATTAGAACCCCCCCTGCCCGTCGAGACGAACGGTCCTTTCTAAAAGTTGTGTACCGACCTGCCAAAACCTCGGAACTAAGAATGTCCGGCCTTAACCAGGTTTCAGTAAACACAATAACGTGGGAAGCAAATGCAACACTATCCCGGAAAAGAATGCTGAGCTTACTACGCAAGCCTCTTACATTCTGATAGGTTACTAAAAGAGAAGTTAGTTTTTTGGAAAGGTGGAAGCAAGACGGGAAGTTGAGGAAGAGGAAGTTGAGGTTGAGGGTGGCACACTGGAAAGATTTGGAAGGGATATGGGGGGCCTATTCTTCTTCTTAGCCTTAAACTCCTTCACCACCAAATGCTCCGGCCAAAATTTGGCGGATCAAATGGTGTCAAATTGAGTTGGGGAGATGCTTATCTTAAACGAGGCTATCTCCCTGGCATAAGAGAAGTTAAATTTCTCCACCTTTAAACCCACGGCTTTTATTTTGCTTTGAATAAAAGCAATTACATCATTAGATGTGAGGTCAGGGGCCAGCCGTGAAATAAAAACTTGTCGTTTTGGTGGGACTCCCACCAGTGGTTTAGTCACCACAGGCCTAGTACCTGTGGTGGCAATATCCGGAGGTCCGGAACGTCTATTTACTGGTGGGATCGGGATAGACGGGACAACTAGCGAACTTGCGGGCACCACGGACACGGACGCTGCAGACGTACTTGGCTGCACATTTTCCGAGGCGATGAATTCGGCTACCGAATCTGCATCGCCAGCAGCTGTCGTTGCCCTTGGAGTGGCAAACGAGATCAACTGCTGCACACTTGGAGTGGTCGGAGTCAGTTTTTCGGCGGCGCACGGCTGAGTGACGGTTGGCAATTGCAGATCCCGCGGAGTGACCTTTTTGCGCCTCGGAGACTCATTCAGCAGTTTTAAACCGCTAAACTGAGCCTCCATGGCTAGGAGCCGATCGTATTGGTTTTTAAAACCAAGCTCCTTAAAGCCACTCCGCGTCTGCCTCATGAAAGCCACCATGTCTTTCTCCACCGCACGGCATGCCTCGCAACTGTAATGCAAGCCATATTTAGATTATTTCTACCATAAATCAACCAAAAACTGAAACCATTTTATCAAAAACTCACTTTTATACCAAACTCAGTTTATGCCTAAATCGACCACATATTTAGCTTAATTGTACCCAAAATCGACCAAAAACCGAAACCATTTTAACAAAAAATCAATTTTGCACCAAATTCATTTTATTAAATTTGACCTTATATTTAGATTATTTCTACCATAAATCAACCAAAAACTGAAACCATTTTATCAAAAACTCACTTTTGTACCAAACTCAGTTTATGCCTAAATCGACCACATATTTAGCTTAATTGTACCCAAAATCGACCAAAAACCGAAACCATTTTAACAAAAAATCAATTTTACACTATATTAATTTTAAGCCTAAATCGACCACATATTTAGCTTTTTTCTACCCGAAACTGACCAAAAACCGACACAATTTTAACAAAAAATCACTTTTGCACCAACCTCATCTTATGCCTAAATCGTCCACATATTTAGTTTTTTTTACCCAAAATCGACCATAAACCGACAACATTTATAGAAAAAAACACTTGCACCAAACTCATTTTATGCTTAAATCGACCACATATTTAGCTTAGTTGTACCCAATATCGACCAAAAACCGACACCATTTAAACAAAAAGTCACTTTTGGACCAACCTTGTCTTATGCCTAAATCAACCTTATATTTAGATTATTTCTACCGTAAATCGACCAAAAACCGAAACCATTTGAACAAAAAATCAATTTTGCATCATATTCACTTTGAGCCTAAATCGATCACATATTTAGCTTTTTTCTACCCGAAACTGACCAAAAACCGACACAATTTTAACAAAAAATCACTTTTGCACCAACCTCATCTTATGCCTAAATCGTCCACATATTAAGTTTTTTTTTTACCCACAATCGACCATAAACCGACAACATTTAGAGAAAAAAACACTTGCACCAAACTCATTTTATGCCTAAATCGACCACATATTTAGCTTAATTGTTCCCAAAATCGACCAAAAACCGAAACCATTTTAACAAAAAATCAATTTTGCACCAAACTCATTTTGAGCCTAAATCGACCACATATTTAGCTTATTTCTACCCGAAACTGACCAAAAACCGACACAATTTTAACAAAAAATCACTTTTGCACCAACCTCATCTTATGCCTAAATCGTCCACATATTTAGTTTTTGTTTACCCAAAATCGACCATAAACCGACAACATTTAGAGAAAAAAACACTTGCACCAAACTCATTTTATGCTTAAATCGACCACATATTTAGCTTAGTTGTACCCAAAATCGACCAAAAACCGACACCATTTAAACAAAAAGTCACTTTTGCACCAACCTTGTCTTATGCCTAAATCAACCTTATATTTAGATTATTTCTATCGTAAATCGACCAAAAACCGAAACCATTTGAACAAAAAATCAATTTTGCATCAAATTCATTTTGAGCCTAAATCGACCACATATTTAGCTTTTTTCTACCCGAAACTGACCAAAAACCGACACAATTTTAACAAAAAATCACTTTTGCACCAACCTCATCTTATGCCTAAATCGTCCACATATTAAGTTTTTTTTTTACCCACAATCGACCATAAACCGACAACATTTAGAGAAAAAAACACTTGCACCAAACTCATTTTATGCCTAAATCGACCACATATTTAGCTTAATTGTTCCCAAAATCGACCAAAAACCGAAACCATTTTAACAAAAAATCAATTTTGCACCAAACTCATTTTGAGCCTAAATCGACCACATATTTAGCTTATTTCTACCCGAAACTGACCAAAAACCGACACAATTTAAAAAAAAATCACTTTTGCACCAATTTCATCTTATGCCTAAATCGTCCACATATTTAACTTAATTGTACCCAAAATCGACCAAAAACCGAATCGATTTTAACAAAAAATCAATTTTTCACCAAACTCATGTTAAGCCTAACTCGACCTTATATTTAGCTTATTTCTACCCAAAGTCTACCATAAACCGACATTATTTAGACAAAAAAACACTTTTGCAGCAAATTCATTTATGCCTAAATCGACCACATATTTAGCTTAATTGTACCCAAAATCGACCAAAAACCAAAACTATTTTAACAAAAAATCAATTTTGCACCAAACTCATTTTAAGGCTAAATCGACTACATATTTAGCTTATTTCTACCCGAAACTGACCAAAAACCGACACAATTTTAACAAAATATCACTTTTGCACCAAACTCATTTTATTTAATTCGACCTTATATTTAGATTATTTCTACCATAAATCAACCAAAAACTGAAACCATTTTATCAAAAACTCACTTTTGTACAAAACTCATTTTATGCCTAAATCGACCACATATTTAGCTTAATTGTACCCAAAATCGACCAAAAACCGACACCATTTAAACAAAAAGTCACTTTTGCACCAACCTTATCTTATGCCTAAATCGACCTTATATTTAGATTATTTCTACCGTAAATCGACCAAAAACCGACACAATTTTAACAAAAAATCACTTTTGCATCAACTTCATCTTATGCCTAAATCTTCCACATATTTAGTTTTTTTTTACCCAAAATCGACCATAAACCGACAACATTTAGACAAAAAAACACTTGCACCAAACTCATTTTATGCCTAAATCGACCACATATTTAGCTTAATTGTACCCAAAATCGACCAAAAACCGAAACCATTTTAACAAAAAATCAATTTTGCACCAAACTCATTTTGAGCCTAAATCGACCACATATTTAGCTTATTTCTACCCGAAACTGACCAAAAACCGACACAATTTTAACAAAAAATCACTTTTGCACCAACCTCATCTTATGCTTAAATCGACCACATATTTATCCTAATTGTACCCAAAATCGACCAAAAACCGAAACCATTTTAACAAAAAATCAATTTTGCACCAAACTCATTTTAAGCCTAAATCGACCACATATTTAGCTTATTTCTACCCGAAACTGACCAAAAACCGACAAAATTTTAACAAAAAATAACTTTTGCACCAAACTCATTTTATTTAATTCGACCTTATATTTAGATTACTTCTACCATAAATCAACCAAAAACTGAAACCATTTTATCAAAAACTCACTTTTGTACCAAACTAAGTTTATGCCTAAATCGACTACATATTTAGCTTAATTGTACCCAAAATCGACCAAAATCCGAAACCCTTTTAACAAAAAATCAATTTTGCACCAAATTCATTTTAAGCCTAAATCGACCACATATTTAGCTTTTTTCTACCCGAAACTGACCAAAAACCGACACAATTTTAACAAAAAATCACTTTTGCACCAACCTCATCTTATGCCTAAATCGTCCACATATTTAGTTTTTTTTACCCAAAATCGACCATAAACCGACAACATTTAGAGAAAAAACCACATTTGCACCAAACTCATTTTATGCTTAAATCGACCACATATTTAGCTTAGTTGTACCCAAAATCGACCAAAAACCGACACCATTTAAACAAAAAGTCACTTTTGCATCAACCTCATCTTATGCCTAAATCGTCCACATATTTAGTTTTTTTTTACCCAAAATCGACCATAAACCGACAACATTTAGAAAAAAAAAACACTTGCACCAAACTCATTTTATGCCAAAATCGACCACATATTTAGCTTAATTGTACCCAAAATCGACCAAAAACCGAAACCATTTTAACAAAAAATCAATTTTGCACCAAACTCATTTTGAGCCTAAATCGACCACATATTTAGCTTATTTCTTCCCGAAACTGACCAAAAACCGACACAATTTTAACAAAAAATCACTTTTGCACCAACCTCATCTTATGCTTAAATCGACCACATATTTATCTTAATTGTACCCAAAATCGACCAAAAACCGAAACCATTTTAACAAAAAATCAATTTTGCACCAAACTCATTTTAAGCCTAAATCGACCACATATTTAGCTTATTTCTACCCGAAACTGACCAAAAACCGACACAATTTTAACAAAAAATCACTTTTGCACCAAACTCATTTTATTTAATTCGACCTTATATTTAGATTATTTCTACCATAAATCAACCAAAAACTGAAACCATTTTATCAAAAACTCACTTTTGTACAAAACTCATTTTATGCCTAAATCGACCACATATTTAGCTTAATTGTACCCAAAATCGACCAAAAACCGACACCATTTAAACAAAAAGTCACTTTTGCACCAACCTTATCTTATGCCTAAATCGACCTTATATTTAGATTATTTCTACCGTAAATCGACCAAAAACCGACACAATTTTAACAAAAAATCACTTTTGCATCAACTTCATCTTATGCCTAAATCTTCCACATATTTAGTTTTTTTTTACCCAAAATCGACCATAAACCGACAACATTTAGACAAAAAAACACTTGCACCAAACTCATTTTATGCCTAAATCGACCACATATTTATCTTAATTGTACCCAAAATCGACCAAAAACCGAAACCATTTTAACAAAAAATCAATTTTGCACCAAACTCATTTTAAGCCTAAATCGACCACATATTTAGCTTATTTCTACCCGAAACTGACCAAAAACCGACAAAATTTTAACAAAAAATCACTTTTGCACCAAACTCATTTTATTTAATTCGACCTTATATTTAGATTACTTCTACCATAAATCAACCAAAAACTGAAACCATTTTATCAAAAACTCACTTTTGTACCAAACTAAGTTTATGCCTAAATCGACCACATATTTAGCTTAATTGTACCCAAAATCGACCAAAATCCGAAACCCTTTTAACAAAAAATCAATTTTGCACCAAATTCATTTTAAGCCTAAATCGACCACATATTTAGCTTTTTTCTACCCGAAACTGACCAAAAACCGACACAATTTTAACAAAAAATCACTTTTGCACCAACCTCATCTTATGCTTAAATCGACCACATATTTATCCTAATTGTACCCAAAATCGACCAAAAACCGAAACCATTTTAACAAAAAATCAATTTTGCACCAAACTCATTTTAAGCCTAAATCGACCACATATTTAGCTTATTTCTACCCGAAACTGACCAAAAACCGACAAAATTTTAACAAAAAATAACTTTTGCACCAAACTCATTTTATTTAATTCGACCTTATATTTAGATTACTTCTACCATAAATCAACCAAAAACTGAAACCATTTTATCAAAAACTCACTTTTGTACCAAACTAAGTTTATGCCTAAATCGACTACATATTTAGCTTAATTGTACCCAAAATCGACCAAAATCCGAAACCCTTTTAACAAAAAATCAATTTTGCACCAAATTCATTTTGAGCCTAAATCGACCACATATTTAGCTTATTTCTACCCGAAACTGACCAAAAACCGACACAATTTTAACAAAAAATCACTTTTGCACCAACCTCATCTTATGCCTAAATCGTCCACATATTTAGTTTTTTTTACCCAAAATCGACCATAAACCGACAACATTTAGAGAAAAAACCACATTTGCACCAAACTCATTTTATGCTTAAATCGACCACATATTTAGCTTAGTTGTACCCAAAATCGACCAAAAACCGACACCATTTAAACAAAAAGTCACTTTTGCATCAACCTCATCTTATGCCTAAATCGTCCACATATTTAGTTTTTTTTTACCCAAAATCGACCATAAACCGACAACATTTAGAAAAAAAAAACACTTGCACCAAACTCATCTTATGCTTAAATCGACCACATATTTATCCTAATTGTACCCAAAATCGACCAAAAACCGAAACCATTTTAACAAAAAATCAATTTTGCACCAAACTCATTTTGAGCCTAAATCGACCACATATTTAGCTTATTTCTACCCGAAACTGACCAAAAACCGACACAATTTTAACAAAAAATCACTTTTGCACCAACCTCATCTTATGCTTAAATCGACCACATATTTATCCTAATTGTACCCAAAATCGACCAAAAACCGAAACCATTTTAACAAAAAATCAATTTTGCACCAAACTCATTTTAAGCCTAAATCGACCACATATTTAGCTTATTTCTACCCGAAACTGACCAAAAACCGACAAAATTTTAACAAAAAATAACTTTTGCACCAAACTCATTTTATTTAATTCGACCTTATATTTAGATTACTTCTACCATAAATCAACCAAAAACTGAAACCATTTTATCAAAAACTCACTTTTGTACCAAACTAAGTTTATGCCTAAATCGACTACATATTTAGCTTAATTGTACCCAAAATCGACCAAAATCCGAAACCCTTTTAACAAAAAATCAATTTTGCACCAAATTCATTTTAAGCCTAAATCGACCACATATTTAGCTTTTTTCTACCCGAAACTGACCAAAAACCGACACAATTTTAACAAAAAATCACTTTTGCACCAACCTCATCTTATGCCTAAATCGTCCACATATTTAGTTTTTTTTACCCAAAATCGACCATAAACCGACAACATTTAGAGAAAAAACCACATTTGCACCAAACTCATTTTATGCTTAAATCGACCACATATTTAGCTTAGTTGTACCCAAAATCGACCAAAAACCGACACCATTTAAACAAAAAGTCACTTTTGCATCAACCTCATCTTATGCCTAAATCGTCCACATATTTAGTTTTTTTTTACCCAAAATCGACCATAAACCGACAACATTTAGAAAAAAAAAACACTTGCACCAAACTCATTTTATGCCTAAATCGACCACATATTTAGCTTAATTGTACCCAAAATCGACCAAAAACCGAAACCATTTTAACAAAAAATCAATTTTGCACCAAACTCATTTTGAGCCTAAATCGACCACATATTTAGCTTATTTCTTCCCGAAACTGACCAAAAACCGACACAATTTTAACAAAAAATCACTTTTGCACCAACCTCATCTTATGCTTAAATCGACCACATATTTATCTTAATTGTACCCAAAATCGACCAAAAACCGAAACCATTTTAACAAAAAATCAATTTTGCACCAAACTCATTTTAAGCCTAAATCGACCACATATTTAGCTTATTTCTACCCGAAACTGACCAAAAACCGACACAATTTTAACAAAAAATCACTTTTGCACCAAACTCATTTTATTTAATTCGACCTTATATTTAGATTATTTCTACCATAAATCAACCAAAAACTGAAACCATTTTATCAAAAACTCACTTTTGTACAAAACTCATTTTATGCCTAAATCGACCACATATTTAGCTTAATTGTACCCAAAATCGAAATACCGACACCATTTAAACAAAAAGTCACTTTTGCACCAACCTTATCTTATGCCTAAATCGACCTTATATTTAGATTATTTCTACCGTAAATCGACCAAAAACCGACACAATTTTAACAAAAAATCACTTTTGCATCAACTTCATCTTATGCCTAAATCTTCCACATATTTAGTTTTTTTTTACCCAAAATCGACCATAAACCGACAACATTTAGACAAAAAAACACTTGCACCAAACTCATTTTATGCCTAAATCGACCACATATTTATCTTAATTGTACCCAAAATCGACCAAAAACCGAAACCATTTTAACAAAAAATCAATTTTGCACCAAACTCATTTTAAGCCTAAATCGACCACATATTTAGCTTATTTCTACCCGAAACTGACCAAAAACCGACAAAATTTTAACAAAAAATCACTTTTGCACCAAACTCATTTTATTTAATTCGACCTTATATTTAGATTACTTCTACCATAAATCAACCAAAAACTGAAACCATTTTATCAAAAACTCACTTTTGTACCAAACTAAGTTTATGCCTAAATCGACCACATATTTAGCTTAATTGTACGCAAAATCGACCAAAATCCGAAACCCTTTTAACAAAAAATCAATTTTGCACCAAATTCATTTTAAGCCTAAATCGACCACATATTTAGCTTTTTTCTACCCGAAACTGACCAAAAACCGACACAATTTTAACAAAAAATCACTTTTGCACCAACCTCATCTTATGCCTAAATCGTCCACATATTTAGTTTTTTTTTACCCAAAATCGACCATAAACCGACAACATTTAGAGAAAAAAACACATTTGCACCAAACTCATTTTATGCTTAAATCGACCACATATTTAGCTTAGTTGTACCCAAAATCGACCAAAAACCGACACCATTTAAACAAAAAGTCACTTTTGCATCAACCTCATCTTATGCCTAAATCGTCCACATATTTAGTTTTTTTTTACCCAAAATCGACCATAAACCGACAACATTTAGAAAAAAAAACACTTGCACCAAACTCATTTTATGCCTAAATCGTCCACATATTTAGTTTTTTTTTACCCAAATTCGACCATAGACCGACAACATTTAGAGAAAAAAACACTTTTGCACCAAACTCATTTTATGCTTAAATCGACCACATATTTAGCTTAGTTGTACCCAAAATCGACCAAAAACCGACACCATTTAAACAAAAAGTCACTTTTGCATCAACCTCATCTTATGCCTAAATCGTCCACATATTTAGTTTTTTTTTACCCAAAATCGACCATAAACCGACAACATTTAGACAAAAAAACACTTGCACCAAACTCATTTTATGCCTAAATCGTCCACATATTTAGTTTTTTTTTACCCAAAATCGACCATAGACCGACAACATTTAGAGAAAAAAACACTTTTGCACCAAACTCATTTTATTTAATTCGACCTTATATTTAGATTATTTCTACCATAAATCAACCAAAAACTGAAACCATTTTATTAAAAACTCACTTTTGTACCAAACTCATTTTATGCCTAACTCGACCACATATTAAGCTTAATTGTACCAAAAATCGACCAAAAACCGACACCATTTAAACAAAAAGTCACTTTTGCACCAACCTTATCTTATGCCTAAATCGACCTTATATTTAGATTATTTCTACCGTAAATCGACCAAAAACCGACACAATTTTAACAAAAAATCACTTTTGCATCAACTTCATCTTATGCCTAAATCTTCCACATATTTAGTTTTTTTTTACCCAAAATCGACCATAAACCGACAACATTTAGACAAAAAAACACTTGCACCAAACTCATTTTATGCCTAAATCGACCACATATTTATCTTAATTGTACCCAAAATCGACCAAAAACCGAAACCATTTTAACAAAAAATCAATTTTGCACCAAACTCATTTTAAGCCTAAATCGACCACATATTTAGTTTATTTCTACCCGAAACTGACCAAAAACCGACAAAATTTAAACAAAAAATCACTTTTGCACCAAACTCATTTTATTTAATTCGACCTTATATTTAGATTACTTCTACCATAAATCAACCAAAAACTGAAACCATTTTATCAAAAACTCACTTTTGTACCAAACTAAGTTTATGCCTAAATCGACCACATATTTAGCTTAATTGTACCCAAAATCGACCAAAATCCGAAACCCTTTTAACAAAAAATCAATTTTGCACCAAATTCATTTTAAGCCTAAATCGACCACATATTTAGCTTTTTTCTACCCGAAACTGACCAAAAACCGACACAATTTTAACAAAAAATCACTTTTGCACCAACCTCATCTTATGCCTAAATCGTCCACATATTTAGTTTTTTTTTACCCAAAATCGACCATAAACCGACAACATTTAGAGAGAATAAACACATTTGCACCAAACTCATTTTATGCTTAAATCGACCACATATTTAGCTTAGTTGTACCCAAAATCGACCAAAAACCGACACCATTTAAACAAAAAGTCACTTTTGCATCAACCTCATCTTATGCCTAAATCGTCCACATATTTAGTTTTTTTTTACCCAAAATCGACCATAAACCGACAACATTTAGAAAAAAAAACACTTGCACCAAACTCATTTTATGCCTAAATCGTCCACATATTTAGTTTTTTTTTACCCAAAATCGACCATAGACCGACAACATTTAGAGAAAAAAACACTTTTGCACCAAACTCATTTTATTTAATTCGACCTTATATTTAGATTATTTCTACCATAAATCAACCAAAAACTGAAACCATTTTATCAAAAACTCACTTTTGTACCAAACTCATTTTATGCCTAACTCGACCACATATTAAGCTTAATTGTCCCCAAAATCGACCAAAAACCGACACCATTTAAACAAAAAGTCACTTTTGCACCAACCTTATCTTATGCCTAAATCGACCTTATATTTAGATTATTTCTACCGTAAACCGACCAAAAACCGACACAATTTTAACAAAAAATCACTTTTGCATCAACCTCATCTTATGCCTAAATCGTCCACATATTTAGTTTTTTTTTTACCCAAAATCGACCGTAAACCGACAACATTTAGACAAAAAAACACTTGCACCAAACTCATTTTATGCCTAAATCGACCACATATTTAGCTTAATTGTACCCAAAATCGACCAAAAACCGAAACCATTTTAACAAAAAATCAATTTAGCACCAAACTCATTTTGAGCCTAAATCGACCACATATTTAGCTTATTTCTACCCGAAACTGACCAAAAACCGACACAATTTTAACAAAAAATCACTTTTGCACCAACCTCATCTTATGCTTAAATCGACCACATATTTATCTTAATTGTACCCAAAATCGACCAAAAACCGACACCATTTAAACAAAAAGTCACTTTTGCACCAACCTTATCTTATGCCTAAATCGACCTTATATTTAGATTATTTCTACCGTAAATCGACCAAAAACCGACACAATTTTAACAAAAAATCACTTTTGCATCAACTTCATCTTATGCCTAAATCTTCCACATATTTAGTTTTTTTTTACCCAAAATCGACCATAAACCGACAACATTTAGACAAAAAAACACTTGCACCAAACTCATTTTATGCCTAAATCGACCACATATTTAGCTTAATTGTACCCAAAATCGACCAAAAACCGAAACCATTTTAACAAAAAATCAATTTTGCACCAAACTCATTTTGAGCCTAAATCGACCACATATTTAGCTTAGTTGTACCCAAAATCGACCAAAAACCGACACCATTTAAACAAAAAGTCACTTTTGCACCAACCTTGTCTTATGCCTAAATCAACCTTATATTTAGATTATTTCTACCGTAAATCGACCAAAAACCGAAACCATTTGAACAAAAAATCAATTTTGCATCAAATTCATTTTGAGCCTAAATCGACCACATATTTAGCTTTTTTCTACCCGAAACTGACCAAAAACCGACACAATTTTAACAAAAAATCACTTTTGCACCAACCTCATCTTATGCCTAAATCGTCCACATATTTAGTTTTTTTTACCCAAAATCGACCATAAACCGACAACATTTAGAGAAAAAAACACTTGCACCAAACTCATGTTATGCTTAAATCGACCACATATTTAGCTTAGTTGTACCCAAAATCGACCAAAAACCGACACCATTTAAACAAAAAGTCACTTTTGCACCAACCTTGTCTTATGCCTAAATCAACCTTATATTTAGATTATTTCTACCGTAAATCGACCAAAAACCGAAACCATTTGAACAAAAAATCAATTTTGCATCAAATTCATTTTGAGCCTAAATCGACCACATATTTAGCTTTTTTCTACCCGAAACTGACCAAAAACCGACACAATTTTAACAAAAAATCACTTTTGCACCAACCTCATCTTATGCCTAAATCGTCCACATATTTAGTTTTTTTTACCCAAAATCGACCATAAACCGACAACATTTAGAGAAAAAAACACTTGCACCAAACTCATTTTATGCTTAAATCGACCACATATTTAGCTTAGTTGTACCCAAAATCGACCAAAAACCGACACCATTTAAACAAAAAGTCACTTTTGCACCAACCTTGTCTTATGCCTAAATCAACCTTATATTTAGATTATTTCTACCGTAAATCGACCAAAAACCGAAACCATTTGAACAAAAAATCAATTTTGCATCAAATTCATTTTGAGCCTAAATCGACCACATATTTAGCTTTTTTCTACCCGAAACTGACCAAAAACCGACACAATTTTAACAAAAAATCACTTTTGCACCAACCTCATCTTATGCCTAAATCGTCCACATATTTAACTTAATTGTACCCAAAAACCGAATCGATTTTAACAAAAAATCAATTTTTCACCAAACTCATGTTAGCCTAACTCGACCTTATATTTAGCTTATTTCTACCCAAAGTCTACCATAAACCGACATTATTTAGACAAAAAAACACTTTTGCAGCAAATTCATTTATGCCTAAATCGACCACATATTTAGCTTAATTGTACCCAAAATCGACCAAAAACCGAAACCATTTTAACAAAAAATCAATTTTGCACCAAACTCATTTTAAGGCTAAATCGACCACATATTTAGCTTATTTCTACCCGAAACTGACCAAAACCCGACACAATTTTAACAAAAAATCACTTTTGCACCAAACTCATTTTATTTAATTCGACCTTATATTTAGATTATTTCTACCATAAATCAACCAAAAACTGAAACCATTTTATCAAAAACTCACTTTTGTACGAAACTCATTTTATGCCTAAATCGACCACATATTTAGCTTAATTGTACCCAAAATCGACCAAAAACCGAAACCATTTTAACAAAAAATCAATTTTTCACCAAACTCATGTTAAGCCTAACTCGACCTTATATTTAGCTTATTTCTACCCAAAGTCTACCATAAACCGACATTATTTAGACAAAAAAACACTTTTGCAGCAAATTCATTTATGCCTAAATCGACCACATATTTAGCTTAATTGTACCCAAAATCGACCAAAAACCGAAACCATTTTAACAAAAAATCAATTTTGCACCAAACTCATTTTGAGCCTAAATCGACCACATATTTAGCTTATTTCTACCCGAAACTGACCAAAAACCGACACAATTTTAACAAAAAATCACTTTTGCACCAACCGCATCTTATGCTTAAATCGACCACATATTTATCTTAATTGTACCCAAAATCGACCAAAAACCGAAACCATTTTAACAAAAAATCAATTTTGCACCAAACTCATTTTAAGCCTAAATCGACCACATATTTAGCTTATTTCTACCCGAAACTGACCAAAAACCGACACAATTTTAACAAAAAATCACTTTTGCACCAAACTCATTTTATTTAATTCGACCTTATATTTAGATTACTTCTACCATAAATCAACCAAAAACTGAAACCATTTTATCAAAAACTCACTTTTGTACCAAACTAAGTTTATGCCTAAATCGACCACATATTTAGCTTAATTGTACCAAAAATCGACCAAAAACCGAAACCATTTTAACAAAAAATCAATTTTGCACCAAACTCATTTTGAGCCTAAATCGACCACATATTTAGCTTAGTTGTACCCAAAATCGACCAAAAACCGACACCATTAAAACAAAAAGTCACTTTTGCACCAACCTTGTCTTATGCCTAAATCAACCTTATATTTAGATTATTTCTACCGTAAATCGACCAAAAACCAAAACCATTTGAACAAAAAATCAATTTTGCATCAAATTCATTTTGAGCCTAAATCGACCACATATTTAGCTTTTTTCTACCCGAAACTGACCAAAAACCGACACAATTTTAACAAAAAATCACTTTTGCACCAACCTCATCTTATGCCTAAATCGTCCACATATTTAGTTTTTTTTACCCAAAATCGACCATAAACCGACAACATTTAGAGAAAAAAACACTTGCACCAAACTCATTTTACGCTTAAATCGACCACATATTTAGCTTAGTTGTACCCAAAATCGACCAAAAACCGACACCATTTAAACAAAAAGTCACTTTTGCACCAACCTTGTCTTATGCCTAAATCAACCTTATATTTAGATTATTTCTACCGTAAATCGACCAAAAACCGAAACCATTTGAACAAAAAATCAATTTTGCATCAAATTCATTTTGAGCCTAAATCGACCACATATTTAGCTTTTTTCTACCCGAAACTGACCAAAAACCGACACAATTTTAACAAAAAATCACTTTTGCACCAACCTCATCTTATGCCTAAATCGTCCACATATTAAGTTTTTTTTTTACCCACAATCGACCATAAACCGACAACATTTAGAGAAAAAAACACTTGCACCAAACTCATTTTATGCCTAAATCGAGCACATATTTAGCTTAATTGTTCCCAAAATCGACCAAAAACCGAAACGATTTTAACAAAAAATCAATTTTTCACCAAACTCATGTTAAGCCTAACTCGACCTTATATTTAGCTTATTTCTACCCAAAGTCTACCATAAACCGACATTATTTAGACAAAAAAACACTTTTGCAGCAAATTCATTTATGCCTAAATCGACCACATATTTAGCTTAATTGTACCCAAAATCGACCAAAAACCGAAACCATTTTAACAAAAAATCAATTTTGCACCAAACTCATTTTAAGGCTAAATCGACCACATATTTAGCTTATTTCTACCCGAAACTGACCAAAAACCGACACAATTTTAACAAAAAATCATTTTTGCACCAAACTTATTTTATTTAATTCGACCTTATATTTAGATTATTTCTACCATAAATCAACCAAAAACTGAAACCATTTTATCAAAAACTCACTTTTGTACAAAACTCATTTTATGCCTAAATCGACCACATATTTAGCTTAATTGTACCCAAAATCGACCAAAAACCGACACCATTTAAACAAAAAGTCACTTTTGCACAAACCTTATCTTATGCCTAAATCGACCTTATATTTAGATTATTTCTACCGTAAATCGACCAAAAACCGACACAATTTTAACAAAAAATCACTTTTGCATCAACTTCATCTTATGCCTAAATCTTCCACATATTTAGTTTTTTTTTACCCAAAATCGACCATAAACCGACAACATTTAGACAAAAAAACACTTGCACCAAACTCATTTTATGCCTAAATCGACCACATATTTAGCTTAATTGTACCCAAAATCGACCAAAAACCGAAACCATTTTATCAAAAACTCACTTTTGTACCAAACTAAGTTTATGCCTAAATCGACCACATATTTAGCTTAATTGTACCCAAAATCGACCAAAATCCGAAACCCTTTTAACAAAAAATCAATTTTGCACCAAATTCATTTTAACCCTAAATCGACCACATATTTAGCTTTTTTCTACCCGAAACTGACCAAAAACCGACACAATTTTAACAAAAAATCACTTTTGCACCAACCTCATCTTATGCCTAAATCGTCCACATATTTAGTTTTTTTTACCCAAAATCGACCATAAACCGACAACATTTAGAGAAAAAAACACATTTGCACCAAACTAATTTTATGCTTAAATCGACCACATATTTAGCTTAGTTGTACCCAAAATCGACCAAAAACCGACACCATTTAAACAAAAAGTCACTTTTGCATCAACCTCATCTTATGCCTAAATCGTCCACATATTTAGTTTTTTTTTACCCAAAATCGACCATAAACCGACAACATTTAGAAAAAAAAAACACTTGCACCAAACTCATTTTATGCCTAAATCGTCCACATATTTAGTTTTTTTTACCCAAAATCGACCATAGACCGACAACATTTAGAGAAAAAAACACTTTTGCACCAAACTCATTTTATGCTTAAATCGACCACATATTTAGCTTAGTTGTACCCAAAATCGACCCAAAACCGACACCATTTAAACAAAAAGTCACTTTTGCATCAACCTCATCTTATGCCTAAATCGTCCACATATTTAGTTTTTTTTTTATCCAAAATCGACCATAAACCGACAACATTTAGAGAAAAAAACACTTTTGCACCAAACTCATTTTATGCTTAAATCGACCACATATTAAGCTTAGTTGTACCCAAAATCGACCAAAAACCGACACCATTTAAACAAAAAGTCACTTTTGCATCAACCTCATCTTATGCCTAAATCGTCCACATATTTAGTTTTTTTTTTACCCAAAATCGACCATAAACCGCCAACATTTAGAAAAAAAAACACTTGCGCCAAACTCATTTTAAGCCTAAATCGACCACATATTTAGCTTATTTCTACCCGAAACTGACCAAAAACCGACACAATTTTAACAAAATATCACTTTTGCACCAAACTCATTTTATTTAATTCGACCTTATATTAAGATTATTTCTACCATAAATCAACCAAAAACTGAAACCATTTTATCAAAAACTCACTTTTGTACCAAACTCATTTTATGCCTAACTCGACCACATATTAAGCTTAATTGTACCCAAAATCGACCAAAAACCGACACCATTTAAACAAAAAGTCACTTTTGCACCAACCTTATCTTATGCCTAAATCGACCTTATATTTAGATTATTTCTACCGTAAATCGACCAAAAACCGACACAATTTTAACAAAAAATCACTTTTGCATCAACCTCATCTTATGCCTAAATCGTCCACATATTTAGTTTTTTTTTTACCCAAAATCGACCATAAACCGACAACATTTAGACAAAAAAAACACTTGCACCAAACTCATTTTATGCCTAAATCGACCACATATTTAGCTTAATTGTTCCCAAAATCGACCAAAAACCGAATCGATTTTAACAAAAAATCAATTTTTCACCAAACTCATGTTAAGCCTAACTCGACCTTATATTTAGCTTATTTCTACCCAAAGTCTACCATAAACCGACATTATTTAGACAAAAAAACACTTTTGCAGCAAATTCATTTATGCCTAAATCGACCACATATTTAGCTTAATTGTACCCAAAATCGACAAAAAACCGAAACCATTTTAACAAAAAATCAATTTTGCACCAAACTCATTTTAAGGCTAAATCGACCACATATTTAGCTTATTTCTACCCGAAACTGACCAAAAACCGACACAATTTTAACAAAAAATCACTTTTGCACCAAACTTATTTTATTTAATTCGACCTTATATTTAGATTATTTCTACCATAAATCAACCAAAAACTGAAACCATTTTATCAAAAACTCACTTTTGTACAAAACTCATTTTATGCCTAAATCGACCACATATTTAGCTTAATTGTACCCAAAATCGACCAAAAACCGACACCATTTAAACAAAAAGTCACTTTTGCACCAACCTTATCTTATGCCTAAATCGACCTTATATTTAGATTATTTCTACCGTAAATCGACCAAAAACCGAAACAATTTTAACAAAAAATCACTTTTGCATCAACTTCATCTTATGCCTAAATCTTCCACATATTTAGTTTTTTTTTACCCAAAATCGACCATAAACCGACAACATTTAGACAAAAAAACACTTGCACCAAACTCATTTTATGCCTAAATCGACCACATATTTAGCTTAATTGTACCCAAAATCGACCAAAAACCGAAACCATTTTATCAAAAACTCACTTTTGTACCAAACTAAGTTTATGCCTAAATCGACCACATATTTAGCTTAATTGTACCCAAAATCGACCAAAATCCGAAACCCTTTTAACAAAAAATCAATTTTGCACCAAATTAATTTTAAGCCTAAATCGACCACATATTTAGCTTTTTTCTACCAGAAACTGACCAAAAACCGACACAATTTTAACAAAAAATCACTTTTGCACCAACCTCATCTTATGCCTAAATCGTCCACATATTTAGTTTTTTTTTACCCAAAATCGACCATAAACCGACAACATTTAGAGAAAAAAACACATTTGCACCAAACTCATTTTATGCTTAAATCGACCACATATTTAGCTTAGTTGTACCCAAAATCGACCAAAAACCGACACCATTTAAACAAAAAATCACTTTTGCACCAACCTCATCTTATGCCTAAATCGTCCACATATTTAGTTTTTTTTTACCCAAAATCGACCATAAACCGACAACATTTAGAGAAAAAAACACTTTTGCACCAAACTCATTTTATGCTTAAATCGACCACATATTTAGCTTAGTTGTACCCAAAATCGACCAAAAACCGACACCATTTAAACAAAAAGTCACTTTTGCATCAACCTCATCTTATGCCTAAATCGTCCACATATTTAGTTTTTTTTTTATCCAAAATCGACCATAAACCGACAACATTTAGAGAAAAAAACACTTGCACCAAACTCATTTTATGCCTAAATCGTCCACATATTTAGTTTTTTTTTACCCAAAATCGACCATAGACCGACAACATTTAGAGAAAAAAACACTTTTGCACCAAACTCATTTTATGCTTAAATCGACCACATATTTAGCTTAGTTGTACCCAAAATCGACCAAAAACCGACACCATTTAAACAAAAAGTCACTTTTGCATCAACCTCATCTTATGCCTAAATCGTCCACATATTTAGTTTTTTTTTTACCCAAAATCGACCATAAACCGCCAACATTTAGAAAAAAAAACACTTGCACCAAACTCATTTTAAGCCTAAATCGACCACATATTTAGCTTATTTCTACCCGAAACTGACCAAAAACCGACACAATTTTAACAAAATATCACTTTTGCACCAAACTCATTTTATTTAATTCGACCTTATATTTAGATTATTTCTACCATAAATCAACCAAAAACTGAAACCATTTTATCAAAAACTCACTTTTGTACCAAACTCATTTTATGCCTAACTCGACCACATATTAAGCTTAATTGTACCCAAAATCGACCAAAAACCGACACCATTTAAACAAAAAGTCACTTTTGCACCAACCTTATCTTATGCCTAAATCGACCTTATATTTAGATTATTTCTACCGTAAATCGACCAAAAACCGACACAATTTTAACAAAAAATCACTTTTGCATCAACCTCATCTTATGCCTAAATCGTCCACATATTTAGTTTTTTTTTTACCCAAAATCGACCATAAACCGACAACATTTAGACAAAAAAAACACTTGCACCAAACTCATTTTATGCCTAAATCGACCACATATTTAGCTTAATTGTACCCAAAATCGACCAAAAACCGAAACCATTTTAACAAAAAATCAATTTAGCACCAAACTCATTTTGAGCCTAAATCGACCACATATTTGGCTTATTTCTACCCGAAACTGACCAAAATTCGACACAATTTTAACAAAAAATCACTTTTGCACCAACCTCATCTTATGCTTAAATCGACCACATATTTATCTTAATTGTACCCAAAATCGACCAAAAACCGAAACCATTTTAACAAAATATCTTTTTTGCACCAAACTCATTTTATTTAATTCGACCTTATATTTAGATTATTTCTACCATAAATCAACCAAAAACTGAAACCATTTTATCAAAAACTCACTTTTGTACCAAACTCATTTTATGCCTAACTCGACCACATATTAAGCCTAATTGTACACAAAATCGACCAAAAACCGACACCATTTAAACAAAAAGTCACTTTTGCACCAACCTTATCTTATGCCTAAGTCGACCTTATATTTAGATTATTTCTACCGTAAATCGACCAAAAACCGACACAATTTTAACAAAAAATCACTTTTGCATCAACCTCATCTTATGCCTAAATCGTCCACATATTTAGTTTTTTTTTTACCCAAAATCGACCATAAACCGACAACATTTAGACAAAAAAAACACTTGCACCAAACTCATTTTATGCCTAAATCGTCCACATATTTAGTTTTTTTTTACCCAAAATCGACCATAGACCGACAACATTTAGAGAAAAAAACACTTTTGCACCAAACTCATTTTATGCTTAAATCGACCACATATTTAGCTTAGTTGTACCCAAAATCGACCAAAAACCGACACCATTTAAACAAAAAGTCACTTTTGCATCAACCTCATCTTATGCCTAAATCGTCCACATATTTAGTTTTTTTTTTACCCAAAATCGACCATAAACCGCCAACATTTAGAAAAAAAAACACTTGCACCAAACTCATTTTAAGCCTAAATCGACCACATATTTAGCTTATTTCTACCCGAAACTGACCAAAAACCGACACAATTTTAACAAAATATCACTTTTGCACCAAACTCATTTTATTTAATTCGACCTTATATTTAGATTATTTCTACCATAAATCAACCAAAAACTGAAACCATTTTATCAAAAACTCACTTTTGTACCAAACTCATTTTATGCCTAACTCGACCACATATTAAGCTTAATTGTACCCAAAATCGACCAAAAACCGACACCATTTAAACAAAAAGTCACTTTTGCACCAACCTTATCTTATGCCTAAATCGACCTTATATTTAGATTATTTCTACCGTAAATCGACCAAAAACCGACACAATTTTAACAAAAAATCACTTTTGCATCAACCTCATCTTATGCCTAAATCGTCCACATATTTAGTTTTTTTTTTACCCAAAATCGACCATAAACCGACAACATTTAGACAAAAAAAACACTTGCACCAAACTCATTTTATGCCTAAATCGACCACATATTTAGCTTAATTGTACCCAAAATCGACCAAAAACCGAAACCATTTTAACAAAAAATCAATTTAGCACCAAACTCATTTTGAGCCTAAATCGACCACATATTTGGCTTATTTCTACCCGAAACTGACCAAAATTCGACACAATATTAACAAAAAATCACTTTTGCACCAACCTCATCTTATGCTTAAATCGACCACATATTTATCTTAATTGTACCCAAAATCGACCAAAAACCGAAACCATTTTAACAAAATATCTTTTTTGCACCAAACTCATTTTATTTAATTCGACCTTATATTTAGATTATTTCTACCATAAATCAACCAAAAACTGAAACCATTTTATCAAAAACTCACTTTTGTACCAAACTCATTTTATGCCTAACTCGACCACATATTAAGCCTAATTGTACACAAAATCGACCAAAAACCGACACCATTTAAACAAAAAGTCACTTTTGCACCAACCTTATCTTATGCCTAAGTCGACCTTATATTTAGATTATTTCTACCGTAAATCGACCAAAAACCGACACAATTTTAACAAAAAATCACTTTTGCATCAACCTCATCTTATGCCTAAATCGTCCACATATTTAGTTTTTTTTTTACCCAAAATCGACCATAAACCGACAACATTTAGACAAAAAAAACACTTGCACCAAACTCATTTTATGCCTAAGACGACCACATATTTAGCTTAATTGTACCCAAAATCGACCAAAAACCGAAACCATTTTAACAAAAAATCAATTTAGCACCAAACTCATTTTGAGCCTAAATCGACCACATATTTGGCTTATTTCTACCCGAAACTGACCAAAATTCGACACAATTTTAACAAAAAATCACTTTTGCACCAACCTCATCTTATGCTTAAATCGACCACATATTTATCTTAATTGTACCCAAAATCGACCAAAAACCGAAACCATTTTAACAAAATATCACTTTTGCACCAAACTCATTTTATTTAATTCGACCTTATATTTAGATTATTTCTACCATAAATCAACCAAAAACTGAAACCATTTTATCAAAAACTCACTTTTGTACCAAACTCATTTTATGCCTAAATCGACCACATATTTAGCTTAATTGTACCCAAAATCGACCAAAAACCGACACCATTTAAACAAAAAGTCACTTTTGCACCAACCTTATCTTATGCCTAAATCGACCTTATATTTAGATTATTTCTACCGTAAATCGACCAAAAACCGACACAATTTTAACAAAAAATCACTTTTGCATCAACCTCATCTTATGCCTAAATCGTCCACATATTTAGTTTTTTTTTTACCCAAAATCGACCATAAACCGACAACATTTAGACAAAAAAAACACTTGCACCAAACTCATTTTATGCCTAAATCGACCACATATTTAGCTTAATTGTACCCAAAATCGACCAAAAACCGAAACCATTTTAACAAAAAATCAATTTAGCACCAAACTCATTTTAAGCCTAAATCGACCACATATTTAGCTTATTTCTACCCGAAACTGACCAAAAACCGACACAATTTTAACAAAAAATCACTTTTGCACCAAACTCATTTTATTTAATTCGACCTTATATTTAGATTACTTCTACCATAAATCAACTAAAAACTGAAACCATTTTATCAAAAACTCACTTTTGTACCAAACTAAGTTTATGCCTAAATCGACCACATATTTAGCTTAATTGTACCCAAAATCGACCAAAAACCGAAACCATTTTAACAAAAAATCAATTTTGCACCAAACTCATTTTAAGCCTAAATCGACCACATATTTAGCTTAGTTGTACCCGAAACTGACCAAAAACCGACACCATTTAAACAAAAAGTCACTTTTGCATCAACCTCTTCTTATGCCTAAATCGTCCACATATTAAGTTTTTTTTTACCCAAAATCGACCATAAACCGACAACATTTAGAGAAAAAAACACTTTTGCACCAAACTCATTTTATGCTTAAATCGACCACATATTTAGCTTAGTTGTACCCAAAATCGACCAAAAACCGACACCATTTAAACATAAAATCACTTTTGCATCAACCTCATGTTATGCCTAAATCGTCCACATATTTAGTTTTTTTTTTACCCAAAATCGACCATAAACCGACAACATTTAGACAAAAAAACACTTGCACCAAACTCATTTTATGCCTAAATCGACCACATATTTAGCTTAATTGTACACAAAATCGACCAAAAACCGACACCATTTAAACAAAAAGTCACTTTTGCACCAACCTTATCTTATGCCTAAATCGACCTTATATTTAGATTATTTCTACCGTAAATCGACCAAAAACCGACACAATTTTAACAAAAAATCACTTTTGCATCAACCTCATCTTATGCCTAAATCGTCCACATATTTAGTTTTTTTTTTACCCAAAATCGACCATAAACCGACAACATTTAGACAAAAAAAACACTTGCACCAAACTCATTTTATGCCTAAGACGACCACATATTTAGCTTAATTGTACCCAAAATCGACCAAAAACCGAAACCATTTTAACAAAAAATCAATTTAGCACCAAACTCATTTTGAGCCTAAATCGACCACATATTTGGCTTATTTCTACCCGAAACTGACCAAAATTCGACACAATTTTAACAAAAAATCACTTTTGCACCAACCTCATCTTATGCTTAAATCGACCACATATTTATCTTAATTGTACCCAAAATCGACCAAAAACCGAAACCATTTTAACAAAAAATCCATTTTGCACCAAACTCATTTTAAGCCTAAATCGACCACATATTTAGCTTATTTCTACCCGAAACTGACCAAAAACCGACACAATTTTAACAAAAAATCACTTTTGCACCAAACTCATTTTATTTAATTCGACCTTATATTTAGATTACTTCTACCATAAATCAACTAAAAACTGAAACCATTTTATTAAAAACTCACTTTTGTACCAAACTAAGTTTATGCCTAAATCGACCACATATTTAGCTTAATTGTACCCAAAATCGACCAAAAACCGAAACCATTTTAACAAAAAATCAATTTTGCACCAAACTCATTTTAAGCCTAAATCGACCACATATTTAGCTTAGTTGTACCCGAAACTGACCAAAAACCGACACCATTTAAACAAAAAGTCACTTTTGCATCAACCTCTTCTTATGCCTAAATCGTCCACATATTTAGTTTTTTTTTACCCAAAATCGACCATAAACCGACAACATTTAGACAAAAAAACACTTGCACCAAACTCATTTTATGCCTAAATCGACCACATATTTAGCTTAATTGTACCCAAAATCGACCAAAAACCGAAACCATTTTAACAAAAAATCAATTTAGCACTAAACTCATTTTGAGCCTAAATCGACCACATATTTAGCTTATTTCTACCCGAAACTGACCAAAAACCGACACAATTTTAACAAAAAATCACTTTTGCACCAACCTCATCTTATGCTTAAATCGACCACATATTTATCTTAATTGTACCCAAAATCGACCAAAAACCGAAACCATTTTAACAAAAAATCAATTTTGCACCAAACTCATTTTAAGCCTAAATCGACCACATATTTAGCTTATTTCTACCCGAAACTGACCAAAAACCGACACAATTTTAACAAAAAATCACTTTTGCACCAAACTCATTTTATTTAATTCGACCTTATATTTAGATTACTTCTACCATAAATCAACTAAAAACTGAAACCATTTTATCAAAAACTCACTTTTGTACCAAACTAAGTTTATGCCTAAATCGACCACATACTTAGCTTAATTGTACCCAAAATCGACCAAAAACCGAAACCATTTTAACAAAAAATCAATTTTGCACCAAACTCATTTTAAGCCTAAATCGACCACATATTTAGCTTAGTTGTACCCGAAACTGACCAAAAACCGACACCATTTAAACAAAAAGTCACTTTTGCATCAACCTCTTCTTATGCCTAAATCGTCCACATATTTAGTTTTTTTTTACCCAAAATCGACCATAAACCGACAACATTTAGAGAAAAAAACATTTTTGCACCAAACTCATTTTATGCTTAAATCGACCACATATTTAGCTTAGTTGTACCCAAAATCGACCAAAAACCGACACCATTTAAACAAAAAGTCTGTTTTGCATCAACCTCATCTTATGCCTAAATCGTCCACATATTTAGTTTTTTTTTACCCAAAATCGACCATAAACCGACAACATTTAGAAAAAAAAACACTTGCACCAAACTCATTTTATGCCTAAATCGTCCACATATTTAGTTTTTTTTTACCCAAAATCGACCATAGACCGACAACATTTAGAGAAAAAAACACTTTTGCACCAAACTCATTTTATGCTTAAATCGACCACATATTTAGCTTAGTTGTACCCAAAATCGACCAAAAACCGACACCATTTAAACAAAAAGTCACTTTTGCATCAACCTCATCTTATGCCTAAATCGTCCACATATTTAGTTTTTTTTTTACCCAAAATCGACCATAAACCGACAACATTTAGAAAAAAAAACACTTGCACCAAACTCATTTTAAGCCTAAATCGACCACATATTTTATTTATCTTAATTGTACCCAAAATCGACCAAAAACCGAAACCATTTTAACAAAAAATCAATTTTGCACCAAACTCATTTTAAGCCTAAATCGACCACATATTTAGCTTATTTCTACCCGAAACTGACCAAAAACCGACACAATTTTAACAAAAAATCACTTTTGCACCAAACTCATTTTATTTAATTCGACCTTATATTTAGATTACTTCTACCATAAATCAACTAAAAACTGAAACCATTTTATCAAAAACTCACTTTTGCACCAAACTCATTTTATGCTTAAATCGACCACATATTTAGCTTAGTTGTACCCAAAATCGACCAAAAACCGACACCATTTAAACAAAAGTGCAAAAGTGACGCATCAACCTCATCTTATGCCTAAATCGTCCACATATTTAGTTTTTTTTTTTACCCAAAATCGACCATAAACCGACAACATTTAGAAAAAAAAACACTTGCACCAAACTCATTTTAAGCCTAAATCGACCACATATTTTATTTATCTTAATTGTACCCAAAATCGACGAAAAACCGAAACCATTTTAACAAAAAATCAATTTTGCACCAAACTCATTTTAAGCCTAAATCGACCACATATTTAGCTTATTTCTACCCGAAACTGACCAAAAACCGACACAATTTTAACAAAAAATCACTTTTGCACCAAACTCATTTTATTTAATTCGACCTTATATTTAGATTACTTCTACCATAAATCAACTAAAAACTGAAACCATTTTATCAAAAACTCACTTTTGTACCAAACTAAGTTTATGCCTAAATCGACCACATATTTAGCTTAATTGTACCCAAAATCGACCAAAAACCGAAACCATTTTAACAAAAAATCAATTTTGCACCAAACTCATTTTAAGCCTAAATCGACCACATATTTAGCTTAGTTGTACCCGAAACTGACCAAAAACCGACACCATTTAAACAAAAAGTCACTTTTGCATCAACCTCTTCTTATGCCTAAATCGTCCACATATTTAGTTTTTTTTTACCCAAAATCGACCATAAACCGACAACATTTAGAGAAAAAAACATTTTTGCACCAAACTCATTTTATGCTTAAATCGACCACATATTTAGCTTAGTTGTACCCAAAATCGACCAAAAACCGACACCATTTAAACAAAAAGTCACTTTTGCATCAACCTCATCTTATGCCTAAATCGTCCACATATTTAGTTTTTTTTTACCCAAAATCGACCATAAACCGACAACATTTAGAGAAAAAAACACTTTTGCACCAAACTCATTTTATGCTTAAATCGACCACATATTTAGCTTAGTTGTACCCAAAATCGACCAAAAACCGACACCATTTAAACAAAAAGTTACTTTTGCATCAACCTCATCTTATGCCTAAATCGTCCACATATTTAGTTTTTTTTTACCCAAAATCGACCATAAACCGACAACATTTAGAAAAAAAAACACTTGCACCAAACTCATTTTATGCCTAAATCGTCCACATATTTAGTTTTTTTTTACCCAAAATCGACCATAGACCGACAACATTTAGAGAAAAAAACACTTTTGCACCAAACTCATTTTATGCTTAAATCGACCACATATTTAGCTTAGTTGTACCCAAAATCGACCAAAAACCGACACCATTTAAACAAAAAGTCACTTTTGCATCAACCTCATCTTATGCTTAAATCGACCACATATTTATCTTAATTGTACCCAAAATTGACCAAAAACCGAAACCATTTTAACAAAAAATCAATTTTGCACCAAACTCATTTTAAGCCTAAATCGACCACATATTTAGCTTATTTCTACCCGAAACTGACCAAAAACCGACACAATTTTAACAAAAAATCACTTTTGCATCAACTTCATCTTATGCCTAAATCTTCCACATATTTAGTTTTTTTTTACCCAAAATCGACCATAAACCGACAACATTTAGACAAAAAAACACTTGCACCAAACTCATTTTATCCCTAAATCGACCACATATTTAGCTTAATTGTACCCAAAATCGACCAAAAACCGAAACCATTTTAACAAAAAATCAATTTTGCACCAAACTCATTTTGAGCCTAAATCGACCACATATTTAGCTTAGTTGTACCCAAAATCGACCAAAAACCGACACCATTTAAACAAAAAGTCACTTTTGCACCAACCTTGTCTTATGCCTAAATCAACCTTATATTTAGATTATTTCTACCGTAAATCGACCAAAAACCGAAACCATTTGAACAAAAAATCAATTTTGCATCAAATTCATTTTGAGCCTAAATCGACCACATATTTAGCTTTTTTCTACCCGAAACTGACCAAAAACCGACACAATTTTAACAAAAAATCACTTTTGCACCAACCTCATCTTATGCCTAAATCGACCACATATTTAGCTTAATTGTACCCAAAATCGACCAAAAACAGAAACCATTTTAACAAAAAATCAATTTTGCACCAAACTCATTTTAAGCCTAAATCGACCACATATTTAGCTTAGTTGTACCCGAAACTGACCAAAAACCGACACCATTTAAACAAAAAGTCACTTTTGCATCAACCTCTTCTTATGCCTAAATCGTCCACATATTTAGTTTTTTTTTACCCAAAATCGACCATAAACCGACAACATTTAGAGAAAAAAACACTTTTGCACCAAACTCATTTTATGCTTAAATCGACCACATATTTAGCTTAGTTGTACCCAAAATCGACCAAAAACCGACACCATTTAAACAAAAAGTTACTTTTGCATCAACCTCATCTTATGCCTAAATCGTCCACATATTTAGTTTTTTTTTACCCAAAATCGACCATAAACCGACAACATTTAGAAAAAAAAACACTTGCACCAAACTCATTTTATGCCTAAATCGTCCACATATTTAGTTTTTTTTTACCCAAAATCGACCATAGACCGACAACATTTAGAGAAAAAAACACTTTTGCACCAAACTCATTTTATGCTTAAATCGACCACATATTTAGCTTAGTTGTACCCAAAATCGACCAAAAACCGACACCATTTAAACAAAAAGTCACTTTTGCATCAACCTCATCTTATGCTTAAATCGACCACATATTTATCTTAATTGTACCCAAAATCGACCAAAAACCGACACCATTTAAACAAAAAGTCACTTTAGCACCAACCTTATCTTATGCCTAAATCGACCTTATATTTAGATTATTTCTACCGTAAATCGACCAAAAACCGACACAATTTTAACAAAAAATCACTTTTGCACCAAACTCATTTTATTTAATTCGACCTTATATTTAGATTACTTCTACCATAAATCAACCAAAAACTGAAACCATTTTATCAAAAACTCACTTTTGTACAAAACTCATTTTATGCCTAAATCGACCACATATTTAGCTTAATTGTACCCAAAATCGAACAAAAACCGACACCATTTAAACAAAAAGTCACTTTTGCACCAACCTTATCTTATGCCTAAATCGACCTTATATTTAGATTATTTCTACCGTAAATCGACCAAAAACCGACACAATTTTAACAAAAAATCACTTTTGCATCAACTTCATCTTATGCCTAAATCGTCCACATATTTAGTTTTTTTTTTACCCAAAATCGACCATAAACCGACAACATTTAGACAAAAAAACACTTGCACCAAACTCATTTTATGCCTAAATCGTCCACATATTTAGTTTTTTTTTACCCAAAATCGACCATAGACCGACAACATTTAGAGAAAAAAACACTTTTGCACCAAACTCATTTTATGCTTAAATCGACCACATATTTAGCTTAGTTGTACCCAAAATCGACCAAAAACCGACACCATTTAAACAAAAAGTCACTTTTGCATCAACCTCATCTTATGCTTAAATCGACCACATATTTATCTTAATTGTACCCAAAATCGACCAAAAACCGAAACCATTTTAACAAAAAATCAATTTTGCACCAAACTCATTTTAAGCCTAAATCGACCACATATTTAGCTTATTTATACCCGAAACTGACCAAAAACCGACACAATTTTAACAAAAAATCACTTTTGCACCAAACTCATTTTATTTAATTCGACCTTATATTTAGATTACTTCTACCATAAATCAACCAAAAACTGAAACCATTTTATCAAAAACTCACTTTTGTACAAAACTCATGTTATGCCTAAATCGACCACATGTTTAGCTTAATTGTACCCAAAATCGAACAAAAACCGACACCATTTAAACAAAAAGTCACTTTTGCACCAACCTTATCTTATGCCTAAATCGACCTTATATTTAGATTATTTCTACCGTAAATCGACCAAAAACCGACACAATTTTAACAAAAAATCACTTTTGCATCAACTTCATCTTATGCCTAAATCGTCCACATATTTAGTTTTTTTTTTACCCAAAATCGACCATAAACCGACAACATTTAGACAAAAAAACACTTGCACCAAACTCATTTTATGCCTAAATCGACCACATATTTAGCTTAATTGTACCCAAAATCGAACAAAAACCGACACCATTTAAACAAAAAGTCACTTTTGCACCAACCTTATCTTATGCTTAAATCGAACACATATTTATCTTAATTGTACCCAAAATCGACCAAAAACCGAAACCATTTTAACAAAAAATCAATTTTGCACCAAACTCATTTTAAGCCTAAATCGACCACATATTTAGCTTATTTATACCCGAAACTGACCAAAAACCGACACAATTTTAACAAAAAATCACTTTTGCACCAAACTCATTTTATTTAATTCGACCTTATATTTAGATTACTTCTACCATAAATCAACCAAAAACTGAAACCATTTTATCAAAAACTCACTTTTGTACAAAACTCATGTTATGCCTAAATCGACCACATGTTTAGCTTAATTGTACCCAAAATCGAACAAAAACCGACACCATTTAAACAAAAAGTCACTTTTGCACCAACCTTATCTTATGCCTAAATCGACCTTATATTTAGATTATTTCTACCGTAAATCGACCAAAAACCGACACAATTTTAACAAAAAATCACTTTTGCATCAACTTCATCTTATGCCTAAATCGTCCACATATTTAGTTTTTTTTTTACCCAAAATCGACCATAAACCGACAACATTTAGACAAAAAAACACTTGCACCAAACTCATTTTATGCCTAAATCGTCCACATATTTAGTTTTTTTTTTTACCCAAAATCGACCAAAAACCGAAACCATTTTAACAAAAAATCAATTTTGCACCAAACTCATTTTGAGCCTAAATCGTCCACATATTTAACTTAATTGTACCCAAAACCCGAATCGATTTTAACAAAAAATCAATTTTTCACCAAACTCATGTTAAGCCTAACTCGACCTTATATTTAGCTTATTTCTACCCAAAGTCTACCATAAACCGACATTATTTAGACAAAAAAACACTTTTGCAGCAAATTCATTTATGCCTAAATCGACCACATATTTAGCTTAATTGTACCCAAAATCGACCAAAAACCGAAACCATTTTAACAAAAAATCAATTTTGCACCAAACTCATTTTAAGGCTAAATCGACCACATATTTAGCTTATTTCTACCCGAAACTGACCAAAAACCGACACAATTTTCACAAAAAATCACTTTTGCACCAAACTCATTTTATTTAATTTGACCTTATATTTAGATTATTTCTACCATAAATCAACCAAAAACTGAAACCATTTTATCAAAAACTCACTTTTGTACGAAACTCATTTTATGCCTAAATCGACCACATATTTAGCTTAATTGTACCCAAAATCGACCAAAAACCGACACCATTTAAACAAAAAGTCACTTTTGCACCAACCTTATCTTATGCCTAAATCGACCTTATATTTAGATTATTTCTACCGTAAATCGAACAAAAACCGACACAATTTTAACAAAAAATCACTTTTGCATCAACTTCATCTTATGCCTAAATCTTCCACATATTTAGTTTTTTTTTACCCAAAATCGACCAAAAACCGACAACATTTAGACAAAAAAACACTTTTGCACCAAACTCATTTTATGCCTAAATCGTCCACATATTTAGTTTTTTTTTTACCCAAAATCGACCATAAACCGACAACATTTAGACAAAAAAACACTTGCACCAAACTCATTTTATGCCTAAATCGACCACATATTTAGCTTAATTGTACCCAAAATCGACCAAAAACCGAAACCATTTTAACAAAAAATCAATTTAGCACCAAACTCATTTTGAGCCTAAATCGACCACATATTTAGCTTATTTCTACCCGAAACTGACCAAAAACCGACACAATTTTAACAAAAAATCACTTTTGCACCAACCTCATCTTATGCTTAAATCGACCACATATTTATCTTAATTGTACCCAAAATCGACCAAAAACCGAAACCATTTTAACAAAAAATCAATTTTGCACCAAACTCATTTTAAGCCTAAATCGACCACATATTTAGCTTATTTCTACCCGAAACTGACCAAAAACCGACACAATTTTAACAAAAAATCACTTTTGCACCAAACTCATTTTATTTAATTCGACCTTATATTTAGATTACTTCTACCATAAATCAACCAAAAACTGAAACCATTTTATCAAAAACTCACTTTTGTACCAAACTAAGTTTATGCCTAAATCGACCACATATTTAGCTTAATTGTACCCAAAATCGACCAAAATCCGAAACCCTTTTAACAAAAAATCAATTTTGCACCAAATTCATTTTAAGCCTAAATCGACCACATATTTAGCTTTTTTCTACCCGAAACTGACCAAAAACCGACACAATTTTAACAAAAAATCACTTTTGCACCAACCTCATCTTATGCCTAAATCGTCCACATATTTAGTTTTTTTTTACCCAAAATCGACCATAAACCGACAACATTTAGAGAAAAAAACACTTTTGCACCAAACTCATTTTATGCTTAAATCGACCACATATTTAGCTTAGTTGTACCCAAAATCGACCAAAAACCGACACCATTTAAACAAAAAGTCACTTTTGCATCAACCTCATCTTATGCCTAAATCGTCCACATATTTAGTTTTTTTTTACCCAAAATCGACCATAAACCGACAACATTTAGAAAAAAAAAACACTTGCACCAAACTCATTTTATGCCTAAATCGTCCACATATTTAGTTTTTTTTTACCCAAAATCGACCATAGACCGACAACATTTAGAGAAAAAAACACTTTTGCACCAAACTCATTTTATGCTTAAATCGACCACATATTTAGCTTAGTTGTACCCAAAATCGACCAAAAACCGACACCATTCAAACAAAAAGTCACTTTTGCATCAACCTCATCTTATGCCTAAATCGTCCACATATTTAGTTTTTTTTGTATCCAAAATCGACCATAAACCGACAACATTTAGATAAAAAAACACTTGCACCAAACTCATTTTATGCCTAAACCGTCCACATATTTAGTTTTTTTTTACCCAAAATCGACCATAGACCGACAACATTTAGAGAAAAAAACACTTTTGCACCAAACTCATTTTATGCTTAAATCGACCACATATTTAGCTTAGTTGTACCCAAAATCGTCCAAAAACCGACACCATTTAAACAAAAAGTCACTTTTGCATCAACCTCATCTTATGCCTAAATCGTCCACATATTTAGTTTTTTTTTTACCCAAAATCGACCATAAACCGCCAACATTTAGAAAAAAAAACACTTGCACCAAACTCATTTTAAGCCTAAATCGACCACATATTTAGCTTATTTCTACCCGAAACTGACCAAAAACCGACACAATTTTAACAAAATATCACTTTTGCACCAAACTCATTTTATTTAATTCGACCTTATATTTAGATTATTTCTACCATAAATCAACCAAAAACTGAAACCATTTTATCAAAAACTCACTTTTGTACCAAACTCATTTTATGCCTAACTCGACCACATATTAAGCTTAATTGTACCCAAAATCGACCAAAAACCGACACCATTTAAACAAAAAGTCACTTTTGCACCAACCTTATCTTATGCCTAAATCGACCTTATATTTAGATTATTTCTACCGTAAACCGACCAAAAACCGACACAATTTTAACAAAAAATCACTTTTGCATCAACCTCATCTTATGCCTAAATCGTCCACATATTTAGTTTTTTTTTTACCCAAAATCGACCATAAACCGACAACATTTAGACAAAAAAACACTTGCACCAAACTCATTTTATGCCTAAATCGACCACATATTTAGCTTAATTGTACCCAAAATCGACCAAAAACCGAAACCATTTTAACAAAAAATCAATTTTGCACCAAACTCATTTTGAGCCTAAATCGACCACATATTTAGCTTATTTCTACCCGAAACTGACCAAAAACCGACACAATTTTAACAAAAAATCACTTTTGCACCAACCTCATCTTATGCTTAAATCGACCACATATTTATCTTAATTGTACCCAAAATCGACCAAAAACCGAAACCATTTTAACAAAAAATCAATTTTGCACCAAACTCATTTTAAGCCTAAATCGACCACATATTTAGCTTATTTCTACCCGAAACTGACCAAAAACCGACACAATTTTAACAAAAAATCACTTTTGCACCAAACTCATTTTATTTAATTCGACCTTATATTTAGATTATTTCTACCATAAATCAACCAAAAACTGAAACCATTTTATCAAAAACTCACTTTTGTACAAAACTCATTTTATGCCTAAATCGACCACATATTTAGCTTAATTGTACCCAAAATCGACCAAAAACCGAAACCATTTTAACAAAAAATCAATTTTGCACCAAACTCATTTTAAGCCTAAATCGACCACATATTTAGCTTATTTCTACCCGAAACTGACCAAAAACCGACACAATTTTAACAAAAAATCACTTTTGCATCAACTTCATCTTATGCCTAAATCTTCCACATATTTAGTTTTTTTTTACCCAAAATCGACCATAAACCGACAACATTTAGACAAAAAAACACTTGCACCAAACTCATTTTATGCCTAAATCGACCACATATTTAGCTTAGTTGTACCCAAAATCGACCAAAAACCGAAACCATTTTAACAAAAAATCACTTTTGCACCAAACTCATTTTATTTAATTCGACCTTATATTTAGATTATTTCTACCATAAATCAACCAAAAACTGAAACCATTTTATCAAAAACTCACTTTTGTACAAAACTCATTCTATGCCTAAATCGACCACATATTTAGCTTAATTGTACCCAAAATCGACCAAAAACCGACACCATTTAAACAAAAAGTCACTTTTGCACCAACCTTGTCTTATGCCTAAATCAACCTTATATTTAGATTATTTCTACCGTAAATCGACCAAAAACCGAAACCATTTGAACAAAAAATCAATTTTGCATCAAATTCATTTTGAGCCTAAATCGACCACATATTTAGCTTTTTTCTACCCGAAACCGACCAAAAACCGACACAATTTTAACAAAAATCACTTTTGCACCAACCTCATCTTATGCCTAAATCGTCCACATATTAAGTTTTTTTTTTACCCACAATCGACCATAAACCGACAACATTTAGAGAAAAAAACACTTGCACCAAACTCATTTTATGCCTAAATCGACCACATATTTAGCTTAATTGTTCCCAAAATCGACCTAAAACCGAAACCATTTTAACAAAAAATCAATTTTGCACCAAACTCATTTTGAGCCTAAATCGACCACATATTTAGCTTAGTTGTACCCAAAATCGACCAAAAACCGACACCATTTAAACAAAAAGTCACTTTTGCACCAACCTTGTCTTATGCCTAAATCAACCTTATATTTAGATTATTTCTACCGTAAATCGACCAAAAACCGAAACCATTTGAACAAAAAATCAATTTTGCATCAAATTCATTTTGAGCCTAAATCGACCACATATTTAGCTTTTTTCTACCCGAAACTGACCAAAAACCGACACAATTTTAACAAAAAATCACTTTTGCACCAACCTCATCTTATGCCTAAATCGTCCACATATTTAGTTTTTTTTACCCAAAATCGACCATAAACCGACAACATTTAGAGAAAAAAACACTTGCACCAAACTCATTTTACGCTTAAATCGACCACATATTTAGCTTAGTTGTACCCAAAATCGACCAAAAACCGACACCATTTAAACAAAAAGTCACTTTTGCACCAACCTTGTCTTATGCCTAAATCAACCTTATATTTAGATTATTTCTACCGTAAATCGACCAAAAACCGAAACCATTTGAACAAAAAATCAATTTTGCATCAAATTCATTTTGAGCCTAAATCGACCACATATTTAGCTTTTTTCTACCCGAAACCGACCAAAAACCGACACAATTTTAACAAAAATCACTTTTGCACCAACCTCATCTTATGCCTAAATCGTCCACATATTAAGTTTTTTTTTTACCCACAATCGACCATAAACCGACAACATTTAGAGAAAAAAACACTTGCACCAAACTCATTTTATGCCTAAATCGACCACATATTTAGCTTAATTGTTCCCAAAATCGACCTAAAACCGAAACCATTTTAACAAAAAATCAATTTTGCACCAAACTCATTTTGAGCCTAAATCGACCACATATTTAGCTTAGTTGTACCCAAAATCGACCAAAAACCGACACCATTTAAACAAAAAGTCACTTTTGCACCAACCTTGTCTTATGCCTAAATCAACCTTATATTTAGATTATTTCTACCGTAAATCGACCAAAAACCGAAACCATTTGAACAAAAAATCAATTTTGCATCAAATTCATTTTGAGCCTAAATCGACCACATATTTAGCTTTTTTCTACCCGAAACTGACCAAAAACCGACACAATTTTAACAAAAAATCACTTTTGCACCAACCTCATCTTATGCCTAAATCGTCCACATATTTAGTTTTTTTTACCCAAAATCGACCATAAACCGACAACATTTACAGAAAAAAACACTTGCAACAAACTCATTTTACGCTTAAATCGACCACATATTTAGCTTAGTTGTACCCAAAATCGACCAAAAACCGACACCATTTAAACAAAAAGTCACTTTTGCACCAACCTTGTCTTATGCCTAAATCAACCTTATATTTAGACTATTTCTACCGTAAATCGACCAAAAACCGAAACCATTTGAACAAAAAATCAATTTTGCATCAAATTCATTTTGAGCCTAAATCGACCACATATTTAGCTTTTTTCTACCCGAAACTGACCAAAAACCGACACAATTTTAACAAAAAATCACTTTTGCACCAACCTCATCCTATGCCTAAATCGTCCACATATTAAGTTTTTTTTTTACCCACAATCGACCATAAACCGACAACATTTAGAGAAAAAAACACTTGCACCAAACTCATTTTATGCCTAAATCGACCACATATTAAGCTTAATTGTTCCCAAAATCGACCAAAAACCGAAACCATTTTAACAAAAAATCAATTTTGCACCAAACTCATTTTGAGCCTAAATCGACCACATATTTAGCTTAGTTGTACCCAAAATCGACCAAAAACCGAAACCATTTGAACAAAAAATCAATTTTGCATCAAATTCATTTTGAGCCTAAATCGACCACATATTTAGCTTTTTTCTACCCGAAACTGACCAAAAACCGACACCATTTAAACAAAAAGTCACTTTTGCACCAACCTTGTCTTATGCCTAAATCGACCTTATATTTAGATTATTTCTACCGTAAATCGACCAAAAACCGACACAATTTTAACAAAAAATCACTTTTGCATCAACTTCATCTTATGCCTAAATCGTCCACATATTTAGTTTTTTTTTTTACCCAAAATCGACCATAAACCGACAACATTTAGACACAAAAACACTTGCACCAAACTCATTTTATGCCTAAATCGACCACATATTTAGCTTAATTGTACCCAAAATCGACCAAAAACCGAAACCATTTTAACAAAAAATCAATTTTGCACCAAACTCATTTTGAGCCTAAATCGACCACATATTTAGCTTATTTCTACCCGAAACCCAAAAAATCAATTTTTCACCAAACTCATGTTAAGCCTAACTCGACCTTATATTTAGCTTATTTCTACCCAAAGTCTACCATAAGCCGACATTATTTAGACAAAAAAACACTTTTGCAGCAAATTCATTTATGCCTAAGTCGACCACATATTTAGCTTAATTGTACCCAAAATCGACCTAAAACCGAAACCATTTAACAAAAAATCAATTTTGCACCAAACTCATTTTAAGGCTAAATCGACCACATATTTAGCTTATTTCTACCCGAAACTGACCAAAAACCGACACAATTTTAACAAAAAATCACTTTTGCACCAAACTTATTTTATTTAATTCGACCTTATATTTAGATTATTTCTACCATAAATCAACCAAAAACTGAAACCATTTTATCAAAAACTCACTTTTGTACAAAACTCATTTTATGCCTAAATCGACCACATATTTAGCTTAATTGTACCCAAAATCGACCAAAAACCGACACCATTTAAACAAAAAGGCACTTTTGCACCAACCTTATCTTATGCCTAAATCGACCTTATATTTAGATTATTTCTACCGTAAATCGACCAAAAACCGACACAATTTTAACAAAAAATCACTTTTGCATCAACTTCATCTTATGCCTAAATCTTCCACATATTTAGTTTTTTTTTACCCAAAATCGACCATAAACCGACAACATTTAGACAAAAAAACACTTGCACCAAACTCATTTTATGCCTAAATTGACCACATATTTAGCTTAATTGTACCCAAAATCGACCAAAAAACGAAACCATTTTAACAAAAAATCAATTTTGCACCAAACTCATTTTGAGCCTAAATCGACCACATATTTAGCTTATTTCTACCCGAAACTGACCAAAAACCGACACAATTTTAACAAAAAATCACTTTTGCACCAACCTCATCTTATGCTTAAATCGACCACATATTTATCTTAATTGTACCCAAAATCGATCAAAAACCGAAACCATTTTAACAAAAAATCAATTTTGCACCAAACTCATTTTAAGCCTAAATCGACCACATATTTAGCTTATTTCTACCCGAAACTGACCAAAAACCGACACAATTTTAACAAAAAATCACTTTTGCACCAAACTCATTTTATTTAATTCGACCTTATATTTAGATTACTTCTACCATAAATCAACCAAAAACTGAAACCATTTTATCAAAAACTCACTTTTGTACCAAACTAAGTTTATGCCTAAATCGACCACATATTTAGCTTAATTGTACCCAAAATCGACCAAAATCCGAAAACCTTTTAACAAAAAATCAATTTTGCACCAAATTCATTTTAAGCCTAAATCGACCACATATTTACCTTTTTTCTACCCGAAACTGACCAAAAACCGACACAATTTTAACAAAAAATCACTTTTGCACCAACCTCATCTTATGCCTAAATCGTCCACATATTTAGTTTTTTTTTACCCAAAATCGACCATAAACCGACAACATTTAGAGAAAAAAACACATTTGCACCAAACTCATTTTATGCTTAAATCGACCACATATTTAGCTTAGTTGTACCCAAAATCGACCAAAAACCGACACCATTTAAACAAAAAGTCACTTTTGCATCAACCTCATCTTATGCCTAAATCGTCCACATATTTATTTTTTTTTTACCCAAAATCGACCATAAACCGACAACATTTAGAAAAAAAAAACACTTTCACCAAACTCATTTTACGCTTAAATCGACCACATATTTAGCTTAGTTGTACCCAAAATCGACCAAAAACCGACACCATTTAAACAAAAAGTCACTTTTGCACCAACCTTGTCTTATGCCTAAATCAACCTTATATTTAGATTATTTCTACCGTAAATCGACCAAAAACCGAAACCATTTGAACAAAAAATCAATTTTGCATCAAATTCATTTTGAGCCTAAATCGACCACATATTTAGCTTTTTTCTACCCGAAACTGACCAAAAACCGACACAATTTTAACAAAAAATCACTTTTGCACCAACCTCATCTTATGACTAAATCGTCCACATATTTAGTTTTTTTTACCCAAAATCGACCATAAACCGACAACATTTAGAGAAAAAAACACTTGCACCAAACTCATTTTACGCTTAAATCGACCACATATTTAGCTTAGTTGTACCCAAAATCGACCAAAAACCGACACCATTTAAACAAAAAGTCACTTTTGCACCAACCTCGTCTTATGCCTAAATCAACCTTATATTTAGATTATTTCTACCGTAAATCGACCAAAAACCGAAACCATTTGAACAAAAAATCAATTTTGCATCAAATTCATTTTGAGCCTAAATCGACCACATATTTAGCTTTTTTCTACCCGAAACTGACCAAAAACCGACACAATTTTAACAAAAAATCACTTTTGCACCAACCTCATCTTATGCCTAAATCGTCCACATATTAAGTTTTTTTTTTACCCACAATCGACCATAAACCGACAACATTTAGAGAACAAAACACTTGCACCAAACTCATTTTATGCCTAAATCGACCACATATTTAGCTTAATTGTTCCCAAAATCGACCAAAAACCGAAAACATTTTAACAAAAAATCAATTTTGCACCAAACTCATTTTGAGCCTAAATCGACCACATATTTAGCTTAGTTGTACCCAAAATCGACCAAAAACCGACACTTAAACAAAAAGTCACTTTTGCATCAACCTCATCTTATGCCTAAATCGTCCACATATTTAGTTTTTTTTTACCCAAAATCGACCATAAACCGACAACATTTAGAAAAAAAAACACTTGCACCAAACTCATTTTATGCCTAAATCGTCCACATATTTAGTTTTTTTTTACCCAAAATCGACCATAGACCGACAACATTTAGAGAAAAAAACACTTTTGCACCAAACTCATTTTATGCTTAAATCGACCACATATTTAGCTTAGTTGTACCCAAAATCGACCAAAAACCGACACCATTTAAACAAAAAGTCACTTTTGCATCAACCTCATCTTATGCCTAAATCGTCCACATATTTAGTTTTTTTTTACCCAAAATCGACCATAAACCGACAACATTTAGAAAAAAAAACACTTGCACCAAACTCATTTTAAGCCTAAATCGACCACATATTTAGCTTAGTTGTACCCAAAATCGACCAAAAACCGACACCATTTAAACAAAAAATCACTTTTGCATCAACCTCATCTTATGCCTAAATCGTCCACATATTTAGTTTTTTTTTTACCCAAAATCGACCATAAACCGACAACATTTAGACAAAAAAAACACTTGCACCAAACTCATTTTATGCCTAAATCGACCACATATTTAGCTTAATTGTACCCAAAATCGACCAAAAACCGAAACCATTTTAACAAAAAATCAATTTAGCACCAAACTCATTTTGAGCCTAAATCGACCACATATTTGGCTTATTTCTACCCGAAACTGACCAAAATTCGACACAATTTTAACAAAAAATCACTTTTGCATCAACCTCTTCTTATGCCTAAATCGTCCACATATTTAGTTTTTTTTTACCCAAAATCGACCATAAACCGACAACATTTAGAGAAAAAAACACTTTTGCACCAAACTCATTTTACGCTTAAATCGACCACATATTTAGCTTAGTTGTACCCAAAATCGACCAAAAACCGACACCATTTAAACAAAAAGTCACTTTTGCACCAACCTCGTCTTATGCCTAAATCAACCTTATATTTAGATTATTTCTACCGTAAATCGACCAAAAACCGAAACCATTTGAACAAAAAATCAATTTTGCATCAAATTCATTTTGAGCCTAAATCGACCACATATTTAGCTTTTTTCTACCCGAAACTGACCAAAAACCGACACAATTTTAACAAAAAATCACTTTTGCACCAACCTCATCTTATGCCTAAATCGTCCACATATTAAGTTTTTTTTTTACCCACAATCGACCATAAACCGACAACATTTAGAGAACAAAACACTTGCACCAAACTCATTTTATGCCTAAATCGACCACATATTTAGCTTAATTGTTCCCAAAATCGACCAAAAACCGAAAACATTTTAACAAAAAATCAATTTTGCACCAAACTCATTTTGAGCCTAAATCGACCACATATTTAGCTTAGTTGTACCCAAAATCGACCAAAAACCGACACTTAAACAAAAAGTCACTTTTGCATCAACCTCATCTTATGCCTAAATCGTCCACATATTTAGTTTTTTTTTACCCAAAATCGACCATAAACCGACAACATTTAGAAAAAAAAACACTTGCACCAAACTCATTTTATGCCTAAATCGTCCACATATTTAGTTTTTTTTTACCCAAAATCGACCATAGACCGACAACATTTAGAGAAAAAAACACTTTTGCACCAAACTCATTTTATGCTTAAATCGACCACATATTTAGCTTAGTTGTACCCAAAATCGACCAAAAACCGACACCATTTAAACAAAAAGTCACTTTTGCATCAACCTCATCTTATGCCTAAATCGTCCACATATTTAGTTTTTTTTTTACCCAAAATCGACCATAAACCGACAACATTTAGAAAAAAAAACACTTGCACCAAACTCATTTTAAGCCTAAATCGACCACATATTTAGCTTAGTTGTACCCAAAATCGACCAAAAACCGACACCATTTAAACAAAAAATCACTTTTGCATCAACCTCATCTTATGCCTAAATCGTCCACATATTTAGTTTTTTTTTTACCCAAAATCGACCATAAACCGACAACATTTAGACAAAAAAAACACTTGCACCAAACTCATTTTATGCCTAAATCGACCACATATTTAGCTTAATTGTACCCAAAATCGACCAAAAACCGAAACCATTTTAACAAAAAATCAATTTAGCACCAAACTCATTTTGAGCCTAAATCGACCACATATTTGGCTTATTTCTACCCGAAACTGACCAAAATTCGACACAATTTTAACAAAAAATCACTTTTGCATCAACCTCTTCTTATGCCTAAATCGTCCACATATTTAGTTTTTTTTTACCCAAAATCGACCATAAACCGACAACATTTAGAGAAAAAAACACTTTTGCACCAAACTCATTTTATGCTTAAATCGACCACATATTTAGCTTAGTTGTACCCAAAATCGACCAAAAACCGACACCATTTAAACAAAAAGTCACTTTTGCATCAACCTCTTCTTATGCCTAAATCGTCCACATATTTAGTTTTTTTTTTACCCAAAATCGACCATAAACCGACAACATTTAGAGAAAAAAACACTTTTGCACCAAACTCATTTAATGCTTAAATCGACCACATATTTAGCTTAGTTGTACCCAAAATCGACCAAAAACCGACACCATTTAAACAAAAAATCACTTTTGCATCAACCTCATCTTATGCCTAAATCGTCCACTTTTTTTTACCCAAAATCGACCATAAACCGACAACATTTAGACAAAAAAACACTTGCACCAAACTCATTTTATGCCTAAATCGACCACATATTTAGCTTAATTGTACCCAAAATCGACCAAAAACCGAAACCATTTTAACAAAAAATCAATTTAGCACCAAACTCATTTTGAGCCTAAATCGACCACATATTTAGCTTATTTCTACCCGAAACTGACCAAAAACCGACACAATTTTAACAAAAAATCACTTTTGCACCAACCTCATCTTATGCTTAAATCGACCACATATTTAGCTTAATTGTACCCAAAATCGACCAAAAACCGAAACCATTTTAACAAAAAATCAATTTTGCACCAAACTCATTTTAAGCCTAAATCGACCACATATTTAGCTTATTTCTACCCGAAACTGACCAAAAACCGATACAATTTTAACAAAATATCACTTTTGCACCAAACTCATTTTATTTAATTCGACCTTATATTTAGATTATTTCTACCATAAATCAACCAAAAACTGAAACCATTTTATCAAAAACTCACTTTTGTACCAAACTCATTTTATGCCTAACTCGACCACATATTAAGCTTAATTGTACCCAAAATCGACCAAAAACCGAAACCATTTTAACAAAAAATCAATTTAGCACCAAACTCATTTTGAGCCTAAATCGACCACATATTTGGCTTATTTCTACCCGAAACTGACCAAAATTCGACAAAATTTTAACAAAAAATCACTTTTGCATCAACCTCTTCTTATGCCTAAATCGTCCACATATTTAGTTTTTTTTTTACCCAAAATCGACCATAAACCGACAACATTTAGACAAAAAAAAACACTTGCACCAAACTCATTTTATGCCTAAATCGACCACATATTTAGCTTAATTGTACCCAAAATCGACCAAAAACCGAAACCATTTTAACAAAAAATCAATTTAGCACCAAACTCATTTTGAGCCTAAATCGACCACATATTTAGCTTATTTCTACCCGAAACTGACCAAAAACCGACACAATTTAAAAAAAAAATCACTTTTGCACCAACCTCATCTTATGCCTAAATCGTCCACATATTTAGCTTAATTGTACCCAAAATCGACCAAAAACCGAAACCATTTTAACAAAAAATCAATTTAGCACCAAACTCATTTTGAGCCTAAATCGACCACATATTTAGCTTATTTCTACCCGAAACTGACCAAAAACCGACACAATTTTAACAAAAAATCACTTTTGCACCAACCTCATCTTATGCTTAAATCGACCACATATTTAGCTTAATTGTACCCAAAATCGACCAAAAACCGAAACCATTTTAACAAAAAATCAATTTTGCACCAAACTCATTTTAAGCCTAAATCGACCACATATTTAGCTTATTTCTACCCGAAACTGACCAAAAACCGATACAATTTTAACAAAATATCACTTTTGCACCAAACTCATTTTATTTAATTCGACCTTATATTTAGATTATTTCTACCATAAATCAACCAAAAACTGAAACCATTTTATCAAAAACTCACTTTTGTACCAAACTCATTTTATGCCTAACTCGACCACATATTAAGCTTAATTGTACCCAAAATCGACCAAAAACCGAAACCATTTTAACAAAAAATCAATTTAGCACCAAACTCATTTTGAGCCTAAATCGACCACATATTTGGCTTATTTCTACCCGAAACTGACCAAAATTCGACACAATTTTAACAAAAAATCACTTTTGCATCAACCTCTTCTTATGCCTAAATCGTCCACATATTTAGTTTTTTTTTTACCCAAAATCGACCATAAACCGACAACATTTAGACAAAAAAAACACTTGCACCAAACTCATTTTATGCCTAAATCGACCACATATTTAGCTTAATTGTACCCAAAATCGACCAAAAACCGAAACCATTTTAACAAAAAATCAATTTAGCACCAAACTCATTTTGAGCCTAAATCGACCACATATTTAGCTTATTTCTACCCGAAACTGACCAAAAACCGACACAATTTAAAAAAAAAATCACTTTTGCACCAACCTCATCTTATGCCTAAATCGTCCACATATTTAACTTAATTGTACCCAAAATCGACCAAAAACCGAAACCATTTTAACAAAAAATCAATTTTGCACCAAACTCATTTTAAGCCTAAATCGACCACATATTTAGCTTATTTCTACCCGAAACTGACCAAAAACCTACACAATTTTAACAAAATATCACTTTTGCACCAAACTCATTTTATTTAATTCGACCTTATATTTAGATTATTTCTACCATAAATCAACCAAAAACTGAAACCATTTTATCAAAAACTCACTTTTGTACCAAACTCATTTTATGCCTAACTCGACCACATATTAAGCTTAATTGTACCCAAAATCGACCAAAAACCGAAACCATTTTAACAAAAAATCAATTTAGCACCAAACTCATTTTGAGCCTAAATCGACCACATATTTGGCTTATTTCTACCCGAAACTGACCAAAATTCGACACAATTTTAACAAAAAATCACTTTTGCATCAACCTCTTCTTATGCCTAAATCGTCCACATATTTAGTTTTTTTTTTACCCAAAATCGACCATAAACCGACAACATTTAGACAAAAAAAACACTTGCACCAAACTCATTTTATGCCTAAATCGACCACATATTTAGCTTAATTGTACCCAAAATCGACCAAAAACCGAAACCATTTTAACAAAAAATCAATTTAGCACCAAACTCATTTTGAGCCTAAATCGACAACATATTTGGCTTATTTCTACCCGAAACTGACCAAAATTCGACACAATTTTAACAAAAAATCACTTTTGCATCAACCTCTTCTTATGCCTAAATCGTCCACATATTTAGTTTTTTTTTACCCAAAATCGACCATAAACCGACAACATTTAGAGAAAAAAACACTTTTGCACCAAACTCATTTTATGCTTAAATCGACCACATATTTAGCTTAGTTGTACCCAAAATCGACCAAAAACCGACACCATTTAAACAAAAAATCACTTTTGCATCAACCTCATCTTATGCCTAAATCGTCCACATATTTAGTTTTTTTTTTACCCAAAATCGACCATAAACCGACAACATTTAGACAAAAAAACACTTGCACCAAACTCATTTTATGCCTAAATCGACCACATATTTAGCTTAATTGTACCCAAAATCGACCAAAAACCGAAACCATTTTAACAAAAAATCAATTTAGCACCAAACTCATTTTATTTAATTCGACCTTATATTTAGATTACTTCTACCATAAATCAACTAAAAACTGAAACCATTTTATCAAAAACTCACTTTTGTACCAAACTAAGTTTATGCCTAAATCGACCACATATTTAGCTTAATTGTACCCAAAATCGACCAACAACCGAAACCATTTTAACAAAAAATCAATTTTGCACCAAACTCATTTTAAGCCTAAATCGACCACATATTTAGCTTAGTTGTACCCGAAACTGACCAAAAACCGACACCATTTAAACAAAAAGTCACTTTTGCATCAACATCTTCTTATGCCTAAATCGTCCACATATTTAGTTTTTTTTTACCCAAAATCGACCATAAACCGACAACATTTAGAGAAAAAAACACTTTTGCACCAAACTCATTTTATGCTTAAATCGACCACATATTTAGCTTAGTTGTACCCAAAATCGACCAAAAACCGACACCATTTAAACAAAAAATCACTTTTGCATCAACCTCATCTTATGCCTAAATCGTCCACATATTTAGTTTTTTTTTTACCCAAAATCGACCATAAACCGACAACATTTAGACAAAAAAACACTTGCACCAAACTCATTTTATGCCTAAATCGACCACATATTTAGCTTAATTGTACCCAAAATCGACCAAAAACCGACACAATTTTAACAAAAAATCACTTTTGCACCAAACTCATTTTATTTAATTCGACCTTATATTTAGATTACTTCTACCATAAATCAACTAAAAACTGAAACCATTTTATCAAAAACTCACTTTTGTACCAAACTAAGTTTATGCCTAAATCGACCACATATTTAGCTTAATTGTACCCAAAATCGACCAAAAACCGAAACCATTTTAACAAAAAATCAATTTTGCACCAAACTCATTTTAAGCCTAAATCGACCACATATTTAGCTTAGTTGTACCCTAAACTGACCAAAAACCGACACCATTTAAACAAAAAGTCACTTTTGCATCAACCTCTTCTTATGCCTAAATCGTCCACATATTTAGTTTTTTTTTACCCAAAATCGACCATAAACCGACAACATTTAGAGAAAAAAACACTTTTGCACCAAACTCATTTTATGCTTAAATCGACCACATATTTAGCTTAGTTGTACCCAAAATCGACCAAAAACCGACACCATTTAAACAAAAAGTCACTTTTGCATCAACCTCATCTTATGCCTAAATCGTCCACATATTTAGTTTTTTTTTTTACCCAAAAATCGACCATAAACCGACAACATTT